>NC_136067.1:1709656511-1710384011 GCF_964261635.1 Lissotriton helveticus
ACCACAAATGTGGCACATGCCTATGCTGTGCTTCCACTCAGGAAGGGGATCTATTCCAGCATGCAGGAATATCCTGGAAGCATGAACAGTTTACAAATTGTAAATCAAAAAATGTGGTTTACGGGATCCTATGTCCATGCGACAAGCTGTACATAGGAAAAACAAATCAGGAAATAAGACAAAGGATGTCCCAGCATAAATCACGTATAAAGAGGAAAGTGGTCACTGCCCCACTAGTCCAACATTGGATTGACCAGGTCCACGGTGAACACGATCTTAAATGGACTGTTATCTCTAAAATTGACCCTGACCCGAGAGGCGGAGATGTAGAGGCCAAATTGCGACAACGCGAAGCCATGCTAATCTTGAAATTTAATACTACCACGCAAGGCTTAAACGAAATGTCGGAATTATATAGTCTATAAAAAAACAAGATCAAGTTGATATTAGACAGCGCCTATACTGTACACAACTATGGCACCTCATTTCCGTGTCACGCACACGGCCTGAATGAAGAGCCGGAGGGCCCTCCGGCTGATCAAAACTACGTTACCCATGAGTCCCCCTGTTTCAACCTGGAAATAACCTGAAGTAAATAGAGGCGTTTCCGCTCCATTGGGAATCGCGTTTTCCCATTGACCGCGACCCAAACCGGAGGAGAAAGACGCAGCCTCAGGTAAACAGCGCCCGCGATCTATAAGTTAACCGCGAGCGGAGTTGCACGCTATGCATGTGCTCTCCCGCTCGCTATGTAGGTCTCCAAGAATATACAACGGAATAATTACATCCGTTGTTTTCTACCAATGTTTTTAACCATAGATTCACACCACGAGGCGAGCCCGCCCCTCGTTTACCGCCCTGGATTGTGAAAAAGCTAACTATTTGGTTACACGTTGAAAGGGGACACTTCACAATATCATTCTGTAAGTACCCACATGACCTTAACTCAGTTTTTTTTAAAAACGATCAAATTGTGCTCCTAAATTCTGAAACATATTGTTTCACTTCTTTCCAGTATACCTCCACGCCTATAAATGCAGTCAAACTACTGACAGGTAATATACTGAGAGTGGATGGATGTAAAGTGTGAGTTGAGAGTCTTTCTTTGGTTTCACTGACAGAGTTTTTCATTTATTTGTTTTTCACAGATTGAGTTTGTGTGGTCCTGAAGAGAATCCTATAGATCAATGTAGGATTTGAAACGCGTCGACCTATTGAGGTGGTAGTTGAATGTTGGCTCCACTATAGCGGTTGTTTTGTACAATATTTAGGCCAATCGTTGGCGCTAAATGAGCTGAATTTTGTAAAGCTTTATCAGAATATTGATTATTTCGTTGAGCGAAAAAAAGAAAGTTATACCTTTTTTCAATTGTTCCGAAGAAAAACCAAAAAAACTTGATTATAGGACGATGAAAAAATACTGTTGTTCTGTTGTAAATAGCCTAAAATAACGCCAGCAACCTCTACCAACCCCAATTTTTGTGTACTACTCAATGTTTCTGTTGTCTAGTGTTTAATTGTACGTCTAGTGTCTAAATGTTGTCTAAAATTCTTTATTGACCTTCCCTTTGCCCATTCACTTGTTTCTCCTCCCAACTGATTGTATATTGTTGTATATATTGTATGATCTTTTCGACAAATATATCTAAAAAAACAAAAAACAAAGGTCGAATAAATAGTTAAAATTGAAAGTCAAATTTAATAAATAAACATCTTTTGGAAGTTTCTTGTTTCAAATTGTCATTGACTGAAAAAGTGGTCAGCTTGATAGAGCAATTGAGTGCTCTTCAAATGTAATTTGTAGCCATTTATCGCACAGTACTGGCAAATGGTTTTGTTGTAATTCAAGCGCCGTCATGGGACCGAAGGGGCCTTGCATTTCAGGAAGACTTCGGCAGCATTGACGGGGGTGCCAACATGTTTTTCACCCTGATGGAACTTTATTTTATTGAGGCAGAAGCGTGCTAGCCATTTGGTGAGTGAACGATTAAAGTCCTTGGTGGCAGCTTTCGGACTACATTATCCACAATGCCATTTGTGACGCCCACTGGGGCGGGACTTTGAATTTCAATTAAAAGCATGTTCTTCACAGTGCTCTTCTCGCCTCATTTCCTGCCAGTGATCAAGAGCTTACATAGCTTGAAACGCGTATGGCTTCGTGAACGCATGGGGCATTCTGTCTATGTTTCCGCCTGTGGTGCAGTGTGCGGATACCTGGAGGTGTGCGACATCCTAAAGGGCAACCTTGTGGCTAATATATATATATATATATATATATATATATATATATATATATATATATATATAGAGAGAGAGAGAGAGAGAGAGAGAGAGAGAGAGAGAGAGAGAGACATTTTGACAATGGATGCACACTAATGGCATCACAAAACAATGGAGTGAGTACAAAGTAGTTCTCAGCAGTATAATGGCACCTGGTAGTGCCCTAATTGCCTTTGACGCATTACCTGCCACCTAAAGACCAATCAGGCAATATCCAATTTCACTTGCTTTCCTAGTTTACTTATGATTTACTGCCCATATGGCTCCTCCCTAATGCTCGACACCTTCAATTGCTCATGCTCATCAGCCCGTCTGGTCGCAGTGCACGGATCTGGGCAACAGGTGACAAACTCAGATATCACTTATACACCAAAGTTCCACCTTTGACCACCTCAAACTAGGGGCCCACCTCCAACAGGAATTCAGCTGAGGTGTACATACACCACTAGCGCCAGCCACCAGGCTACAAGTGCCACTACAGTCCAGCTGGAGATGAAGGAGAAGAAAGGAGGTTGCCACTACTCAGCACCCAGTAGCCTGTAGGAGGGTAGTTGTTGGCAAGAGAAGTATCATACATTTGTACAAAGGGGAACAACTTCATTACTATCAATCAATGCAGAGAGCAAAGTATATGGGATTCCCTGTGATGGCAGTGAAATCTGCTAGAAAACTCGGTTTGATATAGGATCATAGAAAGCGCTTTTTGAAAAACAATTCGTAGAATTCCAAAGTTCACTCCAAAAACCTTTTTTGAAGCTTGAATCTGCCTCTTCCCTTAAGGGCCGATAGTGAAATGTGCCAAGAAAAAAGGCCAAAAGGATTCCTCACAGGTGTACATGCATTTACTGCTGCGGATTTCCCCTCCTTAAGGATGAAGAAAACTCCAACAGTAAATGCCAGGCAAAGACTGGGAAGTGGGAATTACAAGGCATAGCTTGTCTTGGTGGACTTAGTATTAGTCCCAAGCACAGGTGACAGAGGCCACTCGACTACTGGTTGAGACAGCTTGGCCACACTGACAGCCTTCACTTTCCCAGCTCAGTCAGTCTACGTCGGTGTACAGAGGAGAGAAAGTGACAACGCAACAAGACCTGAATTCACAAGTTACTGTGCAGGGAATTGAACGGATGTTTTAGCTCAGTGGGCCGGAGCGGAAATATACTGAAACATGATTGCACGATCAATCAGCCATGGCAGGGCTGAATTGTAATACAACCGAAAGGAATTAAATTACTGTGTTTACAAATTTCGGAAAACGGTGAATAAATGCAGTTATAAAATATGCCATTTATACGTGCGGACGCTGCTTCATACTCGTGGGACGGGATTTGCGGCGCAATGATTAGAATTTTGAATAGATGGGAAATAAAGCTAGTTTGTTCAGAGGAATATTCTCCGAAGTTTGTTTATTTTTATTTAAAAAGTCAGGGCAGGGACATAGAAGGGCATCAGCATCAAAGACCAAATGTCAACTGGGGCACGAGCATACCTTTCACCATCTGAGCACAGGTCTCATGAGAGTCATGACCCCTCGGGCCCCAAACTGTGTGTGGGGAAGATTGAGAGTAAGAGTTAAAGAGGGCACTTCATCAAAAGCAAGTGAAGAAGGTAGAATTGGGCATCAATGTAACTCTCTAGTGTTGGGTGGCTATTTAACGTGTGCCCCACAAAGCTTTCACTTGTCAAAGAATGTTTATTTATTTGGATAAGCCAGACCTCCAATTTGAAAGCTATCTAAGTATGATCAAGGGATATCATGCAAAATACTTTTTTAGAGACCCTATGAAAAATGTGATTCTTTAAAAGAAACTCATAAATGTTTTTTAAATTACGCTATTCTGTTTAAGATGAGGATCTTATATGTCCTGCTTCAGATTTTTTTTAGCACCACATACTGCCTGGTAGAGAGACACACTTGTGTCTCCATGAAATGTGTATTTGTTGCACACTATCATACACTGGAACATACTGGCCTTGGTTTTCCGGTGGGTGTAATAGGTATACACAGTATAATCTAGGCCCCACATACATTTGATAAGACCATGTTGGGGAATGTTCTCTTTTATCATGCCACTGGTTTTGGAGTGAATTACCCTATCAGGCAACTCCTTACCAGCAGACTTCACGCTAGAAATTAATGCAGGTTGTGGCCAAGATGGTCTCCTCGTGTTGTGTCACCTGTGACTAACAAAGGCATTAGCAGGCATTAACAAATGCTTACAGAGATACATGTTTTAAAGTGTTTTCCAGCGAGGTCTGAACTGCATTTCTGTGCCTTGGGTCTCTAACCGTCATGAGCACCTTGGATCGGCCCACGGAAGGAAGTTGCTGGAATCCAAGAAGAAACCTTTGAGGTTTTTTATGGAATGATGACAACTGTGTGGGACACTGAGAAGATTAACGATGTGTTTTGAATTCTTATTTAAGGCTATGTAGTTTGTCAGAGGAAGAAGGCACGCATTCTTCTCAGGTATTTCCAGTCTGAGGTCAATGAAAGAGATTGGTCTTTAACAGACTGTTGCCCGGTAATGATAAACACGTGGGGGTCTATTTACAAACTTGTCACAAAGTGCAGCTCAGCAAGTCCCCTTGCTGCACTGTGTCAGGGACAGGGCAGGAATATGCTGTATTTAAGGCAATGCAGCGTATTCTTTCCTTTTCCCCTGCGCTGGTGCCCTTTTTGCAGCCTAACACCAGTTCAGGCACCCTTGCACAATGGTGCAAGGGGGCCTGTGTTGCATGCAGGATTGTTTTTGTGCAGGATGGGGCACCTTTCTGCAGAAGCAATTCTGAGAGGCATATTCCTCTTTCTAAGTGTGCTGCAAAATGTAGCACACATAGAAAGAGGAAGTAACGAACAGAAATAAAGATATTTCTCCTCCTAACGCCTATCCTGGGAAGGAGTATCTTTTTGGTGCATTCCCAGGTCTACCAGTTCTGGTAAATCTGGAAATGTGTGAAAAATCATGGAAGTTACGTGAGAACAACCACGGACCGCCTTCCTAGGGAACATTGAGGCAACACAGAGGTTTGTGCTGCCTTGCCTTACTCCAGATTTATGGAGCCTCTCACAGCCATGGCTTCATAAATCACATGTAAGATTTGCAGCACTCTTGCAGCATGTTGCTTAAATAGGCCCCCTTCTACTGAAATGACACCACACAGAGTGGCGTTCTATTTGTAACACCTGTTCTATTTGTAACACCTGTGTGGTGTTGTCCTATGCAATAATCAATGTGTCTTTATGTCATTATTGGAATCCTAAAGAAAAATTGGGTCTCAGCATGAAATCCTTACCATGCATTTCAGCAAACAGCAACATTTTATAGGTTCATTTTGCAGCAGTAGAGAAATTAGCATTCCTTTTTATTTCGAATTATCTCTTACAGGTTTTCCAACATCTGCTTTGTGACAATTACTCTTTAAGACCCTGCAACAAAGCATAACACAATATGTTATATTATAGATAACAGACATTTCTATTCCTGGTTATGAGCAAAAAAAAGCATTTTCTAATTATTAGTAGCTGTTTAAACATGAGCATACAATAATATAGTGATCGGATCCTAAATCAATTAAGGTCACTGTGCGCCCTATTATGCACTTTTACATAATCGACTCTAATCATGAAGGTATTTTGGGCTATCTATGTATGTGCATCGACGAGAATAGTTTACTTACACCCTCTAGCACTTCACAAATGGATTCCTGGCAGGAGTATACGCATATACAACTGTGTTTTCCGATATCTCCTCCTTGAGGACAAAGAAATATGCAGTTGTAAATGCCACGCAAGAGGTAGGAAGTGGGCAGTACAAGGTATGGTTTGTCTTGTAAGCTTGTGAATACCCACAGACATTCCCAGTGCATAATTATACACTATGGATAGCAATTGTGTACTTAAAAAAGTACACCAATTTGGGTTCAGCATGCCAAGGTGAGTGCAAACCTGTCGGGCAGGGTGTTGAAAGATGTATGAAAGTTTCCATTTTAATTCTCATAGGAATATTTGCTCTCCACTGCCTCAAAAATGGCTGTACACCAATGTATAAAAATTGGCAAGGAAGCAGAACTTTATTGAAGGAAGTGCCTTTGTTTGGTTCGATGAAGTTCTGTCCAGTCGCTTTTTTGAAGTTAGCCTTAAAAGAGCTGTTAATGTGGGTTTGAAAGGTTTAAAAAAAAAAATTCAAAGTTGAATTGGATTTAAAGAGAATTTTTTTCCCATCATCCATTTCAGATCCACAGTTGGGTCTGTGTACCCAAAGCTGTTTGATTGGCTGGCCAAAATGGCAAATCTTCACTTGCACCTACCATTACAGTACGCGGGGTACGATCTGGTGCTATGTTCTATTACAAAAAAGACGTTGATTTCAATTCGATTTAAAAAAAAAAAAATACTTGCTTCTTCTATTCTCATATGTTCTAAGGCCATGTGGATATTTTAGGGTTGGATGGACATGTTTCTTTCATATTGGGATTTTCTTTGCTGAATAACAAATTAACGTTCTCTGGGTAAGAGATGCCTAATATTATAGAAAATTCAGACCAGATCATGAACGTTATGATACTAAAACATGAAGTGAAATGTAGGTAAACTAATTGTTTTGATTAAAGTTGTTTACCTAGATGTAGTTAATAGAGTAATTGCCACATTCTAAAAGATTGTCTTTTTATTTCACTAGCCTTCTATAGTAGGTACAATGTTGACCCTGAATCTATTACTTGAGCAATTGCATCTTACGCTTGCAAAAGGCGTAAAATGCACCCAAATAACCACACATGATTACCCAAGCATTTCCTGTGTGCTGTTGGACCTTTTCCCAGCATTAGATGTTAATTACACAGGACTTTTCAGAGGACAAACCTTTTTCCTTCCATAAGCATAATTTCACTCCTGATACTTGATGGCAAGTGACAGCTAGGCACAGTATTTCACTTCTGCTTTGTGGCATATTTCTCCCCAAGTAGCTTATCATTTCAAATGTGTTGAACTGCTTTCTTTGGTGTTCCTGTGCATTACCTCAATCTTTACTTTATTCACTTAAAATCTGTAAAGGCTGCTGAATTCTTTTAAAAACTCATATTTTTGTTTTAACATTCCCAAATTGTCATAAAATAACACTGAATTATCTGCATACACAATTTCACTGGGATTCTGGTTGGGGAGGTTGATCCTAATCTCATTTCATCACCAGTCAAATAAGATCTGTAATGAATTCCAGGATCTCAAAATAATGTACTGGGGAAAAAGGGAAAGTGTGGTGTCCTAGATGATACCTAGTAGAATGTTAGATGTGGACTGTTGGTGAGTTCCAGATTAGTAATGAAATGACCCATGTTCTGTATTGGACTGTTGATGCTGGATCTGGAGAGTGTTGGACCTGTGGATGGGGTGCTCATGAATAAAGAACCAACTACAACTAACCTGGATATTTGAGCTTTATTACATTAGCGACAATTGGGCAAGAGCACCCCAGCACACTACACAAGCATGGGATTCTACTACTTTGCTGAACCTCTTACCAGGTGTTGGCAGCGCCTCAGGATAGGAATTACAGAGGATCTGAACTACTTTTTGGCTGCTTAGCATGCTGGACATCGTACCCGTCAGCCTTCCTTGTGTGATTAGCGTACGATTCTCAGAGATTCCTCCCAAAATTCAGGAAGAAGAAGTCTCAGATCCTACTCGCACACCTACAGCGCATCTGACAGCGAGTTAGTACTCACCAGGTACTCTGTTCCTGCCCTCTAGTACAAGGCTATTCACGTGATTATGTCACTCAACATGTTGGCCTACTGGGTGTCTAAACGGCATCCCACATAATGAATTGTGCCTATTCAGCAGCCATTGTACATTTTTCATAGACTACATTTGGTATTTTTAATACTGCAAATACTTATTTAGCATTCATTCTCTTTTTTTCATCTTGTTTGAATTCCATACAGTACTACATGTAATAAGTGCTTAGGGGAGCTTCCCTAGCAGCAAATGTCCTAAGGATTCATATTGATAATTGTTTTTGTTTGTTTGTTTGTTGTTCCAAGAGTGGTGCTCAGCATACTGTATTACATGTAATAAGTATTTTGAAGTGTTTATTCAGCAGTCATTTTTCTCAGGTTTTGGTATTTTTTTTTTTGGTTTGTGTTTCCTGTACCATTTTAACAAAGGGTTGGCGGAGTTAGCAGAGTAACACTGTGCGGAATATAACAGAGTTAAAAAAAAACCTCCATAAAACATCCGCTCTGCTCCACCCTAATTAATAAAATGGAAACTTCACACACCTTTGGTAAAGCAACAAACAACTCTATCTTTACATACTAAAGAGCATATAGTTATCTCACAAAAGTGAAATTGGAAATATAGCAAGCAGTGAGAGAGGTGATGATTTTGGGGTCCCCCCTAACCTAGGGAGAGGACCAAGCAGATGCCTTGAACACAAAGAGCACCCCACACTGAACGGCAAGGTGGGGGTCCCATCCTCCTAAGACCACTCCAAGCAAAGTTATGGGCTAAATTACAATCCCAACCACAGGCCTCGCAAAGCATTATGGGACGAGATTGTAGAATGAAGTGAATATTATATTATCAGCTCTCCCACTGAGGAGGGGGAGCCCCTGCCGCTTGAGAAATGGTTTCCTCTAAGTCTGGTGGGTCTGATGGAGGTGCCCATCCCACCGGGCACCTCAACAATGATCCTTGATGGAGGGCAGCTCCGGGCCTGCTCTGGCGTTGGGCTGCCCTCCTCCTTGCATCAGGACTTCGGGTGTCCACATCCCTGCCCCCATGTGTTTCTTCCGTGCTGGTGTCTGAGGGGATCAGGAGGCGACCTCAGAGGGCTGCCGTCTGCCCGCTGTTGTCGCCCCTGACTGAGGCAGCATGCATGGGTGCAATGAAGATATCCGGGTGTTGGCTGCCCCGAGCTGCACTCCACCAAGAATCACTGTTAAGGTACTGGTGGGATGGGCACCTCCATCAGACCCACCAGACGTAGAGAAAACCATTCCTCAAGCTGCAGCGGCTCTCCTGCTGAGCAGGAGAACCATACTGTAATATTCACTGCACTCTAGAATCTCACCCCTTAATGCTTTTCGGGGCCTTTGGCATTGTATTTTTGCCCATAACTTTGCTTGGGGTGTTCCTAGGAGGATGGGACCACCACCGAATTGTTCAGCATGATATCCTCTGTGTGTTCAATCCATCTGTTTGGCCCTACCCCTAAGTTAGGGGGACCCCAACATTCTCACCTCTCTCTCACTGCCTGATAAGTTTCAAAGTTCACTTTTGTGAATTTACTATTTGCTTTTTAGCATGTAAAGGTAAAGTTATTTTACCAAAGCAATGTGGGTGCAGGAACTAACTCTGCTACGTGGCGGAGTCAGAGTTTTAGCTCGAACTCCGTGTTCTCAATGGAACACGGGGTTGGTAAAACTCAGCAAACTCCCCTAGCGGAGCAGAGTTCACTGCCCAACCAATAGTTTTAACATGTACAACAGCATGTGCCCACCCCGACAAACTCCTTCTTCTGTGGTTCAAGTGGAGGGAAACTTTTATGCAATATGCAAAAGTCTGCATCGAATCTCAGACCTGAGAGAAAGACTTCTTTAATGAATGCATTGTCTGGGGTTTGGTGGGCAAGAGGTGTAAGAAAATCTAGCTGATTTAGAAGACAATGAGGAAGATGAAGAGCTAAATTAATCTAATAATTGTATAAATAGCTAGATCTAAACTATTTACCTAAAGTGAGCACAGTCATGGAGAGATACTATTTTGGAATGAGGAAGCAGAGATTTGGGGAGAATGCTGCAGATTATATTACAAGTCTCACAAAGTTAGAGGCAATCTTGTGGATTCGGAGCTACATAAAGGAGCATATCAGACACCAGTTTGTGCTAAGATGTTACTCCGACAAAGTAAGGCAAGAGTTGTGGTTGCACTAGGGCCCCACGCTCAGTGAAGTCATCACCATTGCCAAATATGTGGATCATTTGTTGGCTTGTGTGGAAGAATTATATAACAGAACAAAAAGGTAGCCATGAGTAAAGTTGAGGGAAAGGATGGAAAACGTAAGAGTAACGTAATGTTCCAATCTAAATTTAAGGGAGTATGCTTCAGGTGTGGCAATCCTGGACATTTTGCTTCATTCAAAAAATGTCTAGCTGTGAATGTCAAATGCTAAATTTGTGGCGATAAGGGACATTTTGCTAAATGTTGTTGCTCAAACAAAGCAACATTCAGGAGTCAGTAAAGTTTCTGGAGTATTGCGTTTTGCCAGTGTGTCCTAAAAATTAAAAGAAAAATAATCCTAAAGACTGCATTTGCATTGAAGGGTTGAGTATGGAAGTGTTGTTCGTTTCTGGTGCTTGTCTCATTTTGTCCATTGCGGTTTATGACAAAGATTTAAGTGACACAGTAAAGTTAAAGGATTCTGATGTGATACCTCGTGGGTATGGGAGACAAACTTCTGACTTAAGGGGATATTTTGTCGGAGACATTGAGTTTATAACTAATAAGATTCATGGGAAGCTACATGTAGTTGTGAAAGGAGATAATATTCTTAGTTGGCTGCACCAAAGGGAGCTCTGTTTCACCAGTTAGATTGAGAGAATACTATATCAAGGAAGTGCGAATGAGTATGATACAAAGTATAGATGTGGGAAAAGTTGATGAAGGTGTTGAGTTTTTTAAAGAATATCTAGGAGTGTTCAAAGCAGAGATGGGATGTTTGAAGGGATATATCCATCAAATAAGACTGAAGCAGGGTGCAACTCCTTCGACAGACAAAGTTAGACCATATCCATGAGAGAAGCAGTGGAACTTGAACAGAGGAGACTTTGTGAAGAAGGGGTCATAGAACCAGTGGAGAGCTCCAAATGGGTTGTCCCCATGGTTGTAGCACATCAGCAGTTAGATTAAATAAAATTGCGTGTGGACCTGAGGGGGCTCAATAACTGCATGACTGTATATCACTTCTCCCTGCCCAACATCACTGAGCTGATTTCTTTATTACATTGAGCAAAGTTCTTTACCATACTAGATTTGACTGGTGTACTATCAGATAAAGTTGCATTCTGACTCAAAAGACCTCACGACATCTATAACCCATTATGGAACCTACCGCTATATATGCATGCCCTTCAGATTAGTTTTACCAGTGGCTGTTTCTCAACGTATGATGCACAAATTGTTTGGGGGCCTCAGTGGGGTTAAGTGTTTCCAGTACATCATTTTGATCTTTAGGTAGACTTTTTTAAAAACATGATCTATGGGTGAGACAAGTGTTGGACATTTTGGAAAATAATGGACTGTCACTTAAACGTGTGCATTTGGCAAACAAAAGATTGAATATCTGGGTTATGGTGTCAATAGCAAGGGATTTTTTTTCTAAACACTCAGTAGATTACATCTTAACTTTTCATAGTCCAGAGAAAAAGGAGGAGTTAATTTCGTTTTTGGGTATGTTGGAATTTCATGCAAAGTTCATACCAGATCTAGCAGCAAGGACTTTGAGAAAGAACACTTGTTTAAGAAAGGAAGAGAATCTTTCTGGGGTGAAGAATGCTAAAGAGAGATTAAAGATGAGGAGTGGATTGGAGAATGCAAACAATTTGAAATGTTTTGGTCCCTCCAAACGTTGTCACATTATGATTGATGTCAACACTCACTAAGGGTTTGGGAGCTGTGTTGTTATAGAATGAGGAGGGAAAGGAAGAGTTGAAACCCACTGCCCACATGTCAGGATCCTTATGAGGAATGGAAGCTAGTCATGTCACTATAGAGAGGTAGGCATTGAGTGTTTTCTGGGTTGTAAGGAAACTAAAGGACTTTGTGTGGGAAGAACCTTCACTGAAAGAAGTATATCGCTCGAAGATTGGTTGGCTCCTGTAGGAAGAGATCCCGTTTTGCAGAAAGCGACAAGTGCCATATAGAATGGATGGAGCTTACAAGTTAAAAAAGATTCCAAGATGGAGGGGTATTGGAAAGTGAGAAATTAATTATCTTGTGAAGATGGTGCATGTTTGCGTGGTCTGAGGTTGGTGGTGCCAATGGATTTGAGAGAAAAGATTATGAGACTAGGTCACGAGGGGCATCAAGGAATGAGTAAGACCAAAGGAAGAATACAAATGAGTTACTGGTGTCTGGGTATGGCCTTCCTGATTGAAAGAAAGATCAGAGAATGCTTACATTGTGCAAAGATTGACAACATTTATATGGTCAGGAATTCCCATATGGTTTATAGAGACATATCTACGAAACTGTGGGAAATTGTTGCTATTGATATTGTTGGGCCATTGCATAGTGGAAGAGTGCCAAATTACCTGTTGGTTGAGCAATTTTCACTTTGGGCTTAGACTGGCATTGTGAGTGGAATTGAAACCAAAAATGTCACTGGTTTCCTTGAAAAGATCTTCCATCATGAGGGTGCACCCTACACACTCCTGACTGACAATGGTCCACAAATGGTTTCTGCAGAAATGGAAACATTCTTAGGGGCCGATTACGATCTCTTTAGGAAAGCCCTCCGTCCGACTCGGATCCGGAGGGCTTTCCAATCGAATTGCGCTTTGTGAGTCCGAGTGACAGATTTCGATGCACCCGTATGGTGACGGACTCAGTTCGCTCAGACTCCCATTGAAGCCTGTATACTGAACGCTTATACAGCTTCCCATAGCAAAAAGGGGTGGCTGGGGAAAAATGTACACCCTGTGGTGGGCATCCCATGGTGCCCACCACACTGTGCATTCATGGAAAGGGTGGACCCATGGGTACCCCAGCAGGGCCGATTCGAAGGAAACCAGGTGAAGGGGGGGCCACTACAGCCACTCAAATTCTGATTTCCACAGCTGTTTTGTCTCACTGAGACCGAATCCATAAGGCTGTCAGAATCGTGCATCGTACTCGCTCGTTGGGAAGTCACCTCCATTGCGCAGCCGGATTCGGCTGCGAACGAGACGGACTAACAGGATCGGGTTCGGAAATGATTCGGTCGACGCAGATGAGATCTTTGCATTGTACTTGGTCGTTTGGAACGGGGAAGATTCGGTAGGGAAACATAGCCTCCGAATCAGATTTGCTCATTCCGGAACCCGTCTGGAAGCCTTCCTAATGAGATCGTAATCAGCCCCTTAGTTGAAAAGGCATTAAACTTAGTAAATGCTCCCCCTATCACCCAGAAGGGAATTGTACTGTTGAGAGATTGAATAGAGTGTATCCAGTTGGAACTAAGTGCTGGAAGAAACTGGAAAGAGGGTTTGAGAAAATTTCTGAATGCCTACAGGTTTTCTCCATACCCAACAACTGAGAAGGTACCTTTTGAACAGTTCAGAGGGAGGAAGGCTAAAACAGAACTGTCCCCTGCATGGTTGCAATGGGGTAAGGAGGGTAGCGTACAGTTGGAGTTGAAGGATGATGGGGATGCATTGGAAATGAGGAATGTAGAGAAACAGAAGTTAAATTATGACATTAAGAAATCTGTTGCGTCACTCAAATTCAATGTGAGATCTATGGTATTGATTAAGAAGCCAGTGAAGTCAAAAGATATTTCAAAATTTTCAGGTCATCAACAAATCATGAAATTGTTCCATAATGCTGTTAAAATGGAAGATGGAAGAGTGTGGAATCTCAATAGAGTGGTGGCATATATAAGGAACACTCTGTTCTAAAGGTGTGCATTCCCTCCCTCTCCTTTTTCCTCAAATCTGTATACTGTGGAACTACTTTATGTACATTGGGGCATATTAATGATCCCCTTGCACCACCAGAGCATAACTTTTTGTGATGCTCCGGCGGTGCAACCTACAAAATCATATTTATGAGGTCATGCAAAGCCACTTTCTGTGGCTTTGAATGGCCTCATAGATATGGAGTAGGCAAGGCAGCAGAAATCGCTGTATTGCCGTGTTCTGCACTAGGGAGGCATTCCACGGGTGTTGCTGTGAGTGCTCCCACGCAACACCAATGGATTTTGATGCTTCGTCAAATTAACAAAACCAAGCAAACCTGGGGATGCACCAAAACCTTACACCTTCCCAAAGGTGGGGCTACGAGGACAAATAACATTATTTCTACTCATTTGTTCCTCCTTCCATGTGTGATGTGTTCTGCAGCACATAAAGAAAGAGGAAAAAACCTCCCAGGATTGCTTTCATGCACAAAAACAATTCTGCCTACAACACAGACAGCCTTTGCACCTTGGTACAATGGTGCCTGCTTTGGCGCGATGGTGCCAAAATAGCACATTGCAGGGGGGGAAGACAGGAATGCACCGTACTGGGTAAATACAGTGCGTTCCTATTCTTTCACTTTGACTTAGGGCAGTCCAGCAAGGTGACTTGCTGCGCTGACCTATGCCAAAACCCATTAAATGAGGCCCATTGTGTTTATAGTTCCTTGATGCTGTTTAACTTTACCTTTGCAGGTGTTTTCTTGAATTCCTTATTGTTGATTGTAAAGGAGGAGGGTTTGCGGTATACTTGAAGATACTTAGTAGAATGTTAGATGTGGAACGTTGGTGAGTTCCAGATTAGTAATGAAATAACCAATGTTCTGAATTGGAAAGTGGATGCTGGATCTGGAGAGTGTTAGACTTGTGGATCGGGTCCTCGTTAATAAAGAATCTACTACAACTAATCTGGATATTTGAGCTTTATTACAGATAGGAGATCGAGAGTAGAAACACCATATAAGCGTCTCATACCCCTGATGTCAGGACCACAAACTCGTGGAAGGTGTGCAGCAAGGAACCTTTGTTTACATTGGACTAACTGGTAGCCTCTAAATTCTAACAGACAAGGTATCATTAGTCTAACTGTACTTCTACAGAACAAGTAACAATGTCTTTTAATTATTTATCATTAGTACGGCTTACCCTGATGTGTAATCCTTTACTAGCACCCAGACGACAAAGATACAGTTTGAGAACTGAATACATGGTTTGCCTCCTATAGTAGCAAGGCCATGTGTAAGATAACTTGAAGAGTTCATAGGTGGAGAAGGAGTCTTTGAATGATGGCAATCAAGGTTCTGTGTCTGTGGAAGGAAAGATAAAGCTGAGCTTCACTCACCAACAGAGGAAACTAAAGGGGACCAAAGTTGCATGAAATGCAAATGGTGTGAACTAGATGACCAGATTACAGAACCAACCACTCCTGTAGTCAGGCAAAGTGTGGTATTGTGATTGATGATTAAATCTTTCCAGCTCTTACTGGCCCATAAATGTCTGTCTATTTCCAGAATGTTCCAGCTGCTGCATGATGTTTAACCTCTTTACACTTTGCCTCAGAATTGCTGTTTTGTGTTTGCTGTCACTCCACCCTTCTTTGCCTCCCCGGCCACCAGTGGGCCATCGACCGTAGTTTTCAACAACAGCCAATCTCATGCTTGCATTGTGGTGAATGAAAAATATGGTTGCATCTTCATGTTACTAGTTGTGATCATTGAATTTTAAAATGTCTAGAATGTTCGCCATTCACACATACCAATCTTTATTATTTATTTATAGTTGTATTGGCTTTAACAAACCTTTCGCCTAACCTCTCTAGTGACAGATAGCCCCATGATATCTCCAAGCACGCTATCAAAAGTTTTTCATAGTCTATTGGCACACATGCTATTTATCAGTTTAGAATATCATTCTTTGTATGCCAACACATGTAAGAATATATGAGTTAATATGCAGAAGCTCCCCTCTAGAATAAATGGTTAATGATCAGGAGCTATTATATGAGTCAACATATTCATCATCATCATCGAAGAAACTTTATTTCGGCTATTACAGCCATAAAAGCACATTTAAATTGACAACACATTAAAATCCGAGTCAGGAAAAAGGTACAAAATCATAAGGAACACTGGATTATGAACATGGAAATATAGGAACCCCATTGGGAAGTGAGAATGCAAAAGTCATCATTATGGGAAATTCGAACAATTAAAACATACATTAAGAATATAATTTAAACTAAAAATGTTTAAAAAAAGAATGGTTCACATCCAATGTTTTTATAAAGCCCAGGATCGAAATACCAGCCAGTTAGCAGGTATTTCTATCTCTCACATAAATTAATCAACAAATACCTAAACTTACAGGCTTAGTTATTACAGAGTAGATAATCACAGCAGATGACAGGTAGGAGCTGGTATTACTTATTGTCATATCGAATTTTTTTGTAAGTGCCTTCGTTTACGCCACATAGCAAATGGAAATTTTGAAATTTCAACAACATAAACTGGGTTAGTATCAGATTTTAGGATCCTAAAAAATTCTAGGTAGTTCCTAATACCCAGGGTTTTGCAAAGTTGTGTAACCCACTTAGACCTAGCCTGCTTATATGCCGTGCAGAAGAACATTACATGAATTACTGTTTCTTCCTCCACTAGGCATCCTGGACATAGGCGTGAAGTGGGAGCATCCCATATCTCAATTGCAAAAACAACTTCTTAGATAATGGCGGTTGTATTGAGTCCAACACGGCTCGAATTTATATTGGGACTTAAAATCCCAAAACCCATGAGTTAAACTAAAAGAGTTAACTATCTGTAAAATACTTGTCAGTTTGTACTCTTTCACTGCACTAGCTAAAGATTTCTTTGAGGTGGCTGGGCAAGATTCCTTAGGTATGGTCCATAGATCCTCCCTTCCTATTGCAAGAAAAGAATCCCTAACAAAGGACAGCCAGGGTATACTACCAGCCCCCAGGGTTGACATTACCACTTTTAATTCCTCCCTATAGTGACTTAACTCTGGGGTACTCCACAGCCGTCGCCAATATAGCAATGGGCGTGAAGAGATTAGGTCCGCAATTGAGAGGATATCCAGATCTATCCTTAGTGGTACAAGGGGTGTATTTTTGGGCAGGGTCAGAATTAGTCTTATAAAATTGTTTTCAGTTACAGTAAGGGCATTGGATGGGCTATGCCCCCACAGTTCGGCCCCGTATAAGGTAGCTGCCCTAGCTTGGACTTTATAGATTTCTAGCGGCGGGCTTATAACCTTTAAAACACAACTCTTATGGACTTTTAACATCCCCCCAATAGCCTGGGTTAGCTTCAGGTTAGCCTTATTGATATGGGGTCCCCACCCCATTTTATCATTTAAAGTGAGACCCAAATAGTCAAAGATAGGAACCCTCTCCAATGGTCTATCATCCATTCTTGGATGCGGGTAGTTTATAGAGTTAGCATTAAAGACAATTTCTTTTGTCTTCTTGATGTTTACCACCAAGTTCTTCTTTTTGCAAAACTGGCTAAATTCCTTTAAAACACGCTGCATCCCCATTGGTGATTTCGAGAGGAGCGTGGTGTCATCGGCAAAAATTAATTCAGGATATTTGCGGTGTGCTAGTTTTGGATAGTCTATATCCTTAACGGCAAGTACATCTTCAATTAACCCGTTTAGGAAGAGGGAAAAGAGGGTTGGTGCAAGTACACAACCCTGCCATACCCCCTTGCCAACGAGGAAAGGAGCCGTTAGTTGCCCATTCTTGCCAAACCTTACTCTAGCGAATGTTCCCTCATGGAGGCGTTAAAGCGGGTAACAAAGATATGGTGGAACTCCCATGTCCAGCATGATACCCCACAGCTGGTCACGGTCCACCATATCAAACGCTGATTTAAGATCCACAAAGGTGAGGTACAGACTCCCACCCTCCAGCACTACATGCTTCCAATAGATCAGCTGTAGCCTAAACAGCTGATCTATAGTTGAAGTTTTAGCTCTAAAGCCTGCTTGCAGATGGGTCAAGGCATCAAAGTCTTCCATCCATTCCTGGAGTCTTCCCAGTAACACTCTAGCAAAATATTTTTGTGTTACATCAATAAGGCAAATTGGCCTATAATTTGCAGGTTCAATGGGGGACATAGGGATAATCTCTGCACCAGTCCACGTGGGGGGGGCTGGTAGGCCATAAATAATTGCGTTAAATAATGATTGAAGGTATGGTGCCCCCACTACCTGTTTGTTTCTATACAGGTCCCCAGGAATTCTATTTAACCCCGGCGCTTTATTAGGTAATAACTTGGCTAAGGCAGATAATACCTCAGCCGTAGTGCAAGGGGGTATATTCCATAGAGGATCAGGGGTTAGGCAACACACTGTAGTCTCACTCACACTCGATCCAATAGGTGGGCTTAAATATAAATCCTTAATATAAAGACGCCAGGCTTCCTCACCGATGTTAGGCTCGATAGTAGTCCTACCCTCAGTTTTTCCAGTGTGGACTAAATTCCAAAAGCTTCTGATATCTTTTAAATCCAAAGCATTCTTAATAGCCTGCCATCTATCCATTTCCCATTCTATTTTTACTTGTAAAAGAATTTTCTTTAAAAAAAACTAGCTTCCCTGATGCGCGTGCTTTCACCACCCTTAAGACACGACAGCAGGGCTCTCTTAGCATCCCTACACGTCCTATTGTACCAGGGATTATTATCACTCCAGTGATTACGCTTAGCAGGCCTGCTACTATAAAAGAAATCCCCCAGGATTGTAACCATATCCTGGTGAAATTTCCCTAGGTCATTACCAGGTTCTAGATTAGCGGAATTTCCGGATGCGAGGCTTGCCTTTCCTAACATGGGGATAATACTATTATACATGTCTGACATTGTTTCTGGGGATTGAATTATTCTGGCCCAGCGAATACGTCTCCCTCCTTCAGCAACAACTAGGTTATCTAATTGGGGTTTATCAAAACCTTGTTCTGTTTCTGCTAAGTGGAAGTCTAGCAATGCGACCAAGGGGTTATGGTCACTTTCTTCACGCAAATTGGCGCTAAACTTTGCGACATTGTGCCAGATTTCAACACTTAATCGAATGTAATCAATTATTGATGCCTGGCCAGGACTCTCAAAGGCGGAATGCCCTGGGTTATCATTTGGAAACCGACCATTACAAGCCCTCAAAGAATAAGTGAGGGTAAGAGAGGTCAGTTGAAGAACAAGTGGGATCCACCCCCTTATCGGATATGCATTAGGCACTGGGATTGACCATATTGAATCCTCCTCACTAGTGATGGATTTTATGAGACCATTGAGAGGTTCAAAATGGCAGTTAAAATCCCCGCAATTAAAAAATACGCGTTCCCCGAAAGTGAATTAAGGAGGCTTGCCAAACAGTCTAACGTCGAGGATGTTCCACCATGCTGTACTGGCCGAGAATAAACATTAATAATGGCCAGTTTTGGGAGGTTTCTATGGGTAAGAATGCATAAGATGTCCGGTGAATGGGTTTCTATTCTCTTTAAAGTGCATCCTAGGTGGATTGTCACCCATATACATAGGCCCCCGAGGGTCTGACCCTGGGGCCCTTCACTGCTGCTTCACAATACGCCAGAAAGGCTACTCTATATGGTGCGCTTAGTGCCCAGGTTTCTTGGAATAAGCAAATCTCATGAGAGTCTATGAAGTCATCCCAGTCGGGCAAATCTAATTTAGCCACGAGGTCCGCGATATTCCAAGACAAAATCCTCAGGCCATTTGATCGCACTTCCAACCCACTCTCAACAATTACCTCCAATTCACGGCTGTCTGTGGCTTTAGGGGACTCAAAGCTAATGGTGGCAGGAGCTAATTTTTGGGGATAGAATCCAACCTCACAAATTGCAAGATTGGTTTTTGTAGCAACTGTAGATTTACCCATCTCCTCGCCTACACTAGGTATAGAAATGTTACCATTTTCAATAGACCCCGATACATCACTTGGCACAAGGTGTTGGTTTGTTATCCCAGCCCCCAAACCCAAAGTCACACAGCTGTTTTTCAGTGTCAGTGGGCAGAAATCAGTAGGAGTTAGTCAGTCCACCAGATCTAGTACACTGAATCTGTTACTAAGTGAAATGCTAGATGCACAAACTGTACTATCTCACCCTTCTCTGTTGCTTGCAATAGCAGGCTGGACACGCCTGTCCCAGTACTTTCCTTGATAGCCGAGTTTAACCATATGATTTGGGGGAGTATAGAAATAGCTTAGATCAAAGGTCTGGATGGTAGATCTCATATTTTTATAAAAACCCTCACAGACATGTTCCACCACCCGTTTAACTCTAAAGTTGATAACTATGCAATCGCCCACTATATCTTTCGGTCTACGTCCTACCCAGCTCACCCTGCGAGGAAACAGAATTTGACTTTGCACATCTGGCGGAAGGGGTCTGTTATTATTCAGCCAATGGATCGTTTTATTCTTTAGTTCAATATAGGATTCAACTCTACCTGCTTCCAGTTCGGGAACCCCGGCCAAAACAACAACATAAGGTGAGCAGTCAGGGGGTAAATCGATGTGTGGAAGTATGTTCTTAGGCTCATTGCCATTATATTTTCCCTTAAAAACTCCATTTAGTTTTTGCATCTGGGCCCCTCCCGACAATTGTTGAACTTCTCGTTCACCCTGATATCAGTCCGATTTTCGCTGTGCCTCTGCACTGGCAGCGTTACTAGGTCCAGCTACTTCATTCCTACACAATGTGGAATCCATTGAATTTGGAGCATAAGTATGAGTCAAGAGGGGGTTGGTGACAGAAGGACCCCGTGATCCATTCTTCACGGGTTCATGGGCTTGGCCACACTTCACCAGCTTGTTCTTAATACATTCCAAATTAGTTGTGGTCAGCTCTACAAATTTCGCCAGCCTATCCTCAATTGTCAATAACCTTTCTAATAGGGGCAGTATAGACGATGTAATAAGGCCTCTTACTTTTAATCAAAAACCCTCTTCCAACTGGGGCAATGAATCCACAATGGCGGCCATGTTCGTAATGTTTGATGCAGGGGACATCACCTGGGGTGCTTCGGTACTTATGGACGCTATGTTCGCCAAATCACCAGTCTTATTCAGTTTAGGCATCTTTGGGTTTTTTCCCCTCTGGAGAGCTCCTCCTCGCTTCCTCTTAGGAGCCGCTCCCTGTGTGTACTCTAGTTGTTGAGACAGGTCTTTAAGGGCTGCCCCAGTGCATATAGCTGTGCCACTATCAAAATTTGACAGTAAGTTATGTGTAGATAACACAGGATGGCAAGACTCTCTGACCAAGGACGTATTCCCTATTTCAAGGGGTATTTGGCTATTACTCTGTCTCGAGGTCCCAAGAGCATGATCTGTATGTAAATGCTGCTCAGGTGTGCGTGCTTTCATCAGACCCCCCAGTGAAGAACGTTTAGCAAAAAACAGATCCTGTTAGAGACGGCGCTCTGTAATTGCTATCTCATGCACCAACACTGACATAGCCCTTGTGATAAACTGATCAAGAGTCCCGGCTACATACCACCCATTGTCACTTTCTTCCCCTTCCCTTCACGCACAGACATGGCTGGCTGAATATGACGCTATATATTGTCAAAAAGTAATGGCGCTTCACAAATACTTAAAAAGCTAAAACCAACCTTTGAAGGATGAGATGTTAGAGGGGGGCCTGGCCCGACCTCCTCCGGTCTCCCACGGGCTCAAACGGGCCCGCCTTTGGCCCGGGTTTTGCCCGGCGCACACCCGCAGCGGGTGCCGCGAGGAGGTAAGTAGTGGCTGCAGGGAGGGGATGATGCGCCTCAGGTGCTGTGGGCGTGGGGCTCCTGGGACCTGGAGTCCGTTCTTAGCCCTGCAGAATCAGGTAAGTCTCCCTCGGCAAAAGTCAGGCAGGTCTCCCTCGGCAATGCGGCACCATTCAGTTTCAGACAATTTGCTAGCACCTTGCAAACATTTTGAATCATAATTTTATCCAGGCATAGGTCTATGTAAGTCATAGTGTTGTGGGTATTTAGCTGGCTTAAGAATCAGTGGTGTAATAAATAGTGTGTCCTTAACCTATTGAGATATTCACAGATAGATTAAAGTTAAATAATTAATGAAGGCGAGGAGACAATGCCATTTTGGAATAATGTAATAAATTAGCTCTTATATAATAGGTGCATGGAAATGTTTATTTGATGTGTTTTTTAGAACTAGTTTTATTTCAACTTTGGCAATAGTGTTTCCTATCATCTCTAGTTGATTAGCTCTCATAGAAGGAAGTCGAAGATTATCCAGGTACACTTATATTTCGTGCTGTCATAAAGCCCTCTATTTGTAGCATTATATGTTCAAGATCTTATATGGTGATCCTTCCTTCTGAATTTATCTTGAAACACCTCAATAACTCTTTGTTCATACCCTGCACTTCATGATGTAATATCTATCTGCTTGACATCTAGTGATTCTCATTTTCCAGAAATTATATTTTGACTTTAACATATTTATTCTCTACTGGTATATTCTATTGAATGTCCTATAACATATCCAGGTTTGCAGTAATATCATTTATTTCAAAGCATTCTTTAAATGTTTCTGGATAACTTCTATAAAAGCTGTAGCTCTCAGTACACTATCCATCCCCCATCTACAATCCCACTTTGCATCCATACAGGGATATGATCCTAAGTATGTTTTTCCCTATATGACACTTCTACTGCTTCGGATTCTAGTCTTCTTTAATGCAAAGATAATCAGTCTGACATGCCTATCTTTAAGCTGATGAAAAGTAAGAATAATATATTTTATCTGTGTTTGTGTTAATCACACCTTTAATGCAAGGCTTTTTAATAGATTGACCAACCTGTGACTCTTATCCAACCGGAACAATGAACAAAGCCATAGGCACCAATGCCCAAGTGCATTCTCCAGAACATGTGAAATCTACATCCACTCCAAGACAGCCCCAAGGGGAAGGGTGGAATGGGATTGAGCGAACAAGAGACGCTTTTAAAACTACACTCAGACTGACCAGATGAAGACTTTCTTTATGTTGAACACTCTCTCTGTTTCTCGTGTATTAAAGCCTTGTATAGTAAACAGGCTATCAGTGTATCTTAAATTGCAATCCTAAACATATTTTGCATACACTTACATTTCACATACACTCTGTGAATTAAGTTTCGTTTTTGGACATGTAGCTTTAAACATTATAATAAACACTCTTACGTATAAATGTTCGTTACAAGAACGCTAAGCAATTTTCCAAATGTTTTTTGGTATGTTCGTAACAAAGTCTATGATCTTTGAAGCATTGTATGTGCTCCCATGGCAAGGTTATTTAGGAGACTATTGTATTTCATTTATATTAGTAGAACTAGTTAAAATACAGTTTAAATGACCCTTAAATGAACACTAATCTTTTGGTTTTGCTGCTGATCCGGATTGAAAGCTAAATATGTGATCCCTGAGACAACTACTTCAGTTGTAGAGTCTTCTTCCGTTTATATTCAGGAGGGACTTTTTAAGTGGACCTCTCGACATTAACTCAACCAAAGGTTGACCGGATATCTGGTCAGAATAAAGGGCAGCATTCCTCCCTCGGCCATCTTTGCTATCCATGATGGCTTTGGGGTACCGTAGGGCACCTCATGCTGGTGGAGATGCGCAGGAGTGCAATTCTGGCGTTGCGGAAATAAGTTGATCTCCATCATGCTGGCAGAATAATGAAACAGGTGTATTGTGCTCATTTCTCATGGTGATAAATTATTTCATCCACACCTAATTATGACTCGGAATTATCTTACTTGAAAGTTCCCATCTCACTTTGCGTTACATGGAAAATTAATCTTCTATTGTTACTTTGTCATGAAATGATCTATAAATTTCAACTCACCATCTCCTTAATATACTTTTGACCACTGCGTTTTCTCTAAGGACAAACCTAGAATCCTTACATATTATCATCATATTTATGTAACCCAAGGCACTCATTTTTTCTAATTTCCATTGGCTAATTTTTCAAGCAGGTACCACTGGGGTATCCAAACATATGTTTTACAATGGTGTTGCACTTTTTGTTTTAACCGTTCCTACCATTGTGAGTCAAGAATTGGAAAGGGGAGGTCCAAATCCAAGGGAAAAGATACTCAAATTCATAAGTGGATTGATTAAACACATATTCATATCTTCTGAACTTGGAGCTGAGGTATGAGAAGTATTAGCTACCTCCAGCTGTCAGGGTCACAAGGTTCTAATCTTAGAAGTCTTGACAGATGCTACAGCAAGTATTGCCACCATTCACTCAATGAACTAGGTAGGGAGGACGGTGGTAGAGTCTCCCCGACCCGCTGTTCACCAGCAAGCTGTTCTGAATACCTGACAATCAAGCATTGATGCGTGGGGCTGTTAGGAGCCAGGAAATACACTTTTAATAATTTCGCCGCATTTGTAACATTTTAATCTTTACTTGCTTAATTGTTACCCACATTGCTGGTAATTTTCCCGCATCGGCTGGGCTCGATATTACAGCCTGCCCGTCCCGGTCCGACTCGGCAATTAGAGCCGTAGAGCGGAGGGCGGACAGGTAAGAGCCAGGCACTTCCGCTGGGATCTGCGGGTAGCGCTCTAGTGTTCCCACTCATAGGGCTATTTAGACAGGAAGGAGCGGCCGGCTGACTGCGGTAGGGAGGACGGTGGTAGAGTCTCCCCGACCCGCTGTTCACCAGCAAGCTGTCCTGAATACCTGACAATCAAGCATTGATGCGTGGGGCTGTTAGGAGCCAGGAAACGCACTTTTAATAATTTCGCCGCATTTGTAACATTTTAATCTTTACTTGCTTAATTGTTACCCACATTGCTGGTAATTTTCCCGCATCGGCTGGGCTCGATATTACAGCCTGCCCGCCCCGGTCCGACTCAGCAATTAGAGCCGTAGAATGGAGGGCGGACAGGTAAGAGCCAGGCACTTCCGCTGGGATCTGCGGGTAGCGCTCTAGTGTTCCCACTCATAGGGCTATTTAGCCCCGCCCTTGCTCTAAGCGCGCAGTGGTTGCACGCAGGGGTCTCGCCTAAGAGCTCGCCTAAGACAAGCCGAAGAGAAGCCCGTCTGCGCCCATCCGCGTCCGGACGGGACTAGGGGCCATGGACTCTATATCAGGGTACAATGGACTCGTTGGGAGTAATATCATCTCCTATTCAGCACAGGTACTGAAAGGATTACAACCCACCCTTCAAATAGGTTGTAAACATGGTATTTGGCCACGTCCTGAAGGCCCATTTTCCTGTATTATTTGTCGCTTCCAGGCATCCCTTATCAATCCTTCTATTGGTAATTACACTCCTACTCCCACTTTAGTTCCCATAGGGTCGCATTCCCAGGGATCTTTTAAGAACTATACCACCTATAGAAATATTGAAGTATACCCTACACATATTGGGCTAAGAAGTTTCCTGTTAAGTGTCCGTTCCTTACCCAAACATTATCAGGAATTATGGGATCTTATAGACACTGCCACACCAGATATCTGTTTCCTTACAGAAACTTGGCTGAAGCCCCACACAGTACCTGCCATTATGTTGGGAGTTCCGTCTGGATATAAGATTCTCAATCTAGATCGCCCCACCAAAACTGGCGGGGTTTTGCTGTGGTATATAAAGAGTTATAACAAAAGAACGTGCCTGAACTGATATCCCAATTTAGAATACAATTCACTCAACAGAGAAGAAAGCTCATTTCAACCTGCAATGTTGCCAATCAATAGCGATTTATTTATTCAATTTGACGTTATTATTTGAAACAGAATTTCACATTTTATATACAAATACTACACCAATATCCTATGTAACAAAAATCATTCATACTAGTCAGTCATGTCACAGTCATTCAACAGCAAACGTCCATATATACACAACTCTGGCAAATTACGTTTTTGTGAAAATACCAGAACAAAGATTGTGAGTGGAGGGAAGGAAAAATGAAGAAAAATAAAGAAAAAGACAAAGGTTGCTCAAAAAATCAGTGCGTGCGGTACAATGTACTATACATATATACACATGAAATTAAATCACAATCAACTTGATTGATAAAGCACAATATGTATAAACCAATTGAGACACGGGGTTTCTCGACTTTTAGATTTAGTGAGAGCAACACTCTGTATAAGGGCCGATGCGTTTCGCTTCCAGGCATCCCTTATCAATCCTTCTATTGGTAATTACACTCCTACTCCCACTTTAGTTCCCATAGGGTCGCATTCCCAGGGATCCTTTAAGAACTATACCACCTATAGAAATATTGAAGAATACCCTACACAAATTGGGCTAAGAAGTTTCCTGTTAAGTGTCCGTTCCTTACCCAAACATTATCAGGAATTATGGGATCTTATAGACACTGCCACACCAGATATCTGTTTCCTTACAGAAACTTGGCTGAAGCCCCACACAGTACCTGCCATTATGTTGGGAGTTCCGTCTGGATATAAGATTCTCAATCTAGATCGCCCCACCAAAACTGGCGGGGTTTTGCTGTGGTATATAAAGAGGGCCTGAAAGTTTCTCTACTGGATCAGAGATGCTGCGCACAAATGGAGGTCATGATGTTTAAGATTTGTTCTTCCTCAAAAACACACTGGAAGGGAGCATTAGTTTATCGGCCTCCTGGACCATGCACAGGCTTCTCGCTTATTCTTATGGAGCTATTAGCCCCTTATTTTAAAGCCAAGGAAGATTTTATTCTCCTTGGAGATTTTAATATTCACTCAGACCTACCCAATCATTCAGACACAATGTCCCTGCTCTCTGATCTCCGGATACTACGACTTGAAATTCAAAATAGCGGTCCAACTCACACTGGTGGACATACCCTGGATTTAATTCTAGCTAACTTCCCTAAAATAAAATGTTATCCTCCAATGCCTGTTAGTTGGTCCGACCACTTTTTTGTTGAATTTACTTTTTTAGGTCTCCATCTGCCACATCGTAAATCTCTTCCAGCAGTATGGTGAAGACAGTGGCATAAAGTAACTCCTGATAGACTTCAGAGGGTATGGAAAGAACCCTCTGTTTCGGAGAATGATGATGTTGAGACAGGTCTTATTAAGCTTAATAAGGCCCTCTTAGAGGCAGTGAATTTTAAGATCAATATTGACTCCTCCCCTCCCTGGATACCACAGTGTCAAAGCAGCCTACTTACCATGATTCCTGAGGCTAGTCTGTCTGAGGTCACTGCTCTGTACAATCTAATTAAAACAGGGTCTCCAATTGACCACTTGCCTGCTAAAATGGTAGCACCCTTAGGTAGCCTGCTCTCCTCAGGTATTCGAACAGTGATTAACCTTTCCCTTAAGGAAGGGCAGGTATCCAGGGACTGGAAAAAGGCGATTGTGAACCCTATTCGAAAGAACACAGCGTTGCCATGGTCAGACCTTTCCAACCTCCGCCCGATCTCCCTTCTACCCCATCTTAGTAAGATGACCGAGAAACATGTCAATACTCATGTGTCTAATTTCATCGAGGCAGCGGGCGGTCTGGACCATTCACAATCTGGGTTCAGACCTAATCACAGCACCGAATCAGCCCTCCTCTCCGTGACCGATACCATCAGGATGGCACAGGATAGTGGAGGCTCTATGATTCTGGTGCTGTTAGATTTGTCCGCTGCCTTCGACACGGTGTCACATGACATTCTCATTGGTCGTCTGAAGAGGGTAGAGATAGGCGGAACTGCTCTGTCATGGCTGGAGAGTTTTATTACTGGCCGCTCACAAAGTGTTCGATTGGGCTCCCATTTTTCTATCTCCAGGGAGCTCACCAAGGGGGTTCCACAGGGCTCATGCCTAATCCCCACACTTTTCAATGTGTATGTGGCCCCCTTGGCTGGAATTGTGAGAGAATATGGGTTCACGCCTATATCATACGCAGATGATACCCAGCTCCTGTTCCCTTTTCAAACACTGACGCCAGCAGTTAAAAACTCCTTCGCTGCAGGCATGAGAGCTGTATCCGATTGGATGACCTCCAATTGCCTGCAATGTAATGGGGGCAAGACGGAGGTCATGCTCTTCGGAGAGGCCCCGCTCCTCTGGTCACCTGAATGGTGGCCTCCCGATCTAGGTTCCGCTCCTTGCCCCAAACAAGTAGTAAAAAATTTAGGGGTTCGCCTTGATCAGTCTCTGCTACTTAAGGACCATGTAAGTCAGGTAGCGGGATCTTGTCTTAGGGTCATTGGGCTCTTGAGGCGAGTGTTCCCATACCTGGCAGACCATCATAGAAAAACCCTGGTCCAGGCATTGGTAATCAGTAAACTAGATTACTGCAATGGGCTGCTCATTTCTGCCAATGAAGAGCAACTTGACAGGTTACAGGTGGCCCAGAATACAGCAGCTAGGCTGATCCTTAACGTTCCAGCCAGATCCCCTTCTCGCCCTCTCTTGAATAAACTCCACTGGCTGCCTATCCGCCAGAGGGTGAAATTTAAGATATGCTGCGTAATTCATAAATGCCTGTTTGGTACTGGTCCAAAGTACCTGTCAGAAAAATTCAAACCTTACGAGCCATGTCGTCCTTTGCGCTCTAAGAATCAATCACTGCTCCAGGTACCGCGGATCAAAAGGGAAAGACAGGGTGGCCGTGCCCTCTCTTATAGGGGCCCCACCCTCTGGAACACTCTGCCCCTCACCCTGAGGCAAAATTCCAATTTTGGAGCCTTTAGGAAATGCTTAAAGACTTACCTGTTCCCGACGATGTAGACTTTAATCTTCTTGTTTCTGATTGTTTTTTATTTGGTTATGGCCTTTGGTAAGAACATAAGCGTGGAGATACCCCTTCGGGGGTCGAATTCCTGCGCTATATAAGCAAATACATAAATAAATAAATAAATAAATAAATAAACTAGACTGGCACGGCACAAAAGCCAGGGCTTCTTCATCTTAAATGGTGGCTTTCTACCAAATACTGCTGAAAATAAACTAAAATCTTTAAAAAAGCTTTGTTTCAAAATGTGTAGCAGATTTATATTATGTTTGTCACACGGAACATATACTGAGAGCTCACTGAGTTAAATTCCCCATGGACATATAACGAAAAAAATACAAAATGATCAAATTTACATTTCCAGCACTGCATACAGTTCCTAAAGTCTCTTTTCATAAATCAAAGTGAATGCGGACTATCTAGGTTAACTATATGGCAATCTACTCCAAGCCAACGATGATATGAATACTTGTGAATGTAAAAACAGAGGACCAGTATCTGTGTATTCACTTTTTGGTTTAAGGTACATTGCTCTATAGGTGACACGGTTCTTTAATCTTCGATATTCCATGAAGCCTGAAGTTACTTTTATGTGAGATTGGTGTCAGAAAATATGAAATTGTCCCATCCAGGAATGCAGCTTCTAGTCATCCTGTTCCCACCAGAAGGACTACCTGAGTCAAGTTAGGTTATTAGCTGTCGACATAATAGACAATATGATATGCCTTCACCTGCCAATCATGTATTCTACAAGCTCAAGGGTGGCCTTTTCTGAGAAACACTCACAGAAGGTTTTCCTACAAGATTGAAAATGGCAGTTCAACTAAGCAAAATCTATGATAATCTTGCCATTTCAAGTTGACATATCATCTTTTCCCATGCAACAAGGTAATTCATAATGATCTAAGATTTCATTGAGTATAAAAGAGCAACTGAGAAAGAACGAAGTGTACATTTTTCATTTAGCTAGTTACTAATAAACTGGCATACTTGCTGCCTCCTACAGATTGTGTTCCTTTTTCCTGTGATGTTCTAATTATTGTTCTATTTTAAAAGACATTTTTACTTGGGCCAGGGTTAGCTTCATAGTAATGATGTATATTGTTTATATTTTATGTTATTATAGGGAAGAGGAGTTGGATGTGGGCATTATAGTAAAACGTTTCATTGCACGTGAATTTCGAGCACCTTTGCATCATTGCTTGTGGTGGACACCTTTTAGCAAGCTGTCGCTATGTGGGATATTTCCAGTTGGATGGTAACGCCATCTCTGGAAATGTTTTTTATTTATTGTAGAATTTTATTGGCCTTTGATCTAAACAAAATATAACGCAATGAGGCATTTTTGTATCAAACATACAGAAAATATCTGGGTTAAAACTATGCAGTTTATGGCTATGCAACATTAAACTTAAATGGCCTGTATCACATTAGAGAGGTAGAATAAATGTACCCCCTGATAATGACACCATATCTGTTCCTGTTGGAAATGTAACTGTCAACCCTCCCAAATGTTTCTATATTTCTAATCGCAGACTTTCTTCCCATGGAACGGTTTCTCCAGGAGCATGCATTTATCTTGTTCTCCAAATCCACGAAGACTCATTGGATCTGCTGCTCTCCAGTGCTGTGTTGCTAGCAACAATTGTTCACAAGGAACTCTTTTTAAGAGACTATTTTTCATTTCGGCTTTTGATCAATTGCGAAGATCTGATCATGAACCAGAAATGTTGAATGTATGTAGAATATGGCACCATCTATACACCTAAATGAGTTAATTAATTGCAATATCCTCGATATTATAAGTAAGGTAGCCGTTGAGGATATTGATTTCTACTCACTTCAGCCAAAATGAGTAATCTATTTATTCATCATAACAAAAAGATTTTTATTAAAAACACACACATATTAAAATGTTTTTACAAATCATTGTAGTAGTTGAAAATCAGCAACAATTGTGACCCCAGTGAAGTGACCATAACCACCTTGTATTAAAACATAAGATGGCTGTGTTTATTTTAAAAAAACGAAAGGTTATTGGAAAGAAAGGATGTCTTGACGGTTCTGAGTTGAATATTCTAGATCAAGGACCACGTTCTTTTCTAGTTCTTTTCAGACTATCCTTAATGGTTGCGGACGACGTTTCGACCCAACTAGGTATATGGGGGTCTCTTCAGGACTGGGAATTCCAGGGGACTGCAAGGCATTATTTGGAATTAGTAAAAAATGAATTCAGGAAGTGTGGGAGGGCTACTAAAAGAGTATATTCAAGGCTGCTCACCTATGTTATGTTAAGTTAATGTTATGTTAATTTGGATTTTTATAGCGCACGGCTACTCCATTGGAGTGTCCCGGCGCTTTTATTGACAGCTCGTAAAAGAGAAACATAACACAGTACAATAAATAAAACACGGCAGGCAGAAAAGAGAACGCGCTAGAGGGCGAAAAGCCAAGTTTTAAGGCCCTTCCTAAAAGTCAGCAGATTAGAAGTGCTGCGTAATGCCAAAGGCAAAGCATTCCAAAGCTGTGGTGCCTTCAGCCTAAAAGAGCGACCACCAATGCGGGCCCTTTTTACTCGAGGGACCACCGCAAGGAACAATGATTCGGATCGCAGAGATCGGACCGGGCGGTAAAAGGCGAGCCTCCATTGAAGATATTTTGCTCCCGAGGCATGGAGAGCCTTGTGAGCCAAGGTCAAAGCCTTGAAAACTATCCGCTTCCGGATGGGCAGCCAGTGAAGCGACTGCAGGAGGCCAGAAACTCTGGCTCGCCTATGAAGGCCAAAAATGGCCCGAGCGGCCGAGTTCTGCACCACCTGCAGCCGTTGTAGGAGATACTCCGGTAGGCCCAGGTATAGGACGTTGGAATAGTCCAATCTGGAGCCAATTAAGGCCTGCACCGTGGTCCTCCTATGCTCTTCTGAGAGCAGAGGAAGAACCTTCCGGAGCATCTTGAGGAGGCCAAAGCAGGTTCCTGTAAGACCGAGGATCTGAGATCTCAACCACAGACCATTGTCGATCTTAATTCCCAGATTCTTTGCCAGCTGGGACGAATGCGCTGGAGGAAACATATTAGCAGGCCACCATTCCTGCCAATCTGGGTCAGATGTACAGCCAAAAAAAAGTACCTCAGACTTATCTGAGTTACATTTGAGGCTGTTAAGCTGGAACCATTTGAAAACAGCCCCAAGGCACTCACGGATACTCTCTCCATCAACATCTTCTCCTTTCCCGCACGTAAAGAGGAGCTGGGTATCGTCGGCATAGGATACGACCTGGGCCCCTAGAGACTCCGCCAATGCCGCCAAGGGAGTCATAAAGATGTTAAAGAGAGTCGGGCTCAACACAGAGCCCTGCGGGACTCCGACTCCCAAAGGCGGCATCACGGCAGAGCTCGGAGAGGCCCAGACCGTTTGTCGGCGGCCAGCCAAGAATGATCTAAACCAGCTGAGCACCGTCCCCCTCAGACCGATCTCATAAAGTCTGACGAGGAGACCCTCGTGGGGGACGGTGTCAAAGGCCGCTGACAGATCGAGCATAACGAGCATAGCTTTGCCTCCTACATCCAGTACCTCCTTAATGGCTTCAGACACCTCCAAAAGCGCCGTCTCGGTGCCTAAATTGGGGCGGAAGCCAGATTGAGTGGAATGAAGCAAGTCGTGAGTTTCCAAAAAATCGGAGAGCACGATATGCACGTGCTGCTCCAAGATTTTGACCAACGCGGGAAGGAGAGAGATGGACCTATAATTGGCCAAAGCCTCGGGGTCTAGGCCAGGCTTCTTAAGGAGGGGAATCACCATCGCCTGCTTCCAAGCCTGCGGGACCACCCCCTGACTCAAGGAGAGATTCAAAAGTGGGGTTGCCAACGGATTTACAACTGCCGCCATTTTCGCCAGGAATTTGGCCGGACATGGGTCAAGCGCGACCCCGATTTAAGGTTGGCCATAAGTGCCAATGACGAAGAAGCTGAAATGGGCGGAAAGTCTGCCAAGACGGACTCCAAGGGGGCCGATGGAACTGACCCGTCCCCGAAGCTGGGACATACTTCAACCATCCTCAAGGGAAAGGCGTCCTGAATCAATTTTATCTTGGTAGTAAAAAAGTTGGCAAGGGCAGAAACCCACGCCTCAGTAGGGGCAGCCTGGATTGAATTAGAGCGTGGGGCCGTAAATTCCCTAACAATGGTGAAAATCTCCTTGCACGAGTTAGAGGCAGCCGCTATCCTCCTAGCGAAATAACCTTTTTTCTCGAGGAGGATATCACGATGGTATACTTTAATCGCAGTCCTATAGGCAAGCCTGGCCACAGGATCATACTGTGAGCACCACGCCCTCTCGGCCACCTTGCACTGCCGGCGAGAAGCTGACAGTGCTTCAGTAAACCAAGGGGCGGAAACCCGTTTAGATGTTAACCGGGGGGCCATCACAGGGGCTAGATCATTCAGCCTGTCCGTCAACCACGCCTGCAGAGACTCTAGATCCCTATCCAGGTCTCCCGAAAGGGGGCAGGGATGATCAAGAGATGCCTGTGCTAGCATCTCTGGAGTCACCCGATGATATGCCCTAGGTACTAGTCCCTGCTGTCTAAGAGCAGTGCTCGATGGTTTCTTTGTGCCCGGCACATAGAATTTGGCCAGCCTATGATCAGACCAAAGAACCGGTAGAAGTGCCATCCCCTCTATGGGGGACGTAGAAAAGACCTGATCCAAGGTGTGGCCCCTTTCATGTGTTGGACCAGAGAGATAGGGGACCAGACCTAGCGGGCCGTGATATCCATCAGTTTGATCGTATCGGGGTCCAATCCCACATCCATATGGAAATTAAAATCTCCGACCAGCACACAGTGCTCAGCTCTCAAGGCCAACGCCGAAATTGCCGACTGGAGCTCATCGAAGAAGGATCCAGCCGGTCCGGGGGGTCTATAAACTAACAGCCCTTTAAGAGCTTGATGAGGCGCCAATGCAATAGAAAAGGCAAGGGATTCAGATCCTGTAATAGCATCCATAGGGATAATAGAACAGACGGCGAGTTTATTCACCACAAGTGCCACACCTCCTCCCCTCCCCTCCGATCTATCTTGCCTGAAAATATTATATTCAGGAGGGATTGCAGTGGCGATGTCGGGGTTGGACAGATCCCCTAACCATGTCTCTGTCAGCATCAGACATAACGGTTTTTCAGTGACAAGGAGATCAAAGATCTCCAGAGCATGTCTGCGCACTGATCTGGTGTTTAAGAGTAGGCAGAGATGCTTCACACTGTCCACTCCCCTATTCGATATAGTGGCCGGGACATTACCTGGCGACCAACCACAACCAGGACATTGTCTCTTACCCCTACATCGACTGGGAAAAACTTTATAACAAGCAAAGGATGCCTTTTGCAGAGACCGTAGCTCCAGCGACGTATAACAAACCATATTGACGGCAGGAGCTTATAATCCCATAGAGCCAGCCCCGCCCGCCGCTCCGACGCCTCCGGGACGCTGACGGGCGCAGACGGGCGCAGACGGGCAGGACTCTGGCACGACTCAGGCACAGCGAGGACGCACCCGCTGCGCGATCCCGCTGCGCGAAGAGGACTGGTTTAAGTAGGGCCGCCAGGTGTAATCAGCCCCACTAGGACGCTCAAGATGGCGCGGAAAAAGCGTCACTACCGCTCCCAAGATGGCGCCCAAACAACAATCGAGGCTGATCCCCCAAAACCCCCAGAACCGGACCCGCTAAAACAGCGGTGGGAAGTCCAAATATGTGCAGGTAAGGGGACAGCTACCCCGCTAAAAACAGGGACAACGAAAACAAAATTAACGCAAATAGAAAAAAGGGTAATTAAAAGCAGAGCGCGCTTCTCACGCAGCGCTGAAAGCAGTACCGAGCTGCCAAGCAGGGCGAGTGTATCCTGTCAGGGCAGAGCAGCGGAACAGACCGCCTTAAGTAGGGCCGCCAGGTGTAATCAGCCCCACTAGGACGCTCAAGATGGCGCGGAAAAAGCATCATTACCCCTCCCAAGATGGCGCCCAAACAACAATCGAGGCTGAGCCCCCAAAACCCCCAGAACCGGACCCGCTAAAACAGCGGTGGGAAGTCCAATTATGTGCAGGTAAGGGGACAGCTACCCCGCTAAAAACAGGGACAACGAAAACAAAATTAACGCAAATAGAAAAAAGGGTAATTAAAAGCAGAGCGCGCTTCTCACGCAGCGCTGAAAGCAGTACCGAGTTGCCAAGCAGGGCGAGTGCCTGTCAGGGGCACTTAAGCTGTGTCGGCTACGGCAGAAGTATTCTTCACCATTTCTTTCATTTGTTCAAGCATCTCAGGGTAGATTCACATCTGAAAGGAGGATAGGCCATTGAATAAACCTGTTCCAACTAAGTAAATTGTTGCATATGGTGGCATGGAGAATATAAGGACTCTAAGGGGGTTCTAAGGACAGATGCGTCTAGGGTGATATTTAATGATAGAACTGACTGTGCCAATTGCCATGATAAACAACTCACCGCCTTTGCGAACGGGCTTAATCTATGAGTCATAATTGGAGCAATTAGTTATTCGCAACAAAAAGGAAAGCTATAGTCATTCAGCTAACAGCCTATACTTACTTGGATAAAGATGCCGTTGGAAGATTCCAATCAGCAAAGCCTCGGGAGATTCAATACTCCATCTGTGTCTAAGGCTCTACAAGTCCTTAGTAAAGATAAAAGAGGAGAGCACCTCTTGCAAATCATGCGGATGGGTGTGAGGGACTGTCTCCTTGGGGATTTAGGCCGCCATCTTAAAGGGGAGGATGTGCCCAAAGTACTGTGTGTTCTATAGAGCTTTCTTATTGATTGAACTGTCTAGTTGATTAACCAATCCGCCAAATAACATAATTTTATTGCTCTTGTACTCAGCAATCAAGTGACACTTACTAAATGTTTTATTTTTATTTGCTAGAGTAGATAGAATCAGTGTGACATCTATCTGCAATACGAGGATGTTAATTATTAAAACATTTCCTATTACAGCAGTATACTCCTGTGTGATGCTGGTGAGGATACCATTAGGGAGATACTGAGGTATTTCCTCAACCCTGTTCATATTGTACATAATACCACATTATTGCCATTTAGGTCATGTTATTTATTTTATTTATTTATTTAGCGATTTATAGAGCGCCTGGTGACCCGGAGGCATCCCCGCGCTGTAGCATTTGTGGAGACCAGAGGGGGGAGGGGACTTTATTTTGGGAACAGCAGCGTTTTCAATTTTTTCCGGAAAAGGAGATGGCTGGGTTCCAGCCTCAGGGGGCGAGGAAGTGAGTTCCATCCTGAGGATGCTTTTACAGAAAAGCGTCGACCGCCGGTGCGTGCCTTCCTGTATCTGGGGACGTTGGCCAGACGCTCATTGTCCGAGCGTAGGGACCTGGGGGCCTTGTAGGGGGTAACCAGGTCTCTCAGGATAGCAGGGCCGAGACCGTTGAGAAGTTTGTGTGCGGTGCACAGGGCCTTGAATTCTACCCTTTGTCGTATTGGAAGCCAGTGGAGGGCCTTGATCGCTGGTCTGGCTGAGACTCTGGAAGGGAGATTCATAAGGAGCCGGGCAGCTGCATTTTGCGTATGCTGAAGTTTAGCCATAGTGGCTTCAGGAGCTCCTAGATAGACCGTGTTACTGTAGTCTAGCCGCGCAAGGATCAGGCCTTGGACCAAGAGTTTCCTAGATAAGGGCGGAAGTAGTGGGAGGATCCTGCGGATGGAGCGCATGAGACCAAAACAGGTGCCTGCTGTTTTGGCTGCTTGGGTTTTCAGAGACAGCTCGGGTTCCAGCCAGACTCCTAAGGTCTTAATTACTTGTTTCGGGGTGGGTACTTCACCGAAGACGTCTGGCCAGACCGATGAGGGGATGGTGGTCCATTGCTTGCCCAAAAGCATGACTTCTGTCTTTGATCCGTTTAGCTTGAGCGATGACTCGCACATCCAGTGGTGGATTTGCTGGAGGCAGTTCGGCAGATTGTCTGGGTGACTGTCCAGATGTGAGAGTGAGACGACCAATTGCGTGTCGTCCGCATAGCTCACTATCTTAATCTCGAAGGGGGCGACGACATCCTCGAGGGGGACCATGTAAGCGTTAAATAAAGTGGGGCTTAGTGATGACCCCTGGGGGACTCCGCTCGCAAGGGGGAGGGAGGCAGAGTGGGAGTTGCCATCCCATACCTGGAACGAGCGCCCTGAAAGGAAGGATTCTATCCATGTGAGCGCCGAACCTGCGAGCCCTGCCACGGCCAGCCGATGGAGTAGGACACGGTGGTTAACCGTGTCGAAGGCTGCGCTGAGGTCCAGGAGGATCACTGCCACTGACCCTCCTGAATCCAGGATGCACCTTGCCTCCTCGATGACAGCGAGAAGGGCGGTATCTGTGCCGTGGCCCGGGCGGAACCCAGTTTGTGACTGCCGCAGAAGGTTGTTTGATTCAAGGAACTGTGACAGTTGCCCATTGACCAGTTTCTCGGCCATTTTGCTGACGCATGGGAGGAGTGAGATTGGCCGGTAGTTCGCCATGTCGGCGGGGTCCAAATGAGGGTTTTTTAGGAGTGCCTTGACTACTGCACTCTTCCAGCTTGGGGAGACAGAGCCTTGAGATAGCGAGATGTTTATCAGCTCCGTGATCGTAGGCACGATGACAGGGGCTACTGTTTTCAGGAATCTAATGGGGGCAGCATCCAGAGGGGAGCCGCTTTTCATTTTGGCCATGGTTGTGCCTACTTCGTCCAGTGTTACTGCTCTGAAAGCGGTCAGCTGAGGATGCATGATGTTTCCTGAGAGGTTGGTAGATGCATCATTGTCCATGTGGTTCGGCAGGCAGGGATGGGGAGGGAGACTAGAATACGTGCGATTTTGGAGTTGAAGTAGAATAACAACAACAGGGAATAAACAAAATTCTAAATCTTTTGTATATGACAGCAGCAGTGGCGCATGATTATTTTATAAGTAACTAGAATGCAGAAACAATAGGACAGTAATTCCTACCTAATAAAAATACAATTGACTTGTGTATCAATACTGATGATATATCTGATGATATATCAGTAACTGGAAGCACTTCTCTGGTTAAGGCACAGCCTGTACCTAACTCAGACTTATAAACTTGCACCATTCTTCTAGACTGTCTAGCCCCTGTCAAATTGAACTACATTTGTCTATCCATTTACATTCTAGACTTTTGGCTTTTTCAATGATCTGCCAATGCAAGTCATTGGCTGAATAAGATTTGTCTTTGTAGCATTATACTAATCGAGCATTATCTATTAGACATCATATTCGACTCCTATGCTGTCCTATCCATGCCTTTACTGATTGTGATGTCTGGCCTATGGATATTAGGTGGAAGGACACCCTATGCAGTAAATACCATGTGTACTGTCAGGCTATACACCCACCACAATTGAAGTGACCTTTTAAAAATGGTAAACTCCATATGTTTGTAATAGGGCCCTCCTGTGTGTAAATGCTGGTGTCTGAGTGTACCAGATGATCCCTAACGTTCATACCTTTTCTGTATGAAAACATTGGAAGTCCTTTAAATATCTTCATGGTATTCAGAATGGGCCAGTGGTGTTTGATAGATTTGACAATTTGTGTGCTGTGTGGACAGAATGTAGTCACACAAATAATTTTGTCACAAGGTGGTTTTTGTCTAGGTTTTAGTATCTCTTTTTGTGGCCTATACGAGGCCCTTTTCATAGATTCTTTGACTAACCTCTTCAGATATCCTCTACTTCTTAGTATGTTACTTAGTATGCTTCCTTCATTGAAAAAATCTTGTTTTTTGGAGCAATTTCTGCGCAATCCCAAAAATTGGACCTATGGAAGTCCATTTTTTAAAGCTCTGGGATGGAGACTCTTGTATTGCAATAATGTATTCCGTTCAGTGGGTATTCTGTATAAGCGCACAATCAGTTTGCTCTCTTTGTTCTTTGTCTCCAGATCCAGAAAGGGATTCCTTTTTTATCGATGTTGTATGTTAAAGTGAGGGAAGATTGACAGCTATGTAAATATGCTATGAATCGTTCAAGTTGGTCTTCAGTACCCTTCCAGATCATAAAGATGCCATCATTATAACTCTTCCAACATTTTATGTTCTCATGGAATGGATTACATCTGGTAATGTCATGTGGACCCAGGACTAGTCCGATGTGTAGGAGTACCTTGAGGAATATGGTAATGGATTGTCCAACCACTCTGTGTTAATGTATGTAGTAACCATATAACCCCTTGTGGACTTATGTTGTCAACCGGGCAATGTTCCCCAGGTGTGAAATCCAGGTAGTCTGATTACGTTTACAGAACTTTCTCCTAACCGCCAACTATCGTATATCAGGCAGTGCAAGGTAAATCCCCACTTGGGTTGATCCAGGAGACAGGTCTGGAGAATCATGGGAGACAACTCCACCATTGGATTCAGGATCTGGAAACCTCCCAAGCACTCAGCAAATCAGTGGCTGTGGAGCTGTAAGACACCCTAAGCTCTCTTCTGCTGTAACTCACTGCCATGTGGAGACTCGGTGCTTACATGGCCTCACTCTCGCTGTCCCTCCAGCTATGAAAAGAGGACAAAGGTGCTCTAGTCATCCACAAAAAGTCCATCAGTGCCTGACCTACCCTCCTCCATGGCAGACCACACCATGATCCAATAGGGGAGAGCACAAACAGTCAGACAGAAATTCAACCAAGGGGCACTGGGGACCCAATCATCCAACACCCCAAGGAGCTCAGCTCATTAGACATCTCTACTGCATACCCCTTACCTAAGTGCTGACTGGTGCTGACCTGGGGTAAGGGGAAGTACGAGTAGCGAGGCCAAGATCCCCAGGTTCAGTGAGCGGGCACTCACTGCAGCAGGGCATTATTGCAGGATAAGTGTGCGCGTCACCACCCAGGTCCACACCCGATGGCACTAGACATTCCTATTCCTGGAAGTTAAAGTCTATGCAGCTCTCCCCACTCCTGCTATCTTGCTGTTCCTCCCACCAGAAGTGTGTATGGTTTGGTGAGACTTGGCCCGAGCTGGTAGCCCTTACCTGCAGTGGTCAGAGTACATAGTGTGATTCTGTGCCTGCCAACTGTATGGTCCCAGCAGGCAGCTCCATGCACCTGCTGGGAGTGGCCCTGCAGCCCTCGTACTGGACACCAGGAGCAGTACTGAAAGTTGCTTTCTTTGTCATTCTCTGAGCAGCTCCAGGAGACTGAATCTCTCTTTCTGGAGTGTAGATGGTTTAATTTGAAAGAGGCGGCAACAGGATAGTTGGTCTCTAGTCAGAGCTCCTCTAAGATTCAATTGCTGTAGGCATCCCAGGCCACACCCTGTAATCACTCATAATCTTAACCAGGCAAAGACCAAAATTCCACACCTGGACGTCGTCCTTTTTTCATTTACTTAACCACTCATGCTCAATTTTCTATCTGAAACTCCATGGTATGGTACAAGAATATCATTATTACAAGATCTCCTGACACACATAAAGTGCCCTAGATATTCTTTACAAACACATGGCCCCATTAAAGATAATAATAGAAAAGTTAACATCAAATGGGACAATATTTTTTACAAATATTTTTTAACAATATTTGGGACACACTATTCATATCCATATTCAAAGTTTTGACATACAACCAACTCTACTCTCAATGCCTAGGATGTTGTAGTTTAAATCTTAAGCTAATCTGACAAGTTCAGTCTTACAATTTCAATTTTCTCAATTAAATTCTTGCTGGAGCATTCCTAAGTACCGTTTTGTCAATTGGACCTGCTCATTTTGATCACCCTACTTTGATTTTTCAGGAGAATACAACATGCCGTGCCTGATGTTTCATAATTGTAGCTTGGAGAAAAGGAGGACTTCAGTTGCTGCACATTTGTAACATGTTAGTTGACTTCATTCATTTTATCTCTTTTCTGTTAAAAAACAGTGCTGTGATATGTAGAAAATTGGGTTTATGATTGAGTGTGGTGAAGACCCTTCTCAAGCAATAGCAATCCTGCCAGGATGAAAAACACAAATCGCAAAATTAACATGTGCTTAACATTTGATAGCTTGGCACAAAAGCAGTTAGGTTTAACTTAGAGGCAATATGTAAAGTATTTAAGCAGCACACAAACAGTAATAACGTGAAAATACCCTACAAGAAAAATCTGAAACCAATTTGGAAAAAGAAAGTACATTTAATCAAAGACTTTAGAACTGGAGTTAAGCAATTTAAAAATGTTGGTAAGTATAGCTCCTAAAAGCGCCACTCTCGGCAATGTAGGTCTGCTAAACCAGGGGAAAGTCACAAATTCAGGCAGACCACAATGGAGTGTGGACCGGATATAGGATCAGATTAGTCCTGCAGAAAAAGTTATCTTCTCAAACTCCGGCACAAAGAGCCCCATTCGCGGTGCAGGAGGCCCCGAAGAGAGCATTGCGGATGGTTGTCGCTGTAACACAAAGAGCAGGCTGGGCATAGTGCACAATCATCGCTGTAGTGTGAATATCCTGTCGGGTGTCATAGATGGTCATTGCTGGAGGTTTTCATTGGCGGTCACTGCTGGCTGTCATCGCTGGAGCATGAAGTGCAGATCGTGTGTTGCCGATTGTTGCTGGCAGTCGCTGTGGCATGAAGAGTTGGGTTCAATCAATCAATCAATCAATCAATCAGTCTTTTGTTAAGCGCACTAAATACCCGCGAGGGTCTCAAGGCACTGGGAGGGGGAGGGGGCCGCTACTGATCGAACAGCCTGGTCTTTAGTATCCTCCTGAAGGTAAGCAGGTCTTGGGTCTGTCGTAGGCTCAGTGGGAGGGTGTTCCATGTCTTGGAGGCGAGGTTGGAGAAGGATCTCCCGCCGGTGGTTGTTCTTCGGATGCGCGAGACGGTGGAGAGTGAGAAGTCGGCGGAGCGGAGCTGGCGGTTGGGGTTGTAGAAGGAGAGCCGTCTGTTGAGGTAGGCTGGGCCGGTCTTGTGGAGTGTCTTGTGTGCATGTATGAGGAGCTTGAAGGATATCCTCTTGTTGACGGGGAACCAGTGCAGGTTTCTCAGGTGGGGGGTGATGTGGCCGTGTCGTGGTACATCAAGGATCAATCATGCCGAGGCGTTTTGGATGCGTTGTAGTCGATTGATGAGCTTGGTCGGGGCTCCCGCGTAGAGGGCGTTTCCGTAGTCGAGTCTGCTGCTTACGAGGGCCTGACTGACTGTCAATCTTGTATCTGTCGGGATCCATCTGTAGATCTTGCGGAGCATGCAGAGGGCGTTGAAGCAGGAAGAGGTGACGGCGTTGACTTGCTAGTTCATTGAGAGTGTTGAGTCGAGGATGATTCCCAGGTTGCGTGCGTGGTCGGTGGGGGTCAGGGCTGCCCCCAGTGTCGCTGGCCACCAGGAGTTGTCCCAGGCTGGCGGTTTGGAGCCGAGGATGAGGACCTCCGTCTTGTCCAAGTTCAGCTTCAGACGGCTGATCTTCATCCAGTCGGTGACGGCCTTCATTCCTTCATGGAGGTTGGCTTTGGCTGGGATGGGGTCCTTGGTGAGGGAGAGGATCAGTTGAGTGTCATCGGCGTAGGAGATTATGTTGAGGTCGTGCTGACGGGCGACGTGTGCGAGCGGGCCATGTAAATGTTGAACAGTGTCGGGCTGAGGGAGGATCCTTGGGTTCACCGGAGTTTCGCATTGGCCGTCACATGGGTGGCAAGATCTCGGCATGAATGAGCCTGTTCCCATTTGCTAAGAGCCCAAAACTTTATGATTTCTCCCTTCTTCAGAGGAGCGAACCCTGGCACCAGCCATGGGTCCAGGACCTGGGGAGGCACTTCTGGGGATCAGTGACTAACTGTAGCAGTGCCAAGCAGGGCTCAGGCAGGTCCAGTTGCAGGTCCAGGCATTTCTAGTTGCAGTAGATTTAGCAGACCTTCATTTCAGTATGTACAATTCTTGCTATCCATTTGTAATAACTACAATGTCAACCTTAAGGGCCCCCTTCACAAACTCCATTTAGAAGTACTTAAAGTAGTACTGCAGAAGTAGTACTCATCTACCACAGAATGCAATTCACAAGCCTATGGCTGGACACCTCTGCCCCTCCTATCTTTCCTGTACAGAGATCCCTGCCACAGTGGAAGGGATCTCCACACACATTACTATAGTTTTGGTTTTAAATTTGGGAGATACAAAGGGAGATGCTGGAAAATGACGAATACTTACTATTAAATAGCAGGGATTTCAGTAAATTTAAGGAAGGGTTTGGGTGGGGCATACTAATACAAAACACAATCTGAAGAAGAGTAAAACAATTCCAATACACATAATACAATTCTATTACTCGAGCCCGAAAGGTGTCAAAACAAGTGCAAATATACTCCAGCCCAGCCTTGGAGAAAGGCAAGCACCACTCATGACCAACCACTGGTACTGCAACACACTCCTGTAGAAAAAAATGGATTTAGAGAAGTAAAAAATCGATTTTATTATTTTCAGTGTAATAAAAATATTGGTACCTAACTTACATTTATATTATGTTTTAAACATATGTGTATTTTTTTGTAATAAAATTAGGTTCATTTCCCATGGTGGAGGACATCGCGCTAGTGGTAGACATGTCCACCAACTGGACCGAATATAGGAAATGGTTATAAAATTACTTGTAGTAACTCGATGGCCGTCAACACGACTCTACGGCGCTCCACACCCTCGTTAAATTGAATGGAGACATGTAAGTCAACATATAGATCTAAATCACCACTTGGGAATGGTGAATATAAAAAAAGTGAAGAGGTACACCTAGGAGTAGGAGTATATATACACATATATAAATATAAACATGTGCCTTTACCTTTGTGAATTAGGCCATATCACTTGCACAAATTACATTTGCAAATGAAAAAACCCTTTGCTATGTCTGCACTTCAATTTCACTATGCAGTATGAAGTCTAATTGTTTAATTCGGCTGTTGAATATGGCAGCCAGTGAATATGCACATTTTATTTACCAGAACGTTACTGTACTTCTAGCCACCTGCACACTTAGTGTTACTGACATCCTGTCCTTTACACTACAATGAGCAATTGCTGCAGTAACATTAAGCCCAAATGTCAATTTTGTGGCCCCACTGGAGTCTCAAGTTCCATAGCATAAAAATGCATCCTCACCTGTATTTCTGGACTCCCATTCCTCACATGCAGTGGTAGAAGGGATTGGGGCTCCATATTGCCTACATGCAAATACGAGAGAGAGAGAGAGAGCCCAAGCTCACCCAACATAGCTTGTATGCACCAGAACACACAGCTGACTACACTCCTAATGTGATGGGCGATGCCAAAATAGTCCCATGCCAGGCTCACTTACACAGGGGGATCTGATCTCTACAACCTACTTCCAGAGATCTAAATTTAGCAGTGGCTGCTCCCGGGAAGCAGCAGTGGGACGGGGAGGGGCGAAGAGTGGGAGGGGGGTTTAACATTTTTTTTTTAACTTAACTGCGGGCTGACTCTCTGGCCACTGCTGCCACCTCCTTTCCTCCATTCATTTCCTGGCTTCTGTGCAAGCACAAAGCTCCCGTGCTCTCCATTGCCAATCGCAACAATGTATTTATTGGACCTGGGCATGTTCTCCACCCAGGCTGTAATGCAGTCTGGGTGGAGAGCACACAAAGTGTGCATGACTGTTTGGCCAGCCCGTGAGGGCTGGGTAAACAGTCATTGTGCACCTTACGGAGTGGCCACCAGGCCTCCCCCCTGCTCTGACAGCAGAGCAGCCATGACCCACCTGAAAAGGTACCAAGCAGCTGTACAAATGAAAAGATAATAACATCAAGTTATTATGATTTTATTTGTCATCCTTTGCACTGCTAAAAGCAGTGGGGCGATCCTCCTCCGCCTTAGCGGAGGAGCTGCCACTCTCTAAATTAGTGAGTTCACCACCACAAAGTTTCCTTGGATGCAAAGGCCATACTTTGTTTTCTGCCTGATCATTGGCCTGTTTTCCTTTTACCTCGATACTGTCTGTCCTTGTCTTTCCAAGAACTGTGAAAGTGTCAAATCACACAGACAACAACTTTGAAAAAACTCCTAATGCACAATCAATCTGCGACAGGTTCCCTGTTATCTATATTTTCAGGTCAGCTAGCTAGTATAACATAAACAATGTAGGCTGAATCGACGTACTTTTGTCATATTTATACTGGTCCATCTTAAAACCATATATTGATGCATACACTGCATCAGGTTATTTATGGAATTCTCCAAAACCTCCTCATGTAAGGTAGAGGCCATGGCCAATGCTATAAAACCTGCATGAAGTGGTCATTGAGGCAGAGAGCACTTCACCCCAAATTATTGCACAAGATCATGACAGAGACTGCCAGAATGCCATATTTCTGCATCTATTTCTGTTTTGAGAGTTGATACCGCGCCAAATCCAAGAAGAGAGGAGCTTAGCTCACCAGGTGTGAGTTTTCCTTTCATGGGTATATAACTCTCCTGTCCGAAGTCTGATAACTATAGTTTTTTGCAAGTATGCAGTGCGCTGAATCACAAGAAACTCTAGATACAAGTTAAGCTATTCCTTGCTCTCATAGTATAGTTCATAGAAGTATTCTTAGGGTGTTAGGTTGCCAAATAAGAGTCCAACCATGTTAGTAATGTTTACTTTATTCTTGTTGTTAGTGACATGCTTAAGTGCTGCTCTGGTTATATACTGTGTGGTTATTATTCACGTGCTAAGCATCAGAATGAAACTGTTGAAATAAAGCACTTTTATATATAAAGTGTCTTTTTCTTAGTGCAGTACTTTTGTGTTATATTCTAAAGAATACAATTGGGTTTGAATTATCACTGTGTCCCTGAGCCCTTTGTAAGGGACAGTAACGTATAAAGTTCAAACACCATATCAACAAATATGCGGAGACGGTTGTGTGGGATTACAACAACTTGGATTTTAAGGCTCAAGCATTGGTACTCTGAACACTGTTCAGCCATCCATGTGTGAGAAAGTCAAACCATGTAGAACGGAGTCAAAGCCTTAGTTTATGCAACACATTGACTGTTGTGCTGAACTGTTTCCAAATAGCTTATACCACTGATGGGTCTTCAAAGCCAACTTTAAATCTTAGCATTTAACAGTTTAATCCCATTAGTGAGGCTTATTCTATCCTCATTTTATTTCTTTGCCTAGTTTCTCCAATGTCTTGGGTTTTAGAAACGGATGTGCAAAGTAATACTTCTGCACATGTGGAAGGAGAAAAGGTATGTAAGGAGCCCTCAGAACATGATGCCGACAAGGACAATACATAGCGAAGCTCCACACATTTCCCATTCTAACTAACTTAGTAATTGTTTTTTTCCTTTCAATGATCCATGCGTCCTTCTGGGTACTATTTTATTTTGCCATGTCTGTTCTGGTTCTTCATGTTACTTGTTTATAGTAATGTATGGTCCATATTCGATTTTTGATCATCATTACATATACAATGTGAAAGATATCACTAGAAATATAGTGCACCTATTTATCTCCCAAAAGACCAGTGGCGGCTCCTCCACTATGGCGGAGGAGCGTTGCCCCACTGCTTTCTAGCAGTGCAAGCAGCAAAATCATAAAATGGTAATAACTTTTAGTTATTACCGTTTTATGTTTCCTATGCCGATATCGGGGTGGCGGGGCTGCTCTGCTTACAGAGGATGGCAGGAGAGGAGTGGTTTACCCACTCTTGAGTGCACAATGGCTGTTTGGTTGTCTCTCTCGGGACGCCCAAAGCAGTCATGCGCACTTTACCCTTCTCCATGCAGGCTGCTTTTCAGCCTGCATGGAGAACATGCCCACCTCTCCAGCACCTGGCTGAGCTCGCTCAGACCAATCACAATGCTGTATTGCAGCATTGTGATTGGCTTAGGGGGTGGAGCCTGGCTGCCTGCTTCCTGTTACGGTCGGAGGCAGGAGAGCAGGAGCAAAGAAGATGAGGGACCCAGCCTTGAGGCAAGTTGTTTTTGTATTTTTTATTATGACCCTTCCCCGTGCGCCCGTGGCGAATGCCCCCCCCCTGCGCTCTCCCCTTAACGCGCTAGCCTAGCTTGCCACAGCTGCAAAAGACTAAGCCTTCAGCCTGTAATATCCTGCAGGGTCCCCCCACAGATGACAGGACACTCAGCGATCAGCTTCAGGTACCTTTATTATCACTTGTGTGTAGGCTCCTGTGGATGCGTCCTTCCTCGCCCCTTGCTCCCAATGTTCTGCCCCTTGCCCCCTTGACCGGATGTGGTGTCCGGTGTCTGTCCCACCGAGTCCGTGTCCCTGTGGGTCCTAGTGCCCATCCTATCTGGTCACGACTTCTCCCCCTTTGGTGCAAACAAACATTTCTGATACTGATAAAAAGATGGAGAGAGATAGAGAGAGATATAGAGATATATATATATATATATATATATATATATAGAGAGAGAGAGAGAGAGAGAGAGAGAGAGAGAGACATTTCTAGAGAGTTGATCACATTATATCTCTTCAATTAGTCTCTGTGGTCTCTTGCACACTCTTCTCGGTCTTCTGTTGCTTTCGCCGTCCGAGTTGTTCTCTTCTTCCGTTGTCGTTGTAGTGGTCGTCGTCAGTGGTTCTTCTTCTTCTCTTTTCAAATTTCTGAAATGTGAACTATTTCTCGTGATGTGGTATTGACCTGCCACTGCGGTTATCATCGGCCCTTTTACTTCCGTTACTGTCAGCGGGTCTTTCGAGAATGGGCTGTCTGATTTCCTCTGTTGCCGTTGTCGTACTACCACTGTGTCACCTTCTCTTATCTTCGACTGTGCAGCATGCCTCTTTTGATCCCCGTAGGCCTTCATTTTTGCCTTTGCTTCTCCGTCTTTGATTGCTATGTCCCTTCTGTCTACCCTTGGCACTGCTTCTATTTGTGGCAGCCTGGTCTTGCTTGAGCGCCCTAGGACCAATTAGTCTGGGCACCGTCCTGTGGAACTGTGAGGACTGTTCCTGTAGTCCCTCAGTATTTGACACAGTGCCTGTCCTATTGATATGTGCGTCAACTTTGCTCTCTGAACTGCCTTCTTGATCGCCCCCATGAATCGCTCTGCCATTCCATTTGCTTGTGGCCACAGAGACGTTATCTTCCTGTGTCTTATTCCGAGGTATTCCATGAATTTCCGGAATTCTTCCCCTGAGAATGGTGGGCCATTGTCAGTCTTCAGTGTTTGTGGAGAGCCCCATGCAGCGAACACGTCATCCATCACGGGGAGAGTTGCGGTTGCTGATGTTGATGCTACTTGATAATTTCTGGTCTCTAGCGGTCCATAGAAGTCTGCCGCTAATTCAGTCCACACTGCCTTTGGTAGCTCTGACATTTGCAATGGTTCCGGTTTCTGTGGTGGTCCCATCACCTGGCAGATGTGACAGCGGGTGACGATCGCTTCAACCTTGCTGTCTAGTCCCGGAAACCACACTTTTTCTCTCAGCATCTTCTTGGTTGCCACAATCCCTCGGTGTGATTCGTGTGCTAGTTCAACTGTTTGTTTTCTCAATGTGCATGGTATCACTACCCTCGTTCCTCTCATCAGGATGCCAGTCTCGGGTTCTGACAGTTCTTCATTGATCTTTTTAAATGCTAGCAGTTGATCTTTTGACACCCCTTCCTCCAGAATGCTGTTGTTGTTTATATGTCTCCACCTTTGTTGTCTGGTCACCTTCTTGATGGCCTCCATGGTGTGGTCTCTCCTTGTTTCTTGTTCCAATTCTGACATTGTAATGGAGGCTGGTGTGTTGTGCTTCAGGATGAAGTTTAAGTATTCTTCTGCCATTGTTGTTGTATCTGCGTTGTGTGGCAATGGATGTCTGGACATATAGTCAGCTGGATTGTGTTCCTTTCCAGGCTTATGTATTATTTTGAAGTTGTAATCCATTAGCCGTATTCCCCACCTCTCTATTCTTGGTGGTATCTTGGCGTTTGGGTTGCCGTAGATTGTTACTAGTGCTTGGTGATCCGTCACAATCGTGAAAGGCTTCCCGTAAATGAACATGTGGTAGTGTTCGCATGCCCACACAACAGCCAGACTTTCTTTCTCTAGTTGAGAGTAGGCTCTCTCGATGTCGGACAAGCTCTTGCTTCCATAGGCGACTATGCATCTCGGCGAGTCTTTCCCTGGTTTGTGTTGCACCAGTATTGCCCCTAATCCTACTGGGCTTGCGTCTACCGTCAGTTCTGTACACAGCAGTAGGTCGAAATATGCTAGATGATCCACCGCTGTTACTGCCTCTCTGATTTCTTTGAACGCCGTGCTGCACTCTTTTGTCCATGCAAATGCCTGTCCTTGTTTCGTCAGCTCTCGCAGTGGTGCGCTCACTGTTGCGAAGTCTTTGATATATCTTGCACAGTGGAGGTTCTGTAAATTCTGAACCCGTGGGTTCCATTTTGTGTATGGCAGCCATTTTGTGGTTGCCCTCACATAGGCCGATGACTGTGGCTGAACTAGTCTTTTAAGGACATATGCACCTTAGTTCGAGTTCGTTCTGACTCCTGTTTGACCTGAGTGAACTGACCCTGTTGCCTGAAGCTGACCTTGTTAAACCAGTTACTGCCCTTTAGCTGATCAAGATTAAGGATCAGAGCAAAGGACATCATAAAGTTTTACTGCACACAAACATGCCTTATTCTACTTCTATCTGTTTCTGTTTCTTCTTTTATGGTCTATTTACGATATGGGTTGTGGTCCTTTTTATTATGGGTTTGTCCAGCTTGTCTAAAGAAGAATGTTGGGTTTGTTCAATGATTGATTATGGGCCGGACAACTGTAAAATGGGTTTGTCGTCATGCAATACTTTCGTTGTGGAAACATGTGATTGGTTAAACTGTAAACAAGGAATGTATGCTTGAAGCATAATGTTTGGCATGAAAAGGGATGACTTGCTTTGTAAAGTTGAGCAGTCTCCTGAGAACTTAAACCGCGTTGACTTCTAGGACTTCTGTTACTGGCTGCAGCCAATACATTTGATCTTTGACGCCACTCAGAAGTATCCCGTGTCTCTGTATTCTAAGACAGGTGAACCCGAAGACTTTGGGCGTGCTCCTGGCGCCGCTGGGTTCTAAAACCCGGTTCTTCAGTTGGCGCTTCCAACGTGGGGCGACTTCAGCGGTACCTGTCCAAGCCTGAAGATCATGAGGAGCTTCGTGAGGAAATTCTGGAGGATGGCCACCACTTCATCGACCCCGGCATGTCGAACGTGGACTGAAGGTCTTTGCTGCGAGGCTTCCCGCTTTCCTGACGGCTATGAAGGACTGCTGCCCTGACTGTCGCCCTGTCTTGGACCCATTTGTGATGCTTTGTACGGCAAAACGATAGACGGGTTTCCTGGTGGCGTGACAGATACCTCAGTTAAGTATAAGTGGGTCGCTCCCAGTCCTTACTTTTTGGTTCTTTGGTCCTTAGTTTGTTTGGTCCTTAGTTTTGATTTGAAAATTGCAATTTCCAAAGCAGAGGGACTCGTATATTTGCGAGACTATCGTTGTAGATAATCCCTTGAAGTTTGAAGCTAGATTAGTGAGCGAAGATGCCTAGTCCTAGCAAAATTAGGAGGATATTCTGTTGTGGTTGTAACAGGGATTCCAGATTGGAGGATTCATGTCCGATACCTCCAGTTGGAACTCCGACTTATGAGCTCTATTCTAAACACGGCGTGGGCCCCATTACGTTTAATGAAGTATGGGTCCGCTATACTAGAAAAGATGGTGTCTTACAATGGCCCCAACATGGTAGCTTTGATACAGAGATTTTAGACAATTTGGAAACTAAATTATTAAGGAAGAAAGCCCGGCCGGCAATGTTTGACTCCTTTCGCCTTTGGCGTAAAGAAGCCAAACAACGAGAAATTAAACAAGCTAAAAGAGATAAAAGAGAAAAGGATGTATCAATAATGCAAGCTGCTAGGCAGTTTAAAGAAAACGAAGAAGATAAAGCAATTGAGGTGTCAGATAGACAACATAATATGGCTATTGATAAATGTTATCCAGCTTTGCCATCTCTTCTTGAGAATGCAACGAAAGACCCTGAGAAGGATCCTTTGATGTCACATTTTTTGAGATTACCACCCCCTTATGCACAGAGTGCTACGGCACCTCCGCAACCTCCAGTTGCACAACCTCTTGTTGCTGTTCAGCCACCGGCTCCTCCTCAGCTGATTCTTCCTCCTACGGCGCAGCCTCCTCTGGGGCCGCAGACTTTGCTATCGGTTTTGTCTGGAACTACTTTGCCTTATTCTCCTGTACCTTCAACTTCTCTTGCTACTAACCCTACACTTCTATCACCTCAAAATACTTTGTCTCCTGTCCTTATGACAGTTTCTCCTTCTGCTCGACAACGAATGACTGATACTGTTACTGGTCTTTTGTCTCCTTTCTTTGGGTCATTTAGTATGACCCCTGTTTCTGCACGTAAACAAATGTGTAGTCAGCTACCTGGTCCCGAAGAACGGGCAGTGTTAGATCTCTTGGCTCGCAGATGGGTTTCGAATGTTTCGAGGTATAATTTAGAGTCAGTTATGGATGTTTTCCAGCAGTGGAAGCACCCAAGCAAAGGTATGTTTTTGAAGTTATGTGTACTTTCCTTCGTGAGGAATGGGAAGATAATGATTTGGGTTCAGTCCCAGTGGAGTTGCTAAATATACAGTCCGAGTTTGCAAAAGGGACGATAGTAGGTCCCGGAATTGAGAAAGCAGTTGCGATGGTACTTGCGTGTAGAAGTGATTTCCCTTCTCAGCGACTATTTGAGCCTGATTCCGCAGTTAGGAGAAAGGTGCGACAATATCCAATGAGAGAGGTTCCCCCAGTTTGGAGAGAAGGGGACGCAAACGCTATCCCACCTGTTCTGCCTCATTTTCAGAGAGTGTGGGTACATGTTCCATGGAAGAGAGTAGAAGTTTTGGCCCTTAAACAGTCTTTACCTGATCCCCGTAAGAATCCAGCTGGCTATTACAAAGAATTGTCCCAGACAGTTGACGCATGCATCATGAATTTAGCCGACATAGACATGCTGTTGGGTAACGTAGTTCCTCAACCTTTGTGGGCAAAGATTCGTCATGAGGATCATGCGCCAGAGTTAGGTGATACATGGGCTAATATTACTGCTGCGGATGGTAGACAGGTTGGTGGAGCTAAGCCTGAGCCTCTAGTTGCAGATTTACCTGGCAGAATTATCAACCTTATGAAGACAATGATGCCGGCTTTACGAGTGAATTGGGACAAGTTAGCAGCATGCAAACAGAAGAAAGATGAAAGTGTGTCAGATTTCTTCACTAGGTTTGAAGAAACATTCATAGATCATAGTGGTCAGGACATGAGTACGGAAGGTGGCCAAAGATTGTTCGTAGATAAGTTTGTCTTTAATTTACTTCCAGAGCTTTGTAACAAGTTGAAGGACTCTGAGAGTTCGTGGGCTGATTCTTCGTCGGCTCAGATATTGGCGACTGCACAGTACTACGAGAATAGGGATAAGGATGAGAAATATAGAGTAGAGAAGAAGACTAAAGACTTGAAGACAAAAGTTCTTTTGCAACAGGCGTATCCGCCTCGCTCGAATCAGCACGAGTCACAGCAACGTCCACAGTTTCAGCAACCTCCACAGTTTCAGAGAATATCACAGAAGCCTGAGTATTTTGCTCCAAGACCACCTTTGGGTCTGAATCAGTGTGCGTATTGTAGGGAGGAAGGTCATTACAAGAATGAGTGTCCTGTTTTACGACAACGTACAAGTGGTATGTCGGGTCTGAGAGGTCATGGTGGTTTCCAGCAAGTATCTAGAGGTAGAGGACGTGGTGCGTTTCCTCAGAACGAACGTTCTTTTCCTCCTCAGAGTTCAATGAATTATTTTGATCAGCAGAATGTACGGACTGGCAGATCTACGCAATACTACACTGACGATTATTATGTTGAAAATGAGGGTACTAGTTATAATGATTGCTAGGACAGCCATGGACAAAGAGAGGGAGTAGTGTCAGTTCCAGTAGACCAGAGTGGACCTTATGTTGCAGTAGTTACATCAGGTGTAGTAGAGCCTTTTCTTTTGGATACTGGTGCAGCAAAGAGTTCTATCATGCACTCTAAACTCCCTGGCGCACCTTTGTCTGGCTTAACAAATGTTTCGTTAGGATTTTCTGGCGCCCCGGTACGTAATCCAGTTTCTAGTCCTTTGTCTCTTTCCATTGGGCCTTGTGAATTGGAAGCACCCCTTATTCTAACGACAGGTTGTGGTGAGAATTTGTTGGGTTTGGATTTGTTAAAAAGATTGCATGCGACATTGTATTGTTCTCCTTCGGGAGTACATCTTACATTGGGTAAGAAAGTGATCTCTCCAATGTATTTATCTAAAGATCGACTTCCACTGGAATTGCGTTCTCTCCCTGATACTCTTTGGGCTACTGGTCCTAATGATGTGGGTCTTTTGGAGATTCCACCCTATATTGTTACGCTCAAATCGAATGTTAAATTGCCACGTATTCCCCAATATCGCATTTCGATTGAAAAAGGTGTGATGAAGAAACGAGAGGTAATGTGTGTAACAATCTTGTACTGCCAGTCTTGAAGCGTACTGACTCTTCTCAGCCGCCTGTGTATAGGTTTGTGATCGACCTTCGAGAGGCCAATAAGATTGTTGTGCCACAGTTTCCTGTTGTTCCGGACATTACTGCTTTACTGACTCTGATTCCTGCTTCAGCCGCTTGGTTTTCAGTTATTGACTTGAAGAATGCTTTCTTCAGCATTCCAATTGCCGAGGAGAGTAGAGACATTTTTGGCTTCTCTTTAGGAGGACGAAGCTTCCGGTTCAAGCGCGCTCCTCAAGGCTATTGTGAAAGTCCTTCTATCTATAGTCAGGCTTTGAAAACTCAACTTGATACTCTTGTGTTGCCTGCTGGTGCTGCTCTTATTCAGTATGTGGATGATCTGTTAGTGGCCGCTGATGATGAGAAAACTTGTAAAGAAGCTACTCTTTCTTTGTTGCGACATTTGTCGGACTTGCATCATAAAGTGTCACCTTCTAAGTTGCAGTATTGTCGCCAAGAAGTGACCTACTTAGGTCATCTCTTGTCAAAGGAGGGAAGAAGGTTGACCCCAGAACGAATTCAAGCGATTGCGCAAATGACTGTACCAAGCACACAGAGAGAAGTGCGTGCTTTCTTGGGTATCACGTCGTATTGTAGACAGTGGATTCCAAATTTCTCTCTATTGGCGAAACCTCTGTTGGCTTTGACTTGTAAAGATACACCGAATCCTCTTCCGTGGTCTGACGATTGTCAGAAAAGTTTTTCTGAATTACGTGATGCGTTGTGTTCTGCTCCAGTGTTGGGTACTCCTGACTACAGTAAGCCTTTTACACTCTATGTTCACGAGAGAGAGGGTTGTGCATTGTCAGTTCTGACTCAACAGTTTGGTGATAAGCAGCGTCCATGTGCGTATTTCTCGTCAACTTTAGATCCGGTAGCTAGAGCGTTGCCAAGCTGTTTGAGAGCTGCAGCGGCTGTTTCCATCCGACAGTCTGCTGGATTGGTGATGGATAATACGTTGGTTGTGATGGTTCCACATGCAGTGGATACTTTATTAAATCGAACCAAGACTCAGCACCTTACTAGTGCGAGGTTGTCGGGTTATGAGTTGACGCTTTTGGCTAGTCATGTGCACATCAAGCAGTGTAATGTATTGAATCCAGCAACATTGTTGCCGATTTCTGTGGATACAGATGGTCAGGAACAGCATGATTGTTTTTTGAGGACGGAAGAGGAAACGAAGGGTAGAGTCGATCTGAAAGACACTCCTCTTTTGGATCCTGATGGTACGCTATGGGTTGATGGGTCATGCTACAAGCTCCCGAATGGTGATACGACTGCAGCATATGCCATGACGACATTATGCACAATTGTTGAAACTTCACGAGTGAGCTATAATTCGGCAAAAGCAGCGGAATTGATTGCATTAACGAGAGCGTGTATTTTGTCTGAGGGAAATAGAGTGAATGTGTATACCGATAGCCAGTACGCGTTTGGTGTTGCACACAGTTTTGGATGCTTGTGGAAAGAAAGGGGATTTCTCACATCCCATGGGACTAAGATTCAACATGGGCAGTTGGTGAATGAGCTTCTTGAGTCACTTAATTTGCCGAAGCAAGTTGCGATTGTGAAGTGTAGTGCTCACCGGAAGGTTACGGATGATGTTGGTCGTGGTAATGCTTTTTCGGATGAAGTTGTGAAAGAAACAGCGAAAAATGTGATGAGTCGAATGTATGTTGCAGGCCCTGCGAGATGGATTGGTGCAGTTGGATTGTGTGAAGATACTATTGAGAGTGTGAAATCAATCCAGGCAGAAGCTACTGAAAATGAAAAGAGTGTGTGGAGAGAAACTACGGGTAGATTGGATTCGACTGGTTGTTGGGTTGAGTTATCAGAACACCAAAGATGGATGTTGCCGGATGCGTATGTGCTTGCGGTGGTTACGATGGCACATGGGTTGTCTCACATTAGTGCGTAAGGGATTTGTAAGTTGTTGGCTCCAGTGTGGGAGAATGGTGGGATTCCCAAATGTGCGGAGAATGTGGTCAAGAATTGCATGGTGTGTCTGATGTATAATCCTGGTAAGGGAACTCCAACTCCAGTTGGTCACTTTGCGCCTCCGACGTATCCGTTGGAGGTTCTGCAATTGGATTTTATCCACCTGGAAAGATGCAACAATTTGAAATACGTCCTTGTAGTTGTTTGTGCCTTTTCTAGATGGGTAGAGGCATACCCCCTAAAAGATAATACTGCCTCGTCCACAGCTAAAGTCTTGCTCAAAGAATATTTCCCTAGGTTTGGATTACCAAGGATGGTGTGGAGTGATAATGGATGTGAGTTTGTGGGGAAGATCATGAAGAGAGTGTGTGAGGGTTTGGGCATAAGACAAAAATGTCATGCTGCGAATCATCCCCAATCAGCTGGTTTAGTGGATTGTTATAACGGCACCCTGAAATTGAAATTGGCCAAAATTCAGGCGAGTTCTGGTCTCCAATAGCCCGATGCTTTGCCGTTGGCACTTTTGTCAACTAGAACTACAGTGCATTCCCCAATTGGGCTTAGTCCATATGAAATTGTTTTTGGACGCCGGGCGAATGTGTGGGGAGTGCCGAGGCCAGTGAAGTTTAATGACATCGAGTATCCTGTGTTGGTGGACTATTTGTATGACCTGACGGCTAAATTGCGTGTCTTGCATAAACAGGTTCACGATAACTTGCCACCAGCATCTGTGGACCCAGGTCACACCATTAATCCCGGTGACTGGGTCCTCGTGAAAAATTTTCAGCGGACCAAAAATAAGCAGCCCCGCTGGACCGGCCCCCACCAGGTGCTCCTGTCGACAAGAACCTCGGTGAAGGTCTTCGGGAAGCGGAATTGGATCCACGGCGTACATTGTAAGAGGGTGCCTTTACCTCTGCCGTACGACCAGTGGATCCGTGAAGGTATTGGTGACTTAGAGACAGAACGAGTGCCGAAGTTCATGCCGTTTAGCGATGCCCATCTAGTATGGACAAAGTCTGAACGAGAGGACGACAACATTTTGCAAGCAGCTGTACCTCCGCATCTGAGATTGGACACCACTGAGCCTGAACTTCTGTTTAAAGATCAGACAGTGCCTGGTAAAGGCCGTTATAATTTACGACCGAGAAAGAATGGACAAATAAAAACATATTTTTTCCTTTTGTTTTTGGAGAACTGCACTCTCTCATCCAAGAAACTGTTTTGGCCTATTTTTCTTTTTCGAGCTGCCATCCGAGCTCAGCTGTAGGGTCGCGGTATAAAGACTTGGGATTGCAGCCGTGTAGACACAAGGTCGACGGTTCTGGTTGGTCCTAGGGTGTTCCCTGGACTGACAGATGCATTCCTTAGCCGAAGAAAACCAACTGCCGCGAACAGCACGGTTAGAGGATGGAGTTTTTTGTGATGGAGAGAGTTGCCGAGGAAATGAACTTTAAAATGAAACTGTGTAAATTAATGCATAGCAAATGTTTTCTGATAACGTGTGTTCTGATGTTTTTAAGCATGACGTTAGCATTGGTGGGTTGGATTGTTTTCACTACCCAATTGACTTCTGCACCCACCTCCCAACCTATGTCTTTTCCTACTACTACTTCTTTGCATTCTTTTCATATCTTACCTGAACACGAGCAGATTAGAAGGTCGGAATTTGTGAATAATTCTTTTGTACAGCTTCTGTATCAACACCAGTTGGTAGTGAACACCACAAATTGTTGGGTGTGGGGTCTTATGTCGCATACTACGGATAGGGGTATTCCCTATTTGGTTCTACCGTTTAGTCAGAATGGGTCTCTATGGGCTTTCCAAACGATGTTTATTTATGCCATCGAAGTCTATCCCCAGCGTTCCATGAGAGATAACTCAAGTAATAAAGCCTTGGTGAAGGGAATTACGAATATGAGTAGAGATATCGAACCGTATAGGACTATTCCCAAGGATGAGTTACTAGCATATGTTGGTTGGAATGCAACCGGATATAGTATTAGTCTGGGTGAGAAGCAGAGACGGAAGGGGTCACCTACGATTTGGATCGCACACCACCGAGGTCATTTTTGTTTGCAAGGTAATGGCAGGAATCCGAGAGCTCAGTTAGGGAAGAGTGTATGTACTCAGACGTACGTTTTTGCGTCTCAATCTTCCCCACCGTTTTTAGCAGCTAAGGGCACGTATTTTGTCTGCTTCAACAGAGCATATACATGGTTGCCCCCTGATTTTTCGGGCACATGTTATGTGGCGTATTTGTTGCCCCCTACGTACACTGCTGCTGCAGATTAACACAGAACAAGAGTTGTTAGAGGTGTCTTCGATCAGGAAGATACCGCTGGACAAGAAGTGGGAGACTTCTTTAAGGGTTTCCTGCTGTTTTGGGAACCTATGGTTAACAGTAGGAACATACGCCAATTGACAAGAGTGGTTGAGTCCACCGTAAATTAAACTGCCGGTGCCCTTAGTAATTTGACTGCTGAGCTTCAAGCGGATCGTCTTATGACGTTACAGAACTGTATGGTTTTAGATGCCATACTTGCAGATCGAGGTGGAGTATGTAAAGTGATCCAATCGAGTTGCTGCGTTTTCATTCCAGATAATGCTCCTACAGTATACGAGGCCATTTCCAGACTGCATAAGATCTCTGAGTCTATACATGTGGACAAAGGAGATTGGTCGTTGACTGGATGGTTTTGGGGACTGTTATCCACTTGGGGATGGAAGATTCTGATGGTCATTGGTACGGCTTTAGCGATTCTTTTTCTGTGTTGTCTTTGTGTACAGTGTGGTCCTGCCATATGTGGCCTTTGTGCTACTACGTGTGTAAGGAGACCGCCTGTCTCAAGAGAAGTACAGAGAGATAGAATGATGCTCCAGCAGCACCTAAATGACCTGATGAATATTGACATTGATTCAGATACAGACTGAGGGAATGCCTATGTAAGGGCAAAAGGAAGGTCTAAGGTTCTGAGAATTCTGATCCCGTGGGTTCCATTTTGTGTATGGCAGCCATTTTGTGGTTGCCCTCACATAGGCCAATGACTGTGGCTGAACTAGTCTTTTAAGGACATGTACACCTTAGCTCAAGTTCGTGCTGACTCCTGTTTGACCTGAGTGAACTGACCGTGTTCCCTGAAGCTGACCTTGTTAAACCAGTTCCTGCCCTTTAGCTGATCAAGATTAAGGATCAGAGCACAGGACATCATAAAGTTTTACTGCACACAAACATGCCTTATCCTACTTCTATCTGTTTCTGTTTCTTCTTTTATGGTCTATTTACGATATGGGTTGTGGTCCTTTTTATTATGGGTTTGTCCGGCTTGTCTAAAGAAGAATGTTGGGTTTGTTCAATGATTGATTATGGGCCGGACAACTGTAAAATGGGTTTGTCGTCATGCAATACTTTCGTTGTGGAAACATATGATTGGTTAAACTGTAAACAAGGAATGTTTGCCTGAAGCATAATGTTTGGCATAAAAAGGGATGACTTGCTTTGTAAAGTTGAGCAGTCTCCTGAGAACTCAAACCGCGTTGACTTCTAGGACTTCTGTTACTGGCTGCAGCCAATAAATTTGATCTTTGACGCCACTCAGAAGTATCCCGTGTCTCTGTATTCTAAGACAGGTGAACCCGAAGACTTTGGGCGTGCCCCTGGTGCCGCTGGGTTCTAAAACCCGGTTCTTCACAGTAACTGGCAAGTCCAAGAAAGGATCGTACTTCTGCTACATCACTGGGTGGTTTCGCTTTTCTCAGAGTGGCTACCTTACAGCGATCTGGCCTCATTCCTTTCTTTGAAAAGATGTGTCCAAAAAACACAAGTTCATCTCGCCCTAGTTCACACTTGTCTTCGTTTAGTGTGAGGCCAGCCTGTTCCAGTTGGGCACACACCTCTCGCAGCGCCTTGTCGTGCTCTTCGTCTGTCTTGCCAAACACTAGGATATCATCGCTGTAGTTGAGACTATTTTTCACTGGCCTTATGACTTGTCTGATCGTTTCCTGAAAGATTTCTGCTGCTGACGATATCCCAAAGCTCAGGCGCTTGTATCGGAATAGACCTAGATGTGTCGAGAAGGTTGTAATGTATCTCGACTGCGGATCCAGCTCCAGCTGGTGGTATCCTTTACACAAGTCCCACTTCGAGAATCGTCTCGCTCCTGTCAGGCAGCTGATCATGTCGTCGAGGTGTGGTCCAGGGTGTCTTTCTCTTTCAATTGTCATGTTCGGTATCCTCATGTCGACACAGATCCTGATTTTCGACGTGTTTTTCTTTGGCACGGCCACTATTGGTGACATCCAAGGCGTTGGCCCTTCTGCTGGCTCTATGATGTCTTGTTTCAGTAGTGCTTCTATTTCTTCCTCTACTTGAGGTTGCAGGTGTATTGGTACCTGCCGGTGATGCTGAGCTACTGGCTTCTTTGTTTTGTCGATATGCAGTGTGATTTGTCACCCTTTTAGCTTCTCTAGTCCTTTCAGTAACTTAGGATAGTCTTTCAGGATGCTTCCCTTTTCCGACACGTTATATGTCATTGCTATCAGGCCCATTATTTGTGCTGTTACATTGCTCAGTAGGCATGGCGCTGGAATGTCTCCTTTCAGCACGTGAATCTCTTTTCTTAGCGTTTGGTTTTTCTATGTTATGTCTTCTGTGAATTTCCCAAGATTTGTCACTGGTTTCCTTGAGCCCCAAGTGAACACTTCAACCCTTGATGGTCTCAGTGCCGGTTTTACTTCCATTCTTTCATATTCTGACGCACACATGATGTTGCATGTGGCGCCGCTGTCAAGCACGAACTGTGCCTTATGGGGTCCGACGTCTATTGTCACTGACTCCGTCTTTTTGATTTTCTTCTTGTCCACCAGACGAATGCTTTCTTCTGCCGTGTCTTCCTCGGTGGACATGAGATACAGTCGCTCCACTTTTTCTTCTTCTTCTTCGCCTCCTGATTCTATTGACGAGCTCCTGTTTGCTGTTTCGATGTGTCGGACGTGCCGGCTTGTCGTCATCCGCTGTCTGCCTGGTCTTCCTCTGTCATTTCTGAACTGTATTCCTTGACACACATTGGCAAAGTGATTGCGCCTGTTGCATTTTCTGCACTTTTGGCCAAATGCTGGGCAGGGACCCTTGTGCGGAAATTCCAGACCACATCGGTAGCACAATGGCTCTTGTTGTTTCTTCGTTGCGTGTTCGTGTTGCCCTTTTTTCCAGTTGTTGGTGCGACTGTTATCTGTCATGCGGTGTGCTTGTTCGATCCTCCGTTCCATCTGCTTTGATTGTATTTTTGCTCTTGCTTCTGCTCTTGCTAGCGACAGGATGTTTTCCAGCGATGTTGGTTCTTTCAATATTCATGTGCGGAATTCGGTGTCGCGACATCCTTCAATTATCCGCAGGCGAATTGCTTGCTCGTTGTCATACTTGTCAAACTCGCAATGCGTCACCAATTTTCTGAGTCGTGTCGCAAAACCATCCAAAGATTCATCATTGTGTTGGAAAGCTATGGTGAAAGTGTATCTTTCAAAGTCTATGTTCCTTTGAGGGTCAAATTTGCTTGTCAGGCACTTGATGAGCTTTTTGTAGGTTGAAATCTCGCTTGCCGGTAATGTCACTAGCAGTTCGTCCACATCATCACCTATGAGGTTTAGGAATAGTCCTAGCTTCTTTTCTTCTACTACGTCAGTAGCCTCCATGTATCTCTCGAACCTAGCTATCCACCGCTCCCATCTTATTCCTACTTGTGGTTCAGACAGATTGAATGGTAGTGGTCTGCGATATTGGGCGCTTGGCAGTGGTTCTGCCATTTTTTTGTTTACAGTTCTTTTGTTGTTTTCTTGTAATGCTCTTTGCGGCACTTATGTCCTTTTTGTGGCTCTTTCTGGCCTTTTCTTTTGCTTCTTTTCTTATAGGAGCTTCTCTTTGCTCTTTATTTTGTTGTTTGGCTGCGTTTGCCTCCTTTTACTGTGCTTTTGGGGCTCTTTCTGGCCCTTTTTCGATCTTTTTCGTTTTCGCCTGACTTCAAAATGGCCGCTGGCGTTTCCTGTGTTCTTATTGGCTTCCTCGCCTGACTTCAAGATGGCCGCCGAGAGTCATGCGAGACTTCGCGACCAATCAGCGCTTCGCCTGACTCCAAAATGGCCGCTCCTCTTCCCTGCACTCTGATTCGTCGCTTCTGCCTGATTTGCAAATGGCCGCCGAGACTCTCGCGAGAGCTCGCGCCAATTTGTATTGCTTCGCGCTTCTTTCTCTGGCGCTTACCCGGTGCAGGCAATGTCGTCGTCGTAGCGATCGGGGTGGGCTCTCGCGTCGCTGCTGTCTTCTACTCCGCAATCCACTTTGTTTTTCGTCTTCGTGTGTGGCACAGATCGAGGGTGGGCTCCTGGCTTGATCATGACGTGGTCGATCTGACACGCGTGGTTTCTCGCTCCTTCGTCGCCAGTTGTAATATCCTGCAGGGTCCCCCCACAGATGACAGGACACTCAGCGATCAGCTTCAGGTACCTTTATTATCACTTGTGTATAGGCTCATGTGGATGCGTCCTTCCTCGCCCCTTGCTCCCGATGTTCTGCCCCTTGCCCCCTTGACCGGATGTGGTGCCGGTGTCTGTCCCCCCGAGTCCGGGTCCCTGTGGGTCCTAGTGCCCATCCTATCTGGTCACGACACAGCCCTTGGAAAAAAGTTATTATTCCACCACCATGTTCATTTTTTTAACCAAAAACCCTTGCCTTTGAAGGCATTTGCATTCCGTTTGTTTACCTCCCGGACAACCTCCTCTGCCAGCCAGTGTTCTTTCTTTGATCTAACTGATCACACCCCAAATTTTTTTTTTAAATGAAGCGATGCCAAAGCAATAAGGTTAACCCCTTCGCTGCGGTGGGTAATTCCCCCGCTGTGTTGGGGGGGGGGGTGGGTGGGTGGTCACGCACAGCGCCCCCATTCTCATGACGAGCTGAGCTCGTCATGAGGCACGGCGCTCCATTGCTCATGACGAGCTGAGCTCGTCACAGCTGCATCCGTTCCCGTGAAACGCTCAGCACAGCAGGGGAATTATCCCCGCGTGTGAGCGTTCCACGGCTCATGACGAGCTGAGCTCGTCATGAGTACCGGAGCACCGTGCCTCATGACGAGCTCAGCTCGTCATGAGCATGGAAGGTGTTAAAGAAACTAAACTTGACATGTTCTTGTGAAATGTGCCATGTTTTCTTATAATATTGGTTCTGGCCACAGTCATAAAGGCTTGAGACGTACATTACATTAGGCCATGGCATCCGGATGAAGTCATGGGTGGTGCGATCAAGAATCTTCCCTTTCCCTGAGCCCAAAGTGCACATGCCCAATCACCAGTGTTAATGTTTTTGTGCATTTTACATTGTTCTACATCATGAACAACATGCAGAATGTGGATTTACTCTTGAATGTACATGTACACACTAACATACTGCTATTGCATTTGAAATAAATGTGCTATTACTTAAAGAAGTTTGCTTTTCTGGCTTATGCTAACTGGGCCTCAAGTTAGGCCTTGATACTCGCTTGTTCAAAATGGATGTCCTTCCCTGCACATTTACTGTTCATTATTTCTGCAGCACACAATCAAGCAGAGTTATGTTTGTTTATTTTCATTGACGTTCTTGATTAAAACTTTCCAACAGAGACACAGTATTTTTGCATTTCTCTAGGCCCTTCCACTGGCTCACTGTGCCCCATGAATTCATATAATTTACTGTTGTTCATGTAACTAGTTTGTTCTGCAATCTCCGGATGACATTCGCATAGAGTGGACAGAATCATTTTTCATGCAGTGTGGTAGTGCTAAGATGCTATGGCAATATGATGTTTAATAAAACTGTGCTCTGATTTGCTGAGATTGTAAATCTTTTGTGCAATGTGAATTTACAGTTTTGATGATTTCCTATGCAAGAAACGTATACAAACCCTTGATTTTGGGGATGCGCCAAAAGACTTTCACAGGCTACTAGGGATGAGTCTGTCCTTACTTAATTGTCTATGCTTTGGCACGCTGTAAGGTGCCTTATCCTGGGGACACATTGCCTCTCTAAATTGAGGTTGAACACAGTCTCCTATTCATCCGCCAGTGGGCGTGCTGTTGACGTAATATTTATGGGTCTACAATATTAGGGAATCTCTCTGCTAGTGCTATGGACTCCTTCCTTCAGTTAAAATTGATTTATTTACTCAGTAGTCAACATGTAACACTCATGATGTAAATTTGGCCCTCCCACAGTGTGAGGAGCTTGTTTGTCAACTGTCCTGTGCTGCAACTTCTCCGACACAACCATGGTGAACATCTGTTTGTCTGCCAGGAATACCAAGGGATCCCAGTGACTAAAGCAAGCACTCCAGTAACGTTATCAATGACCACTGCACCAACATCCTAACATTATGTGTGGTGCCCACATTAACAAATAAAACATTTGGTAATCTGCAAATTCTGAAAGGAAATGGTCTAGCCTTCAGGGGGTGGCTCCTCAGCTAAGGCGAAGGAGCATCTCCCCACTACCATGAAGCAGGAAAAGAAAGGAAAAAATAAAATGATAATAATGTAATATTATTATTATTTTATTCTGTCCTCCTGCTGCAGCAGCTTTGTGTGAGGGGGTGGGACGGGGCTGCAGAGCAGTGGAGGAGTGGTAGAACCCTCTTAAGTGTGCAATGACTGTTTGGCCGGCCCTCTCTGGATATATTTATGTATATAATTTGCTCACCCCCAGCAGATATACACAGATGAGAGCATTTCTAGATATAATAGTGCAGGTCTACACTGAGTGGTCTGTGCAGAACATGAGATGGGTTTAACAAAACACCTTCTTGGTGCACTGCAGAAATCGCAAATCAACATAAAATGCAAAGCAGTCTGGGGCGAGGTAGAATCCCAAGGGCAGTATGAAAACATGCCCTTGAGAAAGCTAGGTACGTGATGGGCAACTAGTAAATGCGCATTATTAAGCTTAAATCGAGTAAGGAATAACCTTTTTCTGTAAGAACTAAGCACCTGCCTGACTATCAAACAACACCCATTGCCCCATGTCCCTCTCGCCTAAATTCCTTACTAGTTGAGATGTCTGTGCCTCTCCTGACAACCTCCCGAAACATAAAAGTCCTTTACCCCCTCTTTACATGCTGTGTTTACTCTTTGTAATTTCCCATCAGGAGGCAGGTGCGATGCATTCGCTCCACCCTTTCTTTGTCGAAGATTTCAGGCACCAACCAGGGAGGGACTGTGCGGGGGTGGGGCCGGCGGGGGGCATGTGGAGGACAGCCCTGTGGAGATTTGTGTGCATGTTGTTGCATTGGAAGTAGAGAGATCCGGAGTGAGACTGAGGTAAGAGGGACCCCTGCACTCTAGGTTGCGTCTTGGCTTGAGAGTACAATGCCTCTTCATGACACCTGCGCTCTGGGTTGCTTCCTGGTTAGGGGAGTGCAATGCCTCTCCAGGGAAGAGATTCTGATGTGTGGCTGGTAGAAACAGTGCTCTCCAATGCTAAACAGACAGATCAGGAGGTGAGTGGCCATTTATTCCTATAGCATGTGGGATTGTCTTCCCTTTCTGCACCTTTTCCTGTGACTTTTAGTATTGGATAGATTTGCTTGTGGCTTTCCAATTGGGCTTTTAAGTATCAGAATGGGCTATTTAAAGATGTTCTCCTTTTTTTGCTCCTTGATTTCCTGTGTGCACAGGGAAGGGAAATGAAGTGATAAAAGGAGGCTTTCTCCATTTCCTACTTTTGGGGGAGAGGATGGAGATGCGTCTTTGCAGCATATCTAAGGTCCTTCTAGGTGTCGTTCTCCTGACAGTTTGGAGTGATTGACAGCTGGACAGGATCAAGTCATGATTAATGCAGCAGCGGCAAAGGCCTTAGCCACCTAGACTCACAAACCCAAGAAGAGGAAAACCACAGATAAAGATATGAATTAAGTTATAGACAGTGACTAAGTGGTACTTCTAGTGGAAAATGTATTTCCAGAGAAGAATGAGGGGGCTATTTTGTTACATATCAGGGACAATCCGGGATTTGTTCCTCCTACCTAGGATGATAATGCAGCGTGTGTCCGAGTGGGCTCTGCTACTATTACTGTTGATATTAATGCTGATTTCATGCTTTTGGATATAGACTGAAATTCTTCTATTGTACCTTTGGTGATGGTCAGAATTGGCAGTTGTGGTATATGTTTCTAAAAAAAAATCTTGATTATAAAAAAAGAAAATATTATGATGCCGATGGGATATTTCCACAATATGTCAAGCCTTCTCCTGTGGCTCACCCTTTTATGGGTTGGAAGGGCCAGTTCAATTTCAAATTCCAAGGTGTCTTCAAAATCCTATATTCTGGAAGAAATAGATGCCGAGCGGCCTCAGTCCATCTAAGTAGATTCAGTTATGGCTTCCTTGATTGGAAGGTCTTCTTTAAATACTGACATCTGCTCTCCATTAGATCTGGTAGATAAGAAGGTGGACTATGGACTTAAAAATGTTTTTGAGGCTGCACATTTGTTCTTGAGTGCTGCATCCTATGCAACTCTCCTTTCCCAATCATTGGTGAAATATTGTTGTTATTTTCTGGCCGAGGTTATGCAGGAGGGTGGGGATGTTTCAGATATTTTGCTGCAAATGTAGCAACAATCGAAACCCATGACTCATGTTTCCTTTGACGTCATCAAAGCAGCATCTGTTGCTACCAGCTCAGTGGTTATGGCACAAAGGATCTTTGACTGAGAGAGTGGAAGGTGGATTTCACAGAAAAAGTCTTATTTATAAAGATGGCATTTGAGGGGAAGGAATTCTTAGAAGATCGACTGTAAAGCTGAGAAAATCTTTCAAGGGTAGGAAACATTCCTGGATATATAAATCATCATCTGGAATTAGCTTCAAGGCCAGGCAGCGGGATTCATGGGAGTATTCCAGGAAGGACTCCAGCCCCGAAAACCAGGGAGATCATCGGACGTGCCCAACAAAGCCGGCCCTTTTTATCAGCACTCCTATTCAAGTCCTCCGTCCTTGGATGTGGTGGAAGGAAGAATCAAGAACTCTTTCCACACCTAGGAAAATCTGATCACAGATCTTTGCGTTCTGAGCATCGTTCAGAACAATTACTTTGTTTAGTTTGACTTACTGCCTCCAGACTTGTGCTGCATCCCTACTGCTGTCCCCCTGTATTCTGTAAAGAGAAATGCTTTGTGAGCATGCATTTCAGCCTTACTTTTCAAAAAAGCAATTATCCTTCCTCAGAATGAAAGAGGTCAAGGGGAATATCCCATCCTCTTTTTGGTTCAGAAGGTTTCTGGGGACATTTGACCAGTGCTGGATCTAAAATGTCTCAATTGTAGGATCAAAACCATTCATTTGTGGATGGTAACCTTACAAGGCATCATTCCTCTGTTCTTGGTGCAGGACTTCATGGCTACCAATGATTTTCAGGACGCTTACTTGCACATGGCTATTCAGCAGGTCTGCAGAGATTTCTGTGCTTCGAGGTAGGAGGCTCCAAATTCCAGTTCAAAGTTCTCACATTCGGATTGAAATCTGCCCGGCAGGTGTTCACCAAGGTGTTTGCCCTTTTAATGGTACTTCTTCATCGGCAAGGAATCTATGTCCAGCCCTATCTAGATGATTGTTTTGTGTTGGCCAATTCCGCCCTATAAACTACAGAACATATAAACACGGTTCTCCTTATGTTAACGAATTACGCATTTCCTTGTCATCACTAAGAAGTCTCAGTTGCTCCCAGAGCCAGGTTCCGCACCACTCTGGGTGTAGTTACTATACCAGACAATAGAGTACAAAAAATCACTCTCATATTGTGGATCTGACAATAGTTTCTCCTACCAGAGTTTTGGATTTTATGATAGCTCAAAGGGACTTTACAGCAACAGTGTTACTGATACCCTTGCCCGCTAGCACTTGAACAAATTGATACATTTCATTCTAAGGCACTGGAACCCTTACTTTCAGAATATGGCTCTCCCTAGTCCAATGTCAGAGGAGATGAAGCAAGAACTGGCATGGTGGTTAGATCTGTTGCATCTCTTGAGGGGGTCCTCTTATTTCCACACTCTCTGTCTAATCACTACGATGTGAGGAAGAAAAGGTGGGGATTTGGACGGGGGCTCAGCGTGTCAGTTTGACCAGGTGGAGGGAGCTGGAGACGACGCAGTTAGCTCTCCTAGCCTTTCCTCCTTTTATTCTGGATGAGGCCATCTTAACCAGAACAGGCACAATGATGGAGAGAGTCCTATCGTAACTTCCAGGGGAGTACGAGGGCTTTGCATTTTGGATCAGATCTTTTCTTGGAGCCAGGCACACATCGTTACTATGAGGGCGACACATTAAGGAGGATGATTCCCTACACACATGACTTTTATATCACCCACATACTGTTCAGTCAGATCTGTCAACTGTAGGGGTGTCCGGCTGTGTATCAATTTGCTTCTTCCCCCAACTCTCACCTATTGTCCAGGATGAAGGAGCCTTCAGCTAAGAGGGTGGATACTCTGTCATGTCCAAGGCCTTCCTTCCTTTCCCTTTGATCCAGAAGTTTCTGGCCAGGGTGAGGAGGGAGGGGCTCAGGTGACCTTGGTGGTCCGCCCTGGCCCCACTCATTTTTTTTTCCTCTTCTAGTGCACAATGAGGAGGGGCTAGGAATGGCTAATGCCAATGGTTCCCTATTCTCTGGTCTTCCCCATTCTCCAGGAGGGAGTATTTTCTTTGACTCAAATTGACGTTCTAGAGACTTAAAGGGGCAGGGTTGAGATCTCAGGGGTGTTCTGATTCAGTCTCCTCTTCCATTCAGGCCTCTAGAAGCCTGTCCACAAGAGCTTTATATGCTCATCACGGTGTGTCCTTTGAAAAGTGTGGTGATAAACATGATTTGTTGCCTACTACTGCCACTGGTACTCATGTTTTGCAATTCCCTTTGACCTTGAAGTTCCAGTGGGCAGCGATTAGGGCATTCCATGCTCTTTGGGGTAATTTGAAGGATCAGCCGGATCTTGGACAGAAGTTGCTTGAAGGGTTTTCTAACAATTTCCTGCCGGTATCTTTGGGTTGCCCGGTCTGGGATCTTCCTCTAGTTTTACAGGCATTGCAGTAACCGCCATTTGAGGCTCTCCATTCCATTGATATAAAAACATTCACATTACTTTGGCCAGGAATTTGGGGGAACGAGGTGCCCTGTCCTGTAGGTACCCGTTCCTGAAGATCTTTGAGCACAGGGTGCTTTTGAGTCCAAATCCAGGATTTGTTCTTAAAGTGAATTCTTCCTACCATTTCCAAAAGGAAGTTATTTTGCCTGTGTTCCATCCTATCTCCTTTGTCTCCTTAAAGCTTACGAGGTTAGTCTTCATTCTTTGGAAGTCGGAAGGGCTGGTCTGGTTTACCTGGAGAAAGTGGAGGTCTTGGGCAGGATTCTTCTTTGTTTGTTAATTTTGGGGCTGCCCAGAAAGGTCAAAAGCTGTCTACCCAAACTTTGAGCAGGTGCATTAATTCACCGATTTCTTTGACCTAAACATATTAGTAAGTTATCTCTCCTTTGGGGGCACAGGGCAGGTCGACTCAAGGTCCTTCGGATTCGCTTAATGAATGTCAAGTAGCTTCACTATCTGAGAGTTGTAGGGCAGACTCGTGGGCGATCCCTTCTACCTTTATCAAACACTAGAGGTTCATAGAGGGTCCTGTAGTGGAGGATCTTTTTGGCTCTAAAGTGCTTTCTGCTGTGAGGTAACCGTAGTCTGCAATGTGGCAATAAAATAAGGTTGTTTCTGCAAACTGCACATCTGTCCTGGCTTCCTTTTGGTTCAGGTAATCTCAATTGGTTAGGAATCTAAGCGAGAGGAACAAGGGGGATGCTTCCATTACTTACAGGTAATTTCATTACTCTGAGTCCTTTTCTCACTTAGGTTCCTTACTCCCTCCCTCCCACACTATGTGCCCAGTGTAATTGTAGGTTAATAGGCTTGAGGCCGAAACAGGAAGTAGGTGAGGGAGGTACTTTTATGCTTAGGGAAGGTGTCGGGAGAGACAAGGAAGTCTCATCTGGTGAGGAATTTAAGCTAGAGAAGGACTCGGAGTAATGCAATTACCTGTAAGTAATCGAAGCAGTTCCAATCCGCCCAGCCATCCCCACAGAAATCCTTCTAGCTCACTCCTTAGATAACCAATTACATGAGCACATGTATTCCTTTCCTCAGTCAGAGTCGTTTTACCTTTCCCTACACGAATTGTTAATTTCTTTTTCAACCTCACATTGTTGAGCTTTTTATCTTTAAGTACAGAAGCACGTGTCATTTTCAGAGTAATAAAATATTTAAGAAGCAATCATGCGATATAAATCTAGCAACAAATACAATATTGGATTACAACATGCTGCAATTCAGCATGCGTCGAAAATCATTAAAAAATAATGTAAGTGACAAAGTAACAGAAAGCTATGTATTGAAAGCAGCACGATAGAAATAAAATATTTATAATCGTGACACCTTTATTGGTGAACTGAACTCTAAATGTATGTGTTTGAAAAACAAAGGCTCACTGCGGAAACAAAATACAATGTTCGAATTTTACACCCGCTGTTTGTTCTGACAACTACACTATCAGGCTACTTACAGAATTACATTTCCTGAGAGTAGTTATTAAAAATGCGCTGCTCTGTGATCGTGGTGACAGTAATGGATGTTTCCTTACTGGCCTTTAATAGGTTTAAGATGCAATCAAAAACTGGTTAGTAAACCTCAGACGTCAGTTACCTGTGTGCCCTCTTAGTAATCAAAAATCACATTGCGAGTCATAATTTATTTCACTTTTGTACTATATGCATTTAGCTCGAAAGAATCACATTTATCTTTGTGAATGCACGATTCAATACCAATGAATAATTTGGCAGTAACATTAAAATTACCAATTTCAAACAACAACAACACACACAAACACCATGGGACACATTTACTAATCTTTACACAAAGCAATGCAGCAACCAGATTTATCATACTTTCATGCATCGCAGCAAGTGAACTTGCTACACTGCATGAAAGGGAGAAGGCAGGAATGTGCCATATTTACAAATATAAAGCGCATGCCTGCTCTTTGCCTGAACCGATGCACAATCTGCTGCCTTGCGGCAACACAAACTCCCTTGCGCCATGGTGCAGGGATACCTTCCTGCACAAAAACAATCCTCTGGGGCTTTTTCCTCTTTCTAAGTGTGCTGCACTTAGAAAGAGGAAAGAATAAAGAGAAATAAATATATTTCTCCTCGTTGAGCCTTCCCTGGGAATGCAATGCTGTCTGAGTCCGCAGCAATTATGTTTTCTGGACCAGCTAAGACTTGATTAACCAACTTCTGGAAGGTGGCACGGACATTCATTAGTCCAAAGGGCCTCACTCTTAACTGAAAATGACCCTATTGAGTGAAGAATGCTGACCTCTGCTTGCCCCCCTCAGTTATGTCAATACCCTCACATTAAGTCAAAGGTACTGAAAAAATTGGCAACCCGAACCGTTCAAAGAGCTCTGAAGCTCTGGAGATATGGTGACCATCAGTCTTAGTGACTAAACTGAGGCCCCTATAATCCACATAAGACCTGAGCTCTCAGGTGTTGCCCAGTGTTTAACCATTGGGTACCAGTACCACTGGACTGAATTAGGTACTACAAGAGGGCTAAATCATCCCTAAATCTAACGTCTTGGATACCTCACCCTTAATGCTGGCTCAAACATTGTCAGGCAGCCTGTATATTTGGTTTTGACAGGCATGCTGTCCCTTGTGTCTATATCATGGGTGCACCAATCAGTAAGCCATGGGTTATGTGAGAGGAGGTAGGCGAACTGCCTCAACAAGTGGTGAGAATCCCTCAGTCACTCTGCAGTCAGGGTAGGATAGAAGACAACTCCTTCCAGTGACCAGTCTTGCTCCTTGAAAGACACGAGGTTGGGGAGGGGATTGCCCTCCACCTCCTCACCATCATCTGTCACCAAGAGCATGGTTACTTTGGACTTCAGTGGGGCTTGAGGTGGTTCACATGTAGGACCCTTTAGGGGTTCTTAGATGTTTTGAGGTCAACTAGGTAGGTGACCTCCCCTTTCCCTTCCTTTACTTCATAGGGCCTGGTTCACCGATCCATCAAGGACTGATTCTCCACAGGCTCCATCACATACCTTTTGACCTAGCTAATACTCCACCAGAGGGGCCTTCTGGTTGTGCCAGTGTTTCATTACTTCCTGGCTGGCCTCCCTGTTCTCAGTGTCTTCTGAGGCTGGAGGGTCAACATGTTAATCACTACATCTATAGGGAGGGTTCTTGGGTGCTTGCTCCACCCCTCCTTTACAAAACTGAGAGATCCAAGCACAGGATTGCCAAACAGAAGTTCAGATGGACTGAACTCAGAAATTCTAGGCATAGTAGCAATACCTCCACGTTACGTTTCTTGAGTTCTGGTTGCCACATATTAATGAATTTCAGGTTCCTGAACCTTTCAACAAACCATTGGTCTGAGATTGGTCTGGAGAGAAGATTATTTTTCCAGTATGAAAGAGCAGTTTAAAACTCCCCCCTCCCCTAGCTGCAAGGGTAGGCCTGTAGACATATTGTATACTGCTACTTTAGTGCGTAGCGCAATGAGTGCTGCAGTCAACTAGTAGAATTTAATTTACAGGCCCTGGGTACAAGTTGCTTCATATACTAGGAACTGACTTGCCTTGCAGGTAAATTAATGTGATAGCTAGGTATATGTCAATGTTATCAGGTTTAAAAGGGAGCGCACAAGCACTGGTTAGCAGACATAAAGTGCATAAAGTCCTATGGCCAAGAAAAATAATTTCAGCTACAGAAGGCAGACATCTGGGGCAATATCACACAAATGATGGTCATTTCGAACACAAAGAGATATATATCAACTATCAAAAGTAAGTAGTAATAATGGACTTCCTGGAATTATGTATCAGCCAAGATGATACCTATACGTCTGCCAATAGTCCTGACAGCACTTTTAAAATCATCAGCTCATCTACTTTTGTATGAAGGAGAACCCCATTTGACAAAACTGATCAAAAGTAGAAATTCTGTTGGTGGTTTCCATAAAGATATCTGTGAGTCAATTTGACTGGATACAAGTTTTGGGAGCAACCCCTGTGTTTTAGGTTGGACACTGGTCTTGTGGTAAATAAATAAATAATACCCTATTTTTGACTAGACATATATCATAACAGATAGCTCAATAAATAAGAGTCAAGATTCGAGGTAGTAGGAGTTTTGCAGGTTTAATACAGCATAAGGACAGGAACAGGACAACCTGCATAGGAATAGGATGACAGGGCCCAGCAGCTGCTGGGGCTGGGTCTGGGATGAGCGCGCTAACTTTTAATAACAATACATGAGCATATATACATAGCGCGAACACATAGCATTACATTGCGGTAGGCGTAGCAGTGGGTGTGACGCGTAGCAGTCGCGAAAGATAAGAGTAAAAAAAGAGGTGTAACAGGGCGTATACATAGACATGTGGTGCAAACGTAACAGAATATGTCATGAATGGGGCGGAAACCATGGAGGGGGCTACCTGAGGAGCCGGGACCTCTAACCTGATGGTGCGCGCAAACTGGCAATGACGTATTACTAGGAGAAGCTGGGTCTATGAACTCTGTGCTAGGAGCAGAGACTAAAGTCTGGAGGGTCGGAGCGACATGTACCTAAACCCTATCTAGTATCTGATGTTTAGGGAACATGTTGATATAAACTAGAAGTCATGAGGGGAAAAGCTAATTGACTCTAAGACTAGAGCATGCATTTATTCTACATGTAGTACGTGATGAAGAATATTAAATGACCAGTAAATGCAGTATTTCTCTAACGTGGAGACGTGAAGGCTAGACAATGACGGAAACTATTGATGCAGTTCAGTAGCTTAGGAATGCAGAGAAGGAGGACTGAACTGATAACTGGAACTATAACATAGTCTTGGCAGACTCAGAGGCAGAGCCAAGCTGCACCGGGCACTGCGAGGCAGGAAGTAAGTGAAAGGTCGAGGATACAGGTGGGGGCTGGATCGCTCCTCAGCGAGGCTTCTGGAGACAGGAGCTGAATCTAGTGTCCAGGCCCTTTTGAGGCCTAGAAACGGGGACTTTATAATGAAATAACGTGCACACTGAGAAACGTGGCAACGTAGCTTTACATAGGCCTGATATTCGTAGTATTCACGAGGACTGGAAACTGGCATATCAGAGGTGAACACAACTATAATTGCGTCTTGAATCGGACATGGGGAATAACATATGCATATTGGTCATGCACACATAACATATGATGGATGACACGTAGGGACACAGAACATGGCAAAATTTACTTTTCCACATTCCCTCCTTGTCACTACGTTTCCATCAGGAAACATCAATATTCATGATACCATCTATCATTTCATACAGTACCATTTGTTCATCTCGAATTGTCTTAGAACGGGATTTAGAACGGGGCTTGGGACTAGGAATACAAGAGGTAGCACACATGCCGCAAATCGCAGGGCCACATTGTATACAGAGGCAGCAGCTGAATATGATCGCTACTGCGATACCTAGAAAGGACAGGACTTTCCATCCCCAGGCGGAAATTATATTCCAGAACCAACCGGACCATGTCCAGGTGCCTGGATCTTGGTGTAACAGATGGGCAATTTTATGAAGTCTGGTTATAGCTGAATAAACAGACGGCGCGTTATTTGGAATGAAAATGCAACAACTGGATCCGATGACTCTACAGGCCCCGCCCCTATCGGCCAGTATGACGTCAAGGACGAGACGATTCTGGAGCACGACAATTCTCATAAAGGATTGCTCTTCGGTTAAGTTACCTAGAGCGGAGGCAGTCTCATCTACTACAGCTTCAAGGGTTCTTGTTAACCTACGAATTAGCTTACTATTTACAACTGTGCCTAAATAAGGGAAAACACCTTTATCAATATCAATGAATTGCTCTGCAGCAGTCTCAGTATAATCGACAATCGGGAGGTTTCTCTTGTGTCTAGTGTGTACTAGGTAGGAATTCCTATGGTAGTCAGGTGGAGCTAGAAAAACAGGTGGCAGTAGGAAGGCAATGTAACAGGTTCCCTCCCAATCGAGGGGCAGACGAACATATGCAGTTTGACCACAAACAAAATAAGAATGACGTGAAGCTTTAAAAATAGATTTCCCACTGTCACTATACTTGATAATAGTAGTACAATCACTATGTCCTACATGTACGGAACCATAATTACGAACACATAATTCGCCTTTGACTGGTAATACTGAAATAGCAGGTGAGTCTGGAGTAGTATCAGACTGAACATTCAGGACCATAAAATTCGACGAATAGTTACCTAAATTGTACACTTCATTTTCTAGATCTAAACCTGTTCTGTGGGGGAGACCTTTCTTGTCTGGGAAACATGTGCTGTTAAGAAAGGACATATCTGTCGAGGATGACGTTAACGTGGACCATGCTCCACACGAACCATTATGGGAAAAAGGATAAGGAAAGAGTGGCAGAACTCCCTTCGGTGTCTGGAAAGGGGGGAGTCGACCACACACCCAACAATTAGTGGCATTGCTGGTCTGGTGTGAATAATGTAACATGCGGATAAATGTATTGTTACGCATAGCGAGGCGGTATGAATATTCGTGAGGAGGCAGATCACTAAACGTGTGTTCTACTGTAACATTAGAAGGCTTATTTACATGAGGAACTGGAAAACACAGGAAAAATGCGTAACTGGTGCAGGAAATCAAAAGGCTGAGAAATAATATGAAACTTAGAAAAATGATACATCGAATTGAGTTTTGACTAACTCTCTCACTATGGGGGTCTATTTTATACATGTCAGAAACAGTCTAACCGTTTCACCTAGGGGAGGACTTAGACAATCAAACTGACTGACTTATTTTACTAGACCGGAGTTTTTGCTTGTACTCCTGCTGCGGAGTTTTCTCTAACAGGGGAGGGGTTGTGTCAATGTCATTTGCGGGACAGTCCTTAGGAACAATGTTTTGACAAGTCTTGATATCCTGGGAAATGTTCTTAGAGACCGGTTTCAATCCGTAGAATTTCTTGACGTGCGAAAGGTGCACCCAGCCGCGGCGTCCTTCCAATTTCACAGCTGTACGGGTGGTGAGGAGGACCTGACGGGGCTCCTTCCAACGTGGCTCCAGCGGACTTGATCTGTCAAAGTTCCGGACGAGCACCATCGAACCTGGAACGATTTCATGCGGGGCCACCTCGGTATTGTCTGGAAATGCGGCGGCAACCTGTGAACGACATGAGTTGAGGGCAGACATCAAGGAAGCTAGGTAATCTGTCAGCATATTACTTGAAACATCAGTAATACTTCGGGGTCTAGGAGTACCCCACATGTTAGGGGGGCGGCCGAAAACGACCTCATACGGGGACAGACCTGATCTGGAATGTGCGACCATGCGCATATAAAACAAAGCGACTGGCAGAGCTACTAGCCAGTCCACACCCTTATCTTTACATATTTTGGCAATTCGAATTTTCAGAGTCTGATTATGTCTCTCGACTAGACCGGCTGCTTCAGGATGGCGTACACAATGAAACCTCCACTGGTACCCTAACAACAGGGAAACGTGCTTCCTCAGTTCAGATGAGAATGGCTGACCGTTATCAGAATATACGACTCTAGGGAGTCCATATCGAGGGAAGAATTCACGAACCAACTGTTTGGCAGTGGTCGCGGCTGTGTAATCTGGGACTGGATATGCTTCTGTCCATCTGGACAAAGCGCATACAACTACAAGGACATACTTGAAACCTCGACATCGCTCCATCTGAATATAATCCATCTGGAGGACCTCAAAAGGGTGGTCAGGGGGCTGGAAACCACCTTGTTCCACCGGGACACTTTTACCTGGATTAAACTGACAACATATCATACAGGTACGGACTTTCTGCTTGGCTGCAGCTCGTAAATGCTTGTTGAACCAAATGTTCTGGATACTGTCTAACATTGCTTTTTCTCCTAAATGTGCTGGACTATGTGCGGTATTAATGATGACTTGAACCATAGAGTCGGGGAGAAACCATGCGGTCCTACCCTTTGTTAACCATCCCTGATCTGTCTGGACCCCTCCTTGTTCAGACCACTTCTTGGTTTCATCGGGAGTAGCATGTAACTGGATATCTATGACATCTTGAGTAGGGTCCTTAACTGTCATACATGTAATCGGATCTGGAGTATGTGTCTGTGTCGGATTAGCTTGAATGTCTGGAGTCTGTGCTGTAAGCTTGGCTGTGCGATCTGCTAGATCATTACCTTGAGAAATAATGTCAGTGACTTTCGTATGTGCTTTGCATTTCATGATAGCGATAGATGTCGGTAAATGTATGGCATCTAACAGAGCTTGAATAAGGAGACCATGCTGAATCTTGGTTCCATGAGAAGTCATGAAACCTCTCTCCTGCCAGAGCACTCCAAAGTCGTGTACAACTCCAAATGCGTAACGTGAATCTGTGTAAACATTAACTTTCAGGTTCTTGGCGTGTATACAGGCTTGTGTCAGAGCAACTAGCTCTGCTGCTTGAGCGGACAGGGTATCAATACGGTGTGTTTCAATAACTTCGGTGTCAGTAGTCACTGCATACGCGGCGACTAGTTCTCCTGTACTAGTTCTCATACATGAACCATCCACATAAAGTGTCAGATCAGGATCTGGTAATGGAATATCTGTCAGGTCTTGTCTTGGCTTTGTCGTAATGTTGACTACTTCCACACAGTCATGTTTGGCTGAATTTGAATTAACTGATGGTAATAGTGTAGCAGGATTCAGGATGTTGCAGCGTCTAATTTCTATGTGTGGCTGAAACAGTGTCAATTCATAACCTGTTAAACGTGCAATTGTCAAGTGCTGTGTTTGTGTTCGGTTTAAAAGAACTTCCACGGAGTGTGGGACTTGTACTGTCAAGGTATGTCCTAAGACTATGGAATCACTTTGTCTGATAGCTAGTGCTGTGGCTGCAACTAACTTGAGGCACGCAGGCAGCGCCTGGGCTACTGGATCTAATGTGCTCGAAAAATAAGCACAAGGCTTGTATTGTCCTGCTTGATCTTGTGTGAGAACAGATAATGCTGTACCTTCACGTTCTGTGACGAAAAGTGTAAAAGGCTTACTGTAGTTCGGTGTGGCCAGAACTGGAGCTTGGCATAAAGCTTTCTTTAACTCGTTGAAACTAAGTGTATGTTCAGATGTCCAAGGGAGGACAGTCGATACGGCTGCCTCCTGTGTCGTTAACTGTATCAGTGGCTTGGCTAGAAATGCATACTGAGGAATCCATTGTCTGCAATAAGAAGTGAGGCCAATAAAGGCACGTACCTCCTTCTGGGTTCTGGGCTGGGGAAGACTCGCTATCAACTGGATACGGTCTGGTGTCAACTGCCTACCCCTCTTGGACAGTAAGTGTCCTAAGTAAACCACTTGCTGGACACAGAATTGAAGCTTCGAAGGGGACACCTTGTGCCCCATCTCGGCTAGGAAATACAGAACCGTCAGTGACGCTCGCTCGCAGTCACGTTCAGAACGAGCTGTGATCAGTAGATCATCGACATACTGGAGCAGGGCAGTGTCAGTTGGCATGTGAACATTGTCTAGTTGTCTCTTGAGTGCTTGACTGTAAATACTAGGGCTTTCTGTGAAACCTTGAGGAGCGCGTGTAAACATATAGCTCCTTCCATTTAAACAAAATCCGAAAAGAAACTGGCTGTCTGGATGGATGGGAACACTAAAAAATGCGTTCTTGAGGTCTATGACAGTGAAGAACGTGGCTTCGGAATCAATGGCTGTCAATAGGGAAGAGATATCTGGGACAACTGGGTACTGAGGAATAATACATTTGTTAAGTTCCCGTAAATCAATCACTAATCGATATACTGGGGGTGCATTTGGATCAGTACGTTTCATGACTGGAATGATCGGAGAGTTACATACATTGGAGTCAGTTTCTACAACTACTCCTTGAGCCATGAGCTCGTCAATAATTTTGGATAAGGCTGCTACAGCCTCAGGTGGCAATCTATACTGCCTGATTCGTGGTAACACTACACCTGGTTTCAGGGTCACACGATGGGGTGTGATTTGCATGTAACCTACATCAGTTGGACCTTGCGCCCATAAATGCTGCGGAACTTTAGACAGTCTGGGATCAAAATCTCGTAATACATAGTGACCCTTAAAGTCACGTAGGAACAATCGTATTCCCTCTGGGGAACAACATATAACTGCACCTAACTCTTTCAGTGTTTTAATGCCTAATAGATTTTCTGGACATGACTTAGTAAGTAACAGATCAGTAGTGCGGGACAATGGACCTACTTCTAGAGTGACTGGCTTTGAAATCTCATTAACGATAGGCTTTCCTGAAAATCCAAGGGAAACATTTCTAGAGCCTGAGAGCGGAGCCCCTGGAACTTCGGCATGACTAATTGTGGTCCTACTTGCCCCTGTATCAATCAAAAACTTTCTGTCTTTCCCTAATACTTGACTGTGAACATAGGGACCTTCTTGATCTACAGGTATCTCGATGAGAGGCAAGCCTACCTCCCTCTCTAGGCTGTTTCATGAATATGGCTGGTACTCTGGATACTCAGACTGTGCATACTGGTACATCTGCGATGTAACATGCTGTGTTGCAGCGATAGGCTGCGGTGCTGTAACTGTCTGTTGTGCATTCTGTGGCTGAGGAATCTGTGAAACTTGTTCCTGTCTAGGCGGACGTGGTCTTTCTTTAGTCTTACCAGTAGCTATGTTGTGTTTCAGAACTGCACACTCATTTATAAAATGACCTGGCTGTTTACAATAATTGCAGTTCCCTTTAACGGGTGCTGCAGGATGACTGGCTTGATTCGGACCCCTCTTCTGACTGTCTTGAGGAACAGATTGTGCAACTAGCACTTTCATTTTCGTGTCTTTCATACGTTTTCTCTCGTGTTCTTGCTCTTCCCTGATTCTATTCTGGTGATACTGGAGCATCTGGAGCATCTGGGACGGAGTATTTGCTTGCCAGGTGCTTTCGACTTTCAAAACTCGGTTTTTAATTGGTGGACTTGAATTCTCGACTAATTTGGTAACGAAAAGGTGAGGGTATGACTCACTACTTGTCTTGAGGCCACTGTTGATACTAAAGCACTTTTCAAACCTAGAATAAAAATCACTAATATCTTCCTCTTGTTTCTGTTTACAGGCTGAGATTGCATCCCAGTCTTCCTTTTCCGTTGTTAATAATCTGGGTAAAACTTGAATCAATAATTCTGGTAATTCTTTACATTTATCTCCGAGACCAGTACCTGGTACTCGTATCTTATCTTCAGCTTCTAGAACTGCCCAATCGATCTTTTTCTCTCCCACCTCCCATTCTTTTTCTTTAAGCTTTTCATACACCCCTGCGGGCAACAGGACCTTTAACATTTTAATGATATCTGGGTATGTGTATTCTCCCATACGGAGCATGTCTTTTAATTCTCTATGGAACCCTGCTGGATCTTTATCATGACAGGGAATTAATTTCTTCATTTCGAGGAGTTCCATCTTTGTGATCGGAGTGTATACAAACACTCGCTGCATTTCGCCACCCGCTCCTCTGACTGGGTGGACTTCTCGTAACGGATTCTGTCTGTCTATGTAGAATGATTTACTTTCTGGGGGTGAGACATGAACAAAATGCGGGTTTAAGAATGTTCTATATTTGTGGCGCTGTTCTAAAATGACACTAATTAAATCGGTACCTAGACCTCTCCATCTATACTGGAGTAACTCGTTCAGGATATCGTGTAACGGACCTGGATCAGAATGCTGACCCTCATACAGAATAATGAGGTGCTGAATCATATACATACCCACCAGTCGCTGCTCGGCTGGGGGCAATTTCAGAAACATTTGTACCACTATTTCGTCTGGAAAAGTGGTAGAATCAGTAATCCATCGGACTGCTGACCGAACTATTTCCTGTTCATGCATGGTACTTAACTCACTGTAACCGATTCGTGATTTCAGAATGTGATCGGTAGCTTGGAATACTTGTTCTAGGGAACCTTGTTCTGGTGCTGAATGATGGAAAGTTGGCTTGTGTTCTAGACGTAAATGGCGATCTGGAAATCTAGGTTTTCCTACATACGCTATTCTGGCAGTATTCTCGTCGTCTTCCTCTTCAGGATCAGAGATACTTTCTTTCTCGCTTACTTGTGCTGCTTTACGCTGTTCGTGTATCTTTATTATCTCTCTACGGATTTTCTTGTACATACTTTCCATGGCACCAATGGTATTGTGCTTTCCTTCGGCTATATTATCACTCCACTTTGTCAGAGTTTTCATTTCTTCCGGGTCTTTAGACGGGTAATCTTGTTCTCTTATTAGACAGTTAATTAAAAACTTTAATATCATGCGCTGAATCTCGGCTTTCCTTTGAGACATGGCATCACTAATACTTCCTGGGTCATCCCCTGTACGGATGAAACGATATATCCTGCCTAGATCTTCTTTCATATTTGGCAGGGTGACTAGATACTCGGTCACCCTCCTTACGCGTACTGAATATAAAACCATATTAAACTCGCCTGGAACTGGGTCATAAACACATTCACCAAGGGTTTGCCTAATCTCTGCAACAGACTTATTACTCTTAGGAGTACGCTGTGATGCTTGAGCATGTAATTCGAGTGCTGATAAACGCTTGTATGGCGGCGGGGTTTGAGGAAGACCTCCTCCTGCGGCCCCTAAACTAGAATCATCAACTGATGCTTTTCGTCCTGGCAGGGTCGGTAATTGTAACGTGGGCTGGACTTGTATGGCGGGCTAACCCGGGGGGGCTGTTAAGGGCACCCCGGTATCTGGGGGAGCAGGAATTACCTGATTTACAGGGACTGGCGGAGTGCGAACAGGATTTGCATATTCTGGGACTGTGTCGTCCAGATAGGACGAAATAAAAATATCAGCTGCGGTCGGTTTGTGACGTAGTTTGGTCGGAACTAGTGGTGGCGGAAAGTTACTGGATGCCTCCGGGGTCGCTTTTGGCAAGCCCTCGGCAAGAAGAGGATACATACCCTTAATGAGGGCATTCCTCTGTCTGTCTGATTGTTCAGCTTTGACTCGTTCACCTATCTCGATTAATTCTCTTTCTTGGGCTCGTTCTTGGGATTCTCTACTTAATTCTGACTTTCTGATTTCTTTTTCGGTTCTTTTATGAGCTTCTTTGCGCCATAACTCGATGGCATCTTTCTGCGACTGTCTGGCTTTCTTTTTCCATAATGCCTCCTCTACTCGCATGATGCATTCGGCATCCCATGTACCCGATACGGGCCATCTATACTTTTCTTCTAACTGTTTGGTATACTCTACCCATAAATCTAGATACAATATGGCGCTTATGCCATGCTTCTGGTACATAAAGTGACCTGGACTGTCCCTGGGCGGGACGGGAACTGCTGCTTCCAGCAGACCCTTTCTAGTTTTTAACTGACGTAATTTTGAGAAGAGCGGCATGACTGGACTATAATCTGGACATAATACAATACACAATGAAAACACGAAATCACGTCGCACTCATACCACAACATTAAAATACATGAAGAACATTATGAATAACAGTTCGAACAGAATACCACCTGAAAATACTTGAAATTTCTCGAGAACAGAACTGACTAGAACAGAAACTAGATGCACTGCTGAAACAGTACGAAACTTACCGGTCTCTTAAAGAGACACGTCAGGACCCGCATCCACCGAAGTGGACACTTCGTTTGTGGGACTGTGTACCACCAACCCACAGACCAGAGTCAATTAAATTGACCCTGTCTAGATACCACCCCAGTAACGGTACTCACCGGGCAGCAAGAACGGAAGGCCTCGGACTGGACTGGACTGCTACGACGACGAACTTCGGACTTCGGACTTCAGTTACGGGTGGACCTCCGGATACCTCGGACCTTGGACTCTTGGCTTGGGCTCTGATCGGGACTCGCCGCGTTCCTCCACCGTCTCGTCTGGATGCTGGACCGCCTCCTCCGTCTCCTCCGTGGGCCTGAGGGATACTTGAGCAGAAATATCTGCCACTGCGCAGAAGAGTTCCGTCACGACTGCAGAGGGTCAGGGGGTCGGCGTGGCTTCACCGACGCGTGGGGAAAGGGCAAGTCCCTGTTCGGGCGCCATTATGTGGTAAATAAATAAATAATACCCTATTTTTGACTAGACATATATCATAACAGATAGCTCAATAAATAAGAGTCAAGATTCGAGGTAGTAGGAGTTTTGCAGGTTTAATACAGCATAAGGACAGGAACAGGACAACCTGCATAGGAATAGGATGACAGGGCCCAGCAGCTGCTGGGGCTGGGTCTGGGATGAGCGCGCTAACTTTTAATAACAATACATGAGCATATATACATAGCGCGAACACATAGCATTACATTGCGGTAGGCGTAGCAGTGGGTGTGACGCGTAGCAGTCGCGAAAGATAAGAGTAAAAAAAGAGGTGTAACAGGGCGTATACATAGACATGTGGTGCAAACGTAACAGAATATGTCATGAATGGGGCGGAAACCATGGAGGGGGCTACCTGAGGAGCCGGGACCTCTAACCTGATGGTGCGCGCAAACTGGCAATGACGTATTACTAGGAGAAGCTGGGTCTATGAACTCTGTGCTAGGAGCAGAGACTAAAGTCTGGAGGGTCGGAGCGACATGTACCTAAACCCTATCTAGTATCTGATGTTTAGGGAACATGTTGATATAAACTAGAAGTCATGAGGGGAAAAGCTAATTGACTCTAAGACTAGAGCATGCATTTATTCTACATGTAGTACGTGATGAAGAATATTAAATGACCAGTAAATGCAGTATTTCTCTAACGTGGAGACGTGAAGGCTAGACAATGACGGAAACTATTGATGCAGTTCAGTAGCTTAGGAATGCAGAGAAGGAGGACTGAACTGATAACTGGAACTATAACATAGTCTTGGCAGACTCAGAGGCAGAGCCAAGCTGCACCGGGCACTGCGAGGCAGGAAGTAAGTGAAAGGTCGAGGATACAGGTGGGGGCTGGATCGCTCCTCAGCGAGGCTTCTGGAGACAGGAGCTGAATCTAGTGTCCAGGCCCTTTTGAGGCCTAGAAACGGGGACTTTATAATGAAATAACGTGCACACTGAGAAACGTGGCAACGTAGCTTTACATAGGCCTGATATTCGTAGTATTCACGAGGACTGGAAACTGGCATATCAGAGGTGAACACAACTATAATTGCGTCTTGAATCGGACATGGGGAATAACATATGCATATTGGTCATGCACACATAACATATGATGGATGACACGTAGGGACACAGAACATGGCAAAATTTACTTTTCCACATTCTTACCATTTCATCCCAAATTATCACTGTGATCCACAGTACAAAGAGGAAGATCATGATGTTTAGAAAAGGCCCCCTCCCCAGCAGACAAACCACATTGCATTGCATCTTTCTACAGCAGAACACACTGCAACACAGTGTACCCAGGTGCACTGAGGAAGCTATTACTACAACTTAATTTGATTAAAACAAGCTTAAAGGCTATGGATCAAACACATTGACTGGAATCACATTAATCTCTTAGCTGTCTGAGAATCAGAGAACTGATGTCCAGGTCCTTTGCATATTATTTGTGGACTACAGAGGCTCTGGCTCAAGAAACATTCCAAAGCTCTCCCCACTAGATATTGAAACAAGAACCAGTACTCCAATCAGCCAATCCAAATTCTGGTGATACAGTTGACAAATGTCCCTACTCTAAGAAGAGTTCTTCTTGAGATGCCTAGTTAAAGGATCAAACACCATTCTTCATTTGACAATATGTTGCTACCTAATGGATTATGTGTTAACCCTGAATTGTCTCTCTGGCCCAAAATATTGCACAATCATTTATTCCTTTATTTTATTTATTTGAAAAGTTTCTAAAGCACGAGCATGACCCAAAAAAGGGTATCAGAGCGCTGTACAAAGGAGGGTACATGGCAAGATTTTTAAAACAAGGGTGCAGTACAAAATAGAACACAAGAAGTTTCTAAAAAAGTTACAGCAGGCAATATATCACAAAGGACCTCTGAAGAGAAACATAACAATTTAGACTGATCAGTAAAAAGATTGTCAAGCTGGCGATAGATGTCGATTAAAGATGGCATCGGGCTATTGCTGTAGATAGTCTTTCAGTATTAGCCACTTGACATGTTTTTTGAAAGAGGTAGTCGATGGGTTGGATCTGACCTCGGGAGGAAAAGCATTCCAAATTCTAGGCGCAAGACCAGAGAACGCACAATTGTAAGTTATTTTCTTATTGAATTTGGGTGGTTTCAAAAGTAGAGTATTAGAGCTTCTTAAGTCCCCACTCGAGCCCGATAGCTCAAGTTTTTTTTGCTAGGTAGACAGGGGTGTTGTAATGAATAGCTTTGTGCGTCAAACAAGCCATCTGGAAGCAAATCCTTGCTTCAATGGATAACCAGTTAAGCTGATAGAGTCCTATAATCATGTCGGAGCCCCAGTTCAATTACATTGGTATGATGGGATGGTAAAGCAGCAGGTAGGTATGTTATAATCAATGCTACGTAAGATCTTCCGATGGATCCCCACCGAGACCAGGAAGACGGTCACCCAGGCCCTCGTCACCAGCCGTCTGGACTACGGCAACTCCCTCTACGCCGGAACCACCGCCAAACTCCAGAAGAGACTCCAGCGGATCCAGAACACCTCAGCACGACTCATCCTGGACATTCCCCGCCGCAGCCACATCTCCAGACACCTGAGAGACCTGCACTGGCTCCCGGTCAACAAGAGAATCACCTTCCGGCTCCTCACCCACGCACACAAAGCCCTACACAACCAAGGCCCAGGATACCTCAACAGCCGCCTTAACTTCTACGCTCCCAAACGCCAGCTTCGATCGACCAGCCACGCCCTCGCCGCCGTCCCCCGCATCCGAAGAGCCACCACAGGAGGAAGGTCCTTCTCCTACCTGGCCGCCAAGACTTGGAACTCCCTCCCGACCCACCTCCGCCTGACCCAAGACCACCTCGCCTTCAGGAAGCAGCTCAAGACCTGGCTGTTCGAGCAGTAGCGGACCCCCTCCCCCCAGCGCCTTGAGACCCTCCGGGTGAGTAGTGCGCTATATAAATGCTGTGATTGATTGATTGATTGGAGTTGTTAATCACCCTCTAAGCATGTTTTGATGTCAGAACACGCCTCTTTTAAAAAATATATATTTAATTGATTTTTGGCAGCTAATAAGGTACATAATTCATATAGCATTGACAGCAGGTATATATAAAAAACAAATATCACAAATGAGTACATAATAGCAATCAGACAAATAATTATCCAGTAGAACAGATGACGTATCAAGGTGCAAGTCGATTTATTGCACCAGTGTTGGTTATACAGGGCCAAGAGCCCGAGACAGGTGGGGTTTAGGGATGCACCTTCTACATCGCTCTACCATGGCAGTACAAACACTGAAGTTCCTTAGTTGGAACCTCCGCGGGTTGGGTAACATTGCTAAGCACCGCAGAATACATGCCTTCTTAAACGGTATGTTGTTACAGTGGCAGGCCTCCAGGAGACACATGTATGGGGGACTCCATTAAAAGCCTACGTAAGCGTTTGAGGGGGCACTTATATGCCACGTCGTATCGCTGATCTGGGTGGCACCTGGAGTGCCGTTCCAGCATCTCCATCCTGTACTGGATAGAGACGGGCGTTATGCTATTCTGTTCGGGAGATGGTAGGGCACAGAAATATGTATAATTAATGTGTATTCACCCAACTTTGATTGTCCCGGCTTTTTCCGATCGGTGCTGAAGGCAGCGACTCTGTTTCTGGGTGCTGGGACTTCTCATGGGGGATTTTAACTGTTTACTAGATGGGTTCCTAGATAGGGAGCCCCTCAGAGGTAACACCAAACCGCTAATGGTGGAAGCTCTTCGAGGTGTTTTGCAGGGCCTGCGGCTGCAAGATGCATGGCGGCTCCGTAACCCGGTACAACGTGAGTTCTCCTGTTTTACTCTGGCGGCTAACACCTTCTCGAGGATAGATGCCTGTTATCTCTCGGAGAATCTGGTGGCCACAACAGAGGCAGTCTCTTATTTGCCACGATATATTTCTGACCACTCCCCGCTATTATTGACTGTGAACTCTGGTTCTTGCAGGATCCTCCCTTTGTACAGGCGGTGAGACAAGAGTTAAGACATTATTTTGCGGAGAACTGGGGTTCCACTAATGCGAGATCCACGGAATGGGAGGCCATGAAAGTAGTTATTAGAGGGGTTTGTATGACAACGGCATATGGTGTGTTTCGGCAACTAATAGCGGAGAGACGATTGAAGGCTCTGGAAGGGGCATTACATCTAGTCCCTGAGAGTCGGACAGAATGGGGAAGGATGCAGGGAGAATTACTAGAAACATGGTCCTGTCTTAAGAAGTATAAATATACCACGTATAGGCAGAGTTTATATACGGAGGGAGATAGGTCTGGGGCACTCTTAGCTCGGCTAATCAAGTCAGAGACTGCTTCTGATCCGGTCTTGCAGCTCAGGGATACTAAAGGGATTCTGTTGCATACCCGGGAGGCGATTTTTGCGGACATTTGCGGCACACTTGGGACAAACGTGCTCCGCGGAGGTCCGTCCTGGAGCTCTCGCATTTCAGGACTTCTTTTCAGATATTGAGCTTCCCTCACTGGGTGAGTCGGAGGCGGAGACTTTGGGGGTGCCCCCCACACCGGAAGAAATGTTGTTGCAAATTCACCAGCTGAAAAGTGGGAGATGTCCTGGGAGCGATGGTCTCCTGACCAAGTTTTATAAGACCTTTTCTGGTGACTTGGTTGACTATCTTCTAGCAGTATATATGGAGGCCTTGGAGACTGGGACACTACCCAACACTTTGATGGAGGCCTTGGTCGCCATGATTATTAAACCAGACAAGGACCTCCACTTCCCGGGCTCCTACTGCCCTATCTCTCGCCACAATATTGATATGAAGGTTTTGAGTGGAGTATTGGTGGCCCGGCTCTTGCCACATATGACCAAGCTGGTACATCCCGACCAGTCTGGGTTCATCCCAACCCGCAATACAACACATAATTTGCGCCGTTTGGTGCATTTATGGCATGCACCGGTACTTGAGGGCTCGGCCTGGGCGCTATGTCTCCTAGATATCCATCAGGCCTTCGACACGGTTGAATGGGACTATGTGTGGTGGGTTCTGGCTCGGCTGAAACTTGGAGACTCGTATATGAGGTGGGTGAGGCTGCTCTATTCTGGTCCGACCGCCCGGGTTCGACTACATAACCAGGTGTCCGATAAGATCGTTCTCCAGCGCAGTACGCGGCAGGGTTGTCCCCTGTCGCCACTCCTTTTTGCATTAGTGATGGAGCCGCTGGCAGCTGTCCTTCGCAAACGAATGGAGTGCTGGGCGGTCCGGGTGGGCGATACAACTCATGTTGTGTCAATGTATGCAGACAACACGATGGTCTACCTCCCTTAACCTGAAGTGGCGGTCCGGCAGCTTCTTCGGGAACTTGCTCGATTTGGTTTGCTTTTCGGACTCTGTCTTAACCAGGGGAAATCCAAACTTTTCCCATGGGTAACCTGAGAGCGGTGAGTCTATACGATCTGCCTGAAGTAGGAATGGGTTGGGTTACTGAATCGGTCCGATACCTCTGGGTCCAGTCGGCACATACCCATGATGTGTACAACAACCTGAATGTGGGGCGGTGCATAGAGGGGATTATAAATTCCATCAGGTTCTGAAGAGATCTCCCGTTGTCACTGATGGAGCGGATTTCATTGATCAACATGGTGGTTCATCCGCGTTGTCTGTATATTTTGCAAAGCTCACTTTATCGTGTCCCATGAGTGTACTTCAAACAATTGGATCGCTTACTGGTGGACTTGCAATGGGGATGTAAACGTAAACGAGTGAAGCTTGCTACCTTGCAGAGAACTTGGGAGCAGGGAGGGTTAGAGGTCCAGACATTTGCATATTATACGATTGCGACACAATTACAGCATGCGGTACACTGGCTGGATGATGGCGACAATTGGGAGAAACGGCTGTTGAGGGGGACCCATGGAGAGACCCCCTACCGGAACTCCTTATGTTGGGATTGAAGGTCCCAGTGCACCGTCCGTATATTATTAGACAGGTGGCTCGATAATATGGCCAATATTTTCATAAAGTGCAAAATCTCGGTATTTACTGCAATAAATCAGATATAGCAACATATAATTGGGCAATGGGCAGATACAGTAATAAAGTCTGTGGTCTCAGTTAACATTGAAGTAGATAAGATACAGCAATATATATTAGTGCAATCACATGCGCAGGGGTTTTTACAAAGTCATAAAGTGAATATTCTGAATGAATTTGTTGAAGTCCAACTGTACCCCAATAGGGTAAGTTCAAGTCTTGGTGGCAGACTGGTTGCAATCTATTTGTGGTGTTTGTCACGTTTGATTTCTTCATTCAGCATACATTTAGCAACATGTATATGTGCATAGTGTAATGGCATGATTTGCAGTGCTATGCATGCAGTAGCAGTGAATTTTCAATGTGTATATTTCTATTACAGGTCGGTTTTTATACACTCTGGAAGCTATCTGTACATATTGAGGTAGTTACCTGGTGATTGGGAATCGGATTGTATGGTACTTTAAGATTCCAGTCACTGTGTAGATTGGGGTACACTGGTCCTGAAGAATTGCCACCAGACCCTTAGCTGACTGATTAGGGCATAAAACATGTCGTCCCACTAGCTATCATGGAGCTCACCCAATGATGAAGCATGACATCCACCTGGGTGTATGAGGGCTTTTGCTTCTGAGAAGTCACACTCCCTGCTGACTCCCCAGGAGTCCTATTCATAATATTTTCTTACTGTTTGGTATAGAAACTGCATACCCTTCTTCTTAAATTCTGGATCATACTTTACTACTCCGAAACTGAGAAAAATCCTAACTTTAAGACTTCCGATATTCACAGAAGGCATTTAGGAGTCCTAAAGTTAGGACTCCTAACTTCTGTGAATACCAAAATGAGTAAGTGCTTTCTGTGAATACCAAAATGAGTAGGTGCCTTCTGTGAGTACCAACATGGTAGTAAGTTTAGGATTTTGTCTTAAGTTAGTTCTGTGAATCGGGCCCTGAGTCTCTCCCACAAGTAGCCTCAAGAGACACAGTCAAAGGCCTTTTCCGCATCCAATAGTATTAGGCCCATCGATGTTTTTGTTGCCTCTGCTAGGCCAAACAAGATATTTACCCTTCTAACATGATCGGCCATGACACAACACTAATCAAAAACAATATATCTCAGTTTGCCTGTAATAACTAGGCCCAGTCAAAATGTCTGCTACAGAATTGGGAAAGTTTGCATTACACGTTATGCAAAATTCCCAAAATTAAGCTGTTACACCGCATTGCATAACTACACGCTGTTTGTAGCAAAAATGTAGCGCAAGTGCACTGGAACAACATGAACGGCCAGAATGTGAGAGGCTGCAGTTTGTTGAGTCTGTACTTGCGCTCATTTTGTAGCGCAACATACCTTCCTGTGTCCAAAATGGAAGCAGGGATACATTCAACAGTAAAATATAGTTTTAAATGGTGGGTTTGCTTTTGTGTAATTTTGCATAATTTCACACAATTGTTTTTACAATTTCACATATTTGTGCAAACATAAATTACTTGAGGTTTGCACACTCTTAGTGAAAACATATTACAATTGAGTGGTGATATCCTGACCCATTACCCTCTCCCAATGCATAACAACACACCTTTCCCGCGTTGTGCCTTCCTTTCCCTAGGGGGATCCCTCTTTGCTCATCTGCCTCTTGCAGCCTTTCAGGAGCAGTGTAGGAGTATACCGACGCCCAGATGTACAAAGAGTTTTCATCAGGTTTGAATTACTTTTTTAACACAACCCAACACAAAGTGTTCTTTTGGAAATTCCAAACCAATGCATATCGCAATTTATGTTGGTTTGTAACCCAAAGTAATGCAACACATCATTAATTTGTGTGAAGGGACTTTCCATGGGTACTACATGGGCATTTCCAATGCAACCACCCATGGGTTTTGATGAAAATCTCTATTTATAAAAAGTTGTAGACAGGAATTTGCGCCAACATTCTCTGCATCCCTGAAGCAGACGCAATAAGGAGGAATGCTTAAATTCCCCTCCTTTTTTTCTCTCTTCACATACAAAGAGGGAAATGCCTTATGCATATTTTTTGTGTAGAAAGGAACTTCTTCCTGCAGCAAAACTAATGCAGACTACAATTCAGCCAGCCTTGCACTATGGCGCAATGGTGCCTGCGTGGGCAACGTTTAAGTAGATATGGCACAGTTTTTTTGCTCTCCCTTTCACATAGCACAGTGCAGCTGCTTTACTTTGCCTTGCGGCATTGCTTGAACCCTTTGTAAATATGCTCCTATACTCTTAGGCCCACATATTGGCATGCCTGTTGAGAAATATGTGTTGTCTGAAGAAACGGAAATATACATTAAACAACTGAAATAATGGCACTCACACAAAGGGGGGCTGGTTCTAAGAAGGACACAAATTGCACGCCTTCGAAGGTGCAAATTGAACATAGAGGGCCTTGGTTCACGCTTTTGAGTAAGTTTACTACTTTTCGATGTTCACAAACTCAGGGGCCAATTAACAGAACTAATCTGAGATAAAATCCTAAACTTACTACTTGTGGTATTCATAGAAAGCATTTAGTAGTAGTAAAGTTAGGACGCCTAACTTTACTACTACTAAACTGAGATAAAATCCTACATTTACTACTTTTGGTATTCACAGAAGGCATTTAGCAGTGGTAAAATTAGGACTCCTAACTTTACTACTACTAAATGCCTTTTGTGAATACCGAAAGTCGTAAAGTTAGGAATTTGTCTTTGTTTAGTAGTAGTAAAGTTAAGAGTCCTAACTTTACTGCTACTAAATGCCTTCTGTGAATACCAAAAGTAGTAAGTTTAGAATTTTATCTCAGATTAGTTCTGTGAATCGGCCCCTCTGAGTGTAAGTTATTACTTTAAAAAAACAGTAGTAAGTCTAGCACTACCCATGGCTATTCACTGGTACTGCAACCCACTCCTGTAGAAAATAATGGAGGTGGGTGTCTTAAATTAAACCCCATAGGAAACAATGTTATATTAATTTCAATTTCCTCCTTGTAACACACAACAGCCTACAGTCCCTGCCCTAGGATCATTTATTTTAAAAGTATTTGCACTGCATGCAATCGTCTTCGTCACTGGTTAAAAAAAAAGCCTTAGGAATGGTGAAATCGGTGAATGTGGGCAGGGCTCCACATTTTCAGTCCTCACCTTTTCCAAATCACTTTATCAGGTGACTGACAGCTCTATGTACTAAGCCTGAGATACAAATATAGGTGGATGCTCCAGCAAATGAATATGGCGAGCAGAGCCACAGCCTACCCAATGGTCTTGCTTGACTCTAAGAATCTGTGCATGAGCCAGGCCATGAATATTTATGGCATATATGTCAGGCAACAAACATAATCTAAAATATGAACAGTCTCTTCACAATTCAAAAAGTGTATTGCTTTAACATTCAGAAGCTTTTCACCATAGTTCATCAAATGAAATCACTGGATAGGGGGGCATTTATTAAAAGTGGTATTTGTGAAACATTAAATTAAAAACATTAATGGCTCGATCCACAATGACAAATGCCATTAGTGAACTCGGAGGCAAGTCATTAGTCATCTAAACCCTAAATGTACCCTAGATTCTTATTATAGATGGAGAAAAATTATAGTCTTTAAAATCAAATATAAGAGGTGCTTTTACTGAGCACATCCTGAAAGCTAGTATTTAAAGCTTCTCTTTCTTTGTAATAATGAAGAAAAGGGAGGCTCTGTGAAATAAAATGTTTGCCTATGATCACACAGTTTGGGCAAGCAGGGGAACCAGTATTGATTCCAGGTTATTTGTTTCACATTTTGAAGTTCAGCCCCCAGATGTACATCTCTAGCTTTCTCCTGGTTTACATCAATTGTCATTATTTTGTGTTTTATTCTTTGTGCACAACATGAACACCCAATATAAGCATAGCAGACCCTACTCAGGGACCCTAGACCAAACTACGAAGCCAAGAAAGTATTTATTTGGGGGGGGGAGACACCAAAATGACCCTTCCTGAAGCTACACCCCCGGTGTTACCGCTTCTTTGAAAATCACGTATGAAGTGCCTTTAAACACACTTCTTATGCTATTCTAGTGTCTTTCTACATCATGTTTGGTCATTATTCTATTAGATATTCTGCCAACCTGAAAAAAACAATATCTGAAGAATGTATCTTCATATTTTGTCTTGTGAAATGTTCTTCTATTTTTAAGTGCATTGTGTTAGATGTGAAGATGTTTGAAAGGTTGGGGGTTGTAACATTCAACAATCCAATGCAGGTCCAGAGTAATGTTTACTTGAATGGGAAGGGGGCTATATTTCTAGTTTGTAAAACAAGGTACTGCCGGGGCCCCATGTATTTCTCAGGAAGCCACTGCAGTTTGAACCCCCCGTCCCCCCGTCCCTGCCAACACTACCAAGTGCCAATGACAGTGCTATCCACTAACCTTCACACTACTATCAATGTGACAGTTTGGACTATAACAGCTCACACAAAGCTGGAAAAATAGCCTGGATGTGCTGCTAATATTTTTTTAATGTATTTAAATTGTTAAGTGCTCTGTTGATGTGCTCTTTCAAAATATAATCAGAGACTGCCACCATGTGGTAGACCATCAAAGGGCCAGTATTAAGAAATAGGCACTGAACATTGGAAAACACTGGCACAAGTTAAACACTGAGATAGCCCTCAAAATGAATCGTTATAAATATGTGTTACTTTTATGCTGTGGTTCCAGCTGTTGCCTGGTGGATGAGGCTGCCCTCAGACTTTAGTTAATATTTGGGCACTCACAGGGTCAAACCTGGAAAGCAGATGGGCCTGAGCACCAATATAGAAGTGGCCCCAATTAGCGAGTCAGATAGCTTTAAAAAAAGTGGCACACATTTGCAAATCAGAGACATTTTGAACTTGTATAGGTGTTTGCAATGTATGGGAAACTGCATGCATGTTTGATTCCTGCAGGCAATGTTTATAGTTAAATCAATACTAAAACAAACGCCCACCAGACCACAAAGCAGACTCAAAAACAGCCAACTGCCCTTCAGGCACTGTCAAATTGCACTTTAAGCTAGTCTGATCCTGGGCACTCTGCTGTGAGTGATATGAGTCTGGATGGGTCTGGGAAGGAGGAATCAGCTGGATGCCTTCAATAACATGCATGCAAAGGCCTGTGTAATGGCCGGCAACAATTCTGTCTACAATATTTTTCTTTCTTGTTTCTATATGTTTGATTGTGTGTTTGTGTCTGTGTTAGGCCTGTCAGCTTCAGGGTGGTTTACCCGCAAACCCTCCTCCATTTTTCCTGGACTTATTTTTGTTGGTTGTAGGACTCTGTGCAAATTCCCATTGCTAACCATTGTTAAGGTACTTGTGCTCAATCCCCTTAAACCTGAATGTATTGACTTATACTCAACAGACATTTAATTTAATTGACTGTCCCTTGTAGAGTGGTATACCACATACCCAGGTCCTGTAAATTAAATGCTGCAGCACTTATTGTGCCTCCCACTTAAGTAGCGCTTTAAAACATGTCCCAGGCCTGGCATTGTTGCCTGAATGCGGTTGTAAACTGCAACTTGCAATTCAAACCCCATTGACAAGCCTTAAACTTCCTTTTAATTTCATATAAGGTACCCCTACTGTAGGCTCTACGCAGCCAATAGGGCTAGGTACTGTGAAATTAAAAGGTTGAAATTGTAATTTTAGGTTTTACATGTCCTGGTAGTGAAAAACTCCAGAATTAGTTTTTCACTACTGTGAGGCATAATCCTCCCATAGGATAACGCCGGGGATTCTGTATTACATTTAATATGCCGTAATTCCCAATTGGGAGCTGGCCGATATGTCGGTTTGGTGTCTTTGTAATTGTGGTGAAGAGCCCTATTTAATTTTAAAGTCAGGCTTTTTTATTCACGGTTACAAAAATGCCACTTTAGAAAGTTGGCATTTCTCTGCCTTTATCTCTTTTGTGCCAGTAGCCTGACGTGGGTTACATGACTGAGTGTAACTGACAGTTAGACTTTGTAAATTCCTCCCAGCCTGTTACACAATAGAGGGATTAGGTCAGACTGACGCGGCCATCTGCTGGCAGGATGGGGGAGCGGAGCTGAGCACAGCCCCACTTACAACGGAATAGCCTGTGCTCTGCTTTTACATAGAGGGCCTGATGACACTGCATTATCATTTTAGCCAGCTTTGGAGCCAGGGCAGGGGAGGCAAGAAATTCCATCCACTTCAAAGCCACTGTCTAGAAGCTTCCCCCACCTTGCAGAATCATGGCACCAGGGTATAACAGTAGGACTTCAGATACCAACTCTTCAGTACATTTCTGGACCTGTGAATACTCTGCCAGAAAGGACTGCTGTGATGCTGGAAGGACTTCCACTAAGCTGGACTGCTGCTTTACAAGACTGCTGACCTGCCTTGATTGCTGCCCTGTTTGTCCTGCTGCTCTTCTACCTTCTGCCTGGGGACACGGGCTGGATCTTCAACAGTACTAGGACCACAGGGACACAAAAATCTTCTCCCATCTTAAACCTGCATCTGGACCCAGCCTGAGTAAGTCCTGACCCTCTAGGTAGTGCCCCTCCAGTGCTTGACCATTGGAAGTGGTGCTAAAGCTACCCAGATAGGCAAAATCCAAAAGGGACCTAAGGCTATCTAGTGGCAACAACAAAGCTCCTTCTTCAGACACTTCCTGCAGCCTTGCCCTGCTCAGATCATTTTTCTCAAGAATGTTTCCAGGTCACATGAGAAGTGCTGACCAGGTCCAGTTCACTTTTGGTATCTCAACCGTGCTCCATAGCCGTCTGCCTTATTTTTTTACTTTGACCCGATCTCGTGTGACTACAGGCCTGCAGTTGGCGCTTTGATATTTGAGATGCTAGTTTTTACTAAAAACTTTAGAAATTTATGACTCCTGTTCTGCTAATTAGATGTTTCTCATTTTGTGTCAAATCACTATTCAAATTTACTCTATTTTTCTAAAGTGGTTTAGGAGTTTTCTTGTGTTGTGTTTTCACTTTATCACTGTTTGTGCTGCATAAATACTTTACACTTTGCCTCTAAGTTAAGCCTGACTGCTTTTCGTGCCAAGCTACCCAGGGTTAAGTACAGGTTAATTTAGTGACTTTTGGTGGTTCACCTTAAAGGGATTGTGGCTGTTGCTCGATCTAGGCTCACATCCCAGTTAACCAACAACCTCATTTTTTAATAGTCTGTGTGTTGTGCATGACATCGATTGTGTCAATATGGCTGTTTGTGTATGTCCTGTCTATTATGAGGATTCAGTCATTGGGGTCGCCCCTTATTTTATGCGATGTGATTTTCTTTTATTCTAGAGAGTTTTGCTGACAAGGCTGTGGCTCTGGAATGGTTGGGTGGTATTTGACACCATTTTCTTCCCAGTTTACAGCAAATGTAATAACATTTAGTATGAACGTTAGCAATGGAAAGAAACCGATATAGTATGAAGTATTATAGTGTAGCCACTGGCTTCTGGTATGACTTTGACAATCTGCCAAGAAGGTGAGCATGCAGAAAACTAATTAGGTATAGACACAGAATGATCCTGCAGAAACCATTGTTGTAGGCTCTAGAGTGCCAGTAAGCTCACTGCAGGCAAACAGCACTGTACACCTATGGCTGTGTGCACACCCTATCCTTAGCAGCTTGCATGCATACCTGGCCTGCATTCTGATCTACTGAAGTCAAACACGAGAATGGCTTCTATACTTCAAACTTGCTCAAAAGGGTAGGGTTCAAAGCTACCCTAATATGAAAATGTTAATTCCCTTAACACACTTGAAGATTCAGGATGAGTGACCTCTTTTAAGATGGACCTGAAAGAAGCCAATAACAACTCTCAAAATATATTACCAAGGAGTCTATCTGAACAAAACCTTCTCTGATATATACCTATAGCCTCGATGGATTTAGGACTTCAGACCATATAGGCTTCAAGCTTGGCATGTTTCTCTTCCATGTCCTACTCGTAACTGCCTTACATTCTCTCATCACCAAAATTCTATTGATGGCATCACAGACCATTCATAAGTAACTGTTTCTGCATTCCCTACGGATTCCGTGTACTCTACCCCACTTGGTGGTTTTGTTGTTTTTTCTGATGCTCAGTGGAGGGGGCGGGGGGGGCGAAGGAGGGCTTCAGCTGAAAGACGACCACTCTGTGTTGCAAGTCTCCCATGTCACAAAGTTGTTCAAGCCCAATAGATTATTTTATGATTAGAGTCATCTGCTGTTCACGCTCTCTAATTAGAGGCCCTGCTGTGGCCACAAGTTGAGTAAGTAACCTGGTAAGCGACAACCCTCTCTGTGCACGGCTGCAATTTTATATGTCTTTGCATATTTCCAATTAGTTCTTTGGGAATTTTACTGTATGCTTTCAAATTGTACATGTAACTTTGGGTTTTAGTTGGTTCATTTTGGTTCTTATTTCTCATCTACTTTCGTACCTTGCACCATGCTCTATTTTTTTCTTTTATGATATAGTGCTGTTGACCAAACAGCTACATTCTCAAATGTGGTGGGTGGTGTTACACCCCTTGCTGTGCCACCAGTAATATAACGCAAAATGATGTGGCACCTCTGCAGAATGTGAAAAGGGGCCAATGAGTATTGGATATCTCACAGATATTCATTGGTCTTAGGCTGAATGGGAGCCCCATAAAGGGTTGGGGGTCCATGAAGGCATAGGCATCCCCAACACCATAGGGGCCTGTGTTAAGTCCCTTTTCTCCATCTGTACACCCCACATAGGTCCTGTTACCTGGAGACAGAAAATGTTTCATCAATGTTTACAAGGGCATTCAACATGCCCTTGTTCTGAACCCTAAATTGTTCAGCCAGCTAAAAATATGGATGGTGGTCTCTGAAATGATTATGAATGCATCCGGACCTTTTTTGGTTAGACATGACAAGGTGTGAGCGAGTTAGACTGAGGCAATGCAGTAAAATGTAATTGTTCAAGCAGCTATGCTGATCCTAAATTTCATAGTAGAGTGTGGATATTCTCTCATCACTCTGCCTCAGGAGGGTTCTGGGTCTCAGTGCCTCCAGTTCCATTAGTTGTTCCAGGTGAAACCATATTTATCATCATCTTCCCTACTGATGGGCTCTCGTAACTAGATCAAGGCCATACAGAATAGGAGAATCAGTAGAAGGTGGATGGAGGTGGAAAAGGGGGAGAGATGTACTCCAGGCCCAGCTTTAAAGGACCTAAGAAATAAGGATCTGCCTCCTCCTACTACCTCACTACCATTTTCTGCCAGTCCATATGGCATGTCATCCCACCACCTTTCCTTCACATCAGCTGGTGACAAAGAAGGAAGGTCAAGTCTTTGTTCAGCACTGAAGATAAGAGAATGTAAATGGCCGTCTTGCAACACTCAAGAACATCTCCTCACCAAACTCTTTTGATATCAGTGGTCCTTTAGTTGCTAATCGAACAGATGAAAGGATACGTGAAGCTCTTGAAGAATTAGCAACAAGAACTGAGGGACCTCATTTGGCTAAAGAAGAGTGTTTTCTTCTTAAGCCTGGAAAGGGGCTTGTCTGTAACCTCACCTAACTTGATGTTACCAATTTGTACTTGGAACAAAATAGGGCTAGAGAACATTTGGAGATGATGTCCATATGGAAAAGGGTATGGTAATGTCATGACTAAGTAAGATAAAGCTGTCAATCTACTACTGTACACCAACCACCTAGTCTACAGACCTCCTGCAGTTATGCTGGCACCCTAGAAGTAGTTCTGAGTGCAAGGCTAGTGATTCTCCAAATTGTTCTTTAATGTCCGACTCTCTCTGATACTCCTTTAAAATTTTGAAGCAGCTCAACGCACATGGAGAGGCCAGCCACAAGGAGAACAAAACCATCAAATGCAACTCCCTTGAGCGATCTCTATTGAGTAATAAACCAGAATAGGAGGTAATTATAAGTATGTGGTCTAAGAACCTAGAGGAATCAAAATCAATAATTTGGTGTTCTTATAAAGTGTGACTACTCACCTGTGAAGTTCTCAAGGCTCTGGGTGGGGCGGTAGGTCTGCGTTTCAGGCAAAGAGCCAGGTCTTGAAGTCCTTCCTGAATTGCGGCAGCGATGGAGATTGCCTGAGGTTCAGAGGCAGGGAGTTCCAGGTCTTTGCAGCGAGGTAGGAGAAGGATCTTCCTCCAGCCGTGGTCTTGCTGATCCGTGGGATGGTGGCCAGGGCCAGTTGGGCAGAGCGTAGATGTCTGTTGGGAGTGTAGAAGGAGAGGTGGTGGTTGAGGTATATAGGTCTGGCTTTGGGGAGGGCTTTGTAGGCGTGCATGAGAAGCTTTAAGGTGATTCTGTTGTTGACATCCTAATTGATTCCCATCCTAATTAGCAAGGAAAACAACAGGGCAGGTTAAGAACAAAATCATCAAAGCCCTCATAGCCGCAAGTAGTTGGTCCTAATGAACACCAGCAACAATATTCTATTGCAAGCACACCAGTAAGGGAGGCTAAGGAGCTCCAGGACACCCTTTAGTGTAAAAGCCTCCACTAGATAACAGCGAAGACAGACCACCCATGTCTATGCTTGGGACCTCAGCCTGCAATTAAATTAAATATCCCTGAATGGGACACGAATGCTGAATGCATTGTGTTAGAATGTAGGAACAGCAGCTTGCCAGACTTTCTTAGAAGATGCTAACCCCAAATGCCCCTTTTTTTCCTCAATGTAACTAGTCATATGACAATGTGGTTACTATTCTGAAAGATTAAGCCCGACTGACCTGTGATAGCCACAAATTCTAAAATGACATCTTTTTTTCCAACCCCCATGTTAACTATTTTAGTCACCCCACAAGAAATTTCATACATCAAGCATAAAATATTTGTATCAACTATATATTTGTATTTATGTAAATTGTGAAAGGCTAATCAGCCAAAAGTATTAAATGAACTTGAACTTGACTTAAAGTATGAGGTTGGAGGAATGTGAGAATGAACAAAATATGTAAACCAGTCGAAACCATCTGTTCTGCACATATTAGCAACATAGGAGCCCATTATGATCGCAGACGGACTTGAGTCCGTCCGCGACCATAGAGGAGGAGGGAACCTCGCATTGGCCTGTGGAGTTCCCTCCTGTCCAATTAGGATGTGACCGCCACCCTTTGCGGTCACATCCTCTATTTTTACCATTGCGGCGGGTGCGGCTTCAAGCTGCACCCGCCGCAATGGTAAAAAAGCATACATTGCATTTGTATGCAGAAAGCGGCAGGCACCGTGCGGTGCCTGCCGATTTCTGCATACAAATGCAGGGGGGTACCATAGGTACCCCCCATGTGCACCCCACCCCCCCTTCACCCAGAGGGCTCGCAACGGGCCCCCGCAGTGAAGTTCCACATGCTTTTCCATGGCGGAAAACCCGCTGCGGAAAAGCATTTTTTAAAGCCCATCCTAATATGGCTGGCGGTGTCTGAGAGACACCGCCACCATATTAGAGCTTTTCCGCCGCGGTTGTAAGCCAACCGCGGTGGTAAAGCAGCGGACGGAAAGCAGGACCCACCAGCCATCCTAATGTGTCGGTGGGTCTTTGGTGGGTCCGCTGCGGTTTTTCCCATCCTCCGGGCCGGCGGTGGCTTCCGCCGGCCCAGAGGATGCGGAAAAACCGCAATCGTAATAGGCCCCATAGTCATAAGGAATTAGTAGGTTTGAAAATATAAATAGTTGGGTTACAAAAACACAATGTGGAAAGTATACAATGAAGCAAACTCACAATGACATCTCAGGCATGTAGTGTAATATTGACGTATTAATAAGTGCTACCTGTTGCACATAAGTGTGGATTGGTGTTTTAATAATATTGTTTGGAATAAACAAACGATGTTTAACTCAGTGTCTTGGTGTGGACAGTTGCTTAATTGAGGCTCACTGTGCTCCTTGTGTTCAACAAAGATGCGTTTGACGGTCTTCCATATGAGGAACATTTAATCTATATGCGCATTCACAGTGGAAGCAGTTATAGGATTGAGTCTATCGAATAATAAAGTTCACCACTTCGTCCATTTACCCTCTGGTCATTTACAAATAACTCAGGTCCTCTGTGCCTCGCCATGTTGCTGAGCGATTGAGACCCCTTCTCCAGTTCATCACAGTATAGCTCTAATACTGAAAAAAGAGAAGGGACCAACTCACAGATATTATAAGTAAAAGGCTATGTAAAGCATTTAGATATTGTGGATGTTCATTTCCAATATCCTCCCTGGACCCCGGGTAACTCCTGCCCGGGATAGGGTGTGGAAGAGGTGTGGCGCAACGGCCAGGGTGCCTGACTCCAGACCACGGGGTTCACGGTTCTATCCCCGGTGCCAGCGACAGTTTAGCCCAGCATCGTGTGACTCTGGGCCATAGCTCGCTTAATCTTCCCGACAGTCCCCAGTGCTGGGACACCTATCCGATGGTAGCTGTGCACTTTACAAATGCTGGTATTTGATTTCATTTCATTATATACAACAGTGTCCATGGTGGAAATACTCCGAGGGCAAGCTTGTTAGAACCCAAATAAATGTTGCAATGTTGGTGAGCATAATGTTGCCAGGCCATTCCCACTCTGGAATGCCTGCTCACAAATATTGAAAGAATATGATGTTAGACACACAATTATGAAAAGTCCACGTTTTGGGAGAATCACAAACGCGGATTTACACTCATAAGTCAAACCATTTGTGCACTCAATTTGAATAAAAAAGTAATTTATTGCTTGATTAATTAAAATCATTACAATGTTAAAAGGACGTCAAAGTTCCACATAAAATGAAAACTGTATACAGTTTAAAACTCAATATCTTCTTTCTTTATTTTCTTCTCAACTGCAGAGGAAAATGTAATCCACCTGCATCTGAGCTGAACAGTGCCGGATTTAGCGCTGGTGGTGCCTGGTGCGACAGTCTTTTGTTTCGTCACCCCTCAAATGACCTCCTTCTCCACGGATTCCCTAAATACTGTGCTCTGTGTTCCTCACCTCTCCATAGCCCCTTTCTCATGTGTATTTCATTTGTTTTATATATATATACATATATATAATTCACTGAAAAAACCATAGGTTTCAGGACGGCTGAATGGTTTTCCACCAAACTTGGCAAAATTGTAGGGACTGGTAGCCCGATGTGCCTTTGCTGTGTCTCAAGATATGTGCTCCAGTGGTTTTTACGAAAATTAACTTTGAAAAAATATATATTGGGCTACATTGGGCTATATATATGTTAGAGCCCAAATGTAGCCCAATGTAGCCCAATGTAGCCGAAAGATGGCCACCAGAGACAAAAAAAACAAATGTAGCCCAAATATTAGCCAGATGTAGCCCAACTATAGCCCAATGACAGAATGTCCCAGAGTGTTCTAAAGAACAACTAGAACGCTAACAGTCTTACTTATGACAAAAGTATGGCACACCTGAAGTCATCTTGATTGGAATAAAGTGGTAACACTTAATACATTTAATTTGCAAAAGAACAAAATGAGGGGGTTCATTTTGCCATTGAAATTATGATTAGTGCTGAAGAAAGAAAAATTAGGGCACATTTTGAGTGACTTCTCAAATCCTCTTATATTTCATTAAAAAAATTCTGATATGCAGTCTCCCAAGATGGCCACCAGAGACAAAAGAGCCCAAATGTAGCCCAAATATTAGCCAGATGTAGCCCAACTATAGCCCAATGACAGAATGTCCCAGAGTGTTCTAAAGAACAACTAGAACGCTAACAGTCTTACTTATGACAAAAGTATGGCACACCTGAAGTCATCTTGATTGGAATAAAGTGGTAACACTTAATACATTTAATTTGAAAAGGAACAAAATGAGGGGTTTCATTTTGCCATAGAAATTTTATTACCTACTGGCGATAGCCAGTAGGTATATATAGTTAGGATTGTTTTCCATAGGGAAATCGCAACATTCTATTGGGAATAACTTTGGAGCCGGTTGAGGAATCTTCCTGAAATTTTCCTTAACTTTGCCTCGTGGCGCTCCGCTCCTTCCCTGAAAGTTTGGGGGGATTCGTCAAGCGGGGGCCGAGATAAAAGGGGGTCCCAAAACGTGTTTTCCCCATGTTCATTTCCATAGGGCGGTTGGACTCACTTTTAGCCCGAACGGCTGAATGGTTTTCCACAAACGTGGCAAAATTGTAAGGACTGGTAGCCCGATGTGCCTTTGTTATGTCTCAAGATATGTGCTCCAGTGGTTTTTACAAAAATTAACTTTGAAAAAATATATATTGGGCTACATTGGGCTATATATATATATATATGTTAGAGCCCAAATGCAGCCCAATGTAGCCCAATGTAGCCCAAAGATGGCCACCAGAGACAAAAAAAACCAAATGTAGCCCAAATATCAGCCAGATGTAGCCCAACTATATCCCAATGACAGAATGTCCCAGAGTGTTCTAAAGAACAACTAGAGCGCTAACAGTCTTACTTATGACAAAAGTATGGCACACCTGAAGTCATCTTGATTGGAATAAAGTGTTAACACTTAAAACATTAAGGGCCCGATGTAGGTGGCCATTACCGGTCGGTAACGGCCGAATTCGGCCGTTACCGACCGGTAAATGGGTCATTGAGATGTAGGGGGCTATATTTTACAGAATCGGTAAATTTACCGATTCGGTAAATTTACCGATTCTGTAAAATACCGAATCGTAATTTTTCCGATTCGGAAAATTCCTGATGTAGGTAGCACTGTTTCCAGTGCTACAGGCCTTTTAGATTCGGTATTTTACCACCCAATCCAATTGGGTGGTGAAATACTGAATCCAGGTGTGCATGCACATCTGTGCATGCACACCTGTGCCATGTGACACACATACATGCCCTTAGGGCATGTATGTGTGCCACATGGCACACATGCCTGTAATTGGGGTGCCAGAGGGTGTCAAAGTGACACCCCCTGCACCCTTGCAAAATTCGGTATTTACCGATTCGGTAAATACCGATTCGGTAATGCCCATTTATTCCTATGGGCTTCAATGCCCATAGGAATCAATGGGCATTACCGATTCGGTATTTACCGAATCGGTAAATACCGATTCCTTCCAAATCGGTAATTATTTACCTACATCTGCCCTCCTCTTTTTTACCACTTCTTAAATACCGATTCAGTATGATTCGGTATTTAAGAAGTGGTAAAAAATATTTACCTACATCGGGCCCTTAATTTGCAAAGGAACAAAATGAGGGGGTTCATTTTGCCAGAGGAATTATGATTAGTGCTGAAGAAAGAAAAATTAGGGCACATTTTGAGTGACTTCTCAAATCCTCTTATATTTCATTAAAAAAAATTCTGATATGCAGTCTCCCAAGATGGCCACCAGAGACAAAAGAGCCCAAATGTAGCCCAAATATCAGCCAGATGTAGCCCAACTATAGCCCAATGACAGAATGTCCCAGAGTGTTCTAAAGAACAACTAGAGCGCTAACAGTCTTACTTATGACAAAAGTATGGCACACCTGATCTCATCTTGATTGGAATAAAGTGTTAACACTTAAAACATTTAATTTGCAAAGGAACAAAATGAGGGGGTTCATTTTGCCATAGGAATTATGATTAGTGCTGAAGAAAGAAAAATTAGGGCACATTTTGAGTGATTTCTCAAATCCTCTTATATTTCATTAAAAAAAATTCTGATATGCAGTCTCCCAAGATGGCCACCAGAGACAAAAGAGCCCAAATGTAGCCCAAATATCAGCCAGATGTAGCCCAACTATAGCCCAATGACAGAATGTCCCAGAGTGTTCTAAAGAACAACTAGAACGCTAACAGTCTTACTTATGACAAAAGTATGGCACACCTGAAGTCATCTTGATTGAAATAAAGTGGTAACACTTAATACATTTAATTTGAAAAGGAACAAAATGAGGGGTTTCATTTTGCCATAGAAATGTTATATATATATATATATATTCACTGAAAAAACCATAGGTTACACACCAGTTATAGTTAGGAATTAGCATTTAAAAAACATTTGAAATTCACTGAACAAACCATAGGTTTCAGGCCTTATATAGTTAGGAATCAGCATTTAAAAAACCTTTGAAATTCACTGAAAAAAACATAGGTTTCAGGCCTTATATAGTTAGGAATTAGCATTTAAAAAAACCTTTGAAATTCACTGAAAAAACCATAGGTTTCAGGAGTTATATAGTTAGGAATTAGTTTTTAAAAAAACCTTTGAAATTCACTCAAAAAACTATAAGTTTTAGTGGTGTTATAGTTAGCTGGACATTTTACTCATACAAAACCAATGAAATTGCTCCTATGTAGTTAGTTGTACTAACTATATTTCGCGCACCCGCAATCCACTGCTGATGATGTCACATATTAGATCATTCATGACATGGTCAGTGACATCACTGATGACATCTCAAATGACATCACTGATGACATCATCCACGTGACAATCACATACACCTTTTCATACACTATTACAATTTTTCATCACTGTTTGTAAAATACAGAGTATCATATTTATCACAGCAATACAAGTATCTAAAAATCCACTCAGTGATTCATAGATGTATAGTTGAGTGAATATTCTCAATCCTCGAGGAACCCTCTGCACCTCGATGTAGCCCTGCAATGAAGTACCCTCCCACCACTTGCGGAGTTCGCGTTCATATAGCTTTTCCAGCTTGTGAAATTGAGATGTTAAAACATTAGGAATTGTCACATTAGTTGTCGGTGGTGGTTTAGAGACATCTGGGTTTTTGTTTCTGAAGATGCCACCAGCTGCATCTCTTCGCTCTGACATGTTAAACATGTTCAAATATTACAGTTTGAGTTGGTACCTGGTCCCAGGATCCAACTCACGCCCCCCGCTAATGTAAAACTGCCGGCTCTCGCTTAACCGCCTCAAACAAAGTTCGAAAATACTTCAGGGTCGCGTAATTGAGAAAGCAGGCTTACCGCTTTAAAAGATAGCCGGCTTGCGCGGTCCCTTTGTCAATCGATCCGGAGTAGAATCCCACATGGAGAAATGTAACCTCACTCCTCCGTTTAGGTGCTCCGGCGGCGGTGGTGCACTCGTTATATAGTTATGTACGCTCCTCTTACACCAAAGAAACGAGTCACTCTGAAAGCGGGTCCTTCAAACCGCGATGGTGTCCGCGATCAATATACCAGCTCCGAATTCCCAAAAATACCCAGCCGGGTTTCAGGAAACAGCACTCTCAAGCACGGCAGTGAATTAGCAGGGGGTTTTATTATTCAGAATAGACGCGTTTCGGGAGAGCACTCCCTTCGTCGGTATTCACATCTGAAAAACTGTAGGGCTGAAGATGCTGTCTTTAGCGATATTTGCTCTGTGTATTGCTGTATAGTTTGTTACACCTTCATTGTGGCAGTCCTAAGGGGCTGCCATTGCCGATCCACGGCAAGATTTGCCCGATGCTTTCATGTCCCATATGTGACCTGATTTAGGGGCTAGAGTTGTGTTTTATGTTATCTTAGCCACAAACTTCGGATATAAATCGTCTCCGAATATTTACATAATGTGGGTGATTATTAAGATAACGATTGTGCCGATACACGGCTTGATTAGTGGTGTAATCAATCTGTTAGCAATGTTTTGTAGCCTATGTATTTGCACATTCAAAGTTGGCGCATAATGACGCGCTTATGGTTTAGTCCCTTGTTTGTGTTTAATGTTGTGACAAACATAGATAATGGCGCTGCATACAGTTTTTCAGATGTGAATACCGACGAAGGGAGTGCTCTCCCGAAACGCGTCTATTCTGAATAATAAAACCCCCTGCTAATTCACTGCCGTGCTTGAGAGTGCTGTTTCCTGAAACCCGGCTGGGTATTTTTGGGAATTCGGAGCTGGTATATTGATCGCGGACACCATCGCGGTTTGAAGCACCCGCTTTCAGAGTGACTCGTTTCTTTGGTGTAAGAGGAGCCTACATATATATATATATATATATATCAGAGCACTTTACATCACACACGTGGTAGAGACAATAAATCATATGTGTATAAGTCAGTCTATACGAAAAGTTACATAGGACATTGAGTATTACAAAGTGAAGGAATCACATGGATTCTATTCTAGTAAGCGGCATATTTTAAGTGTGTTTAGTCTGAAGAAGCACAAACTCAGGATTTAAAATGTACCACAGTGGCTGGATTGGCTTTATTAATAAGAAGGTTTTTTTTTAACAATCACAGCCTTTTTAGCAACATTAGGATAATGAAAGACTGGGGGAAAAAACATAATGTTTTTTTAAACAAATGTTATTGCCTTTTACATGTTATACAACAGGACCACTTCTGCGGCGTTAGTAGGTAAGTAGCAGGATCAGTTTAATGCATCACATTGCAGTCATTTCTTGGTCTGGTGACCCCAAGTCCTGAGTTTACCAGTTACATATTCAGTCCGAGAATGCTTCCGCTTACAACCGTGAAGATTCCGACCTCCTTCCCCCCAACAAATAACTAAACTAACCTCCTCCCTCCTCCCCCTCCCACCCCGCACTGCTGTCTCCCTACTACATCTATTGAGCTCAGACGGGAGCAGCCCCTGCGCTTGAGATGTGGGTGATGGTGCTTTGCCGGAGCCCCTCTGTTGCATCTCTGTCCTCTCCTATGTATTTCTGATAAGTGTTTCCCCCTCTCCGGCTCTGTAGTGCTATTCTGTCCTAAACTGGCCCCTGGGGTTCTCTATTTGTGGGGTCTCTCTGGGGTGGAAGCTTCAGATGTTCTACCATCTCTCATTAGGTCTGCCAGCAGCCCCTCCCACACCTGAGCTTGTTCCAACTTACCCACCCCCGTCTTTTATTTCTAAGTAGGACCCTGCTCTCGTACCCAGGCCATTTCACAAGCTCTCGTTTCCACCTGTGCACGTTGGAGCCTTCCGGTTTCTTCCAGCTGCTAGTAGTTTCCCGTTTCGCTAGGATAAATGCAAGGTCCTGAAACCTATCTATGGTCTTTGTTTTAGCAGTGTGTGGGAACAGGTTAAGCAATACATGGGCTGGTGTGCGGGAGACCACCCTCTCCATTATTCTAGCCATCTCCTGTGTGATTTCCTGCCAGTGCTGCGTTAAGGAGGTGCAGCTCCGCATCATATGGGTAAAAGTCGCCCCCTGCGTGTCACAGCTCAGACATCTAGCGTTTGCGCCATCAAAATAGCGGTTGATACACTCTGGGGTTAGATATGCTTGGTGAAGTATATAGAAACTTATCAGACTAAACAGGGCGTTTCGAGATACTTTGGTGGTCCGTTTTAGAATATTGTCCCAGTCCTTGTCATCTAGCGACCTGTCAATATCGTCCCCTCATTTGTTTGGATTTTCCAGGGTTACTCTTTTGGCTTTATTTGTCCCCTCATTTGTGTCACAATCGGTCCAGCGGTTGTATGGAGTCTCGCCATATAGCTCTGTAGAGGCATGCAGCAGCCTTGATATTGCCCCCAGCCAGGCTTATGTATTCACAGGTGGAGTGTCTTGGCGGTTCCGTCGTACCTGTTCCCCAGTGTCACCTCATGGCCCCCCTGACCGCCCCATAGAGCAGAACGTGCCCCTGTGGTATATCTCGGTCAGCGCTGAAGTGCTCAAAGGAGAGATGCTCCCCGTCCTGGAAGAGATCCCCCACTTTCGTTGCCCCTGCTTGAACCCAATCATCTATTCCCCGCCACTGTCCCCCGTGGGGAAGGGCCTCTAACAGCGACATCGTGATTTTTGGCGAGTATGGGCGTTTTGTTCTGGTTTTCTGCAGGCATCTGCCCCAGCAGCAACGTATCACTCTGTGCTCATTACTGTGGACCTTCTGGGGCTTGGCAGTCCCGAGCAGTGTGTGGAACACACCGGCTGTATGCGGGGTGAAAGGTGGTTCCCCCCTGTCTGCCTCCCTGCTCCCCCCACCCACCGCTGCAGCTGGCCTGCCAAATAGTATGTCTCCATATCCGGCACAGCCAAACCACCCGACTTAGGCCGTTTTAGTGTATTAAGCGCTACTCGTCTGTACCCTGTTCCCCATATGAACGCCGATAGGCAGGAGTCCAGCTCCCAGATCCATGACACCGATATCAACACAGGAAGTGTGAAAAAGAAGTATAGCAGCCGGGGAAGAGCCACCATTTTAAGCAGTGAGATGCGGCCCATTACTGAGAGGGGAAGCCTATCCCAGAAAGCCACTGTGTCTTTGAGCGAACGCAGTGCCCTCCCTATGTTGCCTTCCTTCACGTCCTCCATGGTGTGGAAGATGTGAACTCCCAGATAGCGAAAGCAACGGGGCTACCACCACAGATCACCTAAGTTCCAAGGTGGCCTCGTATCCCTCACCAAAGGAATAATCTGGACTTCAGCCAGTACACTCGCAATCCTAACAGTTACCCAAATCGGTCCATCATTGCCTTTGCTCCTGGCAGTTCTTCCTCCGCATCTATCAGGAATAGGAGGAGGTCATCTGCATATAATGCTATTTGGGGCCTGTGCTCCCCCAACTGGAGCCCCCTGTAAGCCTCTCCAGCTCGCCCTACGTAAGCTAATGGCTCCACAGCCAGGGCAAAAAGCAATGGGGAGAGGGGACACCCCTGGTGCATCCCCCTCTCTATCTGGTACTGCTCCGATATTGTGCATCCCGTGCGGACTCTCGCCACCGGGTCAGTATATAATAGTCGCACCCAGCGTACGAACCCCAGTCCTAGATCCATCTTGTTCGACACGCAAATAAGAACCCCCATTCAAGGCTGTCAAAAGCCTTTTCCATGTCAATGGCGAACACTGCCCCTCCCTGGTCTGCAGTCCCCCTGAGTTTGATAATGGACAACAGTGGCCAAAAATGTAAGGTTGTGTTCCGGCGAGGAATGAAGCCTGCTTGGTCATGGTGCACCAGAGGTATCATGTAAGGGAGCAGCCTCGTTGCCAGCACCTTGCTTAGAATTTTAAAGTCGTGATTTAGCATCGACAAAGGTCTGTATGCTGCACACTCCAAGGGGGACTTGTCCGGCTTCAACAGCGGGATGAACACCGCCTCCCTAGTGGTACCTAGTAAATTACCTTTCTCCCTCGCCTCCGCGTACATCTCTGCCAATTTGGAGGACAGATCTCCTGTGGATGCCATATAGAATTCCTTGGGGGGCCAATCCCTGCCCGGTGTTTTCCCCCTTGCCGGATTTCACGTTCTGAGATTTGAACTCCTAGGAACTCTGTGTCCTCGTCGGTTAGTGTGTGTAACGGGAGGTCTGCCAGGTGGGCCTCGAGTTACCCTTGAACTCTTATAAAGTCTCTCATAGTAGCTGAGAAACCTATTGTTGATGTTGTCCTGTCATTATAGAGAGTGCCCCTCCGGATCTGCCAATTCTATAATTGTATTCTCCCTGCGGGTGGGATTAGCAAGCCACACCAGCAGTCTACCCGCCTTGTCTCTCTCGGCATGAGTCCTTCCCTGTATGCTCAATAGTCGAAGCACCTCAGTCTCTCTTCCTACACTGCCACCTACTCCTTCGCCTCAAGCAACTCCTGGCGGAGTTCTGGATTGTTCGGACGTCTGCTTTCTACCTCCCTCAGTGCTCGATAAGCCTGTTCCACGTCAGTCAGTAGTGTACGTCGTACTCCTATGGACAGCGCCATGCAACGTCCCCTGATCAGTGCCTTAAAGACCTCCCATTCTGTCACTCTGGAGTCTGTGGACTGTGGATTGTCTGCAAAGTATGTGGTGATTTGTTCCTTAATCTCATGGTGAAACACTTGGTCTTCTAGTGCCTCTGGCTTGAGGTGCCAGGTGGGGATGGGCTGCCGCGTGAATCCCCACTGTAGTCGAACCAATAGGGGGTTGTGGTCTGACACTGTTCAAATGAGGTACTCCGCGCTGTGGAGTCGTGTGTGCATGTCTGGGGAGCATAGGAAGGTGTCCAGGGGGACGTGTAAGTCATGTACATGGTAACGGTGAGAGTACTCTCTATCTAGTGGGTGCGTGTGTTGGCATGTGTCTACCAGCCCCCATTGGGATTGCAATTCCCTGAATGTCCTGGCTATCCTATGCACTGGGGCATCACGCAGAGGTGGGTGGAAACAGTTCATGGCTGGGTCCGCTTTACAATTAAAATCTCCCCCATAATAATTGACCCAGTCATGTATGGCACCAGAGAGCCAGATAAGTGCTCAAAGAATGTCTTTTGGTCTGTATTCGGGCCGTCAATATTTATCAGTGTGATGTCTTGCCCGTCTAGGCGCCCAGTGACCACCACATATCAGCCCTCTGGATCTATTTTGTGTCTGGTGTGTTGAAAGGGGACGCCCGCCCTAATCCAGATCAAGACCCCTCTGGCAAATGCTGAGAACGTAGTATAGTATGCCTGGCCTCTCCATCTACTGTGTAGTGCCACCCCTTCAGAAGTCAATGTGTGCTTTTTCTGCAGCATTGCTATGTGAACCCCTATCCTATTCAGATGTGAGAAGATTTTGTAGCGTTTGTGCATAGAGTGCATCCCCGACATTCCAGGAAAGGAGATTATATTCCTTCTGATTGGGCATTACAGATCAGCCTTTCCACCTCTGTCTGGCCTCCTCGTCCCCGCCCATCTCACGGTGCCCTGTGTTGCATGGTCGGTTCCTCCACGCAGCGGCTCATAACCCTGCATAAGGATAGACAGCAGTGCCCCCAACTTCAAACAATAGAACTACCCCAACTCCCCCTCCCCAGGACAAGTGAGCAACTCTCTCCCATCCAAACTGCACTCTGGCATACAAACAGGCTAAAGCCCAACTTTCGGGTGGTGGCAAGACTACAGCTCACTGGAAGGAAAATCTTCCCCTCTGCCCCACTGGGTCCCCCCTCCAGTGGTTAGCTTGCATGGTGCTCATCCGGAGCTCCTCTAGCTCTCGATCCAGTCTCAAGTCCTTGTGCCCTCTCTACCCCCGAACCCCAAAGTCCAGAAGGTACTTGGTTTAGGTTAGATCAGGTCGTCTGCCATTCTGGAAGTGACCTACGGCATTGTCTGGCTGGTCTCACCCACCGTGCTTGAGCTGGCTTTGGAGTCCGAGTCTCTCTGTTCCTCCCCCGATAGGGAGGAAGCACCCTGTGGGCCCGCTGCACTCAGGGACGCTATCGCCGCTACCACTCTCTCCCTGTCCCGGCGAGCCTCCTCTGGGTTTGGGTGTCCTTTAGGCTCCCCCCTTCCAGGGTACTGTGTGAGAGTCTCCTCTGGCTAGTCTCTGCTTTCTTGCCTCCGGTGTTGGTGCCGTAGTCCCTTGATCCAGTCCCAGATGTCTTGAGGTGTGACCAAAAATGTGGTCTTCTCTGCATGAACTATCTGGAGTTTAGCTGGGAACACCATTGAGTGCAACACCCCCATTTGGCGCAGTTTCCGTTTGGCCGCAGTGGAGGAGGCTCACTGTCGCTTTACGTCCAGGGAAAAATATGGGAAAATCCGTACAATGCTATATTACATTTTTAGTTGTCCCTTGTGTTGCGCGTGATTCAGCACATGATCCCTGTCCTTGTAGAAGAGAATGCGAGCTACCACTGGTCTCGGCGGAAATCCAGGGGGAAGTGCCCGCTCAAGGTCGAATTATGGCGATAGACCCTCCTCAGCTACTTCTGTGCGGATCCAGTTCTCAAGTTAGGCCACCATATTGTTACCTTCGATTTTTTCTGGCAGCCCAGTGACTCTAATGTTGTTCCTTTCGTGCCCTATTTTCAGCGTCCTTGGCGTACAGTCCTAACACTTGAACTTATTTTTCAATGTCTGTGAGTTTGAGGGTAGACTCAGATACCCGTCGTTTCAGGTCTTCGACGTCCCCTTCCACTGATGTGACATGGTCCGCCAGCTTCCTGTAGTCTGCCCGCAGTAGACCCAGATCTCCTCGGAGCGTGTCGATTCTAGTTTGCACCGCTGTCCTCGACGTTTCTATGGCCTGTAGGATGTCATGTAGGGTTGGTTTATCTTGGGCCGTCTTCTTTTCGCCATGGGATCCCGCGTGTTGCCGGCCCCTGCAGTGTCTTCTCCCACTGGGTCCTGCTGCTCCGCCTCCCGCCGTTTGTTAACTTGCCCCATGATAGGTGTAGTCTCCCGGATAGGGCCTTCACTTCTCCTGCCCTTCTCGGTCAAAGCGCGCTCCTGGGCAAAAGTTCTCTCTGCATCCACCAGTTTGTCCCAGCTGTTATCTGTGGTTTCTGATTATGTCCCTCCTGTCGCCGGAGTCCGCCGTGCTCCCACTGTGGCCCCTGAAGAAATGGGAAGCGGGGGACGCAAGTCACAAGGTGGGTCGCTCAGGTGGCTATGCCCCACTGTAGACCTGTTCCGGCGTCCCCCCGCTGTGCTGTCCGGGAGCGCTAAAGGAGAGCCCGGCTGCAGCCAGCTGCCCGCCGCTTGTGTCGGCGCTGCTTACTTGAGTGGCGGTCTGTCCCTCGTCTAGGTTGGACCCCGGTGTGGGTGATTTGGCGTCGCTGCTCCTATTCTTTGTGGCATTCGTGCCTTTGTGGTCTATTAGTTGGGTAGGTCTTCCCTCTCCGCAGTTACACCTGGGCCCTTGAGCACTTGGCAGGCCTCTGTAGCTTTCTGCTCCGGTAGTATTTTGGCCTGCAATGTCTGCCCTGTTGCCTCAGCCACCCGTCCGCCGGCGTTCCCTATGTAGCCATTGGCCTCAGTTGTCCGGGGCATCCTTGTCAACCGCTGGCCCCCCTCTCCAGCACCCCAGCTGGGGTGCATTCCTTTTGATTTACCGCAGGGCGCTCCCAGAGGAAGTAGGGGTATTCCCTATGCTCCGTCTCCCTCTTCGTTAAATGTCTTGTCCCACTGGACGGCTTCGCTCCCTATGGCCCTCCGCCCAATGACTCGCTGGATTCCCTGTATGGCGGTTGGGGGCTTTCGGTATGCAACGTTTAAAACGAAATTTTTACAACGCACTACCATTACAACGCAGGTATTACCACGCATACCATTACAACGCATTGCGCTGGGGGGCGCTCTAGGGTAAGTAATACGTTTAATTTTCTATCCAACACCTTCCCTAGTGTCCACGGGGACTGGAGTTGGAATAGAAAATTATACTTACCTCTATCCAGCACCTCAAGCGCTATGCGTTGTAACGGTATTCGTTGTAAATACCGCGTTGTAAAGGTATGCGTGGTAAAAGTATGCGTTGTAACGTCATACATCCGGGGCTTTCAAGTATGTGCCGATCTTCTTCTCTCCCCCCGACGGTCAGGAGTCCTGGGGAGGGTCACCCAATGCGTGAGAAATATTATTTGTAGGGAGGCCCTGGTTCCCATTCTGCCCTAGGCTTCGGCCGTTGTGTTCCCGTTCGCCGTCCGCTCTCCTACTGCCTGTTCGGGGCCCCCTCTACATCAGTCAGAGGAGTTAGCAATTCCCCCTCTGTCGTTTGCGCGCCACTCTTGCCCATATCTTCCTCTGCTCAGGCTTGTCTCCTCTACGGGCTTCGCAGGTCGGCCTGGCCACCGTTTCCTTCCCTCTCATCCTCCCTCTGTGGTTTCACTGTTCTGCTCGAGGGTCACATAGTGGGGCCTACCTTCGCCCGTCTGCTATGTCCAGCCCTTCGCGCTCTGCTTACTGGCTTACCGGCTACAGGGCTCAGTACCCCCGGCACCAGGGCCTCGCTGCACAGTGCTGCTGGGCCACCGCAGTGTCTCCGCAGTTGCTCCCACGCAGTTTTTGCCTGTTCTGCGTATCCTGCTGGTGCAGGTAGTGAGGGCTTCTCCATTTCTGCCCTCTGTTTTTTATCTATCAAGAAAACAGTGGTTCCTGTGATTAGTAAATGTACGGTAAGAAATCAGTACATGGCATAATAGCAATCACAGTAATAGAGGGTTTAAGGAGGGATGTCAGAAGGAGAAGCAAGGCTCATATTACCACGTTTTTATACCATCATAGTCTTTGTATTTCAAAAAAAGAAATTTTGTTAATTATATACATTGCACACATAGTATTCAGGAGAAGTGCAGAGTGTCCCATGTGTTTTGTGAGAACCAAAGAGCAGTTTAGTGACAGTACGTGAATATATACAGGTTTCTACTGGGGATATTTACAAGGAAAAAGGAAAATGACCATGAACAATAATGTAAACAATAATTAAACAGTGGCTATCTACAGTCATAGGCACTGTTTGTATGGTTCAATTCCATATGGCGTCGACGGCGTTTCGACCCGGGAGGTGAGGGGTCTCGTCAGGACTGATCGTTGCAGGACATCTAAGGGAATGGAGACAGTCAGTGAGGGCATGTTACTGTGTGTCTGGGATTATAGGTATAAGCGAACCGCTTAGATTACTGAATTACATTCTGGTGTGCTTGATTTTCAAGAAACGCAACCCATGCGTGAATTAGGAGCGTTAAAGTTACTTACAGTGGACCCGTCCGGGTACTGTGGCATGGTGGAGGGAGAGAAAAGGAGGAGGTAAGAACGTGGTGCACTGCACGTGGTACATACTTGAAACCATGGTAACTGGCTGATAATGGTACTTACCACAGTGGGTGGTAATATGAAGGGTGGAGAGAGGTTGTAGGTCTCAGCCTGCGGGGGGCTATTTCGTTTTGAGGCGATCGATATCGCCGGTTTGGTAAATCGTGCCGAGTGGTGCTCTGCAAGGACGATGCCTAGTGATGGAAAAAGCTGTTTAGGTAAGGATTATATACAGCCAGGGTTGTTCGGGTCGCGAAGTGCGCTATAAGGGGCATCATACCTGTGTTTTAGAACAGCAGCACGCGATCGCGTCTCTCAGTCTGTCTTATTCCGTCTGAGAACTCTGTGCAGCGCGAGGGCAAACCTCCTTGCTGTTATACCGTATTGCGCGTAGTGCGTGCGCAGGCCTGACAAGGAGAGCGTGGTGCTCAATCCTCGTCAGTTATCGGTGGATAGGGAATGCGATCTCAGTGGAGCCTCGATGTGTACGGTGAATACTTGTGAGCCTAAAGGAGCCTGTGGAACGTTTAGTGTGGACCTAATTGGAGCACGTTATATACACGGTGACATTCATGGTACGATAGTGTAAAACAGGCTACAGGGCTAGGCCCGTTATGCGGACAGCATGATTAACGACATTACGTTACATTTCACATGTCACATTATTTCACATTGACAACATGGTTAATAATACAATCAATGGGAACAGCTTCATCGAGTGAAAGTCGCACGATCTGTGTGTGGACATTGTATCGTGCATAGAGGGTATCATGCACACATATACTCAGATTATTTGCATAGGTGGTGTACCTGGTGCCGTGCTTCTCCTTCTGACATCCCTCCTTAAACCCTCTATTACTGTGATTGCTATTATGCCATGTACTGATTTCTTACTGTACATTTACTAACCACAGGAACCACTGTTTTCTTGATAAATGAATTGCCCTGGTTCCTTTATGAGTAGTGTTCCCTTGTCCTTCCTTGTGACTCTGTTTTTCATCAGCGTGTGTACGCAACTTGCTCCGTGCCTGTGGCGCCCTGATCCTCTCAGTCGCCGTGTAAAGTAGCAAGATCCCAATGGGTAGATCATTTAAAGAGAATTGTCACACACTTGATGAGACTCAAGATATCATTCACTCCTTTCACTCACCAACAACATACTGTAGTCCCTATATCTATATATGCCTCAAAGACCACTGAATTCCTTAGATTGCAATTTATTTGGTTACAGTTTCATTTAAAACATTTCATAAAATGTTGACCATACAATTGTATATGCCTTCTCACAATTAAAAACAATATATAAAAGAACAATATTCACAGATGCAAACGTACGAGAGAGTTTATAAAGAAGTAATGTACCAGACCTATTCACTTGGTCTTAGTGGTATACACACACCCTCTATGTTGCTATACAATACAAACAAAACTTGACAACATTTCCATATAGTTTAGCCGTTCAAGTAGTGCGATGCTGAGGGGTTGTGTACTACATAGTGTGCGTTGACGCGTTTCGATGGCTTCACATTTTATTCCATCTTTTTCAAGACCAACAATTATTTCACTCTCGTTTAGGCAGGAAACAGTCATAGATGGCAAAAGCCTTCTATTTGTATAATAGCCTATTTTGTAGACACCATGGCAACAGTCGCCTGAGTTGGTCTGGTTCTGTGCCTGGGATTATTTTTGAAAATCTTATTTCTCGGTGGATGCTTTGTGGAATGCTAGAGAGTTTTATCTCCGCTTTTTTCTATTTCCTATCCACTAGTCGTGTTGGTACAATTCCGCCTTAAGTTAAAGAGGCAATGGGCATCCTTCAATTAAAATACTGTTTTAGTTCCTCATTGTGAATATCCGGGGATGCTCCGAGACAGTTAAGGCGCTAGGATAAATTTCCAAGTACTTCGTGTCTTATTTCAAAGTTCAGATAGAGCGTCCAGTCAGCTATCTGCTCAGTCGCCGCCAGTCAACTCGCGGCCGCCATCTTACCTGGCCTCGTGGTTTCTCCGCCAATGGCGGTTTTCGGTTCGATCTCGCCGGTTGCCGGTTTGTTCCCCCGCACTGCTTGACTCCCCATTGTCTCCTGGATCGGGGTGGATGTCGCCTGTGTCTGGGGCCTCTCTATATCGGGCAGGAAGGCACTGGATGGGGGATCACCGGCAGGAGCACAGGCTCAAGCCTCCGTCTCCATCGGCTCCGGCCACACCACCGGGAAAAACATAATGTTCTAACCTAGACCATGCAGCTGGCATGAAACTCTTTGATGACAGTTCATAGGTCACTATGCTATATTAGGACTGTAACTTATGAACTGCACCTAACTAAAGGATTACTCTGATAAAATCAGAAACCCACTAAATTGTCCATGTAAACACAGTTCTGTGACACCTTTGCATCAGGCATATTAACCCTCTGTGCTACTTTATGATGAGTCAAAACTCCCACTATACAAAACGACCAGTAGGAACATGAATCGCCTACGTTATCTTGATATGTTTATTTGTGTCTGAAAACTACTTTACATACAAGGAACTCTGCCGCATGTGCTTTTAAACCAGTGTTATTTCTAACCCAGTGCCACCCAAGGTCAGCGCCAGGTGTGGTTGCATCTGTAGCACCTCCCTTGAGCTGACCCTTGAGCTGAATATCTGAACCGTTAGACATGCACATAAGGTTTGACAGCAGGTACAAGTGTTCATTAGTATAAAAAGTGAGTTGAGAAGGCAGCTTCTTTCTTGTTTGAGGAAGTGCTTAATTTGTAAAAACAAATAGGAGCCAGGGCCCTCATCAGGATGCCACCACAGCTTGCACCACCCATTTCCACTGCCAGCGCTGCCAATGACAGTACCTACACAACTACAAACCACCACACTGTTACAAGTGCGACATTTCAGACTGTTCGAGGCTCCCAAAGCTATAATAAGGGCTTGGGCGACTGGCATTAGTTTATTTTTAATGTATATTGAATTCTTATACAACTGTTGTTCTACTTATCTTTTAATTGCAAAAAGAGTGCCACCATGTGGCAGCTGTCATAAGTTCTGGTGTTGACAAATAAGTACCGATGCTGAGCACCGGAAACCACCAGCTCAATGTAAGCACTTGTTTGATGGCTGGGTATTTATATAACAAATGTATGGTTGGTTCTAAACAGTAGCCGCATAATCTGCAGCAAGGGTTTATCAGCCAGATCCATCAAGGGAAAATCAGCTCGCAAAGGGCCAGATTCTGAGAATCTGGCCCTTTGCGAGCCCAATTTTAGCATTTGGGATTCCTCATCCCAAATGCAAAAATCGCAAAATGCGAAATCGCTATATTGCGAGGAATTGCATTTAAGGAATCTCTATTTGAGATTCCTTAAATGCAATTCATGAACCATTTCAGAATTGCGAATTCGCAATTTTTGGCCGCTATTTACCGCGAAGTCTGACTTCGTGGTAAATAGCGAAAACTTAGAAAAATGCACTTTAGTGCATTTTTCTAAGTTGTATGTTACACACACACATGTCCTTTGGACATGTTTGTGCGCAACATCAGTCTACATTTTCATTTCAGGGGTGCTACAGGGTGTCCTTTGGACACCCCTGGCACCCTTGAAATCGCATCCTTATTTGCGATAAGCAAATTGCTAGCAATTTGCTAATCGCAAATAAGGAAGCTGTAGAAATCGCAATTTTTTTGCAATTTCTACATGAATCCCGTTTTGCGATTATTTAATAGCGAATCCTTAATAATCGCTATTAAGGACTTGCAAAACGGGACATTGATGAATCTGGCCCTATATCTTTAGCGGCCCGTGGGAGATTTCTGTCTGTTCAGGGGAACATACCAAATCAATGCTGAAGCAGTTTTATTTTCGTTCTGGCTGGATAAGTCTGTCGGAGATAGTCCTGAGGTCTGAGAGTGATATAAATTGATCATATTCAATGCATGTTGAATGCTTGTTTAAAAGGCACGGAAAGGTTTTTGCAACTTTATTTTTTGAATAGGTTGTGACTTATTGTTTCTTCCCAAAGGTAGTCTAAAAGCAATAATTTCAATGAAGTTATTAATTAATATGATGTACCACAGGTTTTATGCACCCAATGTTGTTGCTGTCTATTTCAAGCCAAGTGTGGTGATTTAGGGCCAGATTTACAAACATGCCACAGAATGCAATGCATGCTCGTAAGTGCTATGCTGCGTTGATCAGGAACGCACCATATCTCCTATGATATGGCACTGGCCTGCTCGCTCCATAGTGCTGGGATACAATTAGCCCACCTAGCACCACAAAAAAACACCTGTCTGATCTCCAACATAGGTTTTGCACTGGAAGGGTACCATTAAAATATAAAATACTATGCCTAAACAAGCTTGAAAACGAGTCCCACTTTGGATGTGTCCTACAGTGCAGCTCGCAAGCAAAGTTAGAAACATTGGAGAAATAAAAGCATTTCCCTTTTTATGCCTGCCTCAAAGTGTTGTTATTTTTTGGTGTAAAACACTATCCAAGAATAAGGCCAGAACTCATGATGCTCATCCCCTTGATGCTTCTCAGTCAGCACTTACTGCTGGGCACATGATGAAGATTTAGGCAGGGTGGGACCTTGTTCTGAGTCTGGGTACCTATATGTGGAAGCATGATACTGTTCCTGCACTGCTTCTTCACATTTGTGCTTTAGAGAGGGTGACACAGTGTACACCATATATTTGAAGCTTGTTATTCTGCCATAGGCTCCCCTATTGCACATCATGCTTTACCTTAATTGCATAGCATGTGCCCCTTGCCATTAGAGACCTACAGCTCTCAGAGATTCTAAAGCTTTTCCATCACCGAGATTCAAAGGTAATCAAACTACTATTTGGACCATTTTGAGTTTAGTTGTTCTTCTTGGAGGGAGTCCACTACTCATTTATGATAAGAGGAACACCATCTGAGTGCACCACTGCTACCTCAGGAGCTCGGTCTATCAGTGTGCAGTGCACTCTGTGCTTGTATTGATAGAGCGCGCAGGCCAACCGACCAACAATTTTTTACCACATACGTATCGGGCCCATAAACTTCAATTTACCATATTCATTAATCGGGCTACCATACACACTACTACCAGTAACCCTTGTTCCTTCCTATTTATTTCCAGTGTACCCGACTTACCATTCCACCGTTACGGGTACCTAAGATCACAATGGATCAGGGAGCTAGCTGTAAAAGAAAGGCAGACACCAAAATACTTATACTTTATATATTCTATTTGTACTTTATAATAACCACAAACTCAAGAAGTTTTGAAAACCTTTATCTAAAATTCATCAAGCTCAGAAAACATGAGGTTTACAACGAGCAAGCAATCGATAACCAGAATTACAAAGAGCACGTATCCATAAAGGAAGCAAATAAAACCAACCATTTGTGAATCTAAAGGGAGGTAAGAACAGGGAACATGCTAGGCAGCAGTTTCAGAATTTAGACTTAGTATGGAGAGACTAAAAGACGGGGAGAATAAAGAGCATACTAGAATTTCACAGTGAAATATTTCCCCATAAAGAGGAACTATAGGTAAAATGCAAATAGACCATACTAATAAACCGGTGCAATTACTTGAATCGACTAAACAATGGGTAAAGACAAGGAACATCTATGTATCATGAACTGAAAAGGAATGTACTAAGGATGGGTAAGAAAATGGAACATGCTAGAATAACGACAATTTTAGGTATGACTTGTTCATTTAGAGATGCGAAAAGCATGGAAAATCAATTTAGCAAGAGTATGACTTTATTAAAGCAAAAGAAAGGAAAATATAGAAGGTGCAGAGTAGACTTTCAGCACTATATTTACCTAAAGTGATGTGAAGACCAACCCTGGCCACGGGTCAGTTAAGGACAGGAGGAACCCCAAGGAAGGACAGTTGCCAGAAGCACAGCATGGACGGAAAGGACACCCCAGGACAGGACAGGAAACCCAGACTAGGATCAGGACCGGACCACCAAGGCACGACCAGCACCCGCAGTTTGAAGCAACGCCTGCGCTCCACCCTCTCTGCAGCTATCAGTCAGAACCCCGATTGGGTAATCGAACTCCCCAGCAAAGTGCTCCGCCAGCACTTAGGGTTTCTCAGCAAACCCTTGAGTTTATGGAAATTTCGGACAGAGTGCTCCGCAGCCCTCTGTATCAAGTCACCTATTGAGTGTGTTGGGTCAGTGACAGGTCAGCTATTCGGACAAGTCGGACAATTTCTCTAGCTAAACCTAGGCTAGTTATACTGTTTTCGGGTCAGTGTACCACCCCCCAAATGTTGCAAGTGTAAGAATCCCCAGTTTCGATTGGTCCCTAAGTAGGATAGGTCAACACACCAATCATATTTAATTTCTACAAGCCTGCATTTACATAATCTGGGACCGCCTATTGAATTTGGGGTTCCCATGACCTAACATTCTTATTACAATAGTACATCTATGAATTGTGATACATTGAAAGCGATTCAGCTTCTTCTGCTAGGCGAAGGTGCATCTTCCCAGGCACATCTTGGCTGGGACTTCGGGTTGGCAGAATTTCAATGCCACCGGCAGAGGACTGTCATGCGCAGAAGGGCTGTTCAATATGGAATCAGGAGAGCTCCTCAGACCCCCAAGAATGCGATACATGGAAAGAAAGCGAAAACAATTTAGAAATACAGGAAAAAATGAATACACTGTATACCATGAATATCTACTCTATACCCCTTACTTTATAATAACTATAGCATTAATGTTAGAGGCACACGAGACAGTAGCGCAAAAGCAGCAGTGCAAGCTTCGGCATGTGAGAACACAAAGCGGCCATCTTGATGCTAGTGCGCAAGTGCAAAAGATTCCCACCAGAACTGCGAGTACGTCACGTCACGTGAGTGTGACCGACGCATGCGCAGAAGAAACCCCGCCAAACAGCGGCCATTTTTAATGACAAGCTTTGTTAAGGTTAATACACACATAAGCAAGCATCTCTCGGATACTCCAAATGTCAGAATAAAGGGGAAATTAGTAAGACGAACAGGTTGAGTTAATGTATTATAATTATTCGAGGTTCATGATTACGAGCAAGTCGCGTAACGGGCGAATCCTTGCTCCATCAATCCCCTCTTTGATGATATTTACTATCATCACAAAACAATAGAACCAGATGCCAACTTAAATCTTTCCCAATTCAATCTCCTCCAACATTCGGTTCAACTTTTCTTTGGTCTCTTTGTTAGGGTCAGAATTTTTCACCCTTTTATAAATCTGATTATTCAGTTCCTCCAATTCAAGCTCATCCACACTCCGTTTCATGCCTCTCCTGTTCACAGTATATTTCTTTTGGTGTTTGCGACATTTGCAACAGACAAATATGAGGAATATGACAAAACCTATTCCAGCAATTGGCATCAGTACTTTATACAACAACCCTTTACCTAAATTAGAAAACCAATGACCTACAGAGGTGAGACCATCAGTAAGTCTCTTCCAGGCACTATCAACCTCCAGTGGTTTGAGTTCTTTTTCCAAATTCGTAATGTTCCTCACATACCCTTTGAGTTCAACACTTTTGTCTGGTATGTAAGTGCAACAATGTTGCGCTTTCAACATTCTACAGACTCCGCCCTCTTTTGCTAATAAGGTGTCAAGGGCAAGTCGGTTCTGCAAAACCATAGATCTGATCGCAACCATTTCGGTATTGATCATCAGAAATCCGCTTGCCGTGTCAGTAGATAACTGATCCACTACTGTAGACAATTTGCAAATTCTGTGTGTGTTCAGAACCACTCCCACTGAAGGTATCAATGCACTAAATATACTACCCATTATTTCCCCTATACTTTCTCTTCTACTACGTACTAAACCGTTAGTGCTTTCGCTGCTTCCAGCAATTTCATTCACGTGGTATATTTTCGGGAAGACAATTCCAAAATAGCAGCTTCCATACTAGTGATCCGGCAATTTGAAATAAGCCTTGTTTCCACATATGTAATAAATTCCGGGAAACACAGGTTCTGACCCATTTTTGAAACCCCAACCTCCAATTATCTTGTAATTGTGTTCACATTGACTGGAACTAATGAAAATGTTATTATAATAACTAGTCTTTTCTCGGTGAAGACAAAGTTTCCCTTTTCTTTCGAAATCCAGCAACAAAGCAGGATTAGCCCCACCATTTGAGGTGCTTCCCATGTTTTCAGCCCATTTAGGAATTCTCTGTCTTTTATCATTCGCCTGTCTTTGGAAACTTTCCCTTCTTTTCTCTGCCATGTTTAGAAACATTTTCACTTGTTCATGTAATGAACAGGTCAAGTTATCTATATGTGCTTCACCTAAATCTATGGTACCTATAGTCAGAAAATATTCTCCCATGTAACATGTGACATCACTTTTCGTATGTACAGGGTTCAGATTTCCACGTATAGGAAGTTCAGAAAATATCACGTCTGAGTTAGAGTAATAGTACTGTAATGGTCCTCTCTTATAGAATAAGCTAGCTAAAATGCTACAAGAAATTCCATATGTTAGTGAAAAGTGATGGTAAGTCACTCCCTCAGCTACAGAAGTAGGTAGCTTCATGCAAACATAACAGTCATCTATTTAAATTGCTTCTACATAATGCACTAAAAGGTTTGCAAATACGTTTAAATGAGTCCTGTTCTTAATTCCATGATAATGTAGTCCTTCCTCATCTGGTGCTTCTAAATCCATTTTTGTTTGTTTAACGCTAAGTGCTTTCTCATGTCCATCTATACTTTGTGGTGTCAGTCCGTCAGTGCCTTTTGTCACAGTCTTTGTAGAGTCACTATCAGTACCTTTACTCATCATATAAGGAATAGTAATTGTTAGTCCTATCCATAATATTAACACTAAGGCTACACTACATACACATACCTTGCAGCATGTTTTACAACAATTACCTCTAGGTCTTCCATTCACATTTGAATCAGACATTTTTGCTCAAAAGAAGCTTTCCAACCCCTCTTTGTAACTTTACACAGGTTGCTTACACAGGGCAACTTCAGGTTGGTTCTTCCTCTTCGGTAGACTGGTCAGCAGTCAGTTCCTCGTCACTTTCGTCACTTATATCAAGATCCTCAAATTCCTCCAACATCAGGAAAGTCCATTCAGGATCCTGATACTTTTCGTTCAGTCTTTTTATTCGGGCACTTCTTCGCTTAGTGCTTCCTCCAGGTAGCTCTGTTTTACTGGAAGCTTGTTTCCTTTGCTCAAGCTTCTCTTCTACTGTTTTCAGTCTCAGTCTTTTGATGTACCTTGGTTCTGTATTTTTCTTTTTGAGTCTTTTAACTGGCACTGTTGTTGGGCTTTCGTCTAACGCTCTTTTGTTTTCATTCAGTTGTGGCACTTCTGTTTCTGTTTCCTTTTCTCCTTCTATCTGACTAGTCCCAGGTCTTATTTCAGTTTCTTCTGCCTGGTTGCTAAGCTGGCCTTGTTCAGGTATATACTGAATTTGACTTTTTGATGTTTTGCTTCCTGTATCCTGAACACATTCGTCTATTTCTATCTGATCCTGTTCAAGCACTTCGAACCTTTGATTTTCTTCCGCTTGAACTTTCGCCCTAATTCCTGTCTGTCCCTTTTCAATCTCAGGAGTTCTTGGAGGTGTGTCAATAACTTGTTCTGTCCCTATTTGACCTTCCTCCTCATCAGATTTGACATGGATTTCGATGATCTGATTGTCTCCTTCTATTCCTGTCTCCTCCTCACTCTCCCACTCTCTGTCTTGGTATGTCTGGCTCCTGGTTCTTATTGGATCATCGGTCAGGTCGATTACTGGGATCCATTCATCTTGACTGGTGCTCGGTTGTTCATCATCAGCTACGTCAGGACCAACATCTGGAGACCCCTCAGCTGGACAACCTTCAGCGTCAGTTCTCTCTTCTTCGGTTACCTTTTTCGTATGACTGGCATGGATCCACTTTGGTACTCCTGCACACTTCACCGCTGTCGTGGTAACCAGGATCACCTGTCTTGGCTTTCCCCACTTCGGTGCAAGACAACTCGATCGAGTATGCTTCTTAAGTACCACCCAGTCACCTGGATTCAGATTATGGACTGGAGTTGCTGGCCTGGCGACGGCGTCTTCCCCAATCTGGCGAGAGATAGAATGCACTTGGTCACCCAGTTGCTTGCAGTACTCTAGTACCAAATCATCAGAAATGCTTATCAGTTTGTGTCCTGGTACCCATGCTTGTCTAATTACTCTTCCCATCAGGATCTCATGGGGACTCAGGCCTGTGTTTCGGTCTGGAATACTTCTGATTCCCATCAATACAAGAGGTAAAGCTTCTATCCAGTTCATGCCAGAAGATTCACACATCTTTCCTAGTCTCGACTTGATAGTGCCATTCAGTTGTTCCACCACTCCAGAAGCCTCTGGACGGTATGCACAGTGCAGTTTTTGAGTAATTTTGAATGCTTCACAGATTTGATCGATTATTTCATTCTGAAAATGCCCACCTCTGTCTGATTCAATGGTGACTGGAACCCCGTACCTAGGTATCAGTTCTCTTAGTAACAATTTGGCTACAGTGATGGCATCATTTTTCTTGGCTGGGTAAACCTCTACCCATTTGGAAAACAGGCAAACAATGACAAGGACGTACCTCATTCCTCTACAAGGGGGTAACTTAATGAAATCAATTTGTAATCTGATAAAAGGGCCTTCTGCTTTTCCAATTTTCCCTAATGCAACTACTGTTTTCTTTCCAGCATTATACTACTGATATGTTAAGCACCTCTGGCAGAGTCTCTCCGCTATCTTCCTTAATTTCGAATTGAACCATGTCTGTTGAAAGACACGAACCATGGCGTCCCTACCAATGTGTGTGTGTCCGTGTATTAGCCTGGCCATAGGAGTAAGCAAGCTGTCAGGCAATACAGACATACCATCAGGGCATACAATGACACCATCTTCACTCCTCTGGTGACACCCAAACTTCCTCCACCTTCTCCTTTCCTTCGGTGCTGCTGCATCCTGTAACTTTCTCAACTCTTCCCACATATGTACACTTTCAAACACCATAAGTTGGCAGCTGTTTCCGCTCCCTCCCAATTTGATATTGACTGACATTTGATGTCTTGCACAATGTTGGGCTAGTTGGTCAGCATAATTATTACCTACTGTCACATTGTCCTCGCCAGATTTGTGAGCAGCACATTTGACCACTGCCAATTCTTTTGGTAACTGGATTGCTTCCAGTAATTTCATTTCTGATAGGAGTACCTGAAGAAGTCAGGAACTCTCTTTGCAGCCACAATTGGCCGAAGTCATGCACAACCCCGTAACCATACTGACTGTCAGTGTATATGGTTACTCTTTTATTTTTCCCAACTTTACAGGCTCATGCCAATGCAATCAATTCGGCTACTTGTGCAGACTTTACTCCAAATAGATAGGATGCTTCTACAGCACGTGATACTGTGACTACAGCATAGGCAGCACTTAGGCCTCCATTCTCGTGTCTCAGACATGAGCCATCTACAAACAGTTCGTAATCTTCCACTGGTAGGGGCATTTCCTTGATATCTGGGCGTGGTTTGGTACTAAACTCAGTCAGGTCAATGCAGTCATGCTCGACCTCCCCCTGTACTTCTGCAATCAGTGACTCAGGTAATAGGGTTGCTGGGTTCAATATGTTACACCGCAAAATGGTTACATTTGCTGCACCCACAAGAATCCTCTCATATTTAGTCAGCCGACTAGGTGTGAGATACTGAGTTTTAGTTCTGGTCAGTAAGATTACAACTACATGTGGAACATACACAGTTACAGGATTTCCCATAATGATGGATTCACTCTGTTCAAGACTCATGCAAGTTGCAGCTACTGCTTTCAGATATCCAGGTAATCCAGCATCCACTGGATCCAAAGTAGCAGAAAAATATACTACTGGACGTCTAGTCAAGCCATGTTCCTGAGTTAGGACTGACAGTGCACAATTATCTCGTGTATCACAAAATAGTGCAAATTCCTTTGAATAATCAGGCATCCCTAAAGCAGGGGCTGTACATAGACATTCTCGTAATTTTGTGAATGCTGTCATGCTTTCTTCATCCCATTCTACTGGGTCCTTTGCTCCTTTCCTTGTCATTTTTATCAATGGCTTTGCTAGGACTGCAAATCCCACAATCCACTGTCTGCAGTATCCTACAACCCCAAGGAACATTCTGATCTCTTTCTGAGTGTTGGGTAACTGCATGTTTCGAATTATCCTAATTCTCTCTGAAGTAACCCTCCTGGTACCTTTCTTTATCTGGTGCCCCAGATATTTTACTGAATTAGTACAGAACTGTAATTTGTCAGGTGATACTTTATCTCCTCCTTCACCTAAGTGGTTCAGTAAGGCAATGGTGTCAACAACACAGTCTTTCTGAATTTTAGACGCCACCAAGAGGTCGTCTATATATTGCACCAAAACTGATTTTCCAGGTAAGACTAAGGATTCAAGGCACTTTTTCAGAATCTGATTAAAGATTGAGGGGCTTTCTGTATACCCCTGAGGGACGCGATTCCAAACGAACACGTGACTGTCGAATTCAAATGAGAAAATAAATTTGCTATCTGGGTGCAATGGGATTGAAAAGGATGCATGACATAAGTCAATTACGGTGAACCATTCAGCATCCCATGGAATCTGATATAAAATCACTGCTGGGTTCGGAACAATAGGACAGCAAGGAACAACAATTTTGTTTACCTTTCGCAGGTCCTGCACTACCCTGTACTTACCACTAGGTTTCTTGATGCCAATTATCGGGGAATTACAAGGACTGCTCAACACTTCTTGTATGATGTTTGCGTCTGACAATCTTTTTATTTCAATGGCGACTCCTGCTTTCACTTCTGCACTCATTTTGTATGGGTTAGTATTTGGGTAAACTACATCTTCCTTTATGGCTATTTTAATTGGGCCAACATTTGCCATTAGTCCTACATCTTTTCCAGTAAAATCCCATACTTCTGGTTTCACTGTCTGTTGAAGTTCTTCAGGTAAATCTTGTATCGTCAGTCTTTTAATTTCTGAGTCAGGTCTTATTAGCATTAATATGTATATTCCATCTTCGTCTGGGGTTTGAATTTCGACACCCTTTGGTGTGCAAAAGATGGTGCAGTTCATTTTACACAGCAAATCACGTCCCAATAGGTTTACAGGACTGGTATCACAGACAACAAATCTGTGCATTTCCTTGAAATTCCCTATGGTAATCTCCATGGGCTCGGTAACTGGGGTACTAATCAATTGATTAGATACACCCACTACTTAGATTGCTTCTCCCGAGAGGGGTAGGTTTGGAACGTCTGCTGTTCTTACAGTAGATCGGGTAGCCCCAGTGTCCAACAGAAAGGTGACATCATTACCTTCAACCTTTCCTTCAATGTATGGCCCTGACTGGTCTACCGGCAAAGAGGCGGCAAGCACGCACTCTTTGTCCTCCCCCCTCAGGCACCGTCAGTAAGGTTCATCACAGAGGAAGGTGTCATTCAACAAAAATTGTGAAGTTGCTGCATTTCTATCCTCCTTTCCTCCCCAAATTTCTATGTCTTCACCCTGCTGTGCTTTTCCCTTAAAATTCGGTCTAGGCGCTCGGGGCAACTGATTCGCTTTTACCTGTTGCTGGGTCTTTCTTGGCTTTTCATTCTGCGTCTGCGGATTTAAATCATTAGTTTGTGCGTTACTGTTTTGTGCGTACGGACACTCGTCTCTCCAGTGCCCTATCTGTCCGCACCTGTGACAGGGGAACTTCTTTTTGGCTTCCTCTCGGCTCATTTTTACCTTGGGCTTCCCCCCACCCCCAGTTCCTTGGTTTTGGGTAGTACTATTCATTTTACCTAACTGCTTTTCTTGTTGTTCAGCTAATTTTACTTGTGCCCACATCACCTTTTCCTTTAAGGCCTTTCGTTTGTCAGCCATCTCATCCTCACAGTACTTCGCGTACCTTAAAACTTCATCTATTTTCTTAGACTGCCAACAGATTTTATTGTCTTTGATCCACTGACATATTTCAGGTCTTAAACCATTTACAAACCTGTAAATGAAATGGGTCATGTCCTTCATCTCGATGTTATCTATACCGCTGTACGTTTTGAACACCTGCAACAGTCTCTCATAATAGGAATGCACAGTCTCATCCCTATCCTGGGTAGTTCTATCTATTCGGGTCCAATCAGTTTCTTTTGCAGGCACCTTCCCTTTCAGATGCAGCATTACTTGCTGGTATTTTTTCATTACCTCATCAGAAGGAGCTCCTGTAATAGGATCCCTCGCGTATTCCTCACTAGGCCAACCAATCGCAATTTTACATTCTGTACACAAGTCTACAGGAACTACGATATCGAAAAACCCATCCAGATCTTTCCACAGGCACTTTTGTACCTTCACAAACCTTTCTACCTGCCTGTACCAATCCACTGGTTTCTCTCGTAGTTTTGGAAAATCATTGGTAAATGACACAATATCCTGTCGGGACCATGGAACATGTACATATTTCCCACCTGGCACTTCTCGCATAGGATATCATTTCTCTGCCTTGTCTGCTTCTTTTAAGACGAACTCAGAAGCCATCTGTTTTGACCTGATTTCCTCCTTTTTCTTTGCCCACCTGGCTTTCCACTTTTCTAGTTCTCCCCATTTTTGCAACAGATTCACTAATTCTCTGATCTGTACCTTCTTCCCTGATACATTCATATTTTCCAGATCTTTGTCTGAGAACTCTGCTCTGTAGGGTTTCTGCAATGATTTAGATTTCCCAATATCAATTCCCATACTAGCCGCAGTGTCCACTAACTTCTCATGGAACACCCTAGTATTACGAGTGATGCTCTTACAGATAAACAGCAATTCTTCTTCAGAAAAGGTGTTTAGTCTGTCTAACCCTACATTTCCAGCCATCAGTTCTTCCAATTCCGTTCTTAACTTGTAAATATCTAATGGTCTCGATGGGGAATTTGGTTTTTCTAATTCTCGACTCCATCTCTCGATTTCTTCAGGAGTTACTACAGTGGCACGTTTAGTACCAGAAGCTGACTCAATCTGCACTTCTCCTGAACTGAAAGGAGTGCTCCTTCTCTGTGAACCCCTTTCCAGCTCCCTTACTGGCAAATCCATCAAGGAAATTACAGATTCGCATTCGCTTGCCTGATCATCTACAATTAAGGGCTCTTTTCTTGGCTGTACTATAGCCGGAGTAATAATCGGTGTCTTGGAACACCCCTGTTTATCCCCATACAAAGGAACGACTGGTCCAATGGTTACTGGGATGGTCAGGGCTTCAGGACTTGTATTTAACTGGGAGATTTTCTGAATTAATTCTGTTCTCTGTTTAATTAATGCCTCTTGCTCTCTCTCCTGTAATATTCTTTCCAGGCTTACTTCAGGTATTATTTGCGGTGTCAGGGTTGGGGCAGTGGGATGCGTCATACTTGGTCCCTCACCATAATTAGGTTTCATGAATGGATTTCCTGTGCCAAAAGGTCTCGGCATCTCCTGATAAGGAGGTATTTGACAGCTGTCTCTTACATTTATAGGTCTAGGCACCTCCTGGTAAGGAGGTTTCAGGCAAGCATCCCCTACACTAGAGGATCGTGATCCTTCATTATAAGGAGGTGGATTTTTCATGAACAAGTCATCCAACAAATCGTCATCTGAATCCCCACTGTTCACCCAACGTTTGGTCTTTTCTGTCTTTTTCCCTCCCACAGGTTCTTCTAGTGCCATCATAGGGTACAGTCCTTCTACTATCATATTCTGCCTCCACTGTTTCATTCTTTTCTCTTGGGTTTCAGGTTTTACTTTAGGATACCATTTGGTTAACCCTTTATCCATTCGGGGCTTGTCTCTCTCAAAAGCCTCTATCTCCCATTCCTCTAAAGCTTCATACTGTGTCAGCCTGGGTCTGGGATGCAGCTCATTCATTCGGGTTCTCAGATTGAATAGAATTCTGCCATTAAATGTACCATCTAACGGAAATGCTAACATTCCGTCATTTTTGGTGTATTCCACCCAATTTTCCAACCATACACACGAATGGTACCCTTTATCAAACATCATGAAAGATGCGGGAGTATTAGGTGGCGGAATGACAACACCTTCTCGAGTTTTGATAGGCTTGTCTTTTTTTAAATAATTCTTCACTTTGTCTACTAAAGTCATTTTTCTCTTGCTTCTGTACATAATGTCGTATCTACGACCCTTCCACTTCTCTTTTCCAAACCCTAAATATTTTGGATCAGGTCTAGTCTCCAGGTTAGTTATATGCCACATATACTTTTTCACGAGCGATTCTGTTTACAAACTCACTCCCAATCCAAATGTGTCTTTTATTTTCGTGCAACCAATCAAATGCGCGATTTCAAATAACCTCGACCAATGGGTGCGCTGCCTTTTCACGAGACAAGTTCTCACGCTTCGGCACCCACCCCTCCTTTACAATTCTAGCTCCGCTACACACCCGCTGTCTCTACCAATACCAGTGCGGCACAGAGTGACGTCAGAGCAGCTCCGCAACTGACTCCCTCCTTCACAAGGTAACGGAAACTTTTATTTCTTTCTTAAAGTGCAAGTGCTTTAGTTAATTTACAACGTAAAAACATTCGCCACTGTACTCGAGTGTCTAGAAAGAAAGATTTGTTTTACTGCAAGTAAACCTCTTCTGTCTACTTTTCAATTACTACGAGTAGATCTCTTCTGCCTACCCTTCACTCAAGCGTTAGAGAACCTGCTACTTCTTTGACTCATCCACTTCTTTCCGGGATATATACTAAGTCTAAAGTTTCACTAGCGAACTCTTTTGCTAACAATCAAGCTTAGACGTACCTGCTACTCCTTCCGTGTGACCCTTACTAGGTTATATCACAATAGAAGTTTTGCCAGCGAACTCTTTGATACCATTTATTCAAACATATATTCAGAAAACCCTAATTAGTGCTTCCAGTTCTGCCTAACCTGCACCAATTTTCCTTGAGCCAATGACCTCACCACGGCGTGGATTCTCCTCACCACCCGTTATTCCATTCCCCGGGGATTCCAGACAAACATATAACATTCACTAATAGGTAATATTAGTACATTTATCAATATATCAGCAAGAATGCCAATTTAAAACATTTCATAATTTTTAAAGCAAAAACATTTCACGTGATTGATCAATCTAGCAGCAATAAAATGTTCACAGTTTAGCAGCAAAAAAATCATTTTTAGCAGCATCCGACCTACCTATCTTAACTAGTCCTACCTAACTTTAACTAGTCCCTAACCATAGCTCTGCTACCAGAAAATTACTGATAGAGCGCGCAGGCCACCCGACCAACAATTTTTTCACATACGTATCGGGCCCATAAACTTCAATTTACCATATTCATTAATCGGGCGACCATACACACTACTACCAGTAACCCTTGTTCCTTCCTATTTATTTCCAGTGTACCCGACTTACCATTCCACCGTTACGGGTACCTAAGATCACAATGGATCAGGGAGCTAGCTGTAAAAGAAAGGCAGACACCAAAATACTTATACTTTATATATTCTATTTGTACTTTATAATAACCACAAACTCAAGAAGTTTTGAAAACCTTTATCTAAAATTCATCAAGCTCAGAAAACATGAGGTTTACAACGAGCAAGCAATCGATAACCAGAATTACAAAGAGCACGTATCCATAAAGGAAGCAAATAAAACCAACCATTTGTGAATCTAAAGGGAGGTAAGAACAGGGAACATGCTAGGCAGCAGTTTCAGAATTTAGACTTAGTATGGAGAGACTAAAAGACGGGGAGAATAAAGAGTATACTAGAATTTCACAGTGAAATATTTCCCCATAAAGAGGAACTATAGGTAAAATGCAAATAGACCATACTAATAAACCGGTGCAATTACTTGAATCGACTAAACAATGGGTAAAGACAAGGAACATCTATGTATCATGAACTGAAAAGGAATGTACTAAGAATGGGTAAGAAAATGGAACATGCTAGAATAACGCCAATTTTAGGTATGACTTGTTCATTTAGAGATGCGAAAAGCATGGAAAATCATTTTTGCAAGAGTATGACTTTATTAAAGCAAAAGAAAGGAAAATATAGAAGGTGCAGAGTAGACTTTCAGCACTATATTTACCTAAAGTGGTGTGAAGACCAACCCTGGCCACGGGTCAGTTAAGGACAGGAGGAACCCCAAGGAAGTACAGTCGCCAGAAGGACAGCATGGACGGAAAGGACACCAGAGGACAGGACAGGAAACCCAGACTAGGATCAGGACAGGACCACCAAGGCACGACCAGCACCCGCAGTTTGGAAGCAACGTCTGCGCTCCACCCTCTCTGCAGCTATCAGTCAGAACCCCGATTGGGTAATCGAACTCCCCAGCAAAGTGCTCCGCCAGCACTTAAGGTTTCTCAACAAACGCTTGAGTTTATGGAAATTCCAGACAGAGTGCTCCGCAGCCCTCTGTATCAAGTCACCTATTGAGTGCGTTGGGTCAGTGACAGGTCAGCTATTCGGACAATTTCTCTAGCTAAACCTAGGCTAGTTATACTGTTTTCGGGTCAGTGTACCACCCCCCAAATGTTGCAAGTGTAAGAATCCCCAGTTTCGATTGGTCCCTAAGTAGGATAGGTCAACACACCAATCATATTTCATTTCTACAAGCCTGCATTTACATAATCTGGGACCGCCTATTGAATTTGGGGTTCCCATGACCTAACATTCTTATTACAATAGTACATCTATGAATTGTGATACATTGAAAGCGATTCAGCTTCTTCTGCTAGGCGAAGGTGCATTTTCCCAGGCTCATCTTGGCTGGGACTTCGGGTTGGCAGAATTTCAATGCCACCGGCAGAGGACTGTCATGCGCAGAAGGGCTGTTCAATATAGAATCACGAGAGCTCCTCAGACCCCCAAGAATGCGATACATGGAAAGAAAGCGAAAACAATTTAGAAATACAGGAAAAAATGAATACACTGTATACCATGAATATCTACTCTATACCCCTTACTTTATAATAACTATAGCATTAATGTTAGAGGCACACGAGACAGTAGCGCAAAAGCAGCAGTGCAAGCTCCAGCATGTGAGAACACAAAGCGGCCATCTTAATGCTAGTGCGCAAGTGCAAAAGATTCCCACCAGAACTGCGAGTACGTCACGTCACGTGAGTGTGACCGACGCATGCGCAGAAGAAACCCCGCCAAACAGCGGCCATTTTTAATGACAAGCGTTGTTAAGGTTAATACACACATAAGCAAGCATCTCTCGGATACCCCAAATGTCAGAATAAAGGGGAAATTAGTAAAACGAACAGGTTGAGTTAATGTATTATAATTATTCGAGGTTCATGATTACGAGCAAGTCGCGTAACGTGCGAATCCTTGCTCCATCAGTATTACTCAGTACACCCTATGCTCATGCACACAGTGGAAGCATGAAAATGAGAGTCTGTTGGTGCGCTGTCCACAGTTAAACAGAGTGATTAAGGCAGCTGCAAGACACAAGTGACTGGGGTATGCACATACCCTGACTTTAACATTCATCAATGCAAGCATGAAAAAGGAGATTCAGCCTGTCATTGCTTGATGGAGTGGAACAGTGCAAGTTATACCTAGATTTCAGCACTCATATTTAATTCAGGTGTTCAGGTGCAATGTTTTTCAGAAATAATAATTACAATAGTGCCTGCCCAAAAATGGTCATTGTAAGTGTACAGACCGTTTTGACAAAATGTAATGGCCCGAGAACAGTCAGGTGATAGGACCTTACCTATCTTTAACTCTTCGGTAGGCAGAGACGCACAGACATCACGGGCAAGATGGGAAACAGCAGGGGTGAGGTCCAGGCATAATCGAGACCAGGCAGGGCAAGTCGTTGGGGCCAACCAATACAGGAAGAAACCCTGTGTTACTCCATAAAAGAGATAATAAAATACAGGGTGACTGATGGAGAGAGGAGGCTAGAACCTGTTAATTAATCCCAGAGGAAGAAAGTTCAAGAGTGCGGAGAAGGAGAAGTGAACACAGGCACCTGCAATGAGGCCTTCATTCCAAAAGCCTTAGAGGAATGACTTAGAAGATGTGAAAGAGGAGGTGGTGTAGGAAGAAGTTTGAAGAGATTAGTGGTTTCCTCACCTTACAAGCTACATGGAGGCTAAAGCAGAAAAATCTCCTATACCAAGAACTACAGCCTGAGCACTACAGACGCACATCAGAATGTGAAAGAGGGGGAAGGAGAACTGCTGAAGTGTAGCAGTGCAACATATGAAGTAGAAACATTTTTCCCAGCAAATAGATCTCAGGTATGTCTCATTTATATCCTTGCTACCTTATGAAGTTGATTGATTTCATAGTTCCCGTTAATACGTCATTAAAGCTGTTGCACAGATTCTGCTGGTAAAGCAGAACTTTGTGTTAGGACGACAGGGCATTAAAATGTAGGGACTGATTCTCTCTACAATGTCAGTACCTGTCGGACCAAATCCTAGGTAGCTCACAGTGTCTCACCTGAACTCCTATTCTTCCCAGAGTAGCAGGTGATTTCGGCAGCCTCGAACATGACCCACTAGTTACTCACTCACTCACTCACTCACTTATGCATGGCTGTGGTAAATATAAGAAAGACACAAAAAAAGTTTACAGTACATGTATTGAAACTATCATAGTCTATTATAAAGCAAATGTGATGCGATCATTAGGCAAATGCAACTAAACAAAGTAATTAGCATTGCTAACAGGTAATACATGACAAACATCCCAACCATGGCAATTGATGTATCTGGCTAAATCTATCCTCACTGCATAAGCACAGGGATATATTTTCGGTCTCTGGGATAGACCTCAGATCTCATACCTTGTGTATGTAGTTAGCTGGTCCGCATCATGAGTGTAAACTTAGTTTAGGCAGGGCTGCCTGTCAGGCACTGCTGTCATTCCAGAATAGTCCTCTCTTCCGGAATCCCCCATTCTAGCCCCCAAGGGGACTGTTGTGTAGCGTGTTAAGCTCCGAGTGAATTTTCCCGATTCATGCCCTTATATAGGTACAATTCACATTGCTCTTATATAGGCATAGAAATCAAACCCTTATATTTAGGCATAGCCCATGCTACCCAAATACAGGCATGGCTACTTCCACCCGTACCAAACGTCACAACGATTTGTGGAAAACCAGCTTAAGCAGTTAGGGAACTTCCCCTTGCTTAAATATTGATTTGTCCAAGAACTCAGTTACTTTACAAAGAACAACTATTCCCTAGGGGTTCTTTCCTGACGTTCATATGCCCGACTTTACGTCAAACTATGGCATTCCTAAGGTATAAATATACCTACACTTGCTCTAGCAAGATACGGTGGTTCGGAGCAGTTCGAAGACCTACTTGCCCAACGCAGCTTCCTACAGCAAGTGCAGAAGGAAGACGACTCTCCAGCTGACGCACTGATCAGGAAGCTGCCCTTCTCCTGCCGACATCCAGCTCCAGTGCTTTTGGCTCCCCTTGCGGGGTGTTTGGAAATCGAGTCCCAAGACAGAGATACCAGACCTCCTTCATTCTAACCAAGGTATGTAGCTGATTAGAACCTAGAGAAACCTTTGGTAGATTTTTGGCAAAAACTAAACCTATGCTACACAATACTTACTTCTTCCCGCGTACTAGACTTAGGTTAGGTACATTAGGGTAGGCGTATTTTAGAAGCACCAGTTGAGTAGTTTAGTCAATGTTATTTATGTATGTATGTTTATATGGCTTAGAAACCATACAATGCTCTTACAGTATTATTTCATATTACTTTTTACGCTGTACGCATTATACTTTGCAGTCTGCATAACGATTGTAGCAGTTCACCTCTCTTGCATGAGAAAGAAGACTGTTCAATAAACCCTTTTTATTGAAAACGCCCATCTCACTATTTCTCTGCAACTCTGTAGAAACAAAGCATGCACAATTGACTGAGTGAAATATTTATTGTTTCTGCGACTCTGAGAGATATATTCTTATTCTTGGGAAACAAAGTTGTCATTTTTATGCGGTTGTCAGAAACTAATCCTTTCTTGTGTATTCAAGAAAGTTTCTAGTGTCCTCTGAGTTAGCTGGCACACACACATTTAAGTTTAGTATATTTTCGATAGAGACCTAGTTGACCTCAGTCCTACATCTAATCTATAGCATATATTATTCCAATGCGCAGAGCCTATTGGGAATATAGGAACTACACTACATGGCGCACATTATTTGGTAAGGCACTAATTTAACGCTAGATACTAAAGTAACTCAGTTGTGCTTTTCTCAGAGACCCCTTTTTCCGTAATACTCCAATAGACATCTGGAGGGAGTAAAGGGATAATATCCGCCATAGCTGAGTAGGACGGAAAATCCTATGTATTAATTTTTTGTTTTTCAACGTTGAAGGATACAGTGTTCCAAAATACTGTACACCTTATCTTTGTTTCCTTGAAACTTGCAAACTTTCAGTCAACAAAAATGTCCCTAAACGGGGTTAATAATACAGAGGCCAGTGGAGCTACAGGCGAGAATGCTATACAGAATTTTAACTTTACAGGTCTCCAAGAGACCGACGAGGATGGTAAAAGCATTCCAGAAAATTTAAGGAAAGCCATCACTATAAAACTCATATGAAATGGCCTATCAGCAAGAGGTGGTAGGGTAGTTTTTGTGATAGAGGCCCATGAATATCACCAGACCGAGGTATTCTATTCATGGATAGTCTTCCCTGAAGCAAATCCAAGAACAAAAGTGTTTCACTTCTACAAAGAAGATGAACCGCCAGAGGAATATATTCCTTTCGAGGACATTGAAATTCCACTAACTTACCAGGAGCATGCACTCTGGTTTAAAAGCGCCCTAAAACATATACATCACATTACCGGGCTTGGTCCACTAGGTTGACCAGGAGCAACATGGCCGGTATTAGCCAGCTATACACTACATCCTGCCATTGAAGAAATGTCGGATGACGAACTATTAGTTCAACTAAAAGAGCTGATAAAAAAATTATAGACAATTGGTTCAATATGTCATGCGGACTTTTACTGTCCAAATGGCAATAAGAATTCCACTACAAACCCCTTACCAGGGGAACATAAAAAAATTACACCACAGACTCTACATTCAGTCGTTGGTAAATTACCCGCAAAACGGGAACAAATTCCATTCTGGATAGCTAAAAAAGTTACTCAAATAGAGTCAGTATTTCCTGATACTACCCCTCATGAGAAACACAGAATTCTAACAATCTGTTTACCAATGGGGATCACACTACACCTGGAGGACTGAGGCACTTGGGGTACAGTCTTTGCTGCAATCTACACTAAAACACATGGTGTTCCGTCTATGGAGGTAATACCAGATGTCCTGAAACAGATTCAAAATGAATACGGTGCAGAGCCTGTTCTAAATCTAGGTATGAAATTGCTAAAAGATTTCAAACAGGTCTCAACAATAATATTAGCTAATATTAAAGGTGAAGCAGCATCAGTGGCGACCCGCCAAAAGAATTTGATATAACTGAGCAACCACAAGAACTGGCCAGAATAATTGAAAAATCCTATGAAGAATTAGGAAGAGACAGCTTGGGTGGGAAACCAGTTCAACCTCAACTGTCCTGAAAAGGTCTTTATTAAAAACACTCCTGCTCCTCCTAAAGAGAAGTGGGAGAACACTAAACAAACTTCTAAAGAGAAGCGTTCTCAATCCAGAGGTAGGTCTCCTCAGATATCAAGATACTGATACACGTTCCTCTCGTACCTTTCAGACTTCGTCACAGAAATCCAAAAGAAGACGACGATCAGAACAAAAGGAAGAACGCGCAAAGTCCAAAGACGACCAACACGTTCAGAATAATAAGAAAACTCAATTCACCAAAAAGAAAGTAGCAGATCTAAAAATCAGACATGCCAAGGATCTTGAGGACGCAACTCAAGAACGGGGAATGGGCTCAAACGATGTTGGACAGCGCAGCAGAAGTCACCATAGCTCGCAAGAACTTGAAGGATCATCTGGAGACAGTGGACTTGAATGAGTACATCCAAGTTGAAACTGCATATACCAGTGGGTTAGTGTCCCACATAAGTTATATGAAGTAGCACTCCGGATGGAGGGGGACATAACTAGAAAAATAAGAACACTGTTTTGGGAGAGGCTCTCTCAGGGTTATGACATTCTTCTAGCTGAATAAGACTGGCCACCTGAATTTGTCAGGGAGTGCCCACATGGTGAAGAAATCATTATGCCAGCTTTCTCCAACAACATTCCAATTCATTTAAAATATACCTATGCCAGGAAATGGGCAGTAGCCCAGGCTCCTGCATTATATAAAAATCATGTAAGATGGGATGAGGATTCTCCTCACCATAAAATCCAGTTAAAAAAATCAACCAACTGCACAAAGGCAGTATCCAGTTAAGCAAAAAGCTAAAAAACAGGTCAGGGAGATATTAGATCAACTTGAATACCAAGGTGTGATTGAAACGTGCACCTCGTCCATGAACAATCCTTTGTTTTCTGTCTCCAAACCAGACAATACATATCGTCTAGTATTGGATTACAGACATCTAAACTCTTGTTGCAAAACTTTTGCAGTACAAAATGCACACAGTGCAGCATTCATGAATAACATTGTGTGTAAAAAATATAAAACCACATTAGACATTTCTAACGGATTCTTCTGTCAAAACATTGCACCAAAAAGTAGGTACTTGACCGCTTTCCTCAGGGATTAAAGAATAGTCCAGGGCTATTTTTAGCCAGAGTAACAGAGTTACTACAAACCTATGATGATGAGGCATTATCATATGTCGATGACATCTATCTAACAGACGAGGACTTGGATAGGCACTTGAACAGGGTGAACACCATAATATTGGGCTTCGCCTCTGAAGGGTATAAATTAAATTTCAAGAAATCGAGAATTGCCCACCTCGATGTCCTTTTTGTAGGACACAAGTTATCAAGTGAAGGCAAAAGCCTGGCAGCAAACTTTCTAGAGAAATGTGTGCTGCTCCAACCTCCAAAAACGCGGAAAAACTTACAGTCGATTCTAGGTTTCCTGAATTTCGGAAGAACTTCCATTCTAAACTACGCAGAAAGGGTTAAACCGCTCTACTAATTAATCAAACCTGATTTCAAAACAGTTAATTGGACTCAAAAACACATGGAAATTTTGCGTTCATTGTAAACAGATATGTTAGCAACAAAACATTTACAAACACGCGTAAACGTACGCAACTTGGTGATCCGAATCCTTCCAGGACAATGCGGATTCATCAGGGGATCTCTAAATCTATACTAGAATTAAAAGAGAAAATCTGGTGGCCAGGGATGAATGGTCACATTCACACGTTCGCAATTAACTGACATAACTGCAACAGAGATCGCAGCAGAGAACGCCGCCAGATACCTGACTACAGTGTAGCCAGCCAAGTACAGACACCATTGTTAGACAGCATTAGATTTTCTACACACAGACATCCCTATGGACAAATGCGTTCCACCAAATATTAAGACAAGGTTAATTTGGATGTGCCTCAGCGTTCAGCTGACGCTCGAACTGGTATAAAAGATTTGCGAGTCTTTATCGGCATATATGCAGTCGGCACGCTACATTCTGACCAGGGGGCCATGGTCAAATTGGGCTTTGCATTTCGGTAGTCTAGTCCATTCCATCCTGAGGGAAATTTGGTACTGGAGAGAAAAAACCGGGACATAAAGCAATCTATAACAGCTAGGGTATTAGGCTCGGGTGATGGGTGGATCAAACATCTAACGTAGTCTTAACAATCTGCCAAGAAGTTCTTTAGGGGGTATCACTCCATATGAAATCCTTCTTGGAACAAGAATGAATATTACGGACCTCGGTTGTCAGACTTCTGTGGTAGAACAAAAACCCTTTGATATTAAAGACCGTTTGGCTGTTTTGCAGGACTTAACTGAAATAAGAAAAAGCCAAAGTAACGTGTTCCTGAAGCCAACGACCACTGAAGAAAAACCAACTGTCCCAGCAAGACCTGTCTGGATTCCAAAAATTGGGGATCTAGTCAGAGAAAAGATTGCGGACAAGAAGGAATTTGGGCCTTCTTACAGACAACCAGTACCTATCCTAGCAATCCACGGATCAAGAACAGTATTTCTGCCGCCCTTTGCTGGTAAAAAAGAGAACAGGTTTGTGTCCATCCACCTGGTCAAACCACATCATGTGGCCGATCATAAGCAGAAGGCCAAGTGGATTCCAAAGATGTAGCAGACACCCTAATCTGGCTACTATCCAAGAGGTTCAAACTGAGAGACTCATCACCTTTGAAGAATCTGCAGTGCGAACAGAAGGACTATGCAACAAAGCCATGGAACTTGTACCTCTTGAGACCCAAATAACAGTTCATCAAGAAACGCATGTCTACAATGAAATAGCATCTGACTATACAAATGTAACAAGTGATCAAGTGGTTCCAGCGATTTCAACGAATCCTGAAGTTATCCCTACAATTGACAGAACTGCCTCTGGCTATTTCATTATCTTTTAAAGAACAAGCAACTGAACTTTTTCATCACTTGGAAAGACTTATCTGGTTTCATCATGGATTGAACTTTGGATTGTTTTGGGTGTACTTTTTCTTCTACTTTGGTTGACTCTTGTAATAATTTTAGGAATGCTGATAAATGGAAGATATGTTAAAAAGGACACGGCAAGTAAGAACATCAACTTACTCCTCAAGCCACACAAATCATCTCATCGTGAACAAAGAGACTTGTCATCAGTGAACATCACAGCCGTTCCTATAACTTGTGGTACCGCTTGGGACAGAACTGATTATGAAATTTTCGGTCCGGCTTAGCTGTTGAAGATTCCACAACAGTTCAAGATTTCCTTTAATGACTTTGTTTCATCTAGTAACTTTTCTTATGATTGGGACTTCGAGACTATTAATAATATGATGTCAGACTTAGAAAGGTCTGCTGTATTTACAAATCATGAATACTTAGAAGGTTAATCAGATTATGAACAAATGTATTGTTATAATCACTATGGTCATCATTTCTTGCACAAATCTGCAAATCATAGAAATGTACTTTAATATAACCATTGGGAACATTGTCCTACGCCACCAAAGGGTAGCTCAAAAACATTTTAAGGTCAAATTTCCATACTTTTCAGGTTTTATTGTTTAAAATCCAGAATCATTTTACTTTAAAAATGTTAATAGGACAGGAATGAAAAGTGTGTTGACAAATATCAAGCACATTTATTCTTCGGCCTTTTATGCTCAGCTGAATTCGTTAGGCTTCGACTTTTGGAAAGACAACATTGAGACAAAAACTGTCTGGGGCACAAAAGACTGGCAGGTGCAGGCATTGGAAGCCTTATTTAGAGCCTGCATCATCCCAGAGCAAATAATGTTTTTGAATGACACTGTCCAACAGACATCTTGTCTTGGGTTAGCCAAGATCAAAGAGTTAAACAAACCGTCCACACCTACACCTCCACCTGATATCAATAACACTTCAGAGGGGGAGGTCGACGTACATACTATTTTGCTTCACAACAGAACAGATCCAGATTGGAAAAAATGGTTAATCTGGCCCACAGACACAAACAACTGTCAAGATAGATTCCTGAATAAGACATAACGGTTCACATTATTAACAACAAGGGGGGACAAGGGGAGGACAATATTTACCGGGGTCCAATGTACGTGTCCTACGAGGCTGTAAACAACAAGATTGTACAGAGTTCCCCAAGGGCAAGGAAGGGATGGAAGGATAGTAATAATAATAATAATTATAACAACTCTCTCACTGGGAATGGTGTAGCTGGTATAGAACCATGACAGGGAGAAACGTAATCCCTTATCGGAACTTAGGATGCCTCACACAACTAAAAAGTTTGGACGACCGTTGTCATCCTACCTGATGGTTGTCTCGTGTCATCATTGGCCTCCTGCTCCAACGACAGGCAGCGGTGCAATGCCTGATGGGTAGCACAAATGTGCTACTCTTTTGGTGGAGTTCTTTTGTTCCTGGCCAATGGGTGCATGTGTGTGAGGGACCTGCGAGATAAAGAAGTGAGCGTGAAAAAAGAGTTAAAAAAGGTCAGTGAAGTCCACTTCAATTGCTTTATTCATGTGGCTTACTGCCTTATTAAAATAGTGGAGCGAGGGGTACCGAGGCTGACAAAATTAGGTGGTTCGGCTCCGTTCAACCCTCACTTGTGATGTGGTCAACATGTTTCATGCCTCACGGCAATTCATCAGGACCTAAAGTGCTCATCGACTTGTGAAAGAAGTATTCAAATACAACCTGCGTGGTAGAAGTACCAGTGCAGTGAGATGTCTGTGTCCTGCGGGGGTTCACGCCCTGTGTGAGAGGGAGAGAAAGGAAGGACTCAGTATCACCTTGCAACCTAAAGGGATTCTAGGTCAAAACGCATGGCAGCAATTGGAGCAGTATGTATCCAATGATTCATGTAGACAGCCCATATTAAGGCACAGTGAGAGAGAATATATATTAAGACAATAGGTTAAAAATCCGTGAAAAATCACCGCGAAGGTCACGGGGGGGCATATAAAAATTAATGAAAAAAAGATTGAGGCTTGTCACACAATGTGTGTCACAGCTCGCCGGAAAAGGGAGCCATCAGCACTACACAAGGGGGGTGGAGGGGGGGGAAACAATCAGAGGGTATCAAAATACACAAGGTTGATTTCTTACCCCTTGGTCTGGGTGGTTGGTCCCCACGGACTGTCCTCGTGGGGCCTGAGCTGTGAGGTAAATACCTGTAAGAGGAAAGTGGGGTAGAGGAATAGGGAGAGAGAGGGAAATGGGCAATATACCCATGGTTAATGCGTCCTCTAATTGTGAGGACCACAGGTGGTATCACCGTGGTGGGTCAGATTTCAAAAACCGAACTCATGGCGGCGGCTCGGGGATCCCCGTAAAAGAGAGCCCCGCCACTTACCTGGGAATGCTCAAGGCAACTGCCGGTAGCACCTACCCTCCCACGACGGCGAGCTCTTTGTCGGCCGGCCCCGGTGCCCTGGCAATTACCCACACGGACTGGTCTGGTCCTGGCTGTTGCGGGGGTGCCGCATTCGCAGTCTCCTTTGGGACTTGGGTGGGGCCCGCCCCCTCCGCTGGGCCACTGACGGTGATCTCCTCGGGGGCACCTTGTTTTACCCCCCTGGGCAGACTGACTGTGATCGGCCCCGAGGGTCGGGCTGCCCGCCCCCTGATTTGGACTGGTGGGGCAACTGTACCCGCGGCATGTCCGGCCCAGATTACGTCCCTTGAGACGCCGGGGTCCCTCGGCCGGACCCCATGAGTTCGGTTTTTGAAATCTGACCCACCACGGTGATACCACCTGTGGTCCTCACAATTAGAGGACGCATTAACCATGGGTATATTGCCCATTTCCCTCTCTCTCCCTATTCCTCTACCCCACTTTCCTCTTACAGGTATTTACCTCACAGCTCAGGCCCCACGAGGACAGTCCGTGGGGACCAACCACCCAGACCAAGGGGTAAGAAATCAACCTTGTGTATTTTGATACCCTCTGATTGTTTCCCCCCCCTCCACCCCCCTTGTGTAGTGCTGATGGCTCCCTTTTCCGGCGAGCTGTGACACACATTGTGTGACAAGCCTTAATCTTTTTTTCATTAATTTTTATATGCCCCCCCGTGACCTTCGCGGTGATTTTTCACGGATTTTTAACCTATTGTCTTAATATATATTCTCTCTCACTGTGCCTTAATATGGGCTGTCTACATGAATCATTGGATACATACTGCTCCAATTGCTGCCATGCGTTTTGACCTAGAATCCCTTTAGGTTGCAAGGTGATACTGAGTCCTTCCTTTCTCTCCCTCTCACACAGGGCGTGAACCCCCGCAGGACACAGACATCTCACTGCACTGGTACTTCTACCACGCAGGTTGTATTTGAATACTTCTTTCACAAGTCGATGAGCACTTTAGGTCCTGATGAATTGCCGTGAGGCATGAAACATGTTGACCACATCACAAGTGAGGGTTGAACGGAGCCGAACCACCTAATTTTGTCAGCCTCGGTACCCCTCGCTCCACTATTGTAATAAGGCAGTAAGCCACATGAATAAAGCAATTGAAGTGGACTTCACTGACCTTTTTTAACTCTTTTTTCACGCTCACTTCTTTATCTCGCAGGTCCCTCACACACATGCACCCATTGGCCAGGAACAAAAGAACTCCACCAAAAGAGTAGCACATTTGTGCTACCCGTCAGGCATTGCACCGCCAGCCTGTCGTTGGAGCAGGAGGCCAATGATGACACGAGACAACCATCAGGTAGGATGACAACGGTCGTCCAAACTTTTTAGTTGTGTGAGGTATCCTAAGTTCCGATAAGGGATTACGTTTCTCCCTGTCATGGTTCTATACCAGCTACACCATTCCCAGTGAGAGAGTTGTTATAATTATTATTATTATTACTATCCTTCCATCCCTTCCTTGCCCTTGGGGAACTCTGTACAATCTTGTTGTTTACATAACGGTTCACATTCACTAGGCCAGATCCAAGATATGCTCAGAGACAGCATCCAGGAATAGTAACAACATACAGTGTAGGGAAACTGTGCCTTGAATGGCTACACAAGTCTACACTAAAGGAAGTAAAACAACACTTATCTTTACTTAAAGATGGTGCTGATCTGAGGGACTTCTTATAAGGACCTACTAAACCGCGTCATAAACGTTGCCAAATATTCTTGCATCACTCCCCTCTGACTATTAGATTTTTAAAGGCCAACCGTCCACCCGGGAAAATGGGTGGGGGAGTAGCCGCCATCATTCTTAAAACTCATAAATTTCGAGAACTTCCATCGTTGTCTCTTACCGATACAGAAAATATTGTCATTAAGATCGACACCGATAGCGGGGCTCTGTTACTAGTCTTACTGTATCGTCCCCCTCAATCCATGCCTACCTTTCCTTCGTTATTAGCAGAACAACTGGCTTCTCATGTGACTAACTATTCTAAAATTGTTTTAATTGGGGACCTTAACTACTGGTTCGATAATGTGGCCGTCGATTCCCAGGCAGCAGAACTTAAGGACCTATTATTGGACATGAACTTAACTCAGCATATACACTCTCCCACCCATCAGAAAGGTCACAGTTTAGACCAAATCTGGTCCCATAATCTTTCTCTGTCTCCCCCCTCCATACGACCTTGTATTTGGTCAGATCATTTTTTCATACACTTTTCACTTATTGTTAATATGACTATTAAGTCGATGCTGCGGGCGGGTTCAACGTTATTAGCCTCATAGAAGCTATGGAACGTCCAGCTCCAGTGCTGGACGTTCCATTGTGCAGGTGAGGTTCGAACGTTCAACGGCCGACAGCAGCACTACGGAGGTAGTGGTGCCGTCGGCCGTTGAACGTGCGCAGCAATTAAGGGGTTAATTTAGAGAAATCTCTCCCTTTAGTTGACAATTAGGAAATGGAAGTCCATTAACTTACCGGCATTTTTAGATACCCTGGCCACTACCCTGCCCTTAGAATACAAGGATATAAATTGCAGGGAGGAGTTGCTTTCACAATGGCTCCGGCAGGCTGCGGATATCCACGCTCCCCCTGTGAGTTTTTCCAGATCACGCATGAATGATGCCCATAAATGGTTTACCCCGGAACTGAAGAAGCAAAAGCTTGAGATAGGACAAAAAGAAAGGAAGTGGAGAACTAACTATTTACCACAAGATAAAGAGACTTACTGCTCTGCTCGGAAAACCTATCAAAAGACCATTCTTAAACATAAAACTGATTATTTTTCGGCCAAAATTTTAAACTCACTAAATAAATCCAAGGAGGTGTTCAATATAGTGAACGACCTCTGTAACAGCGACAGAACAGCTCCTCTCGTAATCCCCACACAAAAATTATGCGACTCTCTAAATGAGTTCTTTAGAGAGAAAATTATTATTATAAAACAGAGCATAATTAGTTCCCCTGCCCCGATCCTGTTGGATGATTTATTTTATAACCCCATTACATTAGATACCCTTCCTTTTATCGATCTTAAAACCTTCTCTGAACTTCTCTCGCGTGTTAAGTCTGGATCACCTGATGATATTTGTCCACCTCACATTTTCAGAGAGATAGGTATGGCTATCCCACAAAGCATTCTCTCTTTTTTAAATGAGTCACTTGCACAGGGCAAGGTACCTAGTAGCTTTAAGAACGCATTGTTAATCCCTCTAACAAAGAAACCTGGTATTGACCCACAAGATCTAACTAATTACAGGCCGATCTCCCTCTTACCCTACTTGTCAAAAATTTTGGAAGCCCATGTCTCTAACTGCCTCTCTAGTTTTATTGAAATGTCTGAATACTTGGAGCCGAATCAGGCAGGCTTCCGTTCATGCCTTTCTACTGAGACCGTGATACTTGCTGTTCAGAGCACTCTTAGATCCAATGCGGACAAAGACATCCATCAGGCTCTTGTGCTCCTTGATTTGTCGGCCGCGTTCGACACGGTTGACTATTCCATCCTTGTCAGCCGTGTCGAGCAGGCCGGCCTCAGGGGACCTGCTCTGAGCTGGCTAACTTCCTTTATCTCTGAACGCACGCAATCAGTTAGATTAGGGACTTTTACGGCCCCAAGAACCTCGTCTACTTGTGGGGTCCCTCAGGGATCTTCTCTGTCCCCATTATTGTTTAATTTGTACCTTCGCCCATTATTATATTCCCTAAAAAATCACAAAGTTACGATTTTTAATTACGCAGACGAATTGCAACTTGTTTTTTCTTTCAACTCTGCAGATGCTGCGATTGAATATCAGAACACTATGACCCACATCCAAAGGTGGATGAATCTGAACCATCTCAAACTAAACCCGGGCAAGACAGAACTTATCTTGCCCGGGAAGAGTGAAATTAGTTGGGGCACTCATTTTTGGCCACCTAACATGGGGGTTCCACCCACTAAATCGCCCACGGTTAAGAGTTTAGGGGTGACTCTTAGTGACGATCTGTCACTCAAAGGTCAGATAGGGGCGGTAGTATCATCTAGCTTCTTTCAGCTTAGAAAGATAAAGAAAATAGCCCATTTTTTAACTCACTCTGCCCTGATCCAGGTAATTATTGCCCTAGTACTGTCTCGACTTGATTTCTCGAATAGTCTGTACTTAGGACTCCCAGCAGGTCAGCTAAAGAGACTGCAATTTGTTCAGAATCAGGCAGCCAATTTGTAAGCAACCTAAATGGCAGTCCATCAGACTCGGTCTAGAAAAACTACACTGGTTACCGGTGGCTCAAAGGATTGCATTTAAGGCTGTCTGCATCATTTTTAAAGCCCTGCAGAGTAAGGGTCCGAAATTCATAAGGAATTTGGTACATAAGTATGCCCCCTCACGTAACCTTCGCTCTGCTCACAAAGACTTGTTAGTTGTCCCTTTGTTTAAGAAGAAACGTCAGGGAGGCAGTTGTTTTCATTTTCTTGCTGCCTCCCTAAAGAATTCTCTACCACTGCCTCTAAGACAGTGTGATGATCTTCTTACTTTTAGACACGCCCTTAAGACGTGTCTTTTTGGACAGGCCTACCCTTAGAGTAGTGTGGAGTGTGCCCTCTAAAGTGCTATGTTGTGTTCCCTAAATTCCGATAGCGCCATGAAGCCCGCTGGCGTACGTGCGCTGAATAAATACATATTAACATAACATAACATAACATATATGCCGGTATCTATGCTGCTTATAATGAAGCATGGAAGATTACATAAGCAGAGACTGCAGAACATATACGAGAAATTGATCGTATTAACCTCATAGAAGCTATGGAACGTCCAGCTCCAGTGCTGGACGTTCCATTGTGCAGGTGAGGTTCGAACGTTCAACGGCCGACGGCAGCACTACGGAGGTAGTGGTGCCGTCGGCCGTTGAACGTGCGCAGCAATTAAGGGGTTAATTTAGAGAAATCTCTCCCTGTAGTTGACAATGGGTTAACAACTCTGTTGGCCAGGATATATTCTTTGGACAGCATAGTATCCTCTGCCATAGAAATAATGGAACAGGACTTGGTCATGTTGCAACATGGTCAGTCGCAATTACGTTCTATAATGCTATTAGGCTGGACGTTACAAAACCTCCGTTCAGGCTTTGTGCCTTGGCGTTTAATCAACACTACGTCACTATTGTCAGAATTCAATCTCACTGATAAACAGATCAAACTGGCAAAGAGGGGAGCAGACTATACGGTGCTGAGCATTGAAAAACTGGAAAGATTGCCATTTACTGTCGCTGAAAAGCCAGCCATTGAATGGATAATACACTGAACAATCACTCTGCCTTTTACCATTTTCCATTTTCAGTATTGCTTAAAACATATAACAGCAGGCATATATGAAAGGTTGGGTAAAGAATACATCAAGACATCCTGGGAATTACCATACAAACAAAATGTTGGAGTGGGGCGAAAGAAGTGTTTCTTAGTGGTAAAAATTGTGAAAACGCACCAAGCGGTTCTCTCCTTTGTCAGGGTATTAATTTATACTGGGCCTGCGATGGTTCCTCTAACAATTTATGCTGCCACCTGCAAGGTTCACCAGCTGCAGTGATTGATCCAATTTTTAGGCAACTTTCTAATGGAAGTTACATTATGTTGAATGATCACAGCTGCTGTGGCATGTTGCCAGGTTTAGCCTATCTTGTAAGTGTGTCAGCCAGGGTCACTTGCTGTATGCAAGTATTGTTTCCAAAAACCAAGACAGACCGGTAGTCACCGTTATGGACTTCACTGAACATCTCTTCTATACGAATTGATACTTTAAGCAGAATGAAAGCCATTCTTTTACAGAAAACTGTGCCATTGACCTCAGCCAAAGAGACCTATGATCTGCAAGCCGCAAGGACTTCTGCAGAGATACACACCCTATTAACTACAAACTGCCCTGTACATTTCTCAGAAATGTTAAGTCGTATCATAAACATGTCTGATACGAGCTGTATTGTACATGTATTTAAGACTGTATTTTCGGGACGGTTAGCACCTTTTTATTTATTTATTTATTTATTTATGCGATTTTATATAGCGCGAACTTTACCCGAAGGTGTCAGAGCGCTTTACATAGGACCCAGTTTCAAACATAAGGACTGTTGGTACAAAAAGAATTTGCAAATTGTTGACTTACATAAGAACCAGTTGAAAACATACGGATTGAGGATTACATGCGTTATAGAAAGATTTAGGATTACATACGTTATAAAGAGGTACAAACAGAAAAAATTGCAAATGTACAAGAGATAGAATCACACAGGGAGGAGGTACAAATGGATAAATTCTAGGCATATACTAGTGATATCTCTATCTACTTAGGGAGGGGATACACATGGATATACTCTAAGAGTCACATAGGAATGGTAGAAAGCACAGCGGACTCCTGCATAAACTAGTGATTAGAGTTATCTCTATATTCATAGGGAAGGGGTAAGACTGGATATACTCTAAAAGTCACATAGGAAGGGCAGAGAGCAACGCGGACTACTACATATTCTAGTGATTAGAGCTATCTCTATATACATAGGGAAGGGATACACATGGATATATTCTAACAGACACATAGGCGACTAGTCATTAGAGTTATCTCTATATACATAGGGAGGGGATACACATGGATATACTCTAAAAGTCACATAGGAGACTAGTCATTAGAGTTATCTCTATATACATAGGGAGGGATATGACTGGATATACTCTAAGGGTCACATAGGAATGGTAGAGAGTACAAAGGTCTACGCATATACTAGTGATTGGAGTTATCCCTATATACATAGGGAGGGGAAAAGAATGGATATACTCTAAGAGTCTACTGCATTTACTAGTGATTAGAGTTATTTCAATAAATCACAGAGCAGAGTTCCAAAAGTGTGGATGCAATCACAGCACAAAGGGAGGGATGCAAGGGTAAGGAGAGAAGGGAAAGCAGAAAAGGGAGAAAACATTTGAGGATCATCCACGGGGATAAGGGGTTGAAGGGCGACGGAATGGAAGGAGGGCTAGAGTCCAGAAAAAAACTGTCCGAAAACAGCAGCAAGGTGTCGGCCAGGACAGAACAAGAAGTCAAGAAGTCCAGGAGAGAAGGTGGGAGTCCAGGTGGAAGATGAAGCTGGAGGCCAGCCGCAGGCGCGTCGCCATCTTGGAGAGCTTGCGGTCAGCCGGCTCGGTGGGGGTGAGCTTGCGCCAGGTGGTGAAGGCCATGTTGACGCTGTTGGTGCGATATGTTAGCGGGAGGCTCCGCTAGGAATCAGCGAGCTGCCAGCGACTCTACCTCCCGGGTTGTTGTCGTCGGGTGGGCACCTCACAATAAGGCACTGCAACTGTCCGGTAGATCGTAGATGCAGAGGTAGATGCAGGCGAGGGTCACCGCCAAGGATCGTTGAGGAGGGCTCACCCCCTCAGGTATGAGACACAGAGAGAGCTTGCGGGGTCGCCTATGGGAGAGGCAGTAAGCGCTGGGGCCAGATGGTCAAGTAGAGGCGCCGACCGATAGTTGCATGTCACACCCGGCCGCCATTTTAAGGTCAGGCAGGCGTGGGAAGGCAGATTGTGACGGGGCCGCCCCCGGTGTCTTGCCGCTACAGAGGCCCCACGAGACTATCCTCAACTGGCAGCCCCTGCGTCCCTCAAATTTCACCCGTCAAGCGTACCTCCCACTGAGGGTTGAAGTCATCGGCGCTCTCATCAGGGCTCCGGCCGCCATTTTGCCCGCGGCCGTCCTCTCCTCGCGTCTCCTCGCAGATCCAGCCGCTTCAGTGGCACCAGGGGCGATCGGAGCAGCCCCGCAGGTGCCCTGCACCTTCCGCTTCCGAGGCGTGCCGAAAACAGCCCCCAGGCCACTGGGGAACCACCAAACCAAGCTCCCGAGCAGCGCTGGAGCCGGGAGCCGAGACGGATCATGACCGCCCGGCTCCGCCCCTTTTGAAGCAGTCCTTGGCATATTTCCAAACTTTGTGCACTCTGTGTTTGGCGGACTGCCTCTCATTTTGGGACTCGCTGCAGGGATACTATTTTTGATCCTACTGCTTCGATATGGCAAGCCAAATCACCAGCGATACCCAGTTCACCGTGGAGAATACTCTTCTGGCCATGAAGTGTCGTGAGCGCATAGTCCAAATTTTGGGATTAACTCGTTTCAGAGAATTGAATACCACATGGTTTATGTCATTCAGACCAATCTGGCAAGGTTGCATCTTACCTGTTCTACGATGCCTGCTATGTGGAGAAGAATGCGTGTTAGACATTTGTCTTAAACTCCCATCAGTCATGCCAATGGAGGCTGATACTTTGCTTGGACCAGTGACGGCTCATGCACTGTGTTGTCCCCAGCGGCTACCAATTCTGATGACGGCATTCATTGAGATCTCACAGACGCAAAATGCTGACGGTGAGGTACGAGATGAAAGCGGCACACAGGTACCTTCCAATTCGAGCATTGCTAATGCGACCAACACTGACGGAGAGGCTTCTCATCTATGTGGAATTAATCTTCTTAATGAGGTAATCCAACTTTTACCTACAATGGTAGACAAATTCTTTAAAGACTTAGAAGATTTGATGTTTTCTCCAAATAATGACACTGACTTTTAATTTGTAACACAGTGTTCTGGGAGACTCTGAATTCGATCTTAATTTTTCAAAACAAAGTTTCTAACTTTGGAACTCTATTTTTTCTATGATCAAACTTTTTTTCCCCAAATGTTTGTTTTTTCTTTTTGTGGCACCATGTAAACTGCTTAAAGTAGAACTATTCATAGAAAACTAGAATTCTTTAAAAAAACATCCAAGAGACAATATTTGACCTTGTCCACAATCAACCAGTTTATATAATCTGCCATGAAATGGTCTCGACTTTTACTTCTGTAATTAAGAGCCATTTCATAAATGTATTTTTCGCGATTCATTCAGATAGCATTTTCGAATGTCATCTATATGCTTTAAATGAAATATTGCTTTAAATGCTTACAGAATAAATGCTTTTGGTGTACAACCAGTACCAATACATTTTTTATTTATTTTGGCTGGGTTTTTAACACATCATGTTTAGATATGTTTTTATGTGTTTAGAACTTAGTAATGTCGTACATAAGAAAGTGGAGTGGGTGTTGTGTGGCGTTTTAAGCGCCGAGTGAATTTTACAGATTCATGCCATTATATAGGTACAATTCACATTGCCCTTATATAGGCATAGAAATCAAGCCTTTATTTAGGCATAGCCCATGCTACCCAAATACAGGCACGGCTATTTCCACTCATACCAAACGTCACAACGATTTCTTGGAAAACCAGCTTAAGCAGTTAGGGAACTTCCCCTTGCTTGAATATTGATTTGTCCAAGAACTCAGTTACTTTACAAAGAACAACTATTCCCTAGGGGTTTTTTCCTGACGTTCATATGCCAGACTTTACGCCAAACTATGGCATGCCTAAACACCTTCAAGGTATAAATATACCAACACTTGCTCTAGCAAGATACGGTGGTTCGGAGCAGTTCGAAGACCTACTTGCCCGACGCAGCTTGCTACAGTAAGTACAGAAGGAAGCAGACTCTCCAGCTGACGCACTGATCAGGAAGCTGCCCTTCTCCTCCTTGCGGGGTGTTGGGAAATCGAGTCCCGAGACAGAGATACCAGACCTCCTTCATTCTAACCAAGGTATGGTGCTGATTAGAACCTAGAGAAACCTTTGGTAGATTCTTGGCAAAAACTAAACCTATGCTACACAATACTTACTTCTTCCCGCGTACTAGACTTAGGTTAGGTACATTGGGGTACGCGTATTTTAGAAGCACCAGTTGAGTATTTTAGCTAATGTTATTTATGTATGTATTTTTATATGGCTTAGAAACCATACAATGCTCTTACAGTATTATTTCATATTACTGTTTACGATGTATGCATTATACTTTACAGTCTGCATAACGATTGTAGCAGTTCACCTCTTGCATGAGAAAGAAGGCTGTTCAATAAACCCTGTTTATTGAAAACGCCCGTCTCACTATTTCTCTGCAACTCTGTAGAAACGAAGCATGCACGATTGACTGAGTGAAATACTTATCTATTGTTTCCGCGACTCGGAGAGATATATTCTTATTCTTGGGAAACAAAGTTGTCATTTTTATGCGGTTGTCAGAAACTAATCCTTTCTTGTGTATTCAAGAAAGTTTCTAGTGTCCTCTGAGTTAGCTGGCACACACACAATTAAGTTTAGTATATTCGATAGAGACCTAGTTGACCTCAGTCCTACGTCTAATCTATAGGATATATTATTCCAATGCGGCTATTGGGAATATAAGAACTACACTACAGGACGGGCACAGTTTATATGATGAAACTACTGTGTTAGAAGATGCAGCTGTGCTACCCTGTTGTGTCTAGTGTTAGGAGCTGTTGCATAGTACACTATGTTGGTATGTATTCAGAGCACCCTTGTACTATATGTGCAGACCAAATCCCAGGAAGAGTCCCTGAATAACAAGCAACATTTACAGCATATTTCCAGAACAATATCATGAAAAGAAGTGTACTATGTGTGGCCATGTGTATTATATGTGGCCATGCAGAGCAGAGGCAAAAACACCAAATTAAGGGAGAACCAAAGTGGGCTCAAAAGAAAAGTCACTACAAGCCCCCCGCCCCCATGGTCGTGAAAAGAACTCCGCTACTAACAAAATAATAAAAATCACAAGCCAACTAAATTTAATGCAATGCTATGCTATTATGTATAAAAACTAAGAATACAGTCCTAATTATAAGCAAAACTCAATTCTAAAGTTTTTTAGAAAGGGGGCGAATTAACGTGTATCGGGAGCACCCAAGCTCTCATCCACAAGGTTAATGTTTATCAAATCCAAAATGGATTCAGCATCCGCATATGATGATTCTATAATAGTCCCATTCAAAAGTTGCTAAGAGCAAATATGCTCCTCTTTATCAGCAGATGCTTAGGAAGTATGCTCTTATTCTGCAGCCATATCATCAGAGCAAAGTTTGAAAGTCCAGGAGCCGAAGCACCCATCTCCCAAGAAGGTAGTAGCTCATAATGTGCCTCTTGAAGCAAATGTAAGTTCATTGAACTTCTCCTAAAATGGGTCCTTATCGGACCCATCAACAGGCTCATGTCCTTCGGAGCAGTCAATTGTATTGCATGACAAATGTCCAGTGCCCAATGATAGGGACACCACAGGCATTGAAGCACAGTTTGCATGCAGGTAAACCAGGTGGGTCTGAAGGAAGTGACCAGTTAGTGTTCAGTTTGTGGAGCTGAGGAGCTCCAAAGAATCATATTATGCGTTCACAGCACAGCTGGCCTGGTGGTAATTCCATTACCAGTAGGTTTCAAAACAGAACTCCATTGCAGAGTATCAATTTGTAGCAAATGAGGAATAACACCAAGGGTATGCTCCAGAACACCCTTGAAAAGAGAGAATGTATAGGGGCCAGTATGACTCCAAAGTGTTTCTGGAAGTTACTGACTATGCCAGTCCCAATAGCTTAAAAAAAGTATGCTATACCATCTGTATTGGAAGCATTAAAAATGTGATGCACAAGCTCACCAAAATGCTGTGGGAGGTTAGTGCTTAAAAGCAACAATATTTAGCTGGACGTCCTTGCCACCTGTAAATCAAAGCTTTCTCGGGCAGATGTAAGTGCCACGTCCTTTTGAAACAATAAGGCTTTGAGACTGCTTAGATTGTTAAAATCAGCCTTCAAAGTTGGAATGGAAGGCCACAATGAAATATCAGAAAACTTGTGCATTGGAGAAAAAAGCACTTTATTGCAGCATGTCACTATCTGAGAGTCAGAAAGGACGTATGGAACGCCAGCTCGCATCCCCCAACAATCCTAGTAATTTAAGATCAAATAACATCCATTGGAAAGTAAAAAAACAACCCAGAATTGCTACCAAAGTATTACATGCTCCATGAATTGTAATATGCTTACAAATAAATGAGTGACTGTCAGAAGAATGGCATTCATTTTCAATAAGAAATACCTCTCTGTCTTCCCTTTCACATCGGTAATGAAAAGGAAGTGACCATAACTTGTTAATAAAACTACCTACTAAGAGGTCATACCTACTTACTGAGAAATGTTTAAAGCAAGATGTAAACTAGAATGTTGAAATTGCCAAAGATATTACACCATGTATTAACTACATGACTGAAAGTGTTTCAGCTACTGTGAAACTTCTTGCTGTGTAACATTGTGTAAGTGGTATCTTTTTTTGCCATGAGTCCCTATTTACGAGTCAGATTCAAAAGAAAGAATATTGTGTAGAGTTCAAATAACGCCATGGCACTCGGCCAGATTTTAATACCTGATGTGTCCAACTAAATTGTATAATAGATCTAAGCTGATTTTGCCCATGGTGTAATAAAGACATTTCATTTTGCATAATTTCAATTAAAGATGACAGTGTTATTCAAACTGTAAATGCAAGAAGACAACGTATTAATGCTTTTATCAACAACAGTACTTTATCTAAATTATCTTTATCAATTTGCCTTAAACGTGCAGCTGCTTCCATTTGTGACAATTTCCAAATGACATTGTAAGTGGCATAACTCATTCTTTGAGAACCTGGAGACTTAGGACCCAACAAAAAATCTGGTAGATCCATGTCATCTGACATTAGGGAGTGATGTTGTTTTACTACAGACAATGTAGAATGCCTGGTACACACATACCCTGACAAAAACCAAAGGAATCAAATCAGTACCATAGATGGAACATCACCAGTGGGCAATTTCCCTTGCGGAAACTGTAAAAATTGCAGTTCCATAATGAAAGGACCAATTGTTAAATATGGCAACATAACTCATGTTCATAGAATGTTCCTTAACTGTAGGACGCAAAACGTAATATATATGATAAAATGTCCCTGTGAAAAGGCCTATATTGGTGAAACACAAAGAGAAATAAGACTGAGACTGAACGAACACAGATCTGCGATTCGTACAAAAAAACAAAATGCACCTTTGGTAACCCACTGGCAAGAGAAAGGACACCAGTTGGGGGACCTTAAATGGTGCATATTAGAAGTAGTTACTCTAAATAAAAGGGGTGGAGATCTTATGACTAAAAGAAAGAAAAGAGAGCAATATCACATGTCGCCATTTAATACATATAGAACAGGCTTGAACAATAAAGAAGAGTGGGAAAGAATACTGTAAAAGAATTCCCAGTGACATATTACAATTTATGACTTAATCATGAAATATACAGTGGTTGGCTGAATGGATTACTCTGCGCAAAGACTCCAATATGTGATGCATTCACTCATTGATAGATAGATAAGGTATAGATACAATATAGTACAAAGCAAGATTAGGACATACAACTCAGTCACAGACATAAAAGTAGTGAAACAAGTGATTAATTGAGGGGATCTGACAATATTTCGCGTGTTATTAACAACCTGAAACACGCACATTAAACAAAGATAATCTTGATGATTGACAAGGTAACGTAACAAAATATTGATCAAAGGATGTATAAAAGATAGGTTCTGTCCCATTCCAACATGGAGCCACTGATGAACTAAAAATGGCGTCCACAAAATACAACGCGATCATAATAACATCAAAAGCACAAAGTTAGATACCCAAAATCACTAAGACTAAAGGGTCAGTATAACATAACAACCAAGGAAAATCCTTAAATAAAATATTGATAGACACCTTATAATAAGGCGGACAATACCGGAACTAGACTGCAGTTAGCATGAACCTACTATAAGATGGTGGTCATGCATACCTGAATATGGCGCCCATGTAAATATAGCGCGATTAGAGAAACCCCGAAAGTCATGTAATTATAGGTATAAATGGTTGAATGGAACCACAACCTATTTTGTTGTTGTGCCTTTGTTGGAAAAGTGGAAGATACCGAATAACAAAAAAGTTTTGACGGAAAGAGCACTAGACTGAAGCCAGCACTATCCCACTAAGAGATGGTGGGGATGCATCCCTCAGAATGGCGCTTATGAAATATAGCGCGTTTGTAGTATTATTAAAAATCAGAAAGCTATAACCCTTGCATAGTCAGTTTAAACGAAGGCGATATGTATTAGGTGATATAACATCCAGAATTAAGAGAATAGCACCTGGTAGAAAAACCGGGATACACCGAGTAACAAGGTGGACATGATTAAGATCAGACTGTAACCAGTGTGAACCCACTATAAGATGGCGGCCAGAGTCACCTACTAAACGATGAGGGGGATGTTTACCGCAAAATGGCGCCTATTAAACAAAGCGCGATCGTAGTAATAATAAAGTTGAGACTTGTAACAGCCAGTTTACATCAAGGCTGATTAGTTTTGGTGGTATAACATTAAAAATAAGAAAATAACTCCATAAAGAAAAATTGCAATACATTAAGCAAGAAGGTGGACATAATCAGGATTAGACTGAAGCTAGTATGAACCCATTAAAGGATGGCGGCCACATTTACCGCAGAAGATTGAGTCTTTCTCACCATTCAATCTAATGACAGCCAGGTGGGGGCTTAATTGCCAATTAGGCTTGCTATAAAAAGACAGCGACATCCTCCCTACACTCACTTGCAGAAAGGAAGCTGAGAAGGGAGGACGTCGAGCTGGAATCACCCATTTCACAAGTAAGTACTCTAGGCAGGATGATACCAGGGAGGGAAACTTTAACTCTGGGACCCAAACACTAATAGACTGCATTTACTCTCCTACAGTTTGGAACAATTTAAAAATTCCAAATCAGTGGTTCTGCCAAAGTATAAAAAAGTGGAACCCAGAGAGAAGTACCAATAAGGGCAAATAAAACCTTTTGGGATATAGCCAAGGTAAGAACACCTTCATTTGGTTATATAGAGCAGGATAAGAGAACACATAATAATGTAGTGACCCTTATGTCCCTATTCTGTTGTAGATTCACAAGTGGTAGTCCAGGATCTTTTAATAGAAAGACGTCCTCCCTACACCCTTGAAAAAACTATCAGCGGTAAGAATAAGAGGGAATTGGGGAAAAAAGGAAAGGAATAATACAAATAGGGAGAATATGTAATAATAAGACAACCTTTTCCCCTATTAGGAAAGTATATCGCTTCTTCATAAATAACAGAGAAGAAGTTTTCAAGACCTTCTCTTGAGGTAACTCTCTAAAATGGTACACATGAGGGAATGCATGGAGAAAATGGGGAAGGAAAGAGAAGCAAAGTAAAGCCACGCCCATTGGTATCCTATATTTTTTCTGTAGCAACCAAAGAAAGGAAGATAACACACTTGGACATCCAAATAACTTGCCAGGAATGAAATAATCCCTAGGTAAGACAAATTAGAAACAAGGTCAAGCTGTAACATTGACAAAGAAATAGGGTAGAGTTAAGTATTTCTCTTTCTCCCTAAATACAGCTTGATTTATTTGAGATCTGCCGAGTTTTTAATCTCACCGACTATTGGAGGTCCTGCGGAGACCCAATAGGTATGTGAACATTTTTCTTTTAAATGCCCGATTGGTCATTTTTAACATTAATAAAGGTTCTTTTAAACAATAGAACTGTCGCAGAAATATAGGAGTTGTGAGAATTTCTTGTGGGGTTACCAAATAATAGGGAAATAGATAGAAATTTATATATGAAATGAATAAACAATGTATAAGCATAAAAACACCAGTGTTAGGAGCATAAACATGAGCAAGTTCATTGATTTAACTGAGTGTCATTGTATACCTTTTATATGTGCTTGTAATGAACAATGTCCTGAAGAAGGTGCAAGATTGTGTAGATCACCGAAACGCCGCGTCGACAATTTGTTTGTTTACTATTAACTGTAGTGTGACCAAGGAAAAACTGTTTTGGGGGGTTTTAGCAATAAATTGTGAATTTGAATGTTTTTCACTAAAGATGTTTTTATAATTGTGACTAATTGTTTTTAAATGATGCATAACATGATTCCAGTACTGCACTGATATTTTAACAAGACCTTTAATAAATAATTGAAATTTTAAGCTCATGTGTGATAATGTGCCCCTGTTGAATAATTGTTATAAAGAGTTTTGTAAATTTGGTAACCTGCGCAAAGACTTTCTTCACACTGAAGGGTAGGTCGCTATACAGTTTAGCGACTTGCCAGGATTTTTCCATCCTCGAAAAAAACTTTGGAAAAGGAAATTTGTTGTTTTAATATTGTGACCCATTCCTTTTCCAGTAAAAGGGTACCTCCCTCCATACTTGGACAATGTAGAATGCTCCAACCATTGTTGGCACACTTTCTCAACCAAATAGGTGGTGACTATTCCTAAGTGCTGAGACGGAATAATGAGGATCCAGTCTGCTTAACTTAAACCCCGGTATGGAATTCATAAACAAGCAGAACAACCATTTGTTTCCACTGGCCCCAATAACCACCCGTTTTGACCTGAAAGAGTGGAGTTGAATGTACCATTCTGCACCATAGTATTGAGCTGTTCTGTGTTGTAATTTGTCAAATGTTCCCAATTGTCAAATCTGACATTAGAAGGGACATTAGGTGAATACATGTCCTTAATTTTATCAAGTCCCAGACATGTAGTCTGTTGAACTGTGTCATTTAGAAAAATAATTTGTGTTGGAATCAAGCACGTTCTAAATACGGTATCTGTTCCCTGAACCTGCCAATGTTTTGTACCCCGAATTGATTTCACTTCAATGGTATCCTTCCAATAATCATAGCCTTGCAAGGCTAATTGTGTGACAAACAAATCTGTATATATTAGCTTTGTTGGCGTATATTTTTTGGTGGTGTGGGGACACGTTTAAAATAGAAATGAATTAATGCCCAGAAAAATATGTGAACCTATCCCGATATTTTTTCAAACTCCCTTCTGGGTGTGGGGGAGAGAGGGGTTCGAACAAAGTTACCATTGTGTGTAATTAAAAAGCGGGCATTGAACACTTGTTCTATGTAAATAATGATATGCATAAACATGAATTAAATTACAGTTCTTCCCTTTCAAAAACAGTATTATATTCTAGCTCTGAAAGCATGGAGTTAACAGTTTCAACTTCCCAGTCATCAGAATGTAACCCAGGCATAATAACATCACCCACTACAACCTTAAATATATAAGGAATCTGCAGAATTTCCGTAGGACCAGAAATATCATAGGAGACCCTATCCCAAACACATCTATCAGTGACTGGGACAGCTGAAAAGTTCACAGGGGCCAGGTATCTCCTCACTTTATGTTAGGAGGAGTGTGGCATTAAAAGAAAACATTCACAAATCCAATCCAAAGAAATGGAAAAGTTTTATCCAAGGAGGGTCCAGATAAGTGTGTTTCAGCCATGAAAGAAAAACACAGATCTATGTAGGGATAGTGTCTAGAATTTTACAGGTGTCAGAAGAGTCTGATGAGAAATCACCTAGTAGTCCAAAATAACCAGAAGCACAGGAGTTACAGGTGAAGTAAGAGAACTGATAGATACCTCAAAAGGTGGAACATCATAAACAACTTTAGCTGCAGGAGGCACAGTAGCTAGTATAGTACTTATTTCTGTCGTATGGCTGGCATTTGTAGTGGAATCAAGAATCAACTGAAATGTATACACCACCCCCACCCCCAGTTGGAGAGAAACAGCTTCAATGTTGCACACAAGCTGGAGAGGAAATTCCTGTGTGGTAGTGAGAAGAGTTAGGGAACTACCAAGGAGTCCTTGTGGCCTACTGTTTAGAATTGACCACATGATATAATTTTATTTGATCAATAGAGACAAACTTATTGTCTTTACAACCAGAAAGCCATGGCAATATCACAGTTATTGTACCTTGAACACCAAGGAGGAGCACCAGTGCATGCATGACGGGCCAAATTCCTTCTTCACCACAATCTTCTCTTTTTTGGGGGGGAAATATTTTTATTGTCAAAAAGAAGTACAGTCATACAAACCAAAAAAAAAAAGCATAATAGCGAAAGCAGAGACAAAAAGCAAAAACACCAAGTAAGCAAAATTATGGGAACTCTCCTAAGCAATTTCACAACCATATATGCCTATGGCAGCCCTTAATCTTTTACCATATGTTTTATGACTCTTCTAAACAGCCCCAAATGGCCCTATACTTTCGCAGAGCCTGGATACCCCTTGCTTTAGCCAGCGCTTTTTTCTTTTCTTGAGGACTAGCCACGATTCCATCTCGGTAGGGGGTTTGGGTGAGATCCAGGCTCTAGCTATCACCAACCGGGCCGCGACCAGCATAATTGTCAATAAAGACCTATTCCGACTGCAATCTACCTTATACCCTAGCATCTTTTCAGTTGTTGAAAGCACGAGGTCACCAGCAAGTTTACATTTAATTGCTGCTAGTATCTTATCCTAGAACAACCTTAAGGCAGGAGACATGACAAACATATGGACAATACCAGCTGCATATAGCCCGCATTTAGGACAGTTCTGACGTGTCCCTCCACAAACCCCTCCACATCCAACCCCACTTGAGACCATCTAGCAATCCTTTCAGGGGTGTAATAAAGTAAACAGAGTGTCCGAAATTGCTGGAGCCGTAGGTTCACAGAGTGTACAGAATGAGCAATAGTATCCAAAGCTATCCTCATGTCTTATATTGCAATATTTTCCCCCAGCACCACACCCCACCTGGAGGCCAATTTCTCACAGCCCTCTGCCCTACTTTGGCAAAGAATTTGATACGCCTTGCTGATGCTGGCCCTCCGAGTCTGGGCGTACATACACTCCCACATCTCTGACCCAGAGACACTCTGAACTGCTAAGTTTCTGATGAAATAGTCCCTAACCCGTATATATTTAAAAAACATTCATTGAGGAATCTCCAACATCAGCTGGAGATTCTCAAATGTCTAGAAACCATTGCAGATATACAGTTGCCCGAGAGAGTACACCCCATACCCAGCCCACTGATGAGCCATACCATCCTGAAATATTCCGGGCAGCATTGGAATACCCCAAAGAGGAAGTTTACTATGTACAAGAGATAAAGAGAATCTAGTTTTGATGCCCTGCCAAATATGTACACAATATCTAATGGTCTTGAACAGTACACTTTTGAAATAGTTAGGGTCATTAATTTGATTAAAAAAATCTGGCTCTCACCCCCAAGGACCAACCAATGCCAAAAATCAGTTTGCTTGGGGTTCAAGAGGCTGCGTAGCCGGCCAATAAAAGCGCCCCAAAAATAAGGTATGAAATAAGGGAGGTCTAAACCACCCTGGTTATATGGGAGCTTCATAAATCCAATAGCGCGTCTTGACTTCTTATAACCCCAAATGAAACTGCTCAAGACCCCATCCAGTTTCTTAAAAAAACCATTAGGGATTCGTAACGGGATTGACCTAAAAAGATAAAGGAACTAGGGAAGTATCTTCCTTTTTATAACATTACATTTGCCTAAGATGCTTAACCCCTTGCATGCTGCCACGATTCTGCGCCTGTGCGGCACATTCTGATCGTGGGTGCGGTCATGACGGCCCCCAGCCTTCATCAGCACACGAGCACTGTAGTGCATGATGTCTGGGGGCCGTCATCAGCATGCAAGTGGTTAATGGAAGTTTTTGCCGCAGCTTCAATTGTTTAGTAACAGTGGTTAGTAGAGAATCATAATTTAATGAATGTATGAGCCCAATTTTAGCCGAGATTTTCACCCCCAGATATGTGACCTTCGGGCAGGCCCCTTCAACCGGGAGTTACGGCTGAAAATTAAGAAGAACTTGAGTTTTGTTACTATTCAGCTTATAACCGGAAAAGCATCCAACCCTCTTTGCCTCCCCTTTAATGTTTTCTATAGCCTCCCTTGGCTTTTCCGTAAAAATAGCTATATCATCGGTATACGCCATACGTTTGAGGGGGCACTGGTCAATATTCAACAGACAAATCAAATTATTAACCAATAATGCCTGAATAAAAGGCTCTATATAGAGAGCAAATAATAGAGGAGAGAGGGGGGAGCCCTGCCTCGTACCACAGCGAATGGGGAAAGTAATGGGTTAGACATTTGAATTCAGTAATCTGGCCATCAGGTTATGATACATAGCCGCAACCAGCTTCCGGAAGTTTTCCTTAACCCCATATGCGATGAGTGTTGCCCGGAGATATTCCCAGGCCACCCGGTCAAATGCCTTTTCTGCCTCCAGTAAGACCATACCCAGTTCAGTTTTTAGCTTCTCCACAGCATCAAAAGCCGCTATTGCTGTATTAACATGAGCAGTAGTGTCTCTCTCATGAATAAACCCATGCTGTTAGGGAGAAACCAGGCTCTCCATCATTGGAGCAAACCAGGTAGCCAATATCTCAGCAAACACCTTTGCATCTGGGTTTAATAAAGAAATTGGGCGATATAATGCCCGTTCCTCTGGAGCTTTATCTTTTTTCAGAAAACAAATTATGTTGCCCATGTTCCATAAATCTGGAACTCATCCTGTGATCCCAACATCTTGAAGCACCAGGCCAAGAGGCTTTTACAGCATTTGTAAAACTCTGCCGGGAGGGCATAATCCCCAGACGCTTTCCCTGGCGATAGCCCCCCAATCGCCTCCAAAACTTCCTCCACTGTAATCTCCTGCTCTAATAAGAGAGAATCTTCTTCTGTCAAAGTCGGCAGATTACTCCCTCGTAGGTAGCTCCGCATATTAGTCAAATCTTGTGCTGGATCTGGGGAGTACAACTGTTGATAAAAAATAGAATTCTGGTCAGCTATCTCCTGGGGGCCTCTGTAAATAGTGCCACCTTCGCCTTTACTAGCCTTAATCTTAGTTTTACAGCGACTATCCATAAGCTGATGAACTAAAACTCTCCCTATCCTGACCCCATATTCATATTGTAGTGTGTTATGCTTATTAAAGCAAACCGCTACCTTCTCTTTTAGTGCCCTATTTATCACTGCCCTCTGCTCCAGAAGGGAAGCATACAGAGAATCTTGATCTAACCTTTACAGTCGAATGGCCTCGGCATGGTGAATCTCACAACTGATAAGCTTTTGATAAGCATCCTTAGTTTGTATCTCCCTTTCTCTATTCTGTTGCTGGACAAACTGCTCAGTGACTCTCCTAACAAATGCTTTAATAGCATACCATATGACCCAAAGCGGGGAAGACCATATATTATCTGTAAGATAATCTGAAATTTTTCTAAGAATAAAAGCCGAATACTCAGAATCCGTGACCAGATACCGCGGGAAGGTAAAAAGGCGAGCTATTTTAGAATTGGAGTTTGCCAGGAAAGAAATGAATATGGGGTTGTCCTCAGATGTTATCCTGGGACAGATCTCCATGTCAACCCGTAAAGATAGTGTCTGAGACTCAAGCCATGTCAATCCTAGAATACTGCTGATGTGGCGCAGTGTAGTACGTATATCTAATGTTTTAGACACCAAGATGGCAGCCCCTCTGGCACATTTTGAGAGGTACATATTTCATTCTGAAATCCCAATTGGTTAAGAAAACCCTGGTTTTTATATGCTAAATGTGTTTCTGTTAAAAGTACTAAGTGAGGTTTATAAGCCCTGAGCTCCTCTCGCACTAATTGTCTTTTTGACCCCCTATTCAGACCAGACACATGCCAAGATAGACACCTAATCAGAGCTTTGCCCATTTAATTAAATTGTCAAACCTCAGAGAAAAATAGTAATAACCACTATTTTCCCACCACCTAACAAAAAACTGCAAACCTTCTTTTTTACTTTTCTCCCTCTTTATACACCACTCCCTTCCTAGAATACCCTTCTCCCCCTCAAAAGTAACATACCCATGCCCTCCCCATTTCCTAAAGAAGGAATCACCCTCCCCAAACAGCTGCCGCTGAATATGGCAGCTCACGTCTTACCGTACCATCCAGCTAGGCCCCAGCTGGCCCCTCCTGACCGGGGGGGGGAGGGGAGAAAGGATGTGACCAGCCTTAGACCCTTACTACCCCCAAAGCCACTCAGGCCCACTCAGGCTCAGTCTCTATATAATTCCTAAGTATCTACCCTTCCCCTGTCCTTTTTACCGGGGCACAAAGATAATTCTAATCTACCCTTCCCCAGCCATTTTTTTACCGGGACACACAGAAAAAAATACAATATCCAAAAGTGCAGCATTATAAGTTTCATCATAACCAAGCAGTACCGCCAAGTGTTCATGCCATCTGGCATTTACTTAGTGCCAGCTTAGCCTCCAGATCCGAGACAAAAAATAGTGGCTGCCCTTCTTTAATAACTTCAATCTGGTGGGTTCCTGCAAAAACACTTGAGCCCCTGTCGCTTTAAGTGGGTCAATGAGTTGTCTCATTTTCCATCTTTTTTCCATAGTCGCTCGGCTTAGATTGGATCTAAAAAATATTGATAAAGAATCAACTGCTACTGGTGAGTTGGGGCGAGCCTTAAAAGACAGTGCTTGTTGCAGCAAAAAATTCCCCCAAAAAATCAAAATAGGCCGAGGATACCGGGCATTAAGCCTCTGTGTTGTTATAGGAAGCCAGTGGGCTCTTTGGACTTGACAGTCCCAGTCCCAGCCCGACATCCGGAAATACCTTTGACGTAGTTGGACCACAAATGCTCGGGGGTCAGCATCCTCCTTAACCTCCGGTACGCCAAATAGTCCTAGTTTATTTTGCCTTTGTTTGTTTTCCAGATCTTCAATTTTAGTTTGACAAGCCTGGAGCTGTAGTTCATGTGACTGAATGGTTTGCACAATAGCTGTAACTGACTCCTCTGTCTCCGCTACCCTGCTTTGTAACTCAGTCACATCCTTCGTGATACCAGCCACTGTACCCGTCACCTCATTCAATGATAACTTGATGCTGAGATTGTCTGCTCTAATCTGAGCATGATGATCCTGGGCTTCTCACCGTTGTTCTTGCAAGGCTTGCAATATTACTGCCAGTGATGGCTCCTCAGCAGTAAGCTGTTCTTCAGTCTCAAGCTCAGCATCCAGTGAAACTGTCTGAGTTTTATTGGCTGATTCTTCACTGGGTCCGGGCAGTTCTAAGCTGTTCTGATTAAGCAGAGTTGATTAGGGGATAGGTCGGAGATATCACTTGCTCCCCAATAGCCTTGTTGCCCCCTTACCGAGCCAGAGCCAGACAGATGAGAAATCAGTGCCTTAACCTCTCCTTTTACCTGAACCCATTTCCTGAGTGGGCTGTTCTCCATCCCCCCTCGGTGAGCTCCTGAGCTATTATACCAATTAGCCCCTTGAGGGTCAATAGATCTTTTGTGTGGCTTAATAACTCTAAGATCTTTTCTGTTGTTATTCTTCTTTGGGTTCCCCATTACAGTATTAGAGCATTTTTGTGAACCCCCTTGATTCTTCTTTGAGGTCGCAGCCTCTGTCGCACCTTCGGATGTGTTTAAGAATTTATTTTTATTTTTAAATTTAGCACTCGCCTCAGATTGTCCAGAAGCATTGCCTTGGGCCCTGGGGTACTCTTAAGCCCATCAGCCTCAGGGCTAAACACATCGTAGCTTCGAGAGATACTGTCGGGGCTCTCTCCATTGATCTCCCCAATAATCTCCAATCTGTGCTTGTTAATGCCCCTGGCCCTCGCAGCAGACATTTCCACAGTGTCATCATCTTGAATGACCAAAGACTCTCTCAAATCCACGTTCCCCCCTGAACCAACCCTACAGGTAGCTCAACGCCGACTTAGGGCTCTTCTTCTGCGCTCTCTGCGGAGTCCTCAGGTGATAGCGATAGTTTACTCTCAACATCGATCTCCAAAGCTTCTTTGGATGTCGCACTACAAAGTAACAATGCAATTGCAATTGCATTCGCTGCCTAAACTTGGAGTTCTCCCTCCTGAGAGCAGCTCGGCCGCATTACCTGTCTCTAGAAGCCGCATGCAGGTCTGTCGGCTCTTGTCGAGGGAGCTTTAAGTCCGCTCCTCAGGTTATCCTCCTCCTGCAGGGAGGCTTGCAAGCCTGCTACTCGAGTAGCCCGGGCTGTTTTCGCTGTGTATTTCGGCGGCGCCATATCCCTCCTTAGCAGACACTCTCATACGGGAAGGCACGGCCAGTAGAGCCTCAATCCGGTCAACCAGCAAACTCGCCATCAGACCCTCCTGGAGGTCTGCCAGTGCCGCCAGAGACTGCCGCCAGGTCCAAGCATGTACCACAGAGTCCGAGCCAGCATAAGAAAGGCTACACACCGCCTAAGCCCTTGCCGGTAGTTTAAGTAAGTATTCCTCTGCTTGTCTTGTGCTGTCTTATGCCTCACATCGCCGTGTTTGAACAGCCAGCTGGAGCCCTTGCGGTACTGTGAGACGCGGCGGCGTAAGTCCGCCATCTTCCTTCCCCAAAAGTGCTAAAGCATTCTGACCAAAATCTTCTCATGAACGTGATCCCCAACTTGTTAAACCCAGCTGGAAGCCACTGGCTGCTACTCGATTCTGGTAGAGGTAGACGTCTTCAAGTGTTCATTAGCTTGGCCATCACAGAAGAGTTGCAAATTCTGTAAGACAGCAGATCAATAATTTACATCATTTACATCATTGCTGCCACAATGTCTGGAACATCAAGCCGGCCACCCAGAGATCGCTTAGTGACATCATTAAGTGCTCTTTGTACCCATACAAGTGATAGATCCAGCTGTGTCCTGAAGCTAATACTCTAGCTGTTAAGGATTGCTTTAAGTTCCAGTTCCTCCTCTCAACAACTGAATTTACCTCAGAATAGTAGGAAGAGGAGTAATGTACTTATACACCTAAGGAAGCCATAGAAAGGACTCCCAGGATATTGCGACATAAATTAGTAACTTTAGTGCACAAAAACGGGAATTTAGCAGTGCAAAAATGTTAACTTTGTAGCATTTCAGGGGCAAATTATTTTAGTCTCTTTTTAAAAACAAAACAAAAATTTACTGCAGTGGGTTCCGCCACATGCCCTCTGTCGGCGGGCCTGAATTCTGTCTTTTCTTTTTTTAAATAGTGCCCACTTTGTCCTGCGCATGTCCATATTCTTTCCATTTTGAAAAAACAATAGAGCTCTAGCGACTCTCGGCACATGCCTATGGGTGGCAGGCCCGAATTCTTTTTTTCTCTCCACACAATGGTGCCCCATTGGGTCCTGCTGCATGTTCATGGGCGTCAGGTCCAAATTCTTTCTTTAAAAAAAATATATATAGTTCCCCAGCAGGTCCCACCACATGACCATGGGAGGAGGTCCTGAATTCTTTCTTTTTTGAACAAAAAAATTAGTATCCCAGCGGGTTCCACAGCATGCCTGTGGGTGATGTGCCCGATTTCTTTCTCTTTTAAAAGAAATGTCCCAAGTGTCCCACCACATACCCACGTGCGGAGGACCCAAATTCTTTCTTTTTGAAAAAAATAGTGTCCCAGCGGGTCCCACTCCATGCCCACGGGTGGCGGGCCAAAATTCCTTTCTTTTTATAAAACAAATAGTGTCCCAGTGTATCTCGCCAAGTCCCACGGGCAGAGGGCCTCAATTCTTTGTTTTTTTCAAAAAATAGTGCCCCAGTAGGTCCCATTGTGTGCCCAGAGGCGCCAGGCCCAAATGTTCTTTTTTTTAAAAACAATAATGCCCCAGCTGGTCCGACTGCATGCCCACGAGCGACTAGTCTGGATTCTTTCATTTAAAAAAAATATATATTGTCCTCAGCGGGTCCTGATGCATGCCCACAGGCAGCAGGCCAAAATTCTTTCTGTGTTTTTAAAAATACCCCTGCAATCACACCATCCACTTTCAGCCTGTGGATGGTGGGAGGGCAAGGTGAGAGGAGCAGAGAAACTGCATTTCTTGCAGGGCCAGGATGAAACTTACTTGCCATTGGTGTCCTGGATCAGAGCAACAGCAGTGTTCTCCAGGCACCTCCAGGCACGGGGGATGTGACGCAGCAGGTGAGTAAACAAACACCTCACCTGCTGGCTGACCCCTTCCTTGTATTTGGCTCAGTAGTTATAACGGGCCAATAAAAGAAATTTTGCATGGCCTTTTTACAAAACAGCTGATTTTGCAATTTTTTTTACAAATCATGAAATCCTGGAGGGTCTGCATAGAATTCCTATATGCTTTTGAGGCAAAAGGAGGGCCCTGGTCCACGTTGAATGTAGTGCAGGCATATGTTTCGATATAGACTTGTAAATCTTTAATAACTGTCAAGCGTCAGCTGAACACTGTGGCCACACCCAGAGGAACCTTGAGCAAGAATCAACTGCAAGTAGAATAAATTTAAATGCACCCTCCGAATTAGGAGAGCCGGAATGGAACTACTAATTTGTTGACAAATGTCACAACAAAGGACGTATTTCTTTGCAAGTTTGTGTAAGCCATGCCACCAATAATGTTGCTGTAATAACGAAATTGTGGCTGCCACACCAGCATGTGCTGAAGCAACACCTTCATGCGCAGCTATCCCTCATGCTAGCCTGTGGTCTTAGTTGGGAACCACACGATCACCAACCCCTGGAATAGTAGTAACGGAAACATTTTATTCGCTTAAATGGTACGTTTATTTAGCTGGGAAGCCTCTAGGCAAAGGGGTGTCGTTGCATGTAGCCTTAACGGCAGCCAGTATATCATCATTCACTCTCACATGAGAATGAGTAATCACAGCAACTGTTGTAGTCAAAACTGCAGATGTGGCAGCTTCATCGACCAAAAAATGTCCTTCAACAACAGTTCCTTCCCTAAGTTCATATCCAAGAACTAGGACACTTAAAAATCCTATATTAGATTTTCTTTAAAGATGAATCTGAGGTCCTATTCAGCAGATCCCAATATTATGTAATCTACTCTGGATAAATGTGTGTTTAATTAATCGTCCATAAGGTAGATATCATCTGTGTTGAACAAGGCTTCTGGTTTACTATCAAGTAGAATTGACGCAGAGTGAGTTGCAAACATTTCCAGACTGTTCTTAAATCCCACGGTGAGTCGGCAAAAGCAACTTTGAGAGTCTAGAACCGAGAAAGCAGGCCACTCCCTGCTTTCAGGGGCTATATTCTGGCAGAAAAAAAACATTGGATGGGTCTTATGTTTTTAACGGACTATATTATTAATAAGTGCTGTACGATATGTATTTTGTATTGCAAATACATGTGTATGGCTGTTAAAATGTCTATAGTCTAAGACTATATGGTATGAGTGGTCTGACTTCAGTACTCGAAAAAGAGGGTTATTCATTTGGGAAACACAGGGCTCAATTACTCGTTAGTATTCCAATTGTGAGAGTGTTTCTCTAACGGGTGCTTTAGCACCCTGTTATATTGCGTACAGTGGTTGGACTTGCGGGCTGGACCACATGGGTATGATATGATAAGGAGAGTCCCTATCCCAGCTGAAATGATTGCGGTATATTGCAATTGCTTGTGTAAGAGCCCATTCTTTTACATAGGCTTCTTTGACCTCATCAGGGACAAGCACAGAAAATGATGGTAATATCACAACCTCGCCCTGTGGGGAATTTCTTACAAACTCCAGGTGCCAATCGACATCTGCCAAGAGAATGTGATATGATGTTAAATTTTCCCAGAATATTACCGATATGGTGCTCTGTATGTCACCCTCAATTTGCATATCCACATGATATCATCTATCTGGAGGGCTCACGTGCCGGTCTGGGGTTTCTACTTCAATGAATTTGCTTTCATCGCCAAAATCCTGGAGCTCCTGGTGCACTATAGTGATCTCTGCTGCGGTGTTGAGGAGAGTCACTGCCCACCTCCTCTTCAGGAGGAGAGTTCAAAGTGATTGTGGAATATCTGGTGGTATTACCTGCAACTTTCCTTTTCCATAATTGTGGTTTAGGTTGTGTACGTTTTTCTTCCTTCTTCATCTTCACGTCAGACGAGATTTGTGAGTCCTCATCCCGTCTGCGCTCAGAATCCCCTCCTCTCTAGTATCATCGATCCAATGAGCCCTGAAAGAAACAAGAATGATGAGTATCGGAATACTGATACCCATCAGGTTGCTTTAATTGTGTGCGAGCACGCAAATTATAGCGTCTGTCAGAGGGCTCCACTTGAGGAGAACCTCCTTGAGAGTAAGCTATTTCTTTAGGTTTTGGTTTGTTCCAGTGTCGTTCGGCAAACTCTGGGTTATGCTTGGCATTGTCCTTGTCAGAACTAGGCTTGCCAAGTTGTGGTTTATGTGGTCTAGCTCTCAAAATATCACATTTTACAGAGTATATAACTCAGCAATAAATATAGGTAGCTCATGTTCCTGGTCAACTGGTGCAACCTGCATGAGCCGTTGGCGTATAGCCAAAGCTGCTGCCTCGCCCTTAATGTTGGGTAGAATCATTGAGGATATGGCTGGAAAATTACCCATAAATGTAATCCCCAAATCCAGAGCAGAAGCTGCCCCGTGTTCATTTTGTATTTGTTTCGACACCTCCGGCAAGACTGCCATAGATGGAGTTGCATGTGTTATGGTACAGACTGCAGCGAAGACTGTGCCACAGGTGATGCAGTCACACATTTGGGAAACCATCCCAAAGGGTAAGCACATAGTTAATATTCTATATTTGTCTTGTGGTCCCTTACAGGGAAACACAGCTTCAAATTGATTAATCTGTTGAGCTATCCAAAAAGGAAATGCATCATGTTTTGAGGGAATTTTACCCATAATTGAATTAAGAGTAACAGGACTAATTGTAGGTACAGCAAGCAACACTAGTTGCCCTGCTTGTACTGCCCATGCAGGGTCAGCCATCAAGGTGCACGAAACATATAGAAACATATAGAGTTAAACGTCTATATAGTCTTACCAGACCATTGTTTAATGTCCATAGCTCATTAGCATTGAGGTTTTGTATATTATGGCATAGTTTATAACCAGCTAGTGCTGACCATGTGGCCCCTTCCTTATTAAGGGGGCCTGTGCATAAATGTTGTAGTACATGTAATAGGGTGTCTCAGAACCAATTCTGATGTTCCCAAACAGATAGTGGAATTTCTAAATTCTGTTATGCTCTGTATTGTGGGGGGTCACAATGTTTGTGTATGTATGAAATGTTGGTGCATTAACATCCACAGCTGGAAAATGGACCCAAGAGTAAAGAACTTCCAAATGATATGCATTGTGGGCTTCAACCATGAAGCTTACATCACCACCCACATTGCTAAGTCCATGTAAAGTCAAATGCGCATTGACTACAGGTCTGGAATTAGCATTTATATGTATAGGTGGCGGATCTGCTATTAATAACAAATTGGAGGAAAAAGAGCAGAAACACTAATATGGGTACCATTTAAAGATTCAAGATTGAACAATCAGCAGACAAAATGGAGGTACTTTCCAAAATTATGGTGGAGGATTAATCCCTAACACCATGGATGTCTCTGGTAGAGGTGTATAGGTTACCATGGTCACACAAGTACTCCTCAGGATACCTGATAAATAAGTACCTGGCCAATGTTGGTAGCGCCATGTTGCATGGATTCTGATGGTAAAGCAGTACTGTGTTTTAAAACAGGACATTAGAATGTAGGGACTGAGTCTTTCTACAATGTCACTACCTGTCGGCCCAAATCCTAGGTAGCTCACAGTCCCTTACCTGAAATCCTAACCTGCCTAGAGTAGCAGGTAATTTTGGCAACCTCGAACATGATCCTATAGTCCCCAAGGGAACCGTGGAAACAGATCCTCCCCTTTCTTACTCACTCTCTCATGCATGTCCGTTATAAATACAAGAAAGATGCAAAGAAAGTTTACAATACATTTATTTAATCTATCGTAGTCTATTATGAAGCAAATGTGCTGCGATCACTATCAGAGGCAACTAAGCAATGTAATTAGCATTACTAACAAGGTATACGGGACAAACATCCCGACCGTGGCAAATTATATATCTGGCTTAATCTACCCTCTCTGTAGGAGCACAGGGATATATTAGTGATCTCTGGGATTGAACTTAGACCCCATACCTGGTGTATGTGGTTAGGTGGCCCACATCATGAGTGTAAACTTAGTTTACGCAGGGCAGCCTGTCAGGCACTGCTGTCATTCCATAACCGTCCTCCCTGCTGGAATCCTCCTCACTAGCCCCCAAGGAGACGGGTAACAGTTTATATGATAAAACTGCTGTGTTTGAATATGCAGCTGTGCAACCGTGTTATGTCTTTTGTTAGGAGCAGTTGCTGAACAAGCAGAGAAAAGCAGTACACTCTGTTGTTATGTATTTGGAGCAACCTGCTACAAGATGTGCAGACTAAATCCCAGGAAGAGTCCGTGAATTACAAGCAACATGTACAGGATATCCCCAGATTAATGTTGCAAAAACAAGTATAATATATGTGGCAATGTATATTATATGTGGCCATGCAGAGCAGAGGCAAAACGCTAAAAAAAAGTAAGAATCAAAGTGGGCCCAAAAGGGAACTCACTACAAAGCGTTCGCAAAGATAGCCTTGACGTCCTGTAGTAATGACCACATTTTCTAAGCATTCCAGCACTGCGTTCTATATCTATATGTTCAGGAATAAAACATGGACAGCACACCTATGTGAAAATATTACTTATTAAATATGTGAGAACATGAGAGAGATGAAATAGGACAAAATAGAAATCAAGATTTACCAGTCATCATATTAGCAAGGATTTTAAAGGAAATATCTTCAGTGATCAGTCTTTTGTGTTTTGTGTATCTTTGCTACTCCTCAAATAACTATATTCCACCTTATGGGCACAGTAAATAGATATGTTCTTTTAATTTTGCAGGGCCCAATTCAGTAGATCTACATTTGTAGGTCTCTGTTTATAATTTTAATAGGATTCTGCATTTGAGTAGCTTCTCAAAAAACGAAAGCATGCCAATAAATATACACAAGTCACAGATTTCCTGGCGTACCTGTATACTTAAAATAGTGAGTTATCTTGCATGTGGACAAATTGCAGAAGTAATATTGTGAAAATTGTGTTTGCACATGTAGCTTTTTTCACTTTTTGTCCACTATGGAAAATCCCGACCACTACACGAAAGCCTCCCAATGCTCCTCTCCTGGAAACACTCATTGTTGTGTGTAGCACAGAGTACTAAAAGACACATATTTTGCAGGGTTTTGGAGTGATAGACCATGTTCATTTTAACTTTTTTTTTTTTTTAAAGTTCCGTTTCAGATACCGACTTGTTTGGCTTCCTCAGTTTTTTGTATGGATTTTGTATTATATGTTCAAATTACAGATTTAAATTGGGAATTGTACATCTCCTAAATAAAAATACAAATTGTCTCTGGCAAGCCTAATAAGTGATAGGACTTATTGCCAATATACTGCAGACTTGCCACTGCATATCCATATTCAGATCAATTACCTTGAGGCTTGATATGCAAATCTAGCCACATGGAGCCATCAGCACATTTTTAAATGCGCAGGCTCTTGACTGCCCGGCTTAACTTTTCCAGGCTGAGGATTTGACAGCCATGTGGGCATGACCTCCTCAGCCTGGCAAAAGTGACTACAGATAATCATAAAGGTCCAACCTCAAGTAGTTAACTGTGAGTCCAGATATTGTTGGCATACACAGTGTTTATTAAAATACCCCTCACACACCAAAAGAGCCTTTGGTGTCATGCTTCATCATCGGGGTCTTCCCGTTCCGCTGCGGGGCGGGCGTGCTACGACTAGCGACTACGCTGGAGCACCTTAAATAATTGTGAGTGCTATGTGAGTTGGAGTGAGTGTAGGTAGGGTCAGGGGTGTTTGGAAAAGTGAATCTAAAATGATACCTGGCTTTGTGAAAGCATAAAACTATTTATTAGTCACAAGCTGGTATCGTTAAAAAAGGTGTAGCGGAGACTGATAAGCTTGACAATAAGCTTAATCTCCTAGTGGCGTCAACATGTTTCGAGGCAGAACGCCTCTTCGTCAGGACGGGGTCTGATCCCTCTGTCACTCACTAATGTTGATTCACAGTATGTGCAATGTGTATATACAGGTGAAGATAATCTATACCTATGTGGTATGTATTAATTCCTATAGTGTACAGTCCTATCAGTATTGCTGAATAGTGGGCTGTCAGAAGCAGCGGTTAATGGCCCATGAGCCGATAGGGATGAGGGGTAAATGGAACTTCCATTAGGCCACGAATAGTTCTCGCATCCTCCCTCGTCCTCAGCTTCCGAGGACGTGGAAGCTGACAGTTAACTACTTGAGGTTGGACCTTTATGATTATCTGAACCATTTACTGGAGGAGGGTGCGTCTACCTTGGTGCTGATCAGCACCACCTCTTCACTCCCTAATTTTGATTTTTGTTGGTAAAAGTGACTACAGGCCTTTCCCCTCATGAAGAAGGGGGGCATCGCTGATTATCTCGGACCAGGGCATTTCTATTTTAAGCCCTGAAGTGCCCAAGGCCGAGTCAAAGAGTGGGGTGGAGTCAGCAGTCTCACTGACTCCATCCAATTCTGTGACTTTCGGTCAACCACTGAGGGAGAGCAGCAGTCCCAACCCTTCTGGGACCTCCGAAGCTTGGAACTGCTGTCTTCCCACAGTGGTTGTCCTAAGGTCAGCCAAAGGGGAAAGGCAGCAATCCTAATCCTCCTGGGACCTCCAAGGCTTCCCTGTCAGAGAGCTGCTGTTGTGTTAAGTTTTAAGTATTTTTTGCTTGTTTGGTGCATGTGTCTAGGTATGAATGCATGCATGTTTGTTAGTGTTGTGAATGGGTGCATGTGAATGTGTGAATGTATGGGTATGGGTGAGGTGTGCCTCCCCGCCCACTCCCTGGTATAATTATTGGCCACCACTGGGCCTATTTTTTTTTTTAACTCTTAGAGCCTTGGAAACAGAATATATGTGACTGGTAATAATGTGCCCAATGCAAAAACAACAGTTGATGTACAGAATGCAGAACAATGTCATACATTCACCCCAGTACAGAGATCTGGGCCTAAATCCATTGTTTATTTGCTCACCATGCCATTCCAGTTTGAACCCAGCCATATGCAAATCAGTCTTGACCCTATGCCTCATGGGTACAGCCCAGCCCGAACTGCCAAGCCAGGTCCTCCCTGGACTGGAAACAAGCATCCAAGGACCGGATTCAGGGTTTCAACCCTCTTCAGCCAGGCTAGCTTGATTCCAGTGGCATGGACAGCACGGGACCCTCGTCTGGGCATACCCTTTCCACTCGGGGTGGTAAATGCAAAAGCAACAGTTGATGGACATAATGCAGAACAATGTCATACATTCACTCCAGTACAGAGATCTTAACCTAAATCCATTGTTTTTTTGTTCACCATGCCGTTCCAGTTTGAACCCAGCCATATGCAAATCAGTTTTGATCCTGTGCCTCATGGGTACAGTCCAGCCCGAATTGCCAAGCCAGGTCCTCACTAGACTGAAAACAAGCATCCTAGGACCGGTTTCGAGGTTCCACCCCTCTTTAGCCAGGCTAGCTTGATTCCAGTGGCATGGACAGCACGGGACCCACGTCTTGGCATAGCCTTCCCAGTCGGGGTGACAAATGCAAAAACAACAGTTGATGAACAGAATGCAGAACAATGTCATACATTCACCCCAGGACAGAGATCTGGGCCTAAATCTATTGTTTTTTTTGCTCACCATGCCGTTCCAGTTTGAACCCAGCCATATGCAAATCAGTTTTGACCCTGTGCCTCATGGGTACAGTCCAGTCCGAACTGTCATACATTCACCCCAGTACAGACATCTGGGCCTAAATCCATAAATTTTCTGCTCACCATGCTGATTCAGTTTGAACCCAGCCATATGCAAATCAGTCTTGACACAGCCTCATGGGTACAGTCCAGCCCGAACTGCCAAGCCAGGTCCTCCCTGGACTGGAAACGAGCATCCTAGGACCAGTTGGCAGTTCGGGCTGGACTGTTTCCATGAGTCACAGGGTCAAGACTAATTTGCATATGGCCAGGTCAAAACTGGGGTGGCATGGTGAGCAAAAGAATGATGGATTTAACCCAGACCAATTCAAAACAATCTGCCCCACACCAAAACAATCTTGCCCACTCCAATCTGAAACAATCTTCCCCACTCCAATATGCCTCACTTCACTGAAAAACAATCTGGCTCACCCCAATCTGCCAACTCCAGTCCAAAACAATCTGCCCCTACCTAATCCAAAACGATCTGCCCACTCCAATCCACCCTACTCCAAACCAAAACAATCTGTCTCACTCCAATCTGCCCCATTCCAATCTTCCCCACTCAATCCAAAACAGTCTGCCCCACTCTAATCCACCAATTCCAATTTTCCTCACTCCAATGCAAAACAATGTGCCCCACTCCAATCCTCTCCACTCTAATCTAATCTGCCCCACTCCAAGTTAACCCACTCCAATTCATCCAAACCATATCACCCCAAACCACACACTCCATCCCAATTCGCCCCACTCCAATCCAGTCTACCTCAACCCGGTCTACCCACTCCATCCCAATTTACCCCAATCCACCCACTCCAATCCAATTCACCCCCACCAATCCAATCCAATCCAATCCAATCCACCCCAATCCTACCCAATCCATTGTACCCCAATCCAATCCTATACACCTCACCCCAATCCAACCCACTCCTTCCCATATCCACCCCACTTCAATGGGATCCACCACCCCACTTCAATCCAAAACAATCTGCCCCACTCCTGTCTCTCCCACACTAATCTGCCTCCTCCAAATCAAAACAGCCTGCCCCACTCTAAACCAAAACATTGTGCCCAACTCCAATGTAACCCACTGCAGTCCAAAACAATATGCCCTACTCCAATCCAAAACAATCTGTTCCACTCCAATCCACCCCACTCAAATCAAATCCAGCTCACGCTAATCCTTTCACCCCACTCCAATCCAGCCAAATCAAACCTACCCAATTCACCCCAACCCACTCCAATCCACCCCAATCCACCTGAATCAATCCACCCCACCTAATACAGTTCACCCGCCCCAATCCAGTCCACCAGAATCCAATCAATCCACCCCACTGCAATCCAAACTACTCCAATCCATCCCAACCTTCGCCAATCAATCCACTCCAATTTGCCCCATTCCATTCCAACCCATTCCATTCCACCCCAATCCAGTCCACCTCATTCCATTCCACCCACCTCCAACCTAATCCAGCCACTCCAATCCACCCTACTCCATTCCACTCCACTCCTATCCATCTCACTCCACCCCATTTCAATCTGCCCCACTCCAATCAAATCCACCCCATCCAGTCCACCACACTCCACTGCAGTCCATTCCATCCCATTCCACTCCAATCCACCCCACTCTACCCCAATCCAATCCATCCACCCCAGTTCAGTCCATGCACGAAATGCACCCCCTCCAATCCAGTCCAATCCACCTCCCTCTACTCCACTCTAATTAACCCCATTACAAACCACCCTACTCTAATCCAATCCACCCCACCCCAATCCAATCCACTCCACTCAATCCAACCTCCTCCACCGCAATCTACTCCAGTTCAAGACACTACACTACCTCAATCCACTCCAACCCACTCTACCCTATTCCACCACTTTATTTCGACCCACTCCACTCTAGGCCACTCAACTCTACCCCACTCCAGCCTACACCAGTCCACTATATGCCACTCCACTCTACGGCACTGCACTCTATTACACTAAACTCTACGATACTCTCAGCGACTGAACCACTGAACTGTACTCCCCTCTACTCAACTCTACGACACTCTACTCTGCCTACTCCACTCTACTCCAACAAATCCAGTCTACAACACTACGCCCGCCACTCCAATCTAGGACACCCCACGCCTCTAAATGTTAGTTATGCTGAACTGCAGCCACACTGGTGTATAGCATGGCAAAATCCCTTTGCCAAAGCCAATAGCTCTTGTATAGGCGAGACCTATTGACGTTGCCAATGCTTGTTAATAATTTTGTTGCAAACAGAAAGCAACGCCCAGTGCTTTACTGCTGCTTAGATCCCAGTTGACCCACCTCCACATTCTCTCTTCAAATGAAACGATTCAGTTTCACATCTTTAGTTAAGAGTGTCTCTTTGGAGCAGCTTCCATGGGCATATATCATGCTAGTACAGTAAAAGAAACAAGAGGCTTGTTTAGTGCATAATAGGCAGAAAACTACCAGGAACATTATATGTCCATGGATAAGAAATATTAGCCTTTAATCAAATTGACCACCTTCCACAACACACATAAAGATCATCTTTCTCAAATGGAAACAATACCACAAAAATATGATGATTTTCAGCTTTCTGAGTAGTGATAGTGTCACATACACTTCAGGAAAAGTTATCAAACGAAATTGCGATTAATAATATTTATTTTAGCACTCTTATTTTCTTGTAACACAATAGAATATTGGTGCATGGCCATTAACATTTGTAGTATGGAATCCTTCAAACTTCTCCCGTAGACTTAAGTACTTGTTGCAAATATGGACAATTGATTCCCAATTGCATTAAATTACTTTGCCATTTAGACTCTATCAGCAAAATTACATCCATCAAATGTATTTTGATGATAACCTCCTTTCGAAGAAATTAATATTGAATTGATTATAGTCTCCTCCTTAAGTCGTGGATGATGAGAGTTTTAGTTCCCCAAACTTTGATGATTTACACAATCGACCCAGTGCTTTAAATTGCTCCGCTATTTAACTTTGTTAATAAAAATCTTTGTGAAGTAAAACAAATTGCAACTTTTAATATTTATTTAAAACAACATTTAAGAATGGGTGGTTGCCCTTTGATTTAGAGAAACCAGATTGCACGTTGTTGAAATCTTCACACCATGGGTCTCGGGAGGGGGGTGGTGGTGGCAAGAATGGCACACCGCCTGCGTCGCCAGGCACCTGCTTGGTACCTGCGTATGTCCCTCTGAAACCGGAACCCGTTTTCTCTAAATCAAAGGGCAACCACCCATTTTTCATCAATTGCACATTTTTAACACATATTTTTCACTTTCACATCTTCAGGTCAGGGTGGGCCGTAGCGGGAGGTATAGTTTTTAGGTCCTGATGAATGTCAGGTAATTTATACCATGATGGCAGAAACATGTTGACCCCACTGAATGGGAAATAGCTGAACAATTCATTTAGCTTCCTTCCTACACCTTGTTTTTAATGTGTCTGATTGGCCACTTTATAAAGTTATTTTGGACACAATCTAGACATTTTTAACCACTCTACCACACCTTCACCCAACACTGCCAAACAACCAGCTCCGCAGTAGTTCTGGTGTCGAAGCACACCGGCGAGGCACTCTGCCTCTCCTGGTGGGGCCCGATGATGTAGCATGTCACCAACTAGGTTGGTGAGTGAGGGCTTTCTATAAAAATCTAGTAAGATGTTCTATACTCCCTTTCCTCTTATCAAGTAGTTACACTCTTTTGATGTTTATGCTACCTTACCTGGGGAACCAAGAGTGTTTCTGCTACACCTTCCCTCGCTCTCTTGTTGATAACCAGTGTTTGAAGTTGGAGCAGGAACTCCTGAATGGTATTGAGCAAAGCTCAGTAGCTTTGGAGGAAAGGGTTAACCTGAGCTGCCCCGACCGCCCTAGGGAACCGAAGGGGGCAAAGCAAAAAAGTTGCAGGGAACACAAACAGTGAAAACTATGCAATCGAATGCTGTTGCCATTCAAAGTGTAATGCTGTGACTGGTGCTCAAATCATCACAGCTCCTATTGGCCCTAGAAGAATCCAGGACCTTCCAGATCCTTCCACTTCCAGAATGTTTTGTCTTTTCCGGAACATACTCTGTCTCTTTCCGCTGTGTCACAGAAGTGCTCATCTGCATTACCTAGTGACTTCACCCTCCTTCGTATCACTAGCCGCTACTAGGCTATTTGCCCAAATCAACAATGCCACAACATCCAGCTGTAAGTGGTGTCCTAATCCAGCGCATCATTGCTCCTTTCTAGGTGGGAAAACCAATCTCCTTACTGTCCTTATCATCCACGCCAGAATGTTATGTTCTCTTAAAAGGTATTTGTAAAGCACACCACTATTCAGGAAGAGTGTTTTGGCGCTTATGAACCTCGGAGCTGGACTGTTGCTGTCCCTGAAGAGGGGAAAAAACCTTAAGGTTGTTGCTGGTACAACCAGGTTTTCATCAGCTTCCTAAAGGTAAGTAGATCCGACGACTGTCTAAGTGTCACCGGCAGGAGGTTCCAGATTCGGGCAGCCTGAACTTGGAAAGAGTGGCCACCAGAATGGGTGCCAGAAAACTTGGGAACACCGCATGATGCCGTGAAGATGACCTCATGGTTCTACTCGGGAAATAGTGTGAGACTCTCCTTGTCAGATAGTGTGCGCCTGTACTTTGTAAGGCCTTAAAAACCAAAACCAAGGCTTTAAGGCAGATTCTTTTTTGGACGGGAAGCCAGTGCAAAGCCTTCAGATAAGGTGGGATACAAGCTCTCGGTCCAAGCTTGAGGACTGCCCTGGCACCTGCATTCTGGACCACCTGAAGTCTGTTCAGTAGGTACTCCAATCTTGAGACAATGAGGGCTTGGACCACAGTCTTCCTGTGGGTGAGAGGCAATACGGGGAGAAATTTCTTGATCATCTGCAGGAGGCCAAAACAAGTTCCTGTGACTGTCTGGATCTGGGCTTTCATGGACAGGGTGTCATCCAACTTAACAGCCAGGTTCTTGACCGTGTTAACTGAGGTGAGGGGAGGTGACATGCCTGATGGCAACCATTGTTTCCACTCGTCCTGAAAAGGAAAGCCCAAGAATTTTATCTCCGATTTCTGTGGGTTACATTTAGGTTGATTCTCTCTGAGCCATGTTAAAAACCCCAGTCAGGCATTTATTGATGTTCTCCCCCACAAAGTCCTCGCCCTTATCACATGTAAACAGAAGCTGCGTGTCATCCGCATAGGAGATTATTGTCGCACTGCAAGCTTCAGCCAGGGAAGCGAGGGGTGGGGGGCATGTAGAGGTTGAAAAGTGTCAGGCTCAAAATAGAACCCTAAGAGACACCCACCTTCATAGGGTATTAAGGTTCAATACCTCTCCCACAGCTCCTAACAGCATAGATGATGTGTTAATTATCCTCAATGACTAGGGAGGTGTCACTGGCTCTTCTTCCATGTATGCCTATTTGTTGTCCTTTCTCTCAGTGGCTGTGGTGGTGCCTGCCTGTTCGGTAGTCAAAGTCCTTCACTGTGGTTGTGTCACCTGTTAACCCTGCCCTGCATCCTACTGCTTCCTATTGAGGAACATGAAGAAGAGGCCATCAGTCAAGAAGGGTATGAACTTAAATTGAGCAATAAAATGTGAAATACCAACATGAGTTTCGGATCATAGGGTCAATCCTTGACGTGCATTAAGTAGTTGTAGAAACGGGTAGAAGGCACAGGTGCAACCGGTGTCTAGGACTTGTATAGATAACAAGTCATCCCCTCTACCTGTTCCATACCTGTTGTGGCCCGTATCGGTGCCGCTGTAATGGTTAGGCGCTAGATCTACCGGGGACAATCCTTCGGAGGGCTTCAGTCCCGGTTCATCGGCTTAAGGGCTCATTGCCCTTTCTGCGGGTTTCCAACTTAAATGTTAGATCAGCTTTGAGCCATTACCAGAACATCTATGATTTAGTTGAGGACGGCGCCCCAGATGTCCTAGCCATCACGGAAACCTGGCTTCAGGACACAGATGTAGCTATTCCAAATCTGGTCTGTCCTCCTGGCTATTCTATGTTCACTCTGAACAGACCCTCCAGAGGTGGCGGTATAGCGCTTATAGTCAGGTCCTGCTTTGCATGCGTGTGGAGTGGCCTTAACATCGCCGGTTGTGAAAGCGCCTCTTTTAAAATCACTGTCAGCCCTGAATTTACATTCTCTGGGATGGTGGTGTACCGCCCGCCGGGTAGTGATGTGGTGTTTCGTAGTTCGTTTCCGGATGCCCTTGGCACATTGGTCACAGGGTGTGCCAATTATTCCATCTTGGGCGATCTGAACTTACATTTCGACACACCCTCCAACTTGGCTGTTCGCAGCATCGCCGCTGACTTAGAGGCCTTTCAGCTTGTTCAGCTGGTCTCGCAGCCTACCCACACAGGGGGTCACACTCTTGACCCCTTTTTTACCAACTTGCCGGAGACCAAAATTACATCTATTTCTCCGTTAACATGGACCGACCATTTTCTGGTGACCATTCTGTGTCCCATTCCGACGGTTCCTTCCATCCCGTCGGTGAGATGTGTTCCAAGGAGATTGTGGAATAAACTTAGGCTAGAGGATTTTCACCACCTTCTAGCGGAAGATCCGTTGGGTCCACTGGAAGATGTGGAGGAGGGGTATGATCGCTTCTGCTCCTGGACTACCAGGGCTCTCGACACTCTGATTCCCATCATATCGAGTAAAATCAGTACTAGAGAGTCGAGCCCCTGGTACGACAGTGCCCTGCGTGCCTTGAAGGGAGTCTGTAGACGGGCAGAAAGAGCTTGGCGAAAGACATATGGAGCTGATTTAAAAGCTGCATATGCGGTATCCACCAAGATTTACCATCGGGCCATCTGTCGAGCTCGGGCAGCTTATTATGCTGCAGAATTTCACTGTAGCCCAAACCCGTCGAAGACTATCTTTAAGGCCGTGAAGGATCTGGTAGCAAAGCGAACTTCCTCTGTAGTGGTGAGTTCCACCTCCCACTGTGAATCCGTGGCTGCGTACTTTCTGGGAAAAGTCCAAACAATCTATCGGGCATTCCCTAATACAGGGATCGACTTGGGAAGTTCTAATGAGACGCCACACTCTACCACCCTGCTTTCCTTCCCCCCTCTTCCCTTAGATGGGTTCGACAAACTCGCTCTGCGAGTTAAATCTGGCTCTCCATTTGATCCAGTTAGACCTGCTCTGTTTAGAGAGCAGGCCTTTATGGGGCGCACTGTTGTGTGTTCCCTTGTCAACCTATCTTTGGAGTCAGGGGTGGTTCCAACTAAGTGGAAGCAGGCGGTGGTGTCTTCCATCCTCAAAAAGCCTTCCTTGGACCCATCTAAGCCCGAAAACTATCATCCCATCTCGCTGCTGCCTTGGCCGGCGAAGATAACAGAGGCCCATGTCAACTTGGCCCTGTCTGAGTATCTCGCACGAACCAATGTCCTCGACCCCACACAAAACGGCTTCCGTGCTGGACACAGCACGGAGACTGCCCTTCTTGTGATGGTGGAACATCTCCGTGCGGTGCTGGATGCTGGACAGACGGCGGCGCTGATACTGTTAGATCTCAGCGCCGCCTTCGATACAGTCTCTCACAGCATCCTCCTGCATCGGCTCGAGGAGATAGGTGTCGGCGGACAGGCCCTGCAGTGGTTCCGCTCCTACCTTGGCAATCGTTCCTTCTGTGTTTCCATCTCCCCCTTCAAGTCCAACTTCCAACCACTGGCCATGGGGGTTCCGCAGGGATCCTCGCTGAGTCCCACGTTGTTTAATCTCTACGTGAGACCGCTAGCTGATGTCGCTAGGCAGTGGGGCCTAACATTGGTCTCATATGCTGACGACACACAGCTGGCGGTTACTCTCAGCGGGGATGCGGAAGTGGATGCCCCCAGGTTTCAGGATGGATTGAAGGCAGTGGCTAGCTGGTTGACAGGGAACTGTCTCCAGCTGAATGCCACTAAAACAGAAGTTATGGTTGTCGGTAGGGGAGCGGAGCTCTGGGGTGACCAATGGTGGCCATCTGAGCTGGGACCTTCCCCGGCGCCGGTTTTGGAGCTGAAAAATCTGGGAGTATGGATAGACTCGGGTCTGACTTTCGTGGGACATACTAAAAGAACAGCGGCCTGTTGCTTTGGTCTGTTGAGAGGCTTAAGACCTGTACTTAAGTACTTTGATGCCCCAACTAGACAGTTAATAATCCAGGCCACTGTCATCTCTCGCCTGGATTACGCGAGTTCTCTTCTCGCCGGGGCCAATCAGGCTGAGCTTACTCGATTACAACGGGTACAAAACGCCGCAGCCAGGGCGATTGTCGGCCTCCCTAAATTCTGCTCGGTGGCGAATGTTCTTCGCTCCCTACACTGGCTCCCAATAAGGAAGCGTATTCTCTTCAAGGTACTCTGCCTTGCTTTTAAGATCTTGAGAGGCATAGGCCCTGAAATCTTGTCTAGCTCTCTTTCCCTTTATGTCCCTACTCGCACTCTTCGCTCCCAGGGCCAGGCCCTGGTTGTAGTCCCCAGATACAGGCTTTGCCGCATGGGCGGCCGCTCCTTTGGTGTAAAGGCGGCATCAGCCTGGAACTCTCTCCCGGTGGAATTGCGCCTGTTAGAGGATCTTATGGCTTTTAGAAAAGCCTTGAAAACTTTCCTGTTTTAGTTTTTAACCCCTAGCCTGTGTTAAGTATTTTAGAGGGGTCTTCCCTGGTTCTCTTTTTAGTTGTGTTATGTTTTTTATGCACTTCCTTGTCAAATGCGCCAGGACGCTCCTTAGCTGGAGTAGCTGTGCGCACAATAAAAACCAATAACATAACATAACATAACATATTTGGTAACAATGCAGATTAATTAGTCACAAAAGTTAAAACATTTGGTTGCTTCATTTACCCAAGCCAAGTGTCATCATAGCTGTAAAGTACACTTTGAAACTGCTGGCACATATGAAATATAGACATACACAAAGTAAACATTCAAAGAAGACATGTGCCACATGCATACATTGCCCTGTGGTAGTCCATATCAGTAACAAATATTGCACAGTAACCTGTGCTGGGAATAGGTGGTGTCATTCCTTGGCAACCATGCATAATTTGGCTTTCAGCCTACCTCCTCCAGTAAATTGAGTTTTCAGCTAATATGAAACGAGTATCTAGGAAGGGTATGTATGTACTTCAATGTGTGACTCTGGCATACCGTGTGGACCATACATATTGTGAAATGCCAAGCTACATCTTGAATAATGTTAACCCAATGCTTACACCATGTTTTAGTACACAATATTTAGAGTGAAAAAATAAATACACATTTGCTGTACACGACATGGTGCTCCATGCACACATCTTGATAGAAGATAGGTATTCATGGTTGTGCTGCTGCTTGAGCTCCTACAGTTGAGCATGGAGGTCCAGGTAGGTGTACATCAACACTCCTATCTACTAATGGAGCGTAAAAGTTAAATGAAGGCTGCCTTATCAATTTTCACCTTCAAATGAGATTTATGACAATACTTTTGATTAAAACGTGTAAAACGGTAAAAGATGTAAAACGTGAGATTTTCTACTGCATTGTAAAAACATTCAGAAATGCTTTGAAACGTGAAATATTGTGAAAGATGTCAATAAAGAGAGAAGAAGTTAGCTGTTTATGCAATATAATCGCGTGATTGAATATCTAAACATGGATAACCTAAAAATGTGCTGCTGGCGACTTTTAAATGTGATAAATGAACTAATGTATATGTATTCAAACGCTGGAAAACTATTGAAATGTTAGTTTAAAGATGCTTGACAAATACAAGAAGTTAGCTGCTTTGTTCTAGTAAAATGTGAATATAAACGTGAATAACAAAAGCGATGCATAATAATCTATTTGAAAAATAAAAAATGTGACATGTTCTTTTCAGTAGCGAGTGAATTTATTAAGAAAACTGAAATTCATATTAAAGAGTGATTCGTGTTAATTATAACTTGATCATGATTTAATGAGCTTCATGTAGGCCTCAAACACTTTCTTTCTTCATTACAAAAACAGAATCTAGCTGAAGTAGTTATTTCAGAAGCTGTGAGAACTTTTCTGTGTGTTTCTTTTCCTGCTCATGAACAATAGGCCTTTTCCTGCTTCAGCAACACTTTTGACAGAAATGTATCAATGCAATTGAAAAATCAAAGAGAACTTCTGGTAACAGACAGAAAGAGAACACATTATCTTACTTATGAGGAAAGGATGGAAATTATAAAGTTGTTGAAACTGATGACTTAGCAAAAGGATTCATTAATGCTTCTGGATTTCTTAGTGAGGTATTGATCACACCATGAGCAGCCCACTGTGGACAACCAATGGAAACCATAACGTATGATGAACCTGATACTTTGTGGTCAAAAATTGAGAACTATTGAAAGTATAATTTCCCCTTTGGAGGAGGAGTCGGGTTGGGTTTCACTTTCAATTTCCCTGCCCAATAAGCTGTCGGACTGAACTCTGATTCTTGTCACTGTGCCAAACTCTTATGAACTGAACTTTCTGAACTGATTTCACCTGTATTTTGCCAACTGGTCAAGTGTGCAGGTATAACTCTTCGGTTAAAGAGTTTTATGGTCTCATTCCTGTGACTCTATACGTTTCAACTCTGCATATTTGGTTTGTATAACCTTAATGCTGAACGTGACCTTTCCATATGTTTCTCTCTCTTTTTCTTGTCCCCTAGGTGAGCAGCATATGTGTATATCTGAATCTGTATTACATTGTGTGACTAATTGTACTAAATGATTTTCTAAAAGACAAAGTTTAAATGTGATTTGTTTTCTTGACCACTCAAATTGAGAATTAGATAAACAATTTCACAAGAACTTTCATATTTGTGTTATTGCTTGTGAACCAGGGGCACCTTACCATCTTTGGCCAGGGGGTTGGTCTTCCACACCATCCTTGGTAACTATAATTACACGTTCTTTTCTCTCTGGGTATTGAATATTGCATGAGTCAGAAGCATATGTATGGTGATTATGAATTAAAAAATTTTTTTTCCTCCAATGAATGAAGGTGACTGCACTGTATTGAGTTGTTTACATGCATTCATTTTAGATAAAGATTTAAAACTTCTTGAGTTTGTGGTTATTTACTTTTAATAAATGAAAGATAAAGTTATGTTAGTTATCACTATCAACTAGTTCAACTAATGGTCTAACGACCAGAAGAAAGAACTTGTTGATCTGTGAAGGGTTATTTAGAGATGAAAAAAAGTATTTGAATACACTAATCCAAAACAGTTTGTAAAAATAAAACGCAAAATCCCTTTTAACTGACCAATGTTTTTTACCACTGTGAATTGATGGGCCCAGGTGTGTATATGGTAGTGGAGTGTCTGTTGTTGGTGAACTGCTGGATCAGTTTTCTGGTAGCAGAGCTATGGTTGTTATTGATTAACCGCATGCGTGCGGTGCAGATTTCCGCGCCGCGCTGCATTTGTAAAAAACCAGCGGTGCATGATGAGCTCAGCTCGTCATGAGCGTACGAGAGGCGTAACTCATGACGAGCTGAGCTCGTCATCCACCTCGAAGGGGCTAGTTTGGTGAAAAATATTGTTATTGATGATTGATTTATGTTTAACAAAAGAGTTAGGGGTCCATTAGGATGTCGGGCGGTGGCACCACCGCGGTGGTGGCGGGACGGAAAAACAGCTTTTTCCACCCGCGAGCAGCGGTACTCACGTCCTCCACATTAGGATAACAAAACATAGGTCAATTTCCGTCCGCCGCAGAGTGACGCGCACCGCCATCAAAGTGCGCCCGCCACCGCGGCGGCGGGAACCAATCGAGACTCTCCGCCGTGCCGAATGACGTCCGCCCCGCTCGACAAATTAGGATGGCCCAAACAAGCTGACGCACCGCAGCGGAGACACCGCCCAGCCTGAGCAGGTAGAAAGTCGACAGCGGAGTGCGATCGCCGAGACCCGGTCATGAACGCCATGGACCCAGCCCTCCACATGCATCCGGTAATGTACCTGCTGCAACACTATCGTCAGATGGGCCGCCGCGGACGCCGCCGCAGGTACGCAACTACCCAAATGCAACACACAACACAGAGGCCGACACAGGGTCCAATCAACACACAGACACCTGGCTGGGGGTCACAACACATCCACAAGTTCACCCACACATGACCCACCTGACAACAAGGCACCCCTCTGCATCCGGAACACACATCGTCCGCCAACCAGCAGCAACGTCCCGGTCCCGGTCACGTCACCGCCACGGTCAACACATGCGCACTATGCAGAAGGCAGGGCAACTCCAAGGCATGGGCGGGGCACAAACACCATAGGGACACACCACCCCCAACCACACATCAACACACCACAACAAGTCACAGGCCAGGTGCCCATCCGTGCGCCACCCAGGCACACCAACAAGCACTGCAACAACAAGCACAATGCACACCCTCTGCACCACACAACACACAACCTGGGACACAGTCACTGCAGGAGTGGCTGACAAGGAACAAACAACACCAGTGCCACACACACTGAAGGCTCACAATCCCTCCTATTACATACACAAATAAACACACACCCTGGGTGTAGCCACAAACACAACACACACACACAGGGATGCCCCAACAGATGCCTGCACAAGAACAACATACAAACACTACAGGAACACATACTGAACTCCAACAGAAACAGACATACCCTGTCAGCCACACTGGGGAAAAGCAATAGGAGCACAGACACAGCAGGAGTACACAACAACATCACTCAGGAACAAAACACACACACCATAACACTAATCACACAAGAAGTGCATCTGGACAAACACACACTGCCACACCAAACCGACCACAGATGCACATGAAACCCCAATCAGCAAACACCACAAGACATCAGGGGATACACATCAGGCAATGCCAAGGCCACATACACACAGCACTGCGTGCACAACAAGCAGTGTGTGCATAACAAGCACAACAGCCACACACACACATGATTGACACAACCGCATCACACACACCACAAAACTGCACAACACAAATACAACAGCACACCCAGGAACTCAAGCAATACCACAGTCAACATCCACACATCCAACACAATAACTACACATGGACCATTCTGGGATACAAGAGCCCAGCCACCTCCACCAGAGCACTGGCCAGCACACACTGCTGAAGTGCACATAACCACTACAGAATGACCAATAGCACAAGGACATCACACATAAACCATTGTGGCAATGTCCAGAGTGGAATAACACTCATGGCCCAAGAACTACACCACAAAGCACAAGCCCACAAATGAAGTTATGTGGAGGCACACACACATGGAAACCAAGGGGACAGCTCACATCAAAGTGAAACAGCCTGCATGTCAGTAGCAAACATGTAAGTGGTGTACCACACACAAATAGAGGGAGGGAACACCCACAATGACCAGGCACAAGTGGCACACATAGGGGATGGACCAAAACCACACACACCATGCCATACAGGAGTGGGAAAACCACCATGTGCCTGCAATGCATGACAATCACAATGCCACTGTGGAGCAGCAGGCCCACACAGTTTACACAAAAACACACAAAACACATTGAGGATCAACCAAACACAACACTGATGTGCAACTCACACACTTTTCACACTTCAAACTCACAAACACAACAAGGAGGAGTCACACACAACACCATGGATACACCAACACACAGCACAGTGCACTACAAACAGCTCACACAAGGGCATACAATCCTCTACACAGGTCAAGACAAAACAAACAACAGGAATACAACTCCTGGCTAACACATGTGTGTCCCCCACAATACAGGGGCACACATACATCCACTACAAACTCACACCCTTCACACTGCACACCTCTGCTACACCCAAGACCACGCATCTCATTTAGACCATGGTACCAGGATCAAGGGCCAACACAAGATGACCATACACATACAAGGCTGGGCACACAGAAAGGAAACCACGCACATACTTCATGACATATCACAGCCAGCTCCTAAACATTTGCACAGCATCACACCCTGTGCTGGCAGTGTCCCCCAACCAGACATGTGAACAGTGTAGGCAACAGTACCAAATCACTATCAAGATGGCTGCATGGCAGCTAAAGTAGCCATCACACATGACAACATTTTCAGGGTCAGAATGGACTGAAGACCCTGTCACCCCTGTCCAAAAATATGATGCCTTCAAAGAGCCTTGCAATGTTGATGTTATACATGGAGCATGGTGCACAGACAATCAAATGCGAACAGAAACAGAACTTTATTCTGCAAGGACACTGACAAAAGACACAACAGAAGTAACTGTATTTATTCACAGATTGCACAGATGTAGCGGTACAACAATTGTAGACAACAGCAAGGCTCAAAATGATGTACAAATGCTCTATACCATGCACAGGTGAAACACAAACAGGAAGGCCAGTGTACATGGCAGGGAGAGGCCAACACGGCAGAGCAACAGGGCCAGTGTCCATGGCAGGTGAGACAGCAAGTAGACGAGAGGCTGCACAGCGGAGAGTACAGCACAGCAGAGCAACAGGGCCAGTGTCTTAGTACCCGGTGATGCCTCTGCAGCATGTGAGGCTGATGTCAGCCTCATTGCTCTTCTGGCCTTGCCCTTCCCTGACTGGCTCTTGTCTGTGCATTCTAGGATGGCCATGCTCTTCAGTGGGGATGGTGTCTGTGGGCGGGAGTTTTTGTGTTGTGTCTGTTGTGTGCTCCTGGTGCTGTACCTTTTCGTTGACACAGGCGAACCGTGCCCACTGCATCTGACGTGGCCACTGACTGGGGGGTGGACAAAGGCACCTGAGCTGGAATGGGAGCATGTGCCTGTTGAAGGGCTGACGTGACTGTGGATGACAACGCCTGGACTGTCCGGTGTAGCCCACCCACGTCTGAGTGTATGCCCTCCATGTATGCAACCACCTGGCCTAATTTCTTTTCATGGTCACTGAAGGCATTGAGCAGGGCAGTCTGGCCCACACAAAGCTGGCGCAGGAGCTCAACACACTCTGCACTGAGGGCAGCAGGGGGGACAGGTGCAGGGGCAGCGGTGCCATGTGTGAATGTGACTCGTCCCCTCTTAGTGACACGGATACGGGCAGCACCAGAGGAAGTGGATGGGAGGCTGGGCACTGGCCGCTGGGTGGTAGATGATGATGCAGACTCCCCATCCCCTGTGCCTGCCAACAGAGATGCATCCCCGCTGGCATCTGATGATGTGGTACTCTGTGTCTCTGGCACAGATTCCTCCTGCATACTTCTGTCCCCCTCAGATGCGCTGGTGGGCTCTGTGTCACTCGCCTCTGCTGCAGCTGTAGTGCTACTCTCTCCACCACTGGTTTCTGGCTCATGCTCCTCCGTGGTTTCTTGCGAATCTGCATGAAAGAATCTGCATGAAAGAGAGATACAGGGTTGTGTAAGTGTCATCGTCTGGTCACACGTATTACAAGCAATGCAGTATAGGAGATGCCCAAACCCACATGGTAACCGCCAAACCCTGCAATCACTGTGCAGCAACACACTACATAGACCACAACAGTGCCTGTAACGCACAAAATATTCCATGAATTAGCCATGTTCATGCAACACAGCACTACTGCCTGCCCGTAGATGGAGTGCCCCACCCCCCAACTCTCCCGGCCCTAGGGACATGATGTGGATACAACACTTATTACCAATGTCAGACCTTCAGGGAACAGGAGGGGACAACACACACATCTATTAGGTCATTACAGTCCACAATGCCAAATAGGCCATGGCAAGCACCATGTGGTAACCTGGGGTACATTGTTGTCTGATGTCTGGGCCTCAACGATCATGGTGCATGCAAGTAGGCATACCTGAAGTCACACTCAGAAAGTTGACACTGCAGTTCACCCCATTATGGATTCCCCACACTATCCCAATGAAGAATGACCATGTGGAGCCTAACCCATCTGGCAATGCGGAAGTACAGCAGGGATTATCAGCTCAGTAAGGCCAGGGTGGGCCAATGCCTGATAGAAGGACACATCACAGCAGCCACTCACATTACACAGCACATCACAGCACAGCACGCACATCACATGGGTCTCCGGAGCCACAGGCCCTGTACACATGCATCCACTCCCAGGAAATGTCACCCTCCCCAGATACTCACCACCCCTGCCTTGCTGCCGATGCTCCCTCAGACGTGCATCCAGGTCTGGATGAGTCACTGCCAAGATGCGGGCCATCAGTGGAGTCATGCTGCGCTGTGCCAAACGCCCAGTGCGTGGTAGCATCCCCAAGGTCATCTCTGCTACTTGCTTTCCCAGCCGGCTGATATCTGTTTGAAACCCCCAGGGCTCGCACCTTTTCTGCAATGGCCCTCCACAAGGCCTTACGCTGGTGTACCTTGAGCTGCAGGTATGAGAGAAAAGAAGGGTAAATGTCCAGTTACACAATGTCAGATACCAACATCTATCAGAACAGTAGCAAGACACAGACTCATGACTAATTGTAACCTCCCTCCCTCCAAAACTGGGGGACCCCTCACAAGGGCACTATGCATGGTCCAGACATTTGTGATTGCATGCACACATTGGGGCGTATATGCTCCATGATATCCCCACAAATGCATGATGCCACAACACAATATGCATCGACAGAAGTGTGTAGGTCTGCAGTAATCCAGGGCATGGATTGGGCATATCTACTATTAAGTGTGAAGGAACTGGAGCAAGGAGCATGTAAGTTTGGTTATGTATAATCGTTTTGGTGGGCAGGCACTGAATCTACTTTCTGGGTCACACTGACTCAGACTACAGGTGCACACAGAAATATTCACACATGGAAATACTGTCATGGCACCTACATGGCTATCAACCGTTGGCTCTGAATGTCTGACAACGTAACACACAACACACACACATACAAGTCCAGGCATATAAAAGAGTGACATTGTGACACACACACTCCCTTGCCCTGGAGACAGCTTGTCTGTCAGTGTTTCACACGACACCATGCCACCAGGCATATACTGCAGCTGGGCAACTACACGTCTGACACCCCCCTGCCCTGCAGCTACCTTCATGGTGACTTACCACTACATTTGGACCACCAAACAGCCTTGGGTACTGTGCCAGCACCTCGTCCACAAGGACCTCCAGCTCCTCACTTGTGAATGGACTGGCACGGATCTTCTCTGTCTTGCCATCCCTGTGGACATGGAACACCTGTGGTGGTAGTGAGTGGTGAGGGGTCCCAGGCAGCAGGCTCTTCAGGCAGCAGCAGGAGAGGGTCCCAGGCAGCAGGCTCTTCGGGCAGCAGCAGGAGAGGGTCCCAGGCAGCAGCAGGAGAGGGTCCCAGGCAGCAGGATCTTCAGGCAGCAGCAGGAGAGGGTCCCAGGCAGCAGGCTCTTCAGGCAGCAGCAGGAGAGGGTCCCAGGCAGCAGCAGGAGACGGTCCCAGGCAGCAGGCTCTTCAGGTAGCAGCAGGAGAGGGTCCCAGGCAGCAGGCTCTTCGGGCAGCAGCAGGAGAGGGTCCCAGGCAGCAGCAGGAGAGGGTCCCAGGCAGCAGGCTCTTCAGGCAGCAGCAGGAGAGGGTCCCAGGCAGCAGGCTCTTCGGGCAGCAGCAGGAGAGGGTCCCAGGCAGCAGCAGGAGAGGGTCCCAGGCAGCAGGCTCTTCGGGTAGCAGCAGGAGAGGGTCCCAGGCAGCAGGGTCTTCAGGCAGCAGCAGTAGAGGGTCCCAGGCAGCAGGCTCTTTGGGCAGCAGCAGGAGAGGGTCCCAGGCAGCAGGCTCTGTGAGCAGTGGAAATGTGAGGCTCACTCCCACAGATTTATAGGCCCCTGCGGTCATTTGGAAGCTGCAAAGCAGCAACAATTGGTTGTCCAGGTCTGCCTCTTACAAAAGTATCCAATGACCGCCTCCGCGGTGGCGGAGCACACCTTCCGCGACTTTCAAATCTGCATCATGCCACCGCGATCATCGCTCCCATTGGCTGTAGGCAATGCTCCATGGCGGTGATGCACCGTGGGTGCCCGGGGTGCGCTACCGCGATGGTGCATCATTCGAAAGTATCCAATGACCGCCTCCGCGGTGGTGAAGCATGCCGACCACCATGTACACATGCCCATATGCCAATGGTTAGTGCACTAGTGAAGGGGGTGGTGCTGGTGTCACACCGCCGGGGACAGGCGGTAGGTACCGCGATACATGCGGCGGAGCATGCCGACCGCCATGTACACATGCCCACATGCCAATGGCTAGCGCACTTGTGAAGTGGGTGGTGCTGGTGTCACAACGCCGGGGACAGGCGGTAGGTACCGCGATACATGCGGCGGAGCATGCCGACCGCCATGTACACATGCCCATATGCCAATGGCTAGCACACTTGTGAAGGGGTGGTGCTGGTGTCACACCGCCGCAGACAGGTGGTAGGTACCGCTATTTTCATGACCATTAATGGCTATGTCAATCCTGAAGAGTGTATCAGTACACAGCAGCAACATGGTGAAGGGCACATCATTGTACACACAATGCCATACTTCCATGTAATCCACAGGTGGACGTACGTTCAGTGTGACACACTTTGGTCTGTGGTCCTTGCCATGTTAGTTATGCATTTGATGGCTGATGATGCTTGACACTCTTGAGCTGGTGTTAATGATGTAGTACAAGTCAATTTGTTGTGGGTCAGTGATGACCTTGACAAGGCTTGTGTCACTGCATTGTATCGTATCAGAGTGGTGCATTCACAACAGCTCATGCACACAACTGAAAGTTTTCCTGATACTGTGATCATTGTGTTGATGGATGTGTGCAGAGTTTACATGATGCATTGAGGTGTGACAGGTACAGCAGATGGGTATGATACATACATGGTAATTTCAAAAACATTGGCGGATGTTGCAGCACCTTGCCTGCACATGTGAATTGTGTTTTCCAGTATGTGCGCATTCACATTCCACAATGTGTTTGTGGCACTTGTGTATTGTCAGTGGAGAGGTGTGCCCTCTGTGTGTATCAAAAGGCCACCCATGTAACCTGGTGTGCCATGCATCTCTCAGGCATACTTTGTTTTCCCATGACCTCATTGATGGTATGTGCTGTGGCCATCTCATGATGGTTGTCACTGACTTTTTCAATTTTACATCTCAACTAGGAGCAGGCTAAATCTCCTACGTCACCTGACAGTGCTGGAGGACATGGAGAATGAGGCAATAATACGGAAATTCCGCCTGGATAGACCAACACTGAAGATCCTGTGTGATCTATTGGAGCCCCACCTGCAGCCTCGCCGTCACTATCCAACGGCATTCACACCCACACACAAGGTGATGGCAGCACACCACTTTTTTGCGACAGGTTCCTTCCAGGAGACCGTGGCTAGCGCTGGAGGGATGTCGCAGCCCATGTTCAGCATGGTGCTGAGGGATGTTCTTGCAGCCATGATGCTGTATCGGAATCGCTACATCCATTTCCCATGGGGAGGAGAATTGGCTGCCGTGAAGGGGGACTTCTATCCCCTGGGGTGCATCCCACATGTTGTTGGTGCCATCGATTGCACCCATGTAAGTCTGGTGGCACCACAGGCGACGGAGCACATTTATAGGAACTGCAAACATTATCATTCCATCAATGTGCAGGTGGTGTGCCTTGCGGACATGACCATGTCTCATGTGTGTGCGAAGTATCGGGCTCGGCGCATGATTCATACATCATTAGGAACAGCATGGTGCCACGGATGATGGAGAATCTGCATCCCGAGCGTGCTTGGATTGTGGGTGAGTATGCCTACTGATATGGCATGCTGTGTGTTACCTGATGCACTCTGGCTGTGCAACTTTGCAATGGGTGTTTGTCATTCACAGGTGACTCAGCATATCCCAGTAGGCCATGGCTGTTGAGCCCCCTCAAGAATCCCAGTACCCCGGCTGACATCCGCTACAGTGAGGCCCATGGCAGGACCAGACGGGTAATCAAACAGACTTTTGGCCTGCTGAAGTCAAGATTCCGCTGCCTTGACAGGACCGGAGGTGCACTGGCATACTCGCCTGGGAAGGTGTGCAAGATCGTTTTGGCATGCTGTATGCTACACAATCCGGCCATCCACAAGGGGGTCCCCCTGCTCCTGGACGATGGTGAGGAACCAAGGCCACCACCTGCTCAAGGACCTGAGTCCAGTGATGAGGACAGTGGAGAGGAGGAAGGAGTAGACCTGCGCCAGCAGCTCATCGACCGCTACTTCACTTGAAGGTGGGTGACGAGGTACAACGTGTACATTGTCTGGTGTGGTTGCTGTTGTTGTGAAGGGCTATGCGCGGATGTAACCGACAGGCACGCATTCAGTCACCTGTGTGTGGTAAATGTGACATTGAGGTTCCATATGGGGACGTATGCTGGACCCTATTTGTTCACACCTGCAGCCAATTGTCTGGTATGCCTGTTGTGTCTTGTGTATGTTTTGTGTAGTGCTCTGCCTGTGATGCGACATTGAGACCAGTGACTGTTGTTCTGCTGTGTCTCCCTAGGTGCTACAGAAGAATACTGCCCTACATACTGTACATCATTTGGACACATCATGGACATTGTCAACACTGTAAATATTGCACTAAAAACGATAATGCACAAAATCAGGTGCGTCAGGTATTTTATTTTGAAAGTGGACATGTGAATTGTGCGGGAATATTAACATGAAGGTGGGGAATGAGCAGTGAGTTGACAGTCATGGTCGATGAGATGCAAGAGTAGACACCACATGGATGTGGTGACCCAGTCCAACAGACAGGTGCGATTGCTAAGGCAATGTGGGGAAAGGCAGTCCAAACAGTGAATGCAGTGGGGAAGAGGGTTGTCTTCACGGCTGGCTCCGTGACTGGCGTGTGGCAGGTGCTTTGCCTCCAGAGACTCCCAGGCTCTTCTTTGGATGACCCCTAGATATTTTTGGCGGTGGGGGGCCTGCTGAATGGCCAGCGCCGTCAGAGGACTCGCCCCTCTCTGTTGGCGCAGGGGAGGATGGTGCACTGTCATCCTGCGGCACAACAGGAGTGGACGGAGGTGGTAGTTGGGACACAGGCCTGTCCCTCTGCAACGCCACTTGCTGGCCCATGAGGTCCACCATCTGTCCAAGGCGGTTATCGATGGACCTCATCAGCAGGATGAGCTCCCTTAATAGGTCATCGGACCGGCCACTTTGTCCCTGAACCTCTTGGTAGGCCTGCACAACTCTGGTGAAGTGGTCCAGGGATGGTGTCCACTCCTCCCGAGGTCTGGTGGTGATCCTGGCCCTCCCACCTGCTCTGCTGCCAAGGACCTCTTGCCTCGCCACTGTGGGTCCACGCACTCTCTCCCTGCCCTCCACAGTCGTTGCTGTGGGCTGGATCCCCTAGGACAGGGAGGGTGCTGCAGGTAGGACTGGTGGTACTAGTGGTAGTGGCAGTGGCGGTGGTGGTGGCTGCGGTGGAGGCAGAGGCTGTGACAGCAGGAGCCTGCTGCGCTGTTGTTGCAGCAGACGTGGTGGTGGGGAGGATGGGGGCCTGGGACCTCTGCGTCTGTGGCACACCAGATGGGCCGGGCCGGAGCTCATCGTCCAAACTGTCCTGGGAGTCCACATCTGAGAGCCCATGTGCCGGGGGTGGAGACTGGCTCTGCTGGTCATTGGGGTGGTCCTCAGCAGTGAGTTCTTCATCACCTGTGGAGTAGATGGGGAATGGTCAGTGTTGGGCACTGTGCAAGTATTGTGTCATATGCGTATCATCGACTGTCTGTACACTACACAATTATGAAGTCACCAGTAGTAAACTTCATGGCAACACTGTGTGTGATATCATAGTGCAGAGGAACATCATTTACTCATACATGTTGAATGTCAATACAAAGCATGCAATTATTGTTGCGTTTAGGGATGCAGGTCTACCACACACACACATCAGGAAGAGTTAAAATAGCTACCTACCTGTTAGGTGAGGGTGAATAGTGCAATGGCTGACACATGCTCCTGGGTGGGGATGCCTCCATGGCCTGGAGTGTGGGCCAGGGGGCATGCTGGGAGTAGTGATACAGGCCTCCCACCCCCAAACAGTGCTCCAATACAAGATGGCTACCTACCTGTAAGTCTGTTTGGTGAACAGTGCAATGGCTGACACATGCTCCTGGGTGGGGGTGCCTCCATGCTGCTGGGGTGTGGGACAGGGGGCACGCTGGGAGTAGTGATACAGACCTCCCACCCTCAAACAGTGCTCCAATACAAGATGGCTACCTACCTGTAAGTCTGTTTGGTGAAGAGTGCAATGGCTGACACATGCTCCTGGGTGGGGGTGCCTCCATGCTGCTGGAGTGTGGGCCAGGGGGCATGCTGGGAGTAGTGATACAGGCCTCCCACCCCCAAACAGTGCTCCAATACAAGATGGCTACCTACCTGTAAGTCTGTTTGGTGAACAGTGCAATGGCTGACACATGCTCCTCGGTGGGGGTGCCTCCATGCTGCTGGGGTGTGGGAAAGGGGGCATGCTGGGAGTGGTGATACAGGCCTCCCACCCCCAAACAGTGTTCCAATACAAGATGGCTACCTACCTGTAAGTCTGTTTGGTGAACAGTGCAATGGCTGGCACATGCTCCTGGGTGGGGGTGCCTCCATGCTGCTGGAGTGTGGGCCATGGGGCATGCTGGGAGTAGTGATACAGGCCTCCCACCCCAAACAGTGCTCCAATACAAGATGGCTACCTACCTGTAAGTCTGTTTGGTGAACAGTGTAATGGCTGACACATGCTCCTGGGTGGGGGTGCCTCCATGCTGCTGGGGTGGGGGACAGGGGGCATGCTGGGAGTAGTGATACAGGCCTCCCACCCCCAAACAGTGCTCCAATACAATATGGCTACCTACCTGTAAGTCTGTTTGGTGAACAGTGCAATGGCTGACACATGCTCCTGGGTGGGGGTGCCTCCATGCTGCTGGAGTGTGGGCCAGGGGGCATGCTGAGAGTAGTGATACAGGCCTCCCACCCCCAAACAGTGCTCCAATACAGGATACCTGTTAGGCGAGGGTGGCCAGTGCAATGGCTGACACTTGCTCCTGGGTGGGGGAGGCCTGTATCCTGCTCAGCTGTAGGACAGGGGGCATGGTGGGAGTGGTAGTGCAGGTCTCCCTCCCTCCCCCATACAGGCCTCCTAAGCAAGATGGCTAGCTACCTGTTGGGTGACGGTGGACAGTGTAATAGTGTTTAGGTATTGCAAGGTAGTACTTCTCAGTGTGTTGTTTGGCATTTGTTTGTACTTACTAGCCTCCGCTCCCCCGGCTACTCCTGTGAGACTCTCAGGAAGCAGTATGACAAGCACCTTCTCCTCCCACGGTGTGAATGTTTTCGGTGGGATGGGAGGGCCACTGCCAGTCACCTTCGCCAGCGTCTAGTTCTTGCTCCTCCTCTCCTTGACAACCCTCTTGAGATCATGCCACCGCTTCATGATCTCCTTCTTGGATCTTGGGGTGGTCCCTACTGCATTCACCCTTTGGACTATCGTTTCCCACATTTGTGTCCTCGTGGCTAATGGTGTCTGTTGGACCAGGCTACCAAACAGTTGTGGCTCTACTCTCACAATCTCATTGACCATGACTGTCAACTCACTCTCGGTGAATTTGGGCATTTTTTGTGTTGTCATGGTGTGTGGTGGTTGAGGTGTTTGTGGGTGCAGGGGTGTGGGTGCAGTGGTGTGCTGGGGGATTGTTTGTGCTGGTGTAATGGTGGTGGTGCTGGTAGTGTTGGATGTGTGTGTGTGCTGTACTCTTTTGCCTCTCCTGTTAGATGTGGTGTATGCCTTCTCTTCTGGAGTGTAGCAAAGGATTGTGGTTAGTGAAGGGGGTGGCTTTATACTCAGCTGTGTGGGTGTGTCCAAGTGGAATTTGGGTGTCAAATGTTTTGTGGGAGTTGTCCTGTGCTGTTTTATTTTTATTTACATTTATTTGTTTTATTTGTATGTGTGTTATGTATTTGGGGGGCATGGCTAATTTTATTTGTGCAATGTTTGGCATCACTGTGGTGTTTTGGCATCGTCCGCCATGTTTTTCATGTCCCGTCCGCTGTGGTGGCTATGCTGCAGCTCTTCCGCTATTTCTCCCATTCACTCCTATGTACGTCCGCGGCGGTCGGTAACAGCGGTCCCGACCGTGACACCCTCGGAGATATCCTAATTTCCCGTGCGGTGTGTCCGCTGTCCTTGCGGCGGGTTGTTGCTTTTCCGCAGCTTTTCCGACCGCCGCGGTCGGTTTTTGACCATCACCGCCCGCGTCGGACGGCTTTGCTTGGCCCGCTACCGCCGCGGTCGGTCTTTTGTGGCGGTTGATCCTAATGTGGCCACCGGTGTATCCGCGGTGCAGGCGGGCGGTTGGTTCCCGCCTCCATGGCGGTCGGGGTGGTTTTCCGCCCTCTATCCTAATGACCCCCTTAGTGTCTCGTTTTATGTTGTCTAGAAGCGCAGGTACAGAGGTTACCTGGGCATCCCGGGAATTAAATAGTGGGTGGTGAAGGAAGCCACACTGCAGAAGGTTATTTGTCTGTTGTCAGAACACTGAGAAGCTACGGAGGGCTGGCAGTGTTGCATTAGGGACTATATCGTACAAAAGTAGAGTGCGAATGATAGTGAAACAGGTTAGCTGGTGAAACTTTGATCTCATTTCCCAATATGGGTGACACTGAAGAAGTAACAGGTTCTCCTGAGCTTGATTGAAGGGTAAACAGGGGTTTACGCGAAGTGAATGGAATTTTGGAATATATTGTCATCTATACTGATTTAGTGAAACAGACAGACTAGCGTTGTTTTTATGTTGTTACTAACGTATTTTATGAGAAGAGTTAAAAAGAAATAAGTTAACGCATTACCTTGTGAAGGGAGGGTCAGTCACAGAAGTTATACTGACGTCACAAAGAGCCGCGCTGGGATTGTTTGAAACAGCGGACAAAGCAGATAGTAAAGGGAGGGTCATTAGTAAAGAGCAATACTGGCGTCACAAAAGGCTGCACTGGCATTGGTCGGACCCCGAGCGGGAGTCTGAGTCTGATTGGTTGATAGATATAATGCATGCTAGGGTTGGTCGACAAAGAATTGTATGTTGAGTCCTGATTTGACTGCGGGTGTGAACCGTGCTGACATAGGACAGGACGTAGGTAATAGAGTTCAAAGGTATATGGAAGACTCTTTTCTATATTGTCCATCTAAAATGTTTGGAGAACGAAAGAAAATGATGTTAATAAATCAAATTAAACATTTCTTGAAGAAAGACAAGCCTGTGATGACTAGAGAGGGAATTCTTATTCTGCTACCTAAAACGCCTGCTTCATTTATGATGATGGAAAGAGGATATCATACCTGTGTATGGTTGGAGAATTGGGTGGAGTATACATAAGGTGATGGAGTTTTGGCTTTCCCAGCTCATGGTACTTTTAACATAAAGATATTGCAGAATTTGAGGAATCAAATTAATATGTTAGAACCAAATCCTATATTGGCAGAGTATGAATCATTGGAAGAATGGGAGGTTGAAGCATTTGAACGAGAACAATTTAGAAGTGGTCGAAGATTTAGAGGATTTGTTCCTAGATATCCGTATGAATCACGTGGAGATCAAATGAAGCGTTGGAGAAGAGCTGTAGTGACAGAGAGTTTATATTCAGAGTAAATGGCTGAAGAGCAGTCAGAAAGCAAGTCTAAGGAGAAAACGAAACACATGAAGACTACAGGATATGGTGAATCAGATGATGAATTGCTGGAGGATATTTTAATTGAAAACCCTCCGGCGTATCAAGAAGAACCGAGTAGGGTTAACCCAAGTGCACCGGTGATAGGAACACCCTTAATTCCACAAATTTTACATGATATGTCAGTTAATAGGGTGTTGCAAGATAATGAGAGAGAATCTTTAAATAAAACTAGGGAGGAATTAGTTCAGAAAATAAGTCAATTGAATTTAAATACGGAAGCCTTGACAGTACCTGTGACTATTGACCCTGTTATCCCACTATATAGAGATAAAAAGGTTTGCCCGAAACCTCAAGCTATGACAATTCCTTTGAGTAATCCCAGAAAAGAAGTAGTGATGTCTGATGATCAAGCCAGTGAGAGTGATTCAGTCATTTCATTAATGGATCTCCCAATAATGGAGCCTTTAGTCGAAACTCCAAAGAGAGGTTCACTGGAAATTTGAAAGAAAGGGGGTCGAGGGTCCCTAAAGAAACAGGAGGTTCAACAACGGTTACTCCCGAGGATTTAGAGAGATGGGCACAGGGAATAGAAAAATGAAATTTACAACCAAAGCTTCTAGATATTAGCAGATAGAAAGTAGATTTGGAAGAAATGATAGCTGGAAATGTGAGCGCAGAAAGATTGAACATCTACGATGATGAAGAGTTGTTACTTTTATGGAAGACCATGACCAGAAGAGCAAAGGTATTTCATGAGAAATTAACAGAGGCCGCATCAGAGATTGGGATAGAAATTGGGAGATCAAAATGAGTGCAGAAACCATATCTGGTGGATTCACCGAAAAGGATTTAGAAAATGTAAATACGTCTGGTAAAAGACTACCGATAAAGGAATGGATGAACATTTTGCGAAAGTGGGGAGACATTGACAAGCGGAGAATTAGGTGGACAAGAAAGAAAGGTACAGGTGAAAGAAGCGTCATCTGCATTTCCGGTGAGGGAATCAGAAAAGATTGAGAGAATATGTCCAATGAGAGATGTCCCTGGTGGTGGATATGTACATGTTCCTTGGAGCAGACAGGATATTTTGTCATTTACGAATGATTTCCCTAGGTTGAGAGAAAAACCTGTTGAATGGTATAAACAAGTGGAAAGATTTGTGAAGGTTTCAAAGGTTTTTTTGAAGGATCTAGATGGTTTATTTGATATTGGGGTACCTGCTAATTTATGGACAGAATGTAAAATCACTGTTGATTGGCCAAGTGAGCAATATCCAAGAGATTCTTAAACAGGAGAGCCATCAGAAGAGGTGATGAAGAAATATCACTAGGTGATTACTTTCCTGAAAGGAAAAATCCCTCCAAAAGAAACAGACTGGGTAAAAATAGACAGAACAACTCAGGAGCCAAAGGAGTCTGTACATGCGTATTATGAAAGATTGTTGCAGGTGTTCAAGCAGTATAGTGGATTTGAAAACATTGTTGATAAAGATATGGGACACTTTGCATATCGGTTTGTGTATGGCCTGAAACCGGAGATTAGTCAGATGATTCAGCAGCACATGTTGTGCTGGCAGAGCAAGACAATAGACGAAATATTGAAATATGCAAAGTATTGTAGTGACGACATTGAGGCAAAACATAAAAAGTTAAAAGAGAAAATGATGTGGGCACAGGTAAAATTGGCAGAGCAGCAGGAAACAAATTTAATTTCACAAACTGATAATCAGACAAAAGAACAGACTCAGAGTGAACAAGTGTCGAGTGGTGGTAAAGGGAAAAGACGAATGAATAGAGAGAAAGCAAGGAAGAAATGTCCTTGTCATGTGTGCGGAAAGCTTGGACATTGGAAAAACGAGTATGAAGTTGTCCAGAATAATAATGGGCCAAATCAAAATGTAAATTCGCAGATGCAGAATGAAGTGTTTGGGAATCAGTATCAGTAGCAGCAGGTAGTTACTCCACAGTATCAGTTGCCACAAGCTACTATGCCAAACAATGTGAACATTCAAAAATACAGTGCGAACACCGGATTTCACAGAGAAAGGGATGAGAATAACTATGTGGTTTCACAATATTTTTTACAGAATGATGAAGATGGTTCGGACTTTATGCACTGACGGTGCCTGAGGGGGAGGAAGAGGAGTGCTTGCTTGGCTTATTCTTGTCTGTAGATCAGAGAGGTCCATTGATTGACGGGAAAGTGGAAGGTAGTGACATCACTTTTCTATTGGACACTGGTGCTACCCGGTCTACTGTGAGAACAGCAGACATCCCAAACCTACCCCTCTCGGGAGAAACTATCCAAGTTATAGGAGTGTCAAACAAACAGATTAGAACCCCAGGTACAAGACCAATTGAAGTACATATTGGGAATTTTAAAGAAATGCATCGGTTTGTGGTTTGCGATTCAAGCCCAGTAAATTTGCTAGGAAGAGACCTATTGTGCAAGATGAATTGCACAATCTACTGTACACCTAATGGTGTCGCTTTTCAAACACCTGATGAGGATGTGGTTTATAAGATGCTGTTAGCTAAGCAAGGTACAGAAATGGATGAAATGTATTCATTAATGACTGAAAATAAATTGCCTGAAGAATTGAGAACCAATGTAAATCCAGAGGTGTGGGACTTTTCAGGAAAGGATATAGGGTTAATGGCAAATGTAGATCCCGTGAACATAGTGGTGAAAGAAGGTGCAGTTTATCCAAACACACGGCAGTACAAAATGAGTCCAGAAGTGAAAGCAGGAGTTGCTCCAGTGATTAACCAAATGATTGAGCAAGGAATTCAGTAAGAAATAATGAGTAGTCCTTGTAATTCACCAATCATGGGATTTAAAAAGCCTAGCGGTACGTACAGGATAGTGCAGGATTTGCTGAAGATTAATAAAATTGTAGTGCCTTGTTTCCCAGTGGTGCCAAATCTAGTAGTGATCCTTTATCAAATACCCTGGAATGCAAGTTGGCATACAGTAATTAATTTGTGCCAAGCATTCTTTTCCATACCTTTACACTCAGACAGCAAGTATCTTTTCGCATTCCGGATTGAAGATCATGTTTTAGCATGGTGCCGAGTTCCTCAAAGGTACACAGAGAGTCCCTCAATTTTCAATCAAATTCTGAAAAAGTGTCTAGAGTCATTAATTATGCCTGGAAAATCAGTTTTGGTTCAGTACATTGATGACCTACTGGTGGCATCAAAGACACGAGAAGATTGTGTCACTGACACAATTGCATTACTGAACCATTTGGCAGAAGGAGGACACCTAGGGGGTCATTAGGATTGCGGGCGGATCACCACCGCCGGTATGGTGGTGGCGATCCGCCTGCTAAAACCCTCCTCCCGCTCTGAATTATCCCCTGCCACATTACCATGGCGAGGGGGACCCCGGCGGACGGAAAGACCGTCTGCCGGTTTTCCGCCCGGTTGAAGAGTCAACCGGGCGGAAAAGCTGCTAAAATGGTGGCGGTGTCTGGGAGACACCGCAGTCTATATTAGCATAATAGCGGGGACATGCCTTTCCATGGCGGCAATGCCGCCATGGAAAGGCAGGCATTTTTCGCCATTGGGATTCTAGGGGGTTGGGGGTGCACATGGGGGTACCTATGGTACCCCCCTGCATTTCCATGCACAACATGGAAGGCACCGCGCGGTGCCTGCCATGTTGTGCATGGAACTGCACGATATGCCTTCTTGGCATTGCGGCAGGCGGTGCTGAGACCACTGCCCGCTGCAATGTCAAGAATGCAGGATGCGCCCGCCAGTGTGGCGGGTACATCCTAATGTCACCAACGGGACCCCTGCACCGATGGTCCCATTATGTGAAAGGATGGCGGGTGGACAAAGTCCGACCGCCATCCTAATGATGCCCAAAGTGTCTCCAGAGAAATTGCAATTTTGTCAACAAGAAGTTAAATACTTAGGATATAAAATAGAAAGAGGATTTAGAAACGTGACCCCAGAAAGAATAAAAATAAACAAATGCAACTACCTCAGATGCAGAAAGAAATGAGAATGTTTCTGTGAGTGGTTGGGTATTGTAGGCAGTGGATAAATGGTTTATCCCTGCTGGCGAAACCATTGATACAATTGACCTGGAAAAGAGCGAAAGATCCAATTGATTGGAATGATGAATGTTTGGAAGCCTTTGTAAAACTGCAAAATTGTTTGTGTGAGGCCCCTGCCTTGGATATGCTGACTATTTGAAAGAATTTACACTATTTTGCTGTGAAAGAGAAGATTGTGCACTCTCAGTTCTAACTCAGAGACGTGGATTAAGCTGACGTCCAGTGGCATATTTTTCTGCTACTTTGGATCCAGTGGCTTCAGCTTTACCTGGCTGCTTAAAAGCAGTAGCTGCTACTTGTTTCAATCTGGAGCAAAGTGAATCAATTGTGATGGGACATCCTGTAAAAGTTTATGTGCCACACTCAGTCGAGATTATTTTAACAAGGACTCAAACACAGTACCTCACTTCTAGTCGGATGACTATGTATAAAAAAGTGATTTTGGGAGCAGAAAATGTGACAGTGATAAGATGTGCCATAATGAATCCTACCACATTGTTACCAGACCCATATTGTGAAGAAGTGAAAGATAAAGTTGATCATGATTGCTTGGATGTGACTGAATTGAGTAGTAAGCGCTGCCCAGACATAAAAGAAGAACCCTTGACGGAATCAGATCATGTATTATTCGTGGATGGGTCATGTCTGAGAACAGAAAAGGGAGGGCTAAGTGCTGCATACACTGTATGTAAAATATCAGGAGCCATTGAAGCATCCTGTTTACCTTGAGTCAAGTCTGCACAAGTAGCCAAATTGGTGGCCTTAACAAGAGTAACCATATTTACAGATTGTCAATATGTTTTCGGGGTTGTGCACGACTTCTAACTTCTTCAGGATCTCCAATCAGAAATAGCAAAAATGTAAAGGATTTATGGAAAGCATTAAAATTGCCAAAATAAATAGCTGTTGTAAAATGTGCTGTACATAGGTCAGGAAATGACTATGTGACAGTAGGTAATAGGCATGCAAGCCAAATTGCTCAATACTGTACAAGAAATACAATGGCATTAAACTGAAAATTGGAAACTTATGTTCTTCTCAGCTCTTGAAATATGGGATGAGGTCAAACAGTTGCAGGAAGAAGTGGAGGAGAAGGAAAAGGAACTCTGGATAAGGTCAGGATGTACAAAGAGGATAGAAAATGAAGTGCGGGTATACTCAGATGGTAGACCAGTCATGCCAGACTGTTTGCTTTCTCAAATGGCAAGAGTATATCATGGGGCAACCCATATTAGCAGGGATGCAATGATTAGACTATTCAGACAAAATTGGTACAATCCAAAGTTTAGGGTAGTTGCAGAAAGCCTTTGCCAACGATGCTTGATCTGTCAGCAGCAAAATCCAGACAGGAAGGCAGTGGTCAGCTGGGAAAAAATTGGAGAGGTAGTAGGGCCATTCACCAGGTTGCATAGAGTTGCCTCGGTGCAATGGTCAAGTCTGCACAAGTAGCCAAATTGGTGGCCTTAACAAGAGTAACCATATTTACAGATAGTCAATATGTTTTCGGGGTTGTGCACGACTTCTAACTTCTTCAGGATCTCTGATCAGAAATAGCAAAAATGTAAAGGATTTATGGAAAGCATTAAAATTGCCAAAATAAATAGCTGTTGTAAAATGTGCTGCACATAGGTCAGGAAATGACTATGTGATAGAAGGTAATAGGCATGCAAGCCAAATTGCTCAATACTGTACAGGAAATACAATGGCATTAAACACAAAAATTGGAAACTTATGTTCTTCTCAGCTCTTGAAATATGGGATGAAGTCAAACAGTTGCAGGAAGAAGTGGAGGAGAAGGAAAAGGAACTCTGGATAAGGTCAGGATGTACAAAGAGGACAGAAAATGAAGTGCGGGTATACTCAGATGGTAGACCAGTCATGCCAGACTGTTTGCTTTCTCAAATGGCAAGAGTATATCATGGGGCAACCCATATTAGCAGGGATGCAATGATTAGACTATTCAGACAAAATTGGTACAATCCAAAGTTTAGGGTAGTTGCAGAAAGCCTTTGCCAACGATGCTTGATCTGTCAGCAGCAAAATCCAGATAGGAAGGCAGTGGTCAGTTGGGAAAAATTGGAGAGGCATTAGGGCCATTCACCAGGTTGCATAGAGTTGCCTCGGGGCAATGGACTGCAGTATGTTCTTGTTATAGTGTGCTTGTTCTCGAGATGGGTGGAGGCTTACCCCACAAGAAGAAATGACAGTCTTACAGTTGCCAAATTACTGTTGAGAGAGCTGATACCTCATTTTGGTTTTCCAGTCATTTGGAATCAGATAGAGGACCTCATTTTATTAATGAGATCATTCGATTAATCTGTGCTGCATTTAACATTGAACAAAAACTGCACTGTGCTTATCGTCCAGAGGTTTCTGGAGTAGTTGAACCGCTTAATGGCAGAATCAAGTCAAGTCAGGGTTAGGGAAGGTGTGTGCATCCACAATGCTAAAATGGGCAGATGCATTATCTCTGGTACTGATCGTTCTCAGAAGCATTCCTGACAGGAAAACAGGATTGAGTCCTCATGAGATACTCATGGGAAGGGCAATGAGACAAGCATATATTCCTGGAAATAAATTGATGAATTTAACTGATGATCTGGTATTGGACGATTGCAAAGGATTGGCTGACCTGGTGTGTTCTGTCTCTCATCAGGTTGGAGAAGACTTAGTTGCCAGGCAGCCAAACCAGGCGCATGATTTGAATTCTAGAGACTGGGTGTTCGTGAAGAAACACATGAGGAAATCGTCTCTAGCACCCAGGTGGGATAAATCACGTCAAGTCATACTAGTCACTACCACAGCAGTGAAGTGTGCGGGTTTACCCATTTGGATTTATGCTAATCCTACCGGAAGAGTTCATAGTCCATATGAACAAACAGAGCAGCCACTGACTGAGCAAGCTGGGACGTCAGAAATTGAAAATCTTGAAGTCGAGGAATCTAGAGTGACAGACTCTGGAAGACACCTATATGACGAACAGCCAAGTACAAGTCAGTAGGATCGGATACAAGTGATTTAAATACCTGAAGTTGCTTGAAAAATAAGAAGAAGAATCAAATTAAGGGAACAGGAAGGTAGAAAGGAAAAGTCGGAGAAAGAAGAACACACCCAGGTAAAGGTAAACAAAGACATTCAGAAACTCGAGCAGGGCCAGATCGAAGTATAAGAACAAGTTCAGGCAGAAGAAGAGCAAATCATAATAACACCTGAACAGGATCAGATAGGAGTAGAAGAACAGGTTCAGGCAGAAGAAGAACAAATTGAAATAAGACCTGAACAGGACCAGAAAGTAGAGGAACAGGTTCAGGCGGAAGAAGATATAATGATAATAAGACCTGAAAAGGTAAAGGTAAAAGAAGAAAACAATACAGAAAAAAGACAATTAGAGAGTGGAAAGGAACAAGAGCAGATTGTACCCAGATCAAGGGAAAATAAAAGCACTTTAGAAGAAGACGGAGAAGGTGAAATTCTATTTATTGGCTGTTTGTTAATCAAGCTTGAAGGTCACTGTGTTCCTAAACTGTGCAAAACACCTTATCTTAGTTCCCTTGAAAAGCTCTTCTTCTCTAAAACAATGACTGAAGAAACAGAATTTGTGGATAGAGTTGTGCAAGAACTGCATCTCTTAGCAAACGACACATTGCAGAAAATGTTAGGAATGCTGTCACCCTAAAACTAGGTACACACTGTCTAACATCCAGGGGTGGATCAGTAACTTTCGTGATTGAGGCACACAAATCATATAGAACAGAGGTATTCTATTCATGGGTTACATTCAAAGTTGCAAATGCAAGAGCAAAAACATTTCATTACTACACGGAAGGTGAAATACCAAACGAAAATTGGCCTTATGATGACATTGAAGTTCCACTCACTAACCAGGAGCATCTATACTGGTTTATAGGTGCCCTCCCCCATACAAGTAATAGAGTAAGACTCTGTCCGCTCGGAAGCGAAGGAGTGACATGTCCAACATTAGCAGCCTACACATCAAATTCTGACGTTGAAACAATGCCAGGAGGAGACTTACTAATACTTCACAAAGAATTAATAAAAATTTACAGAAACATGACACAGTTTGTCATGAGGACACTAACAGTCCAGTCAGCAAAGGCTACAACAAACACGACTCCAGTTCAAAACACAGCAGCTAAAATTACACCACAAACTTTACACGCAGTAATGGGTAAGATGCCCGCAAAACTTGAACATATCCCATTCCGGGTAGCTCAGAAAATAACACAGCTAGAAGCAGTATTCACAAATACTAGCCCTTATTAAAAACACAGAATGCTGACTATCTGCTTGCCCATGGGGATAACACCACAGATAGAGGAGTGTACCTCTTGGGGTAAATTTTTCGCTGCCATGTATCCCAGAACACATGGTATCTCATCATTAGCAGTAATACCAGATGTATTAAGACAAATACAAAATGATTACAGAGCAGAACCTGCTCTAAACTTAGTGTTAAAATTACTAGGTAATTATGTCAAGGTATCAGCTATAATACTAGCAACCATTAAAGGGGAAGCATCATCTGTCAACGCCTAAGGGAGTTCAGTCCTTTACAACAGGAACATGAATTACCTAAAATAATTGAAACTGCTTATACAGAGTTAGGCAGAGACAGTTTGGGTGGGAAAGCATTAAAACCACAACTAACGAGTAGTCCCGAAAAGAAAACCTTCAAGCCGACACCTGCTTCTTCTAAAAAGAAGTGGGACTATAACGAAATACAGAAAAAAGAAACTAGATATCAATCTCAGAGGTAGATCTCCTCCACAGTAGCCCTCCGAAAGGAGGTATAACCGTAGGAATAGGGACAATATTAGGAAACCTGACAGGTATCAGGATACCTCGTTCCTTTCAGGGTTCAACAAAAAACTACGAGAGGGAAGGACGGTCAGACAGATACGAAGAACGTACAAAGTCCAGAGACAAGCAGCATGCTCAAGACTATACTTCCAAAAAAGAAGATAAAGCCAGACCAAAACCTCAGTTCAAAAATAAAAAGGTTGCAGGTCTAAAGATCAGACATGCCCAGAATTCTGAGGACTCAACTGCTGAACAGGGAATGCTCTGACAATGCTAAACAGTGCGGCAGAAGTAACAATAGCTCACCAGAACCTGATGGAATTTCTGGTGACAGCGGAATGATTATATCACTGTGGAAACACCTGATACTAGGGTAAGTGTCCCACATAAATTGTATGAAATGGAGGGGGACAAGCCCAGGAAAGTTAGAGGTCTCTTTTGGGAGAACCTAACGTCTGGATATGACGTCCTATTAGCCGAACAAGATTGGCTGTAAGCATTCGTTATGGATTGCCCTTGGGGAGAAGCAGTAATTTTACCAGCCTTTTCAGACACTGTTCCCAAATATCTAAAATACACATATACACGGGAGTGGGCAGTAGCCCTGGCTCCGGCATTATATGAAAACCATGTTGGATCGGATGAGGATTCAACCCACCACATAATTATATTAAAAACACTACGACTCCACAGAGGCAGTATCCAATAAAGCAAGAAGATAAAAAACAGAACAGGGAGATCTTAGATCAACTTGAATACCAAGGGGTGATTGAAACTTGTACCTCTCAAATGAACAATCCTTTGTTTCCTGTTATGAAACCTGACAACTCATACCGTCTAGTTTTTGATTACAGACATTTAAACACTTGCACAAAAATATTTGCAATACAAAATGCACACAGTGCTGCATTAATGAATAATATCGTGTGGAAAAAATACAAAACAACACTAGATATCTCAAATGGATTTTTCTGCCAAAACATAGCACCTGACAGCAAGTATTTAACAACATTCTCATTGTTAATATCCAATTTCGTCGACTCCTCCAGAGCTTTAAGAACCACCCGGGGCTGTTCTCAGCCAGAGTAACTGAATTTCTTCAAAATCTCTGGAAGAGGCATTATCCTATATGGATGATATTTATCTAACAGACGAGGACCTGGAGGAACACTTGAACAGAGTGAATACCATCATTTGGGGATTTTCCTCTGAGGGTTACAAATTTTACTTTAAAAAAATTAAAAAATAGCCCACCTCAGTGTCCTTTTTCTGGGATATGAGCTTTTAAGTGAAGGGAAAAGCCTAGTAGCTAACTTTTTGGAAAAGCATGCGCTGCTCCTACCTCCAAAATCATAATTTTTTTTGCAATCTATCCCGGGATTCCTGAACTTTGGCACAACATACATTTTGGATTACGCAGAAAGGGTTAAAACTTTCTACGATTTAATCTGTCATCTTCCCATTGACGAATTCTACCGCTCCCGTCATCACTGAATACCGCCTAAAATGGGCGGATGAGCCTGTAAAATATCTTGGTATATGGCTTGGCAGAAATCTGCAAGATATATGAGACATGAACTATGGCCGTGCCATAGCCTGGCTAACGGAGAAGGTCACAGTGTGGGTAAAGCTCCCGCTTTCTTTAGCTGAGAAAATTGCACTAGCTAAAATGGTAGTACTGCCGAAATGTCTCTATTTATTTGTAAATATCCCGATCCCCCTGACGAATGCCTTCTTTAAATCCCTCAGGTCCCTGTTAGTTTCGCTGGTGTGGGCAGGCGGGCAAGCTCGGGTGTCCTGGGATTTGCTGATGCTCCCACTTTCTCAGGTCCGTTTGGGGACATGCCACTGTATGGCTAGTGTGCTCAGCCTCGGTTTCTCCATCATTGGGTCCCTTCCAACCCCATGAAGCAGTGAAGACAGATGCGACCACTCCAGTCCCCCTCCAGGTGGCTCTTTATCAGCCCTACCGTCATCCCACAGATGGCATAGACACTGTGGAGACACTGAGATGGTTGTGGAACGAACTGCAGAAGAGATTCGGTGCTCCGATACTGTATGCCCCTTCCATACCATTGGCGCACAACGCAATGCTCTCCATCATGGGTGAAGGAATAAGTAAGTTGGTAGCAAAAAAGATGAATCTGAGTTCCTTTGCAGACCTATACCCCGGGGACACATTTCGGCCACCTCCGATTGTAAAAGAGGGTCAAACAGTACTTTTTGCTGACCTATTCCTTTATTACAAGCTGAGAGCTGCCTGCCGTTCTTTTCCGAATCACCCTCCCACCATGCATGCATTGGAGAACTTGTTAACGGTCGCCACGCCTCATATACTTGTTACACGGCTTTACCCACACATGCAAACCTCGGCCCCCTTGACACAGCCGTGGGCATACCAAGCGTGGAATGATGAACTCCCTATTCCGTTGATGGAGGACCAGTGACTGTACTGCTTTCACCAACTCACTGATTTATCACCCAACTAAAAGCTTCGACTAATGCATTTCAAATTCCTTCACTGTTTTTACAGGACACCTGTTAGTTTACATCGTATGGGACTGTGTGACGACGACGGCTGTTGGAGGTGTAGTTTCCCCCAGCAACCGCGTGGCATGGAACTGCCCCCGTTGTTTTAGTCTACAATTTTTATAATAATTCACCAGATAATCGACACACCTATTGATCCCACTCCTTTACTGGGCCTATTGAGCTATGTAAAAGACACACCAGTTAAAGTTCGTAAATTGCATGCACTGCTTCTCCTTTTTGCCAAACGCCAAATTGCAGTACACTGGAGGAGGAAGAGGGCGCCTTTAATTAAGAAATGGATCAGGGACGTCACGTATGGGCATTCCCAATTGTCCACTTTCTGGGAGTTAATGCCCCTTACCTCTAGTCCCAGGGACATCTTGGAACCCTTTATTACGTGGGCCAGGGAAAGACAAGGGGCAGACGAGAATATGCCATCTGATGTGGGGGTTATGGGGTCGTGGGGGAGGGACAGAGCTGCTAGGTTTAAAACAGGACGATTGATCAATTATGCACTACACGGGGGGAGCTGTCCTGGATACCAGTCCTTGCCGTCATTGGTTCTCTCAGGATAGGATTTGCTGCGGGGGGAACATTACTCATCTGCTGTGGCTATAGGTGAGACAGATACCCATGTATTACCAACTGCAATGTATATGGGGCATTATTGCTTATGATTATGTGGAGAATGTGGAGAAGTGTGGCTCAGGGGTTAGAGGCAGCAGACCCGGAAGCTGAGATCGGTCCTGGACCAGGGTTCAATTCCCCGCCTTGGCGGGTCTTGGGCTAAAAATTCCACGGACTCGATAATTCTCGCCCCGGTGCCTCCTCGACTCACGGGTTCACACTCTGCGACTCTGGGCAATAGCTTGCTTAATCTCCACAACGGCCCCTCGCGGCGTGATGCCTGACTTTCACCTTGTGGATACCCTGCTATCTCACAGGGGAATACCAGGAAGGGTTCCCAAAGCAAGCGCCGGGAAACCCACTGCGGGTAGCTGTGCGCTACATAAGCTCAACTACATTTACATTTACATTATGTAACAATTGCCTACTGGCTAGTAGTTTGGTATGTTTTTTTAAAAATGCCAATGAAAAGAATTGAAAAAAACAACAAAACCTTTCTACGATTTAATAACACCTGACTTTTCAGTTAGATAATGGACCCAGCAACATACAGATATCCAACGTTTCCTAAAGCTGACAAATTAGCTTCAAAACACTTAAAAACACGGGTGAATATACACAACCTGGTCATCCGCATAGTTGCGGATCAATCAGGATACACCTACCTAACATATAATGAAGGTGAAACAGTCCAATAGCATACAAATCACATTTCTATACAAACGCTGAGATACCTTTAGCATCAACAGATTTTTTTTAACAGTGGTACAGCGGTGAGAGAATGCGAACTGGCTCAAGGTAAGCTAATAATTGTCGTAACCCCAATACCGGCCTTAGAAGCTGCTACAAAGGCTAGTGTTCCTAACGCTAAAGCCTTACATCCAAGATGGATACAATGGGTTAATTCTCTCACTGCAACAGATGTAGAATACAGGTACGACCCAAGTTTAAAAACACAAACATTCTTGCAATACGAGCAAGAATATCCTCTCCCTAATGAAATAATGCCTCTAGATCAGTATGAATATCTAATTTACACTGACGGATCTGCTCAGCCGGCCATTGGAAGTAAACCGCAATACAGCGCTGCATGCGCTATTGTTAAAGGACGCATGTAGGATGAAAAGTTTCATCCAAGCTGTACAAAAACCCAGTCTCTAGGAGACTGCATGTCGCAGCTGGCATGTTACTAGCACTATTAAATATGGAGTATTCGCCTCACTAATTGTGTGTGATTCCTCTTACTGTGTACAGTCATACAATGCGTATTTACAGCACTAGGGACAAAATGGGTTCAAAGATGCAAAAGGTGGCACTATTAAGCACAGAACGCTATGGGAACAGATAGTGGAGTTGACAAAACGAACTACCAAAGGCTCACACGATACACACACTGAGTCATCAACGTGATGGTGTTCACGTTGAAGTGAATTCATTGGCTGATGAAGTCGCAAAGGGGGCTGTACACACGGCCTCCAAAGCTGCAATCACTCCTTCAAAAACGAGAATAGATGGAGAGATTATGGGTGCAATTATTGCTACACGCAATAAATCGGCACTACCGAAAACATTTCCACTCAAATACTCCTACAAGTTAGATGCCAATAAAGTTCCATTTGCTCAGATTCCTGGAGTGGGGGATAGGCTAATACCAAACATGGATCTCAGGTTAGGTTTAATTTAGCAGCACACAAGGGTATAGGTTCTGCACAAGCTGGAGTTACGGTGACTGTTTCCTTATTGAAACAACACTACTGGTGGCTAGGATTAACTAAGCATACTAAAGACTATGTTTTGAAATGTGACATCTGCCAACAGATGAAGGGCTCCACCGTGACACGTCCAGCACAGACACCTTTATTAATTTCAGACAAACCTCTTATGTGTGTTTAGTTGCACCACAACTTACAAAGTGATGGGGATTACAAATATATCATGGTTGCAGTGGATTCCTGCTCAAGATTCCTATGGGTGTGGCTCCAGCGCTCAGCTGATGCTCGAGCTGTTATAAAAGATTTGCAAGTTTTTATAGGGACATATGCAATTGGCACATTACATTCTGACTGTGGCCTGTGTTTAGCTCTAGGGCTTACAAGGAAGCCATGGGAGGTGTGGGTGTAGCATTGCGGTACTCCACTGCATACCATCCAAAGGGAAATTTGGTTGTGGAGAGGAAAAACCAGGACTTAAGGCAGTCTTTAACAGCTAGAGTGTTAGGCTCGATGAGAGTTGGGAAAACATTTGTATGGAGTTCAAAGAGCATTGAATAATATGCCAAAAAGTTCTCTAGGGGGTGTCACTCCTTATGAGTACGAGATGTGAGTACCTGTTCTTGAGTGTGAAGGCACAGTGGTGGATAAGAAACCTTTTGACATCCATAAACGTTTGGCTGTTTTAAAGTAGATAAATGAATTAAGGGCACTACAAAGCAAAGTCCAGGTAAAGCGGACAGCCACATGGGGAAGTCAAGTCAATCACGGCAAGACCTGTCTGGGTCCTTAAAGTCGGGGATCTAGTCAGAGAGAAAATAGCAGACAAAAAGGAATTTGGGCCATTATACAGAAAACCTATACCTGTCCTGGCCATTGAAGGAACATGAACTGTACTTCTGCCACCTCTTGCCGGTAAAAAGGGGAAAAGATTTGTCTCAATTGATCTGATCAAACCACACTATGAGGCTGATACTGAGTAGTAGGCCGCCTGGACTCCCAAGTAACAGACACCCTCCTCTTGCTACCATACAAGAAGTTTGAACAGAAAGGCTCATCATGTTTGAAGAGTCACCAACACGGAATGATGGACTATGCAACACTGCCATGGAACTCGTTCCTCTTGAAACTGAAGTTCAAAATCAGAATCAAAATCAAAATGAAAGACACATTTCAATTAGACCAAACACAGATATCTACATCAACATGCCTCAACAAGAGCAAACTACGGTTTCCACAAGACCTGCGGAAATACCTAAAATTGATCGAACTACATCTGGCTATTTCATTGACTTGATACGTTATCTTTGACTCCAAGTGAACCTGAAACTATGCCAGCCCAAAAAAAACGCAACCAGCAATTCAAAGGCTTTCAGAACTTTCTTAAAAAGACTTACCTGGTATCACCTTTGATAGAACTCTGGGTAATTACTAAGATACATTTCTTTCGTATCTGGATTGTTTTTAGCATGTTTGTAAATGGGACTTATCTTCGACAAAGCTCTGCAGCACCAAAAGTGAATCTAATTTTGAAACCTTACCTATCATCTCATCGAGAACAAAGAGACTTGTCATCAGGGAACATTACAGCAGTTCCCATACCTGATAGTATAGTACGGGACAAGGTTGATTATGATATATTTGGTCCGACTGAACTTTTAATAATACCACATTTATTTAAAATATATTTAAATGATATCATTACCTCAAGCACATTTTCCAATGATAGGGATTATGAGACTGTAAATAATATGTTATCTGATTTAAAAAAAATCTGCTGCATTTTCTCAGATTTTGAAACCATATATTGCTATCAACATTATGGTCATCAATTTCTGCACAACTCTGCTAATCCCAGAAATATCTTTGCATACCACCAATGGGGACATTGCCCAACACCGCCGAAAAGCAGTCCAAAAACATTTTCACAAAAATGTCCATATTTTTCTGGGTTTAACATTGCAGACCCAGCATCATATTACTATAAGGTCACACCAACATCAGCGCAGAAAAATATGTTGACAAACACCAAACAGATTTACTCTGCTTACTTTATTACCCAATTGTCTTAACAAGGTTTCGACTTAGCGCTATTTAGAACATGCCTCATTTCTCATCAAATCATGTTTTTGAATGACACAGTGCAACAAACTACCTGTCTTGGAATAGCCAAGAGCAAGGATTTGAACTCACCTCAGTTGCCAACACCATTTCAAACTGAGGCTAACAATAACTCACAAAAAGGGATTACATTAGAGGAGATCATGCAGTACAATGGATCAGACCCCAATTGGAAGGTATGGTTGTTTTGGCCTTTAGACATCAACAGATGTCAGGAAAGATTCAAGGGTGCAGCAAAAGGGCTGTGTATGCACAGGCCAAATCCACGCTATGTTCAGAGAGAACACCCAGGGGTAGTGACATCATACAGTGTTGGGAAGTTATGCCTAGATTGGCTAAAATCCTCATCACTTTCACAGGTGAAACAACACTGATCCTTACCTACAGAGGATGTGGACCTATGGGATTTTGTATTACATCCCAGACAGCTCCATAAAAAACATTTCTTATATGCTGTCTATAATGAATTCTGGAAACTCTCCCAACAAGAAGCAGCAGAGAGACTACAATAAATAGATAGGATTAATTTAGAAAAATCATTAGCCATAGTTGACAATGGTATGACTACATTAACTTCCAAGACATTTTCACTGGGCAGCATTGATTCTTCTGCTATCGATATACTAGAACAGGATCTGTCCATACAACAGCACTGGCAATCACAATTGCGTTCTATTATAATATTAAGCTGGACACTGCAATCTGTGTGCACAGGCTATGTGCCTTGGCGTTTCATCAACAGTACCTCTCTGTTTTCTGTATACAATCTAACAGAAAAACAGATGCAAATGGCACAAAGGGAAGCAAAATATACAATGCTGCATATTGAAAAACTGGACAGATTAGCTTTCAAAGTGGCAGAATCACCATCCACGGAATGGTTGATCCATGGCCATATAACTCTACCGGTCACAACTTTACAGTTTCAATATTATCTAGCAGCAGGCAGATATGAAGAAATGGGTAGGGAATTTATCAAGGAATCTTGGGAATTATCATATAGATTTCGATGCAGGAGTGGGGATTTAGAAGTGTTTCTAAATGGTGTAAACTGTGAGAATGCTTTGAGTGTATCTCTCATATGCTAGGATATAATGCTGTATGGGGCCTGTAATGGTTCAGTTGCTAATTTGTCCTGTCACTTGAGGGGTGCCCGACAAAACGCTTTTGAGTACGGAGTGTATAAAGTTTGGTATAACTCCGAGAACCGTCTGAAAGGTTCGTAATAGACCTGAACCTATGGTCTTAAATAGGTGGACGATACCCTTCGTATAAGACATGTTAAAGATACGATTTACCATTTCTGCAAAATGGAAGGGGCAGTTCATACATTTGAGTGCCTGTATCTCAGCTGAGGACCTTGTGATTTGGAGATCAAAAGTTTCTCAAGCGGAATATTTATGTTATTTATATTTATATATATGAAGTATTTACTTTCCCTACTATTGCACTCACTGGAGTGGGAATAGTAATTTTTACCCCTACTCTATCCAACGCTTTCCCTACTGCGGCACTCACTGGAGTGGGAATAGTAATTTTTACCCCTACGCTATCCAACGTTTTCCCTACTGTTGCACTCTCTGGAGTTGTAATAGTAATTTTTACCACTACGCTATCCAACGCTTTCCCTACTGTTGCACTCTCTGGAGTGGGAATAGTAATTTTTACCCCTACGCTATCCAACGCTTTCCCTACTGTTGCATTCACTGGAGTGGGAATAGTAATTTTTACCCCTACGCTATCCAAAGCTTTCCCTACTGTTGCACTCTCTCGAGTTGGAATAGTAATTTTTACCCCTACGCTATCCAACGCTTTCCCTACTGTTGCACTCACTGGAGTGGGGATAGTAATTTTTACCCCTACGATGTCCAACGTTTTCCCTACTGTTGCACTCTCTGGAGTTGGAATAGTAATTTTTACCCCAACGCTATCCAACGCTTTCCCTACTGTTGCACTCTCTGGAGGAGGAATAGTAATTTTTATCCCTACGCTATCCAACGCTTTCCCTTCGGTTGCACTCACTGGAGTGGGAATAGTAATTTTTACCCCTACGCTATCCAATGCTTTCCCTACTGTTGCACTCTCTGGAGTTGGAATAGTAATTTTTACCCCTACGCTATCCAACGCTTTCCCTACTGTTGCACTCACTGGAGTGGGAATAGTAAGTTTTTACTCCTACGCTATCCAACACTTTCCCTACTGTTGCACTCTCTGGAGTGGGAATAGTTATTTAAACCCCTACGCTATCCAATGCTTTCCCTACGGTTGCACTCTCTGGAGTGGGAATAGTAATTTTTAGCCCTACGCTATCCAAAGGATTTCCCTACTGTTGCTCTCTCTGGAGTGGTAATAGTAATTTTTACCCTCTCACTATCCAACGCTTGCCCTACTGTTGCACTCTCTGGAGTTGGAATAGTAATTTTTACCCCTACGCTATCCAACGCTTTCCCTACTGTTGCGCTCACTAGAGTGGGAATAGTAATCTTTATCCCTACGCTATCCAACGCTTTCCCTACTGTTGCACTCTCTGGAGTGTGAATAGTAAATTTAACCCTCTCGCTATCCTACGGAAAAAATATTGTATATGTTTTGTTAATAATATGTATATATGTATATATATATATATATATATATATATATATATATATATATATAAATATGTTTTAACATTTTTTTTAAGTTACATTAATTATTTATTAATTTTAAGTTTATTTAAGTATTTTAAGTATGTTTAAATTAATTATATTTATTAATATATTACTTTAAAATTACTTTTAAGATATTTAAATAATTCGATATTTTGACTGTCTATATGTTTTTCCTATCGATATTTTGGAGTCGATATTTTTGTACTTACCTGTTTGAAGATAGTAAGTCGATATTCTGGCATTCTAGATTTTTACCTCGATATTTTGGCAAGTCGATATTTTGACTGTCGATATTCTGTCAGGGATCCCTTCAAAGATGGGTCTTTGGAGTGCACAGAGGCCCTTTCTTCCTAGACCTGGCACCAGACTCTCAGTGGAGGTAATTAGCCGTTTGTGTGGGAACAAGGCACTGCCTATTCAGGTGTAAGTGTTAACCTTGGGCGGTGAACTCCGCACTGCTTGTGGAGTTTGCGGAGTTTCCCGCACTCCGCGTTACACGGAGCTCCCGGGGTTCCGAAAAACTGTGCAGAGCGGATTTATTTTCCTCGCTCACGTTCACCAACGTCAGGTTGGCGAGTGCGAGCGAGGAAAATCCACCTCCCGGTGAGATTTTTCCATGTTTACGATCGCCAACATCAAGTTGGCGAGCGTGAGCGTGGAAAATAAACATATCGGTGAAATTTCTCAATGCGGGTGGGGAGGGGAGGTCACGTTTCTCATAGCGTGTGGCCGCATATGTTCGTAAGCGCTCGTGTTGTGAAACTGCCTGTTATAGCTGGAGTAAAATTCTACTTGAGTGGCAGAAAAGGTAAGCTTGCGCTGTGCATGGTGCTGTTGCAATTATTGCACAGTGCTGACAAGCATCCGGCACTGTGCAATCACCGTGAACTGCATTTTTCTACCGCACTCCGCTGCTTGCGGAGCTCTGCGTAGTGCAACAAAGTTTTTTTTGCACTTCACGTAGCTTTGCGTTGTGCAACTCCGCGAACTCTGCCCAGGGTTAGTAAGTGTCATCCCCTACCCCCCTAACTGCCCAGGAAGAGCCATCAGAATGCAGATGAGTAATTAGACACATCTAACCTTCTGGTGTTTGTGGCTGTTTGAGGGAATGCCCAAAGCTGTCATCCACCCCAGATGTTAAAGTATATTCGGCTTTTTACATATGATGATGGGTTCCAATATCTGCAATCATTGGCTAGTTCTGCTATTTGTATTGCAGTGTCAAATTTTATTAAAGTTGCGATGGCTAGTAGAAAACGTTATGAATTATAGCAAACAAATTTAATTTGTAACTTATGTGAAATTTTATGGTTGATGATGTTTAACATATGTAATTGTATTAATAAGGATTTGTAAATTTTAACTTGCAATGTTTTTCTGTCAATCTTTGTGGTCTTGGCACCGAATAAATTTGTTTTGACTTGACTTGACAGGCTGCAAGTTCACAGAGCTGCAAGAGCAGAGAAATGTCCACTTTCTAAAAGTAGCATTTCTAAAATCGTAATGTCAAATCCAACTTTACCAGGAAAGAAGATTTGCCATTACCATTCCAAAGATATAAAACATTGTCAGATACTCCTTTCTAATTAGGAATTACAGCATGAAATGTTATTAATTAATTCCCAATGTTAACCTATGAGAAGAGTAGGACTCACAATAGTGAAAATTGAATTGAGGTGTTTTTCACTACTAGGACATGCAAAAAGTTTGCTTACACAGCACCCTGCCCTGTGGGCTACCTAGGGCCAATTTTAGTGGTGGCTTATGTGTAATAAGCAGGGAGTTTAAGGCTTAGCGAAGGGTTTTAAATGCCAAGTCGAAGTGGCAGTAAAACTGCACACACAGGTTTTGTAGTGGCAGGCCTGAAACATGTTTACAGGGCAACTGGTGTGGGTGGCACAATCAGTGCTGCAGGCCCACTAGTTGCATTTAATTTACAGGTGACTAGTATATGGTATACCATGTTACAAGGGACGTACAAGTACATTTAATATGCATTTTGTGTATACACCAGTGTTTCCATGTTTAGGGCAGAAGCACATGCACTTCATCTTTGGTCTGCAGTGGTAAAGTGATCAGCGTCCTAAGGCCAACAAAAAGAATCAGCAAAAAGAAGAGCTAAGCTGGCAAGAAGTTTGGGGGAAGACCACCCTAATGCTGACAGGGTTAACCCGCTACCACCAGTGCCGTGCAGCACCGAGAACCAAGATCGGACACACATAGCTGCACCCAAGTTCACTGAGCCCATGAGTGCTGTCGGAGAGTAGTTGGGACCCTTAGAAGGCTAGTTTTTGACCCAGGAACGATTGGCCTTTGACCACGTCAATGCATGACTGGTAGTGTTGTAAGGAAGATGTCTTCCAGCGCATAGAGCCCTTTTTCATTTGCGTTTGAAGGCATGTGTTATTAAACATGTGACGTGATGCTGCAGTTCCTATAGACCGATCTCCTTGATTAGCGCGGAGGCTAAGATCCTCGCCAAGCTTCTGGCCAACCATCTCCTTGTTGTGCTTCCCTCCCTCATTCATGACGATCAGTCGGGCTTCCTTCCAGGTCGTAATACTGCCCTAAATCTGAGGAGAGTCAATAATGTTCTAAGTTGGCAACCTATTCTCTATTCTCCAACAAGACGCCGCCATTCTATCCCTTGACGCCACGATGGCGTTCGACTCGATTGAGTGGTCCTACCTTTTTGAGGTCCTGCTCAGGTTTGGCTTTGGCCCCAAATTCATCCAATGGGTACGGCTCCTCTACACTGACCTCTTGGGCCAAGTGCGAGTAAACAACCACACGTCTCGCCGGTTTAGACTCCACAGAGGGACCGACAAGGCTGCCCCCTGTCGCCGCTACTCTTTGCTCTCACCCTGGAGCCTCTGGCCCACTGGATCCGAACAGACGTCTCCATCAGAGGCCTCCAGTGGAATGCCGAGACAACCGACAAAATCTCCCTCTATGCCGACGATATTCTGGTATACGTCACCTCCCCTCGCTCCTCGATCAATAGCCTATTCCATGTCCTCACCAACTTCGGGAAATATTCGGGCTAGTCGATCAACTGGTCTAAATCAACGCTATACATGCTACACGGCCCCCCACCCCGACTACCCCGAGGATTTACTATCATGATAGCTCAGGATGGCTTTAAATACCTCGGTATCTTTGTTACCCCAGATTCAACATTATTCCATGAACAGAACTTGCTTGGCCCCCTGCGTCGATTACATAGTGATGTAGCCCACTGGCGCACCCTACCACTCTCCCTCCCAGGCAGGGCGGCCTTATTTAAAATGTTGGCGTTCCCGCGCTTTTTGTATGCCCTACAAAACTGTCCTTTCCCGATTCCTGACTCCTACTTTAATGCTGTGGAAAGTGACATACGACTTCTGCTGTGGGATGGAGGGGCGGCCCGCATCGCCCTCCAAAAGCTCACCCAGAGTTGGTACGACGGAGGCATCGCCTTACCTAACCTGCGTCTTTATTATTGGTCATCGCAGCTGGTGGCCACCAACCACTGGATCCATGGATCACCCCTGAATCCAGCCTTCCACCTCGATAGATGCCAGATGGGGCGGGAGGGTTACCTAGGAGCCCTCTACAGCAAACCAGTCATACACAGGTACGTGGGACCAATGGCGCAAACAGTCGCCATCTGGCATAGGGCCAACAGGTGTCTGGCTGGTCAGACAAAATTACCAAAGCGACGCCACTGTGGTCGTCGCAACAGCTAGGATCCCTTTGCTTCCACTTGGGATTTGACCGGTGGGACACGATAGGCATTTCAACGGTCGGAGACCTAATACACAAAGGCAAGATACAGACATTCGACAAACTGAGAACCAAGTATTCCCTTGCACGAACAGAACTGTTCCGTTACCTCTAAATTAGACATGCTATCCTCTCTGCTGTCCCCGATCTCTCCTCCATTCCTGAGACAGCCCCCTTAGAGAATAGACTATTTTCGGAACCTCTCCCCTCAAAGGCCATCTCCTACACCTACCGTAAGCTGTGTAACAACCTCCCTAATACTTTTCAGTCTCTGCGAGACAAATGGCAGGCAGACTTAGGTCCCCTAGACAAAGAGGACTGGCGGACGGCCCTAATGTCCCCAAGAGAGTCTGCGATCAACCATAGGTTCCGATTGATTCAATTGAAGGTACCACATAGGGCCTATATGTCTGCTACTCTACTGGCTAGAATCGGTAAGCGTCCTGACGACCTGTGTTTAAGAGGTTGCGGCCTGTCTGGCACCTTCTATCACGTTTTATGGGACTGTCCAGCGATACAACAATTCTGGGGGGGACTGTCTGAAAGATGAGAGATTCCCTGGGGAAGCCAGTTCCGTTGTCTCCGAGGGTATGTGTCCTTAACATATGGGGGGCCACGGACTTGAACGAGCTTGGATTACAGTGGGTGGCGCTTGGCTTCCTGCTTACTAAACGCTCAATAGCTATGAAATTGGGCTCTGTTGATAGGCCACTGGTGGTGGGTTGGATGACGGAGATGGACCGCTGTATGCTCGCCGAAAAAACAGTATACAAACTTAGAGGTTGCCCTGCAAAGTGGGATAAGAAATGGGGACACTGGAATAAATACCGTGGCGAATTATGTGACTCTCCGACGGTGGAACTAGCCATGGACAGAGCTGGACCCTTATCTGGAATTTTGCGCTGATGTACCAGTGTATCCATTTTTGTACCTTGATTCTCTTGTATCATACTACATGTGATTGTTTGATGACTCTGCTTCCTTTTCAATAAAGTCTTATGTTAAAAAAAACATGTGACGTGATGAATTGCTATCTCATCACATTCCTGACATTTCTGACATGCTTTTTTATGTAATTATGAACTGAATATGTTTGATGAGCAAAATCAATCAAAAACACATTCAGTGATAATCTAGTAACTATTTAGCTTAGACACTATTCCTGCAATGTCATAAATCGTAGAACTGTTTCCTTCCATAATTCTAATATTTAAATAACTTGCTTTGAGACTTCTTTTTTTACTTTTACGTTCTGAAACACATACAAGACAGGTTCCATTATAGTTATAGTTTCCATTTTCGTTAGTATGTCCAGCTTGTTTACGTTTGGCCCCAAATCCATCATAGGTAATGGAGGCTGCCATTTTTGACAATGGAGGCTGTTGTTGTTCCTCAAATTATGCATAATCATCAACATTTCTGCATTTGACGCAGATGTCGTCTGTGCCTATCTTTCCAAGAACGGTGCAAGTGTCAAGTAATTCAGATATAGACATCAACAAAACTCCCAGTACGACATTAGTCTGGATAGGTGTCTTTTTCAAGGTCTTATAACATCCATAGCCAAAATAGTGTAGTTGACGTCGTCTCACCTTATATGCCCATAAGGAAACCTCTGTAATGAACATAATCTATGTCAGACATCATAAATTCCAAGGTCTGATAAGATTCAGTATATAGGGAACTTCACTTGACCACTTAGTTAGGAGAGAAACTTCACCCAGGTCATAGACGCAAATTTCATGTCCTGATGAGCACAGCACCAGATGCCATCCCGACCAAAGGAGCCTCAAGCGAGATTTCCCGAAGCACTGCGAAGCAATCCATTCTACCTTCATGAACTGGTACCAGGAGAGTGTTTTCTTGTAGACACAAACTCCTAGCTATTGGCCTTGTTCTCGAAATAGCTGACATGCACTTCCAAACAGACCAACAGACCCATCTTGTCCAGGTATGCACACTACCTCTGATTCTCAAGCTTATTATCTATTCATCTGCTAGAACTAGCATAGTGCTTTAGAGATAGCACAGTGACGGTGTAAGGGCTATAAATTATGATGACATGACTTATCCCTGTTTTCAATGTTATTGAAAAGCTCAGCTGCTTTTTATTACCCTCTGTGATGTTACCAATATTACGTGTACTAGATCCTGGTATTTTAAAATAAATATGTTGAAATACACATTCCGTTTCTAGTGATCTTGAGTGTGTAAATCATTAATGAGCAATTGCTTGGAATACCACTGCTCCCTGTGAGTAACCCCAAAGCATTGAAACCACCTCATGTATACATTGATTGGGGTTCTACAGGGCTACAGTAACCTGTCTTTCACATTCAGCCTAGATGCATTGGACTAAGTTCACACGTGTCACCCCTGGGTGTGAAAACAAACCTCGAAGATCTGAGCCTGAAACTCAGGCTATGCAACAGAGGGACTGCACCCCATGTTCTAGTCAAGGTGAAGCTGTCTCCAGAGCCCAGTCAAGCCAAGAGAACTCCAAGGGCCAGTTGACTGGCCTCCTGTTTGCAGCAAAGGGACACAACAGCTGAAGAAGCCTGCTGGGGCAAGTTGGTAGCCCAAAGTCTTCAAGCTATACCACTGCCGCCGTGCAGCACCAAGTACCAAGACCTGATACATAGCGTTGTACCTGAGTTTGTTGAACTCAGGAGTAATGTCAGAGAGTTGCTTGGAACCCTCAGAAGGCGAGTTATTGTATTGACCCAGGAAGGATTGGCCTGTAACCACAACAACGGGCTACTGGTAGCCCACTGGTGAATGGACTTCAGCCAGACTAGAGAGGACTTCATGAGACGTCGACCCAGCTGCCAGGACCTCCTCACCATCTTTGTGGACTGAGAAATACCTGCCGGAAGACCCCCGTCGACCGCATTGCATCCGCAGCATCCTTAGAGCATCTTTAGCATCCTTCATCCCTTGCACCGGGACCACCCCATAGGAATCCATTGCAACGTGGATAAAGTGACTGCAGCTGTTGAATGACTGCTTGTTCAGATAACTTCTCTTGAGACCTTGCTGGTCCCTCTGACTAGCTCTTTGCCGGAGTTGGTTGCCCAAAGCACGTTTAACCGACTGCAGTGACACTTACCTAGGTTTTCTTTGAAAAGATTTCTAAGTGTCTATTTCGTTGACGTTGCCAAGGCTTGTTCACAGTTGACTGAAATTGCTTTGATTTCTTATTGCTTGTAAAATCTATAACAATGGAATCCTCTGAGTTATCTTTTTTTTCTGTTGTCTAAATTAGAGTAAAAGCACAGCCTATTTTCAGAAATGGGTGTCGGATTTCTTGAGTGTTGTGTTGAATTCTTTTTTAATTGTTTTGGTGCTGTTTAAATGCTTAACACTTGTTTCTCTGTGTAAACCTAACTGTTCAGTGTCACTGCAACCCAGGGTTGAACGGAGGGTTTACAGACGAAACCCACTAGTTCTTAAAGGGGTCGGTAAGTGTATTACACAGTGAGGTCTCACAACCACACCATATAATACACCCCATTTCCTCACAGAGACCATATGCACTGTCATCAGGAAACAAATCAAGGATACATGGATTGTAGTGTATCCTCCTCCATTGTTCAAGTTTTGTAAAGATAAGTGCAGTAATGTATGACAGTCACCAATGAATATTAGGGTCCTATGTGTGTTTTATGTACTTGCCAAGCTGCCACATGTCATAATGATCCCTAACATCAGCCTGACAGCAGCACCACAATTGGTGTGGGCGGCCTGGTTTGCCACTCAGTCAAGGCCTGGGAGCCTGTGCCTGTCTCCACCCGGCTGTGCAACACAGCTCTGGTGGAGAGATCTAAATGTGCATGTTGGTTTGGCCGTCCTAAGATGGCCGGCCAAGCTGACATGCATATTTGCAGCAGTACCACCACTGCTGTTGTCAATGAGGATTGCCCTACACCTCCCTGGACTTGGCTCAGCAAGGAAAAATAAAATAATAATAACATGTTTTATTATTTTATTTTTCCTTTTTAGGTCGAGCATTCAAGACCTCTTGTATATATTTTAGTATATATTTATTTTATACTTATATCTTTATGTACTTTGTGGGCTCTGGAGTTCAGCCCTAGGACTTGTCTGCTTCTGCTTAAGGCCTTTTTTTTGTTCAACTGCCTCTATTTCACTGTCTTGATAGAAAACGACCAGCAGAGGTCAGTAAAATACCAGAATCACTTTAGCATTCTCTAGATTCCATAGAAATTGTTTTCCACAAGCAGCCGCAGACAACATTATTTTTTTCAAATCTTGTATTTTCAGTATTATGACAACCGAAGGCCCTGATTTTATCTTAAAAACAGAGCTTTGACTATACCATTTCCCACCATATTTCTCTCCATGTGTTCCCATACCTGGCGTGCCACGCAGTTTGGTGCTTACTTTCCCTCCATGTTAAAGAACAGTAGATGTTTCAGCACCCAGGCTAATGTGCTGCATAGCTAAATACATATACGGTCCCAAAGGCAAGTCCGATTGCATTGCAAATGCTTGTTTCACTGCTGAGAGCAATGAGGTGGCACTCCTCCCCCTTAACTGAGGAGCAGCCGCTGCCTGTTTCCTACTAATTTTACAGCTTTGCATCTGAAGACTATGTTTGGATCTATGGTGCTAATTGGAAACTTCTAACTAGTGTTTAACTAGTGTTACAGCGCTATGGAGTCTCTCATCTGGGGCCCGATTTATTAATCTTGTTGCAACGCAACACCGCAAGGTAACATGCTGTGCTGCGTTGTGTGAGAGGGAGAGAGCAGAAATGCACCTTATCTACTAAGACAGCCTAGCACCCACCCAGGCACCCTTGCACCATTTTTTAGTAAGCCACGCAAAGCCACACAAATCTGGCTTTGCGCCACTCAGAATATCCAGAAATAACTTTTGCGTCTGCCTGCACTAAAAAAATGGTGCAAAAGGGGGTGGTGATGGACGGCGCATCTGAAACAATCAAACACTCACACCCAGTCAACAGATCTGGGTTTAATCCATCACCGTTCTTTAGCCCACTCTGCCACCCCAGTTCAGACATGGCCATATGCAAATCAGTCTGACTCTGTGCCTCATGGGAACAGTCCAGCCCGAACTGCCAAGCCATGCCTTCCCTGGACCGGAAACAAGCTTCCTAGGACCGGTTTCTGGCATTACAGCCGTCTTCAGCCAGGCTTGCTTGAATCCAGTGGCAAAGTGAGCAAGGGACTCACGTCTGAGCATACCCTGCCAACTTATGGGGAACAAAGCGGTACAAAAGGGGGTGGTGATGGCTTGGCAGTTCGGGCTGGACTGTTCCCATGAGGCACAGGGTCAGACTGATTTGCATATGGCCATGTCTGAACTGGGATGGCAGAGTGGGCTAAAGAACGGTGAGGGATTAAACCCAGATCTTTTGACTGGGTGTGAGTATTTGATTGGTTCAGATGCTCCGTCCATCACCACCCACTTTTGTACCGCTTTGTCCGCAATAAGTTGGCAGGGTATGCTCAGACGTGAGTCCCTTGCTTACTTTGCCACTGGATTCAAGCAAGCCTGGCTGAAGACGGCTGAAATGCCAGAATCCGGTCCTGGGAAGCTTGTTTTCGGTCCAGGGAAGGCGTGGTTTGGCAGTTCGGGCTGGACTGATCCCATGAGGCACAGGGTCAGACTGATTTGCATATGGCCATGTCTGAACTGGGGTGGCAGAGTGGGCTAAAGAACGGTGATGAATTAAACCCAGATCTTCTCACTGGGTGTGAGTATTTGATTGGTTCAGATGCTCCGTACATCACCACCCCCTTTTGTACCGCTTTGCACTAAAAAAATGACACAACCCCATCTCCAAATGTTAGTAAATCTAGGCCTTGGTTCTGTGCCAATTGTCTAGGGGATATAGATGCTTCTTTTGATTTATATTATTCTCAGACTTTCATCCTGCTTATGTTTAGATAAGATTCCGGTACTACCAAGGCCATGGGTTTCCACCAAGCAGTGCTTTGAAAAGCCAGCAAACAGTTTTCATCTGAATGCATGATGTAATGCATAAAGGCAAAGTAAATTTCACAACGTTCCTCCATAAGTGTGTAGCTGAACGTATAACATGTATTTCATTTTGTAAATGATGTTTCATTAGTAACTTTAACACACCCATGTTAACTTTGGCTGTGTTACATTCAAAGCACAATCAAATCTCCGTAGATAACTGGTACTGTACTGTGTGCTTTATAGAGAGGGCAGGACACGCCTCTTAGCTTGCCCTGTCCATTCCATAAAACTCTGTAAAACTGAATACGGAATTTCATGGTTGAATGTGTGAAAGTAAACTGATCCTTAGTGAAATAATGATTACATTGTTGCTTTTCCACCATTACATAGCGTCATCATACAGGACGTGGCTGGACTGTGAAGGCATACCAACATGAAGGGAGTAGACCAATGAACACGAGACATTTCCTTTCTGTGTCGCTTGCCTAATGATTCTTCAAGGATGTGGGTGCAATGGAGTGAAAGAGATATGTATCCACGTCTCTCATTTAGGGCCAACAATAGCACCTTCTATGCGCGTTTTCTTCGATGGAGCACCAGTGGTGTCGATTGCAATAATGTGCTGCCTTCTGGGGTGGCTGAAGCGCCACATGTGTGCAGTCTATGGTTCCTAGCACACTGGGGAAATAGGCTTTAGAGCAGAACTGCTGTGCCAACCATTTCCTGTTAATACAGGTGTATGCTCCAGGATTGTAAATTGCCACAAGTGCCCTGGAATGATCCAGTGGCTCAGCCGTGGTTCGTGCAGGTAACAGCGGTGGGGGGGGGTGGGGCCCGGTAATGGGGGATTTCGAGGGACGATGCAGTGGGAAAATTATTTATTTATTTAATTTTCCCTCTGTATCCTCCCTCGAAATTCCCCCCTTACCCGGTCCCACCGCTCCACTGCTGTTACCTGCACTGACTAAGGCTGCAGTGACTAGAGGTGCAGTCAGTACCTTAGCATGGTTGGAGTTAGCTACGGATGAAGATAGCTCCTCTTCTCATCATCTAAATATGTTCAGGGACACATTTGAAGGGAAGCAGTATTTCCCCAATACATCTTCCTCAGATATAGCAGAGAGTAATCATCTGTCTGTATATTATTCCTTTCCTCTTCCAAAAGTCGCTGCTCAAGTTGAAGGTAATGCAACAAACACAGGTGATGTCATTTAAGAAACCTTGTGCTTGTGTTTCGCGTACTTATAGTGCTCAACTGTGTGTAATTGATTGGTAGGGTATGAGAAGTAGCTGGGCAGGGGGGGCGGCAGGTGTTGAATGCAAATATGTGGCAAAAGTATGCATTTGTTGTGCTCTTCCACTTTTAGTGTATAAGTTTTGGTATGATCTTTATTTGTTGTGAGTTTCTTCTTTTGTGTTTGCTTCAGGCCAGCCATGATATATGTGTAATGTTTCCAGTTGCTGTACTCTCAATGTTTTCATATTTCATGTAACCAAATTTAATTTACACTCTTTTCTGTCTATATTGTTTTTGTCGTGACGGTATAGTGTTGTACCGTTACCTTTCTAATAAACTTTGTTTCCCTTTGCCCTGGTTGTGTTATTCCCTGCCTCCATTGCTTTCTGCGTGATTCCACTGCAGTGCCAATGAGTGACCTGTGTGTGGTGTGTGAACTATTTGAAGGCTGGGTCGGTGTAACTTTGAGACTAATAGACCGTGGTAGTACTTGAGTAATAATGGGTGAATTGTTTCTGAATTCAGCCTGACCTACATTTCTGTAGGTGCGTCAGTAGACTTGCATTGCCCTTCACCTACCCTTTTCACGTTGCCACATCTGCTTTGGAGGAGCCATTATTCGTTTCTGTAGTCCATTATTCTATCCAGGTATGCATTTATACCTTGGTAGAGTATCCTTGGTCAAATTAAATATGAGCCTTAAAAACTCCGAGCATATATCAGTATGGTCACAAAATGTTTTGTGAATGGGGCCCAGATCCGAAAGTGTGCAATGGCCCTCTCCCTCCTTTCTCTTTCAACTCAACGCGTATCATGTCTCTCTATAACTAGTTTGCTTGTATAACCTCAATCTCTTCATCATACAAAAGCACAGCTGTTCCTCCTGAAGATTTAGGTTCTTTGAGCTCCATGTACTTTTCCATGGACAATCAAGCCATTTAGTTCTGGACCATATCCTTCTTTTCCCTTTCTTAAACAGGTTGGGAATCAGATATAATGGACATAGAAAACTCGGCCTACTGACACATTAACTCCAGGCACATCAGCACTGTTAGAAATTGGGTTACTGGTTGACAGGTTTGTGAGCCCTGGTCAAGCAGCAACCACAATCCTAGTCAGGGTAAGGCCCAAGCAAACCCCAAATGCACCTGTGCTCACCACCATGATAGCTTGGCACAGAGCAGTTAGGCTTAACATAGAGGCAATGGGAAATGCATCTGTGCAACACTGCAAACAGTAAAACAGTGAAAACACAAAAAGCTCCCACAACAAGTAGGAAATATAGAGTGCAATTTAATAAATGAAACAAGACCAAAATTACAAACATACAATCAGTGTGTCTGGGGTTATGATTTTTTAGAGAATATACCATAAAATAGCACCTAGAAGAGGAAAGTGCCAAACACAGCTATCTGATCGTGTTGGACTGGGCCAAAGTTAAAATTTCAGCCCTACCGCGATAAAGTGTGGGTTGGATTCCATCCCAGATTAGTCCCACTGAAGGTTTACCTTCACAAGCTTTGTGACAAGAGTCCCATTTGCATTGGTCAGGGTCACGAGGAGCAAGGAGAGCGTGGAGGGTGGCAGTCAGTGTGGGGTGAAGGGCAGGCCAGGCATTGCAGTTGGGTGAGCTGAGGCTTCGTGTTGGTGGTCCCCCATGCACAATCAATGCAGCTGTGTGAAGAGATGGACTAGCTGCAGCTTGCTCTGGATTTCAGTGCAAGTAGCACTGTTCTGGTGTGGCCCGTTTGCCGTCGCGAAGAAGCCAAAAGTTTTATTTCCGGAGCTTGTGAGCTATACCAATGGTCCAGGACCTGAGAGGCACCAATTGGGGGCTGTTTACGTTCCTGAGGCTCAGATCAGAAGGCCAGCAGACTAGCCCTTTTAGTCACTACAAGGCCATGGGTTAAAGATGACTTTGCAGGTCCAGTTCTTGTTCCTGAGGCAAAAGGGCAGTAGGTCAGCACAGCAGGGCAGCAGTTCCTTTAGAGCAATAGTCCAGTGGAGTGGTAGTTCTTGTAGCCGCACACCAGTTCTTCTTCCTTCCTGAAACAGTATACTGTAGTCAGAAATGTACTGAAGAGTTGGTGTCTCAGGTCTGTCTTTCATACACAGTTGTGCCGTTGAAGTGGGGAGAAGCTTCTAGAGGCATGCCTTTGAAGTGCACAGATGCCCTACATTCCCTGCCCTGGCTCCAGACTAACTAATTGGGGTATTAAGCCCTTTGTGTGGTGGCAGGACACAGACTATTCAAGTGTGAGAAGGGCTGTACCCTACCCCCTCCATTCCTGCCAAAATGGGGCTATCCATGAGGAATACACAAAGCCCAACTGTCATTCACACCCAATCATGTGACCCAAGGAGGGGCTGCAGTCACCAAATGGCTAAGGCAAACACATATCAATTGGTGTTTTCAGAATTGCATTTTAAAATCTGTCTTTACCATAGGTTAGGATTTTAAATTGTGATTCCAGAGACACTAAAGATGAACTGGGTACCTCTTCACATTTGGAAATACACCTACAAAATTTAATAAGGCAACTCCAAAGTAATCATTTGGGATAGATAGGCCTTGCAGTAGTAAAAAACAAATGTAAGAGTTTTTCACTACCAGGACATGTAACATTCAAACTTACATGCCCTGTTTTTTAAATACATTGCACTATGACCTCTGGGCTGTCCAGAGCGTTCCTTGTTTTAAAAAGTAAAGTTTGGGACTGGAAAAAGGTTTAGTAAGCCAAGTCGAAATGGCAGTTTAATCTGCACACACAGGCTTTGCAATGGCAGACCTGAGACTTGTTTAAAGTTCTTCTTAAGAGGGTAGATCAATTAATGCTGCAGACTCACTAGTAGCATTTAATTTACAGGCCATTGGCAAATGTAGTGCCAGTTTACTTAGGAACTATAAGTAAATTAGATATGCCAATTGGGTATAAGTCAATCCTGCCATGTTTATAGTAGAGAGCACAGGCACTTTATCACTATCTAGCAGTGGTACACAGTCCTAAAGCCAACAAAACGAATTCAGCAAAAAATAGGAGGAGTAAGGCAAAATGTTTGTGGGTGATCCTGCAAAAAGGGCCAAGTCCAACAAATACTCACTACTTAGGAAATGTGTAACGCCATTAGTCGAATGTATATTTTGTGTGTAAACGGTCAAAACATTGCGTTAACTCGTGACTTCACCTTTTCCTCCTGTTCATGTTGTACATCTTTTTACTGTACCCAGGTGCCTTTCAAATACTTCATGTAAACGTTAATGATCATTTGATAACTAGGGACAGAATTGTTAGTAGAAGGGCAAGACCTATAAACCAATGCCAAATACTAATTAAAATTAGGACGACATTAGGTATGGTTTGAGCTTAGTTTTTTTATAGTCTGGCAAATCATAGTATTGTCTTCAGTGGAATAGAGGACTGCAGTAGGTTTTTATTGAATGGCAATAAAATGGGAACATTTTCCAAGGGGCACTAACAAACATTACGAGCCTGCAATGACAAGTAATTAAAATAATAGGGCTGTTTGATTGTGTGAAGGCAGTATGATGTAATTATGAATTGTATTTCATGACTGTAAGTTTGGAGAGCCATGTGTGAATGTCACTCAATTATAAATGTAAAATTTGTTCAATTACTTAGTCTCAGAGTAGACTTATAAAAGGTAGGAGTAAAAAAAGTATAATTTTACCCATACACACTTTGTGTGGTATAATGACTTTCTTAAAATAATTTTGTCTCAAAAATAAGATCCAGAATCCTATTTTTCTGAGCATATAGTATGTTTTGCCCCCTTTATCACTGCAAACTTTATTTATTTTTTTGAATGGCAAAACCCAACTTTAAACACATATGCGGATCAGTCTTGCCTGCCGCCGCTTAGCTCAATGTCAATTGAACCACCTTTGATTCAGTCCACAAGCCACACACCAGGCGGATCAAGTTCTGTCGCGATCACCAGCAACATGGAAGAATGCTGCACCACCAAACTGAGAAGACTATGGTAAGACGGTGCCCCTAGCCCCAGTGGGCTAACCACTTCCCTTTTACTTCTGACCCTATGGTCCGAGATACTAAGTCCGCTATTCAAACAGTCTAACAGCTAACCGAATTCCAGACTCTTGGAGAAGCACTATTATTCAACTAATTTTTGAAGGATGCTCTAAATCAGATCCCCAACAATATTGGTTGATCTCACTAATCGACAATGACGCCAAGATATATGCAAGTCTACTCCTTTAAGACCTTAGATCATGGGCAGAAGAACAGGGGATTGTTCCCATGAATCAGTGTGGCTGCAGAGACAGTTGCGGCACCACCACAAACTTGATGGCTCTTGCTCTGATGTGCGATAAAGGAAATCTCTACACCTGTTCCATTGATCTTAAGGCCATGTTTGACAGCATCTCTAAATGTCGGCTTTGTAGCAAGCTACTGGATTGGGGCCTGGGTACGGATCAAGCTGGGGGACGGGCGCTGCTTCTCAAGGAGGATTCAAACAAATTCTGACCTGAAGCAAGGCTGCGTGCTGGCACCCCTGCTCTTCAGCCTTTTTATAACAGACATGTCCAAACACCTTGATGAAGAAAACTGCCACCCCCTCAAGTTTGGAGGGCACAGTCTGACTCATCTGCTATACGCAGACGACTTGATGCTCCTCAATCAGACAAAGATAGGTCTGCAATGGCTACTATCAGCACTTCAAGATTATACAAAAGTAAATATGCTTGCATTTAACCAATCCAAAACTAAAAAGGTAGCCTTTAGCCTAAAATCTGGCCTGCCCAATAGGCGGTATCTCAATGGTGAAGCCCTAAAACACAGCAAGTATCCGGGAATCCACCTAGATAGCTGCTCAAGGTAATGAAGGCAAACATCTGTCCCACTCCAACCTACGGCAGTGAAGTCATTCAAAGGAAGGAAGCTGGGCCAGTGGACAAACTATTTATAAGAATCTATAAATCCACAATGCGCCTGCCAAAAAGAGTATCTCCTGCCCAAGTGAGAATAGAATGCGCCATCAAAAAGCAGCACTGGGCATCAGTAAGTTGTTTTCTCAACTCTTGCCACCAGCTGAGACTGGTGCCACCTGATTCTATGCACACTTTAATCTGGCTCGAACTAGAGCATTCTGGACGATAAAATAAGATCCAATTAGACCCCTTATTTCGGTGCTTCTCACTAATAGGAGCTTGAAGCAAACACCTTTTCCAGCAAATATTCAAGAGACTGACCTCTGCCATGGCCCCAAAAAATTTGACACTGTAGGACATGGCAGCCTTGTATAAACGTGCACACGCATGGCCGGTGATAAATTCTTATTCCTCAACAAAACAACAGAGCTACATAACCAACACCTATCCGTTGTGGATTAAATCCAGGCTGGTGGAACCAAGAATGGGGGAGTGGAACCTTTTGGACCATCTTCCGGCCTGGCGTGGCTCTGTTGACTTCGACTTAAGCTGCCGTCTATGTGGGCTCAGAAAAGAAACCTTGACCCACGTGTTATGCATCTGCCCTCTGCACCTGTCACAAAGGACACTGTTACTCTGTGCCGACTTTAATAGTCTAGGTGTACGCACATGCCGTCAGGCAGTAATCGCCAGCCTGAAGCAGCAAAGTTTGCCAACTTAATATAACAAGCATTGAAAATGCAATTGGTCTTGCCTTTGATTAAGTTAAAGCCATTTGCTTTGCTAATGGTATTGTATTCTAGCTCTGCAATATTTAGTGTATATTTGTGATATGTGCATCTGTCACAGTAGCAGGGGGCTAGGTTTACATTTCTGACAAGCTAAAGAATGACAGCTTGTGCTGTTAAGCGTCACACTGACATCCTGCAGCACCCGTTTAATGTCCAGCGCTGTAAAATGGAAGCCTCGGTATTACGAGCTACTGCTACGCTCCCTGTAACTAACTGCAAGTAAGTCAATGGCACTCGTGACAGACAAGTGTGTGCACACTAACTATGCACAAGGCTAGGGCTCCTTAACTGCACACACGGAAACCAAAAGTAACCGCGGATTAAAAGCACGTCACCAAAACACTCAAGGTAGGTTATTTTTCAAACCCTTCTCAAACTCAGCAAAAACAAATCCCGGAGCGTAAACATCAGCTGGTGTGTCTCTGGGCAGGAATAATATGAAATGTAACTATAAATGTCACCGGGGGCAGAGAAAAGCAAGGGTTACACTGACATCCTGCAGCACCCGTTTAATGTACAGCGATGTAAAATGGAAGCCTTGGCATTACGAGCTACTGCTACGCTCATTGTAGCTAACTGCAAGTAAGGCAATGGCACCAGGGCCGGTCCTAGGACTTGTGGGGCCCCGGGCAGAAAAGGGAATGTGTGGGGCCCTTCTAATTTGCATACAGTGTGAAATCACAGGAAATAACAATACAGGAAGTCCCATCAATTGACTATCATTGAGATGCTTTGCAAGAAGCAATTTTCTTGGTGTGCATAGCAGTAAAACAATTAAAAAAATTACAACAAGTATACATATTTTTAAGTTATATACCTGGAAATACTTTATTTTAGTCCTTCAGTACAAGTCCTGCCTCCCAGTTGTCATGTTATGATCATGATTGTTAAATACTGGCCACCTCTGTATAGTGGTTGTTCCCTGAGTCAGTGCTATAGCAAACCACTAGGATGGGCTGTCCCAGGCGTCCAGGTGATCTATTTGATTTGTGCCACCTAGTGATTATCCTGCTTGCCTACATCAATCCCTGGGCGGGCAAAACATTTTGGAAATGTGGCATCCAGCAGGAGCTTGTAGTAGGATCCTGGTCAAGCATCTAAAATGAAGAACAATCCTGCACCCTGCCACTCTACTTTGGTGGGCCTCAGAGCACTGGGCCATGGCTGAGAGGTCCAGGCGAGAGGAGGAATCTCTTGGGCCTCAGGGCACTGGGCCGTGGCTGCGAGGTTCGGGTGAGAGGAGGAATCTCTGGGGCCTCGGAGTGCTGGGCCGTGGCTATGAGGTCCAGGCGAGAGGAGGACTCTCTTGGGCCTCAGAGAGCCGGGCAGCGGCTGCGAGGTCCGGGTGAGAGTAGCACTCTCTTGGGCCTCAGAGCGCTGGGCATGGCTACGAGGTCCGGGTGAGAGGAGGAATCTCTTGGGCCTCGGAGCCCTGGGCCGTGGCTATGAGGTCCAGGCGAGAGGAGGACTCTCTTGGGCCTCAGAGCGCTGGGCTGAGGTTGGGAGGTCTGGGCGAGAGGAGGAGTCTCTTGGGCCTCAGAGCGCTGGGCCGCGGCTGAGAGGTCCGGGTGAGAGGAGGAAGCTCTAGGGCCACAGAGCGCTGGGCCACAGCTGGGAGGTCTGGGTGAGAAGAGTAGGCTCCTGGGACCTCAGAGCGCTGGGCCACGGCTGCGAGGTCCGGGTGAGAGGAGGACTCTCTTGGGCCTCAGAGCGCTGGGCTGAGGTTGGGAGGTCTGGGCGAGAGGAGGAGTCTCTTGGGCCTCAGAGCGCTGGGCCGCGGCTGAGAGGTCCGGGTGAGAGGAGGAAGCTCTAGGGCCACAGAGCGCTGGGCCACAGCTGGGAGGTCTGGGTGAGAGGAGTAGTCTCTTGGGCCTCAGAGCGCTGGGCCACGGCTGCGAGGTCCGGGGCAGAGGAGGAGTCTCTTGGGCCTCAGAGCGCTGGGCCGCGGCTGCGAGGTCCGGGCAAGAGGAGGTGTCTCTTGGGCCTCAGAGCACTGGGCCGCGGCTGCGAGGTCCAGGGAGAGGGGGAATCTCTTGGGCCTCAGAGCACTGGCCACAGCTGGGCGGTCCAGGCGAGAGGACTGTCTTGGGCCTTGCAGAACTGGATCATGCTGTGTGGCGAAGAGTTGGGGAACAGTGGCGGCACAGCTTCAGCACTACTAGTGCGGAAGCTATGCCGAGGAGGAACGACAAGGAGGCCGTTTTCACCAATTGCCAGATCTCTGGACCCAGTTACAAAGTAAAGAACTGGCCGGCCTCTAATAATTTAATGAAAACTGCAGTTTGATTCCATAAAGCAGCCAGACCCCACGATTGGAGGGCACACCTGTGTTCAAACTAAGCCTTGTCTCCTTTGAAGCAGAACGAACCGCAGACATGGTGGTCAGCCTCGGCACAGCTTCATCTTATTTTTATTGAAAAACCCCAATATACAGGGGGATGTCCTAAAGATGATTACAGACACCAGACTACAGCGCAAATTATCAAAGCAGCTTGGTCTTTCCTGTTTTTTTTAACAAAGATTGAGACTAATCCTTAGGGATTAGAGAAAAACCGTCCTTAAGAAGGTGTCATATCCATTCAAGCACCGAAACGCCGCGTCGACTTTTGGTTTTTTCAAAAAATAAAATGAATTGCATATGATGTATTGAAATATTTTTAATGAAGTGTAAATTGTGTTATTATTGTACTATGTACAGGGCTATGCCTTGCTTTTTAATAAATACTTGATGTTTTTAACGTTATAACTGTTTCTTTTGAATAATCATTAGGTAACGGGTTCTGCTCCGATATTTACTGTGACTTTGTGTGTAGTATCGACCACAGAGTTCCCTCATGTGTGTCCTCATTTTTGTTGTATTACCCATCTATAGGTGACGGTTGTTTCTGCCTCCTATATGGTTACTATAGCAGACGGTTACACCAGAGTAGAGATACGGTGGATCTTATAATCAGGACGTTCTTGATTACTATAGTAGTAATGTAGCCATCAGCGCTGATGGAAAAAAATAATACCAGACAATGAAACACAGCCATCATTTGGGTGCATTAGATCCCAAACATCCTTGAGCCATGGTGCAACTGCACCTGCTGCCCTATTGTTAACTACACCCACTGATAGGGGAAACAACCTTTACAACACAACCTTTACAACGCAGTCATTACATCGCAACATCCCTTACATCGCATGCCATTACAACGCAACTATTACATCGCATGACACTACAACGCATATCATTACAATGCATGTCATTACAACCCAGTCATTACAACGCATACCATTACAACGCATAGTACCCTTACACTATCCAAAACTTACCCTACTGTTGCACCCCCTGGGGTTAGAATAGTAATGTTTACCCCTACACTATCCAACACTTACCCTACTGTTACTCCCCCTGGGGTTAGAATTGTAATTTTACCATTACACCATCCAACATTTACCCTACTGTTGCACCCCCTGGAGTTAGAATAGGTATTTTTACCCCTATACTATCCAATACTTACCATACATGCAATGTAATGGTATGCGTTGTAATGGTATGCATTGTAAAGGTAGTATGCATTGTAATGGAATGCGTTATAAAGGTAGTTTTAGACAATGCGTTGTAATGGCATGCGTTGTAATGGAATGCGTTGTAAAGGACGTTGCGTTGTGAAAAATGCGTTGTAAAGACATTTGTTGTAAAAGTATGCGTTGTAGCGTCATACAACCGCTGATAGAAGACCCATGGGCCTCACAACCATGGTGCCCACTGCTGCTAAGCTCATTGGTGGGTGCCTTCTCCCCTGAGTGTCCAGCCATGGCTGCGAGGGCCAGGGAAGGGAGGGCCTCTTCCAGGCCTCACAGCTCTGGAGCATGGCTGTGAAGCCCATAAAAGACAGGGAAGAACCACAGCAATGCTGCCATGGTGCAAAGTAAAAGTGTCCCCACACCCTCGTCCACTGGCTGCAGAGTACAGTAAAGCCATCATTTGGGTAGATTTGGACTCTTTCTATCCTTGAGCCTGGTGCCACTGCACCTGTTGCACTACCGATTGCTATGCCCCTGGCATAGACCCATGCACCGGGCCAGGGTAAAGTGCTGTGAGACAAATACAATTGCGCCCACGGGTGGGGTCCCACACGAGTCACCCCCCTCTCCTGGGCCTATCAGTCATGCTGTAGCATTGAGAGAATTAGGAGAGGGAGCCCACTACCCATGTGTCTGGCAGCACTGAGCCATGGTTGCAAGGCCAAGGCAATAGGGGCCCACCCCAAGGTCATTTCTCCACCATGGCTACGAGGTGTAGGGTAGGGGCCTTCAATCTCTTGGGCCTCACAACCCTGGTCTAGTGATGGTCGAGCAAGGGGAAGAGACCGAGAATAGGGAAGCCCTCTTCCATGTGCCTTCCCCTTGTCCTCACAGCTGTGGTCTAGTGCTACAATCCCCATTGGATGTGGCCTACTGCCCTGGTCATCACATCCATGGTCTGGTGTTGCAAGGTCCGGAAGGGGACAGTCCCCTTCCCTAGGCCTCACAGCCTTGGTCTCCAGACATTGCTGTGAGGGCCAAGAAGGGTGACCAATGTTCCATTATCACTTCACAGGACAATTTGTGCCTTTGAAGACACACTGCACGAGTGGAGACACATTGTGGATGCAGGGGCATCAGAAGCTGTCTCTTGGGGAACAGGGGAAATATGAGCCACAAAGTGGATTTGGAGGATTTACTTCTAAATCCCTCCTTTTAAAGCAGGCCATATTAAAAGATAACTCAGCCTGTGATTGAGTTCATCAAGCGCCACCCGTGAGACCTTGACCTCGGTCACAGGCCTGCACTCCTCCGACAGCTCCTGCGAGCCGCTGCTGCCCCTGGTCCCGGCCTCATAGGTTCGAGGTTGCTGTGAGCCTCTGCCATTCTTGCTCGGATTTGCACTGCATTTTGCTGACTGTTTTGTGTGCACGTTATGGCTTCACTTCTGCCTTTCTGTGCCTGACCCCATTGTCTCCCTCTGGTCTCTGTCCCCCTCGCCGCCCACACCCCTCGCTTCCCGCCTCTGCTCTCCCGGCCCCTCCCCTCTCCTTGTGCCCGTTCGCCTGCCCGGCTTCCCGCCTCCCAGCTGAGTGCCCCTCCCCTACATCTACAGACCGCTGCGGGGAGCGCTCGTGAGACCTTGACCTCGGTCACAGGCCTGCACTCCCCCGACAGCTCCTGCGAGCCGCTGCTGCCCCTGGACCCTGCCTCGTAGGTTCGAGGTTGCTGTGGGCCTCTGTCATTCTTTTGCTGACTGTTTTGTGTGCCCGTTATGGCTTTATTTCTGCATTTCTGTGCCTGACCCCATTGCATCCCTCTAGTCTCTGGCCCCCTCGCCGCCCACACTTCTCGCTTCCCGCCTCTGCTCTCCCGACCCCTCCCCTCTCCCTGGGCCCTTTCTCCCGCCCGGCTTCCCGCCTCCCAGCTTCCCCTCCCTCCCCTCCCCTACAAATGTAGACCGCTGCGCGGTCACCCAGCGGACGTGCACAGCAGACGTGCGCAGCGGGCACGCCGAAGGCACGCCAAAGGCAAGCCTGTCTGTGCCCGTCAGCGTCCGTCCGCGCCCATCCGCGCCTGGACTGCGCCCAGCACCAGGACCACTGGACCCCGCAAACGCCATGACCACGACGACCGCCTCTGCTACGACTCCAGCGCCCTCCACACACTAAACACCGGACGATCACGCACCTGCTGCCTGGGCGCCCCGAAGCACAGCCATGGACCCTTCTCCTGACGGAACTGCAGCTTCACCAGCACCCGGCCCGCCACACGGCCAACCAACAAACCCAACTACTTCAGATGCATCCTTCTCAACACCCGCTCCGCACACAAACATGCCATCGAACTCTGGGCCCCGGACGTCGACTTCCTGACGGAGACCTGGCTGAACCCCTCCTTGGCACCAGACATCGCCATAGCCATCCCGGAAGGCTACAAGATCACCCGCAGGGATTGTACCAACGCCGTTGGAGGAGGAATCACCATCGTCCACAGGAACACCCTCAGAGTCTCCACCAACACCGACGACACTCTTAGCACCACCGAACACATGCACTTCCAAATCCACACCGACCCCAACACCACCCTCAGACGAACCCTCATCCACAGACCCCCCCCCGGTCCCTGACCACAGTTCAGCGACTCCACAGCAGACTTCGTCAGCACTCACGCCCTCGCCTCAATGGACTACATCTTCCTCGGGACCTGAACTTCCACCTCGAGAACAACAACGGCACCAACTCCACCACCCTGATCACCAACCCCGCCAACCTCGGACTCAGACATCTCGTGACAACACCCACCCAAGCCGCCGGCCACACGCTCGACCCCATCTTCACCGCAAGCCCCCACATCACCTTCAACCACACCACCGAACCCCACTGGACCGACCACCACTGCATCCACTTTCCCTTCAGGAAGCCCACCACGCACCACCGCATCCAGCAGATGCCTCGGCGCAGCTGGAGCAAAGTCACTGCAGACCAACTAACCAACACCCTCTCCCAGAGCCCACCCGCAGACCCCACCGACCCGGACACCGCCGCTAGCAACCTCAGAAAATGGATCGACGACTGCGCCAACACCCTCGACCCACTCAAGACACCCTCCAACAACCACACCAGCAAGAAAGCCACCTGGTTCACCGAAGACCTCCAGGCCTCCAAGCGAACATGCCAAAAACTGGAGAAGAACTGGATCCGCGAACAAACTCCGGCCAACCACACAGCCCACAAGGACGTCACCCACAGGCACAATCAACTCATCAGAGCCACCAAGAGGGCATCATTCAAAGACCGCCTAGATAACAACGCACACAACAGCAAAGAGCTCTTCAACATCATGAAGGAACTCTCCAATCCCAGCTCCAACACCAACGACATCCCGCACTCGCAAGACCTATGCGACTCACTGGCCACCTTCTTCCACCGTAAGATCGCCGACATCCACGACAGCTTCAACGCCATGACCGCCCCGACAGCCACTGCCCCCACGAACACCACCTGCACCAACCGCCTGCTCTCCTGGACCAGCACCAACGAAGAAGACACCAGCGAGATCATAAACACCATCCACTCCGGATCATCGCTAGACTCATGCCCTCACCACATCTTCAACCAGGCCTGCACAGCCATCGCACCCCATCTCCCGAAAGTAATCAACATCTCCTTCGAGACAGCAACCTTCCCGGAAAGCTGGAAGCACACTGAGATCAACGCCTTACTCAAGAAATCTATGGTGGACCCCAAGGACCTCAAGAACTTCTGTCCCATATCCCTGCTCCCATTCCTGGGGACGATCACCGAGAAAATTGTCAACAAACAACTGACCCGCCACCTCGAGGAGAACAGCATTCTAGACCCATCCCAGTCCGGGTTCCGCAGCAACCACAGCACCGAAACCGCCCTCATCGCCGCCACCGATGACATCAAAACCCTGATTGACAACGGAGAAACAGCTGCCCTCATCCTCCTGAACCTATCAGCAGCCTTCAACACGGTCTGCCACCACACACTGCGAACAGGCCTACACGAGGCCGGAATACAAGGGAAGGCCCTGGACTGGACCACATCCTTCCTCGCCAGCAGAACACAGAGCGTCCGCCTCCCCCCTTCCGCTCCAAGACCACTGAGATCTTCTGCGGCGTACCCCAGGGCTCCTCCCTCAGCCCGACACTGTTCAACATCTACATGGCACCCCTCACCCACGTTGCCCGACAGCACGACCTTAACATCATCTCCTATGCCAACGACACCCAGCTTATCCTCTCCCTCACCAAAGACTCACTACCCCCCAAAACCAACCTCCACTAAGGAATGAAGGCCGCCGCCAAATGGATGAGGAACAGCTGACTGAAGCTGAACTCGGACAAGACGGAGGTCCTAATCCTCGGCTCCACCCCTTCAGCCTGGGACTACTCCTGGTGGCCGACAACTCTAGACACAGCCCCGGCACACACCGAAAAAACGCACGCAACCTGGGGGTCATCCTCCTCGACTCCACCCTCTCCAAGACTAAGCAGGTCAACGCCGTCTCTTTATACTGCTTCAATACCCTCTGAATGCTCCACAGGATTTTCAAGTGGATCCCCACCGAAACGAGAAAAACAGTCACCCAGGCCCTCCTCACCAGCAGGCTGGACTACGGAAACGCCCTCTACGCAGGAACATCGGCTAAACTCCTGAGGCTACTGCAACGCATCCAGAATGCCTCGGCGCCTCTGATCCTCGACATCCCCCGCCACTGCCACATCACACTCCACCCGAGAAACATGCACTGGCTCCCCGTCAAGAAGAGGGTAACCTTCAAGCTCCTGATCCACGCACACAAAGCTCTCCACAACACCGGCCCAGCATACCTCAAGAGACGACTCAGCTTCTACACCCTCACCCGCCAGCTCTGCTCTGCCGGCCTCGCCCTCGCCACAGTCCCCCGCATCCGAAGAACGACCGCCAGTGGCAGTTCTTTCTCCCACCTCTCTGCCAAAACCTGGAACACCCTCCCCACCAACATACGGCAGACCTAAGACCTACTGGCCTTCAGAAGACTCCTCAAGACCTGGTGCTTCGATCAGTAGCAGCACCCTCACCCAGCGCTTTGAGACCCTCACAGATATGTAGTGCGCTTTATAAGTAGCTTGATTGATTGGTTGATTGACTACCTTTCACACTATATTTAAGTTTTAATCCCTTTACCACCTCCTGGAGTTAGCCTTGACTGTTCGCTATTGCAAATTTTGAGCACCAAGTTTAGTAAATGAACTCTGGTGCCTAAATTGAATGAAATAATCTTAAACTTTGAAACACCAGTGGTAAATATCAGTATATACCATGCATACAGTCCAGTAAATTCCTTCTGCCACTGGATATGGTCCAGTGGGTACGCTATAGCCATAGATATTTTACATCTAATCTCAGCTTTATGATGGAAATAAACACTGTGTTTTAAAGCTGGGAAGCCCATCACAAAGTGACGATTCCCTCAGAGAGGTAGTCTCTTTGTCTTGCCAACAGAATCACTGACAGCCCATTTATGGTCTGGTGGACTAGTTGGAAATGTGGAAGCAGGAAATGATGTTATTAATCCCGGCCTTCCATTTGGCCAAATTGTGTGCTCTTGGGCAAACACTTTTCTGAACTTACTGTGCTGCTGTTCCTTTTCTGGCAAGATTTGGAGTATTTGGATTCAATGTAAAAACTACATGTCAGTATGATTTTTAAAAATGGCTGAATATTACCTTAGACAATACATGGTGCCCAGTCGCATGGTATAGCCCCTTAAATGCAATACAGTGGTAAATATATAGCCTTTCCCCAAGTAGGAGTGCAATGCAGTCCTGGGTCTACTAATGTAACCAACTGTTTGATCCTGGGCAAATAATTCTTTCCCTGTGCCTTATCCACTGATTTGACAATATGGCAGCACTTTTAAACAGGCTTCATGTATGAAGTAGTTATTAAGAATGTACTCCCTGGACCGGTCCTGAGCATGGGTAGAGGGGAGAAAATAGAGCTTGAGGTCAGAACTGCTGACTTTGGAACCGAGGAATCAGGCTTGAGTCTGGTCTTGGCTCAACATCCTGTAATCCTGGGTAAATCACTAAATCTCTCCTATCTAAAAAAGGAATATGTCCTTGTGAAATGTAAGTGGTGCTCATGTAAAGCACTCTGAAACGTTTGGGTTGAGTTTGCGCTATATAAAAACTGTGGGGTAAAATGGGTTTCATTTACTCGTTCAGGGCTATTTGCATCTAAATAACGGGAGGTGCTCGTGATCTCACGAAGAGCATGACCTCCTCCTGTGCTGCAACGCCTTCCTTTCTGCCACTGACAGGCATCTCTTCCACAGCTCATCAGCAGCTGAAAGAGAGTTGCTCGTCTTTTTAAATGGTTAGAACTGCCAGGCGCATAAATGCAGGATAATGGGCATCATGTTTTGCTTTTGAGTAAGAAGTTTGTCTGGATCTTCATACGCGATGGACCTCACCTCTACGTCTGGGGCTTTATAGCCCAGGGGACAAGGGGCCCCTCCTCGGGGTCTAGAAGCCACAGTGGAAGTGGGCCTCTTCCCCTATTCCTCGCAGCGCTACACAGGCCTGCGAGGCCTAGGGGAGAGACATCCCTTCCCTGGGCCTCGCAGTGCTGCAGCATAGGTGTGAGGCCCCACATTGGTGGGCTGAACGCGGGGCCCTGGGAAGCTGCCCATTGCTGCCCATGACACGCGCCGGCCCTGAATAGCACTGGTGACAGACAAGTGTGTGCACACTAACCATGCACAAGGCTACGGCTCCCTAATTGCGCACGCGCAATACGAAAGTACCCTCGGATTAAAAATGCACCACCCAAACATTCAAGGTAGGTTATTTTTATAAATCCTTCACAGACGCAGCAAAAAAAATCCCAGAGCTTAAACATCAGCTGGTGTGTCTCTGTGCAGAAATAATATGAAATGTAACTACAAATGTCACTGGGGGCAGAGAAAAGCAAGCATCACACTGGCATCCTGCAGCATCCGTTTAATGTACAGCGCTGTCAAATGGAAGCCTTGGTATTACGAGCTACTGCTACGCTCACTGTAGCTAACTGCAAGTAAGTCAATGGCGACAGACAAGTGTGTGCACACTAACCATGCACAAGGCTAGGGCTCCCTAATTGCGCATACGCAATCCGAAAGTACCCGCGGATTAAAAGCACGTCACCCAAACACTCAAGGTAGGTTATTTTCCAAACCCTTCTCATACTCAGCAAAAAATAATCCCAGAGCTTAAACATCAGCTGGTGTGTCTCTGTGCAGGAATAGTATTAAATATAAAATCTAATGTCACCGTGGGCAGAGAAAAGCAAGCGTCACACAGACAACCTGCAGCACCCGATTAACGTACAGCGCTGTAAAATGGAATCCTCGGTATTACGAGCTACTGCTACGCTCGCTGTAGCTAACTGCAAGTAAGTCAATAGCACTGGTGAAAGACAAGTGTGTGCACACCAACCATGCACAAGGCTAGGGCTCCCTAACTGCACATGCGCAAACCGAAAGTACACGCACATTAAAAGCGAGTCACCCAAACACTCAAGGTAGGATATTTTCCAAACCCTTCTCAGACTCAGCAAAAAAAAATCCTGGAGCTTAAACATCAGCTGGTGTGTCTCTGTGCAGGAATAATATGAAATGGGACTACAAATGTCACCTGGGGCAGAGAAAAGCAAGCGCCCCACTGACATCCTGCAGCACCCGTTTGATGTACATCTGAGCCAGCATTTCCGCTAGCAGCACACCCTCCTACTTCAAACCAAACAAAGATGGCGTCAGCCGGTCCACATGGGCCATCCTAAAAGTGGACAAGGTGGTAACCAAGAAGCCAGATTTGCAATTGCGCGCCACTGTTTACCACAAACGATGATGCGAGCCAATGGGAAACAGGGGCGGGGCTTCAAGTCCCTTCTGAATCCGTATCGATTGCAAAAAGCCCTTGCATGCATGGCGAGAGCAGCGCATGCGCTGCTACTTCAGGCGACACCTAAAAGTCATAACATTTCTTAAAATAGTAGCCACCAAATTTGGCGCAGCCAGCGTAACCATATCAAATGTAAAACATGCACCTGGACATAAAGCGGATGGAATACAGCTGGGATGGGGGAGTAAAACTGCCAACGGCTAGCCTCCCTTAGACTCTAAGCCCTGCTTGCTTCTTTAGGCTTTAGGATGAAGCACATCGGATCCGAAATTTCAAATCATGCCACCTGAACACATTGGGGAAAGGCCGGAGCAATGGTACCAGTCCCCTCCCTGTACAACTAACTCGATGGATCCGGCCTGCTGAAACTTTGGTTCAGTTCTCCTAGTGATGCGTGGAAAGCTGGCTATAGCTAGCCTTGCTATGGACTAGACATAACGGGCCCGATTCACAGAATGAACTTAAGACTAAAACCTAAACTTACTACTATTTGGTATTCACAGAATGCACCTACTACTTTCGGGATTCACAGAGTGAACTTACTACTTTCGGGATTCACAGAATAAACTTACTACTTTCGGTATTCACAGAATTGATTTAAGACTACTAACTCTAAGTCCGAACTCGGGCTAGGGAGTGGAGCTTGCGGCCCGGAGGCGGAGCTTCCGGCCCGGAGGCGGAGCTTGCGGCTCGGAGGCGGGGATTTTAGCCATGGCTGAAATCTCCACCTCTGGGCCACAAGCTCCGACTCCGGGCCGGAAGCTCCGCCTCCAGGCCGCAAGCTCCACTCCCTAGCCGGAAGCTCCGCCCCAAGCCGGAAGCTCCGCCTCCGGGCCGGAGTTCGGACTTAGAGTTAGTAGTCTTAAATCTATTCTGTGAATACCAAAAGTAGTAAGTTTGTTCTGTGAATCCCGAAAGTAGTAAGTTCACTTTGTGAATCCCGAAAGTAGTAAGTGCATTCTGTGAATACCAAATAGTAGTAAGTTTTGGATTTAGTCTTAAGTTCTTTCTGTGAATCGGGCCCAACATCTTTAGCAGAACATAGCACTTTAACCTTGTTTTACTTGAAAAGGATTTTAATCGTATCCAGCATTTTATATAAAAGCTTTTTGTAAAAGTTTTTATTAACTGTACAATAAATATGACTATTACACTTAGGGCACCCTCTGAGCCAGGTTAGATGACTCAATTGATCCATGAATGACATCACTGTCACAGGTGCAATTTAGAGCCTTTCATTCTCCCGACATCCATAAAATTAGCACCACTAAGTTGGCTAGCAAATATGTGTTATTCAGTACTAATGTAACCATGGTGCTCGCTTAACAAATATGTATGTTATACTAACTTAATCTCTGGTCTATACTTAAACACACCTATTAGAGCATAAAGGAATAGCATTTTGCATTGAGCCTGAGCTGTTACAGCAAAGCTGTTTGATGCTCCTTGTAAGAATGTGTTTGGTCTACGTCCTTATCGTATAAGGAATTATTAATAGCTCACATATATTTAATGCAATACTATTGTGCACATTTCTGTTTAATGGCTATCAGGGCATCTATTAAATTGCTTTAATTTCAGTGTAAGTAAATAAAGCTCACAGCAATATTACATTACTTACATTAGATACCCTAAACAATTTGAAATTGCACAGGTGCCATAGAGTGTTTAAATGTATTTGCGCAAACACAATGCTTTGTAAACAGGATACATTCTTTACAATGTATTTCATGAACAAATAACCTGTTGGTTATCAGTTTATCTTCTCCATCGTCCTTGGTGACTTTGTCACTTTCATCACTCCGACAGCAAACATGTTTCTCTGCCGTTAGCTAAATCTGGCTTACTTTCCCAAAAAACATACTATGGAATAGTCATTCAAAAATATTGTCCTATCATTTCTTTTTACATATTATTTAATGATGGCAAAACATCATTGTATTCGGTCTGTGAGACACATCTCCTATTCTCTTACCCAAAAGCTATTATAAACCTTACTTGTATGGTTGTGGATTTAATGTATCTTTGAATTTGATGTTAACCTAAGCTGCATGAAAGGGTTTCATTTGCTTTTCATGCCAGTAGCGTACTTTCATATGGATTATTTTATTCGATATAAACTTGAACCTCACATGAATAAACAGCCATTTATCTTTGCTCTCAAGCACAAACAAAACTACATATTTTAATATACCTGAGCTGTGTTGGTACTCTCCATCATTTATTCAACATGCTTCCTCAATCATTGGCAGCTAATAGTGTTTCAGGGATTCTGCAGAGTCACAGAAGTATGCTTGGGATCATGGAATCTTAGGAGGTAGGGACTTAGTCATCCTACTACCTGAGTACCCAAGAGCCCAGGGACCAACTAGCTCTAGTGTCTCACTTGCCATCCTACTCACTCACAGAGGAACAAGTGACCAGACCACAACCCTCCCGACCCTCTAAGGAATCGCAGTTGCAGGACATACTCCTTTTGCTCTCACACTTTGACTAGTCCACAATAAGATGTAACAGAGACAGAAGAAAATTCTAAATATTTATTTTAATGTTCATGCTCTAGTTTGCAGCATATGTGTCACAACAAGTAGAAAAATGCCTAACACACATACGGTTAGCATAGCAAGTAGTCCGTAGATCATAAACGGTGTTGTCATTAAATACAATAGTGTAGTCTAACCTCCCTCCCCTTGCAAAATTATTATATATCAGAAGATCTCTGGGTGTTAGCATCAGACCCCGTACCTCAGTCTATGGATGGTAGATTCACATCACAGGTGCTGTCACGCTCCCGTCTCTGGAAAGATCCCTCTCCAAGTGAGTGTGTCACCCACTCATGTATACCTATATGACCAAAGTACATGTTCCCAAACAACAACTGCATCAGCAATTTTTTGTCTAGGTGCTAAGGCCTCACCAGAACAGAACATCAAGGGGCATTGCTGTTCGACCTTCTCTGCAATGTTCAGACTAAATCCCAGGAAAGAACAGAACACAAAAACAATAGCATGTTCTCTATGAAAGTTGCAGTGTGGCACAAAGCAAAATAATTTTGTGTAGTATGGGGCATGGTCTCGCTGTACTGCAAGATGGCTGCGCAGTAGGCGAGCTCTGCCGGCCGAGTCATTTATCTGACTGAACAAATTACACCTAAGTGCATTGGCGTGCAAGGGGCACTTGTGGTCATCAGCGGCCTCGCACAGGAGGCTTTCAGGCTGTGGAAGGCCCGATTCCGGAGTGCCTGCAGGGGCTACATGATGCTGGTGGCCTAGAGGAGGCGCGGCCTGCAGCGGCGGTGGGCTCTACTCCCAGGCTGCCTGCCGGAGATTCTATCTACATAGGAGCCTGCATGAGGAGCAGCCGATCTGAGGCGCATGGCTGCCCTGGATGAATGCCACAACACCAAGCTCTGTATAAGGAGCGGGCACTGGTGACCAGGGGAAGGAAGGCGGCACGTATACTCTCAGAGCGCCTCGCCCTGTAAACAACGAGCTTTGCAGCACTTGCTCTGGTATGGTCAGCATATGCTGTTTTCCACTGCGTTGTATCAGAGGGAGGGGTACTGCACCTGCTGTGGCCTGGGCCTGCACTATTGGGGCCTTTCCTTGGCAGATGTAAATGGATGGATGACCCCGGCTGCCAGGCTCCGATTGTGTCAAGGGCCGACTGTGCTGGCCCCCCCGACTTGAGCGACGATCTTTTGCCGGATAACAGAGCCCACATGCCCACTGCACAGCACTGGTGGCCCCGGGCTAGGTAGCACTTTCACATGAATCAGCAGCAGCGACATAGTAGAAGCAGAGGTGCAGATGGGCTTGTGACTGAGGCATGTGACCCTGTGTAATAGCACAATTCCAGCTGGCTCCACTGGGTACCCTATCAGGCACACACTGTGGGGCAGTGAGGGTGCAGAGTGAGGCACTGTGACTGGCAGAATTGTACACTTGGACGGTTCTGTGTACCTTACCTACACCATTAGGACACCAGCTGTCTGCCCTCAGCCACAGCCAACATGGGCAAACATGAAGGGAGACAAACTTAACTGTCATTTGAACGAAAGAGAAGTGCTAGGCAGGTGGATCACACAGTGGACAGTCGTACTGTGCCTGACCGAGCAGAGGATTTGGATGAACATGATCTGGACTTGAAAGAAATACTCCTGGATGTCAGAACAAGCGTAAAAAATATTGATGCCAAGATGGACCTACTCACATCACGCCCAACCAAGGTTAAATGGAGAGTGGATGAGCATGATACCTGTATAGACTATCTAGAAACCCCTGTTTCTGACATCGATGACAACCAGGCAGTAGCGAAGGAACAATTCCTGTGCATGGATAAGGTCTTAGAGCTTATTAAGCTCAAGAATGAAGACTTCAAAGCTAGTTCTAGGCGAAATAATGTTTGCTTAGTGGGGGTGCACAGCAATCGCTAAAATGAAGGATTTCATAGACTCGATGCCCAGAGATCTCTTTGGAGCTTACCTGTCATCGGTATTCATCATCGAAAGGGCCCACAAATCCCTTGGCGCCCTCCTGGAGCACCCCCATAGCGGCGCACATGCTGAACTATAAGGATGGCGACACAATACTCATGCTGGCTAGGGGAAAGGGGACAGATTCAGTACTAGGGTGTCAATTCTCCTTTTATCCTGACTTCAAGGTGGCGGTGCAGGCTGCTCGGCGAGACTTCTTGGCAGATAAGCGTCTGCTGCAGCAGTGCAGCAGACAGGTGTGCAATATGCCCTCCTCGGCCCAGCCAAGCTCAAGACCAAGCAAGATGGCATGACTCATTATTACACGGACACAAAACAGGACCTCAAAAATGCCAAACAGAAAATCACACCAGCAAGATCTCTGGCGGGCTCACCACACTCCTTGGCAGAGAAATATTTGAGTGACAATGACTAGTAAATAAGTTTTGAATCTGCTAGTAATGATGCACAATAGCTAGCATACTGTTGTAGGATAGTCGCTTTAACAACTGTTTCGTTCTACTTAGTTAATGCAGAATAACATCTAGGCCTCTAGATCCATTTGCTAGGGCGGATGCGCCCCTCTGGGATCTTACATTTTCCTAGAACAGTGTCCATCTCTCTTGTTTATTGTCATAATTGGGGCACCCCAATACAAACATGCTCGGCCACCCAGCCTTTATGGTGGGTGGTTAGTTCGGCTGTACCATGTTCCCATGGGATTATTTCTGGATAGACCTGTGGAGGAATCACAACCTGATGGGGGGTTGGTGTGGGTGGCAGAGGGAAAGTGGGGTATATTCCTACTGTTGCTAAGAAGTTGGGATGGGAGGGGGTAGACAGGCTTGTTTTTTGTTGTTGGCCTATATTTACAAACAGATGCCTTGACATTGACTCTATCATAGATCGGTCTTGTATGCAATATACACATATATTATAATGCGATCTCCATGGTGCAGAATTCCTTTTTTCATCTCTCCAACACTGAAATAAATGGTCTCAGTTAAGTTCCTTACGTGGAATATACACAGGCTCAATGACGGCAAGAAAGTATGGCTCGTACATGCAGATTTGATCAGATATCACATTGACATATGCGTACTTCAAGAAATGCACCTATCTAGGGCAGGCCTCCCTAACATGGTAACACAGGATGAGGTATGTCGTACATCTCTACCTACTCTAACTTTGTACTAGGGTTCTATATTCTCATACATAAGAGCACTGCCTGGAAGACGTCCCAATGTATTAGTGATACCAATGGTAGATATATTATATTAGCAGGTACATTGCACAACCACTGTTTGCGGACCAAATGTGTATGATCCGGAGTTCTTCACCAAGGTATGGCACTTGATCACTGACACAGGCTCTCGGACAATGATATGGGGTGGGGACTTTAATGTTCCACCAGATGACATGTTAGACAGGCGGGGTTGCAGCAGGTGTCCACACCCAAAAGCAGCAGCCATCCTAAATGCAATCATCACAGATATTCATTTAGTTGACATCTAGCGGGCAACACATCGTGAAAACCAGGAAGGTACATGCTTATCTCTACAACAGAAAGCTAGGTCCAGGATTGGCTACTGGTTAACTACCACATACACTCTCAGATCATGCCCCAGTACTACTACCTATACAGCTCCCGCATGCCCTACTGCATGCTTTTGCGTGGCACCTACTCATGGGAGCCCCATGCAATACTGCCTTTCGAGCAGAAATACATGCAGCTATATGTGAATATTTTGAGTTGAACACAGGGTCAGTAGGCTCTCCCTCTGTATTATGGGACGCATTTAAATCCGTCATGTGCGGCGTCTGCATAGCGAAATAGCATGGTATAACAAAATCCATTCGGGCTCGCTGTCAAAACTAGAAAATGACATTACAGCATTGAAATTTGACTTCTTCCACACTGATGATCCTGGCACGTTGGCCAGTATCCGGGATTAAATGTCTAAACATCAGGAAGAAGCCCTTTGCCAAACACAATTTTTAGATAAAGATACCTAGGCCCAAAATTATGGGAAGAGAGATAGACCTGGTAGAACCCTAGATCGTCTCTTCCAGAAACCGCACACCTCCACCTATTTCCCCACCCTTTCAGACTCGGAGAGCCAAAACCACTCCTCTCATGTTGATAGTCTGCAGACTATGGTAGCCTTTAATGAGCAATTGTACTCTACCACTCCTGGGGCGTGTGTTACTGACCCTCAGGGGTATTTAGAGTTGTTACAACTTGTCTGGTTATCCGACGTGCCTAGGGAATTCCTGAATTGCCCAATAACAGTAGAGGAAGTACACCAAGCAATCGCTGGTCTAGCCCTTGATAAGGCCCCTGGCCTTGACGGCCTTCCCGTTGGTTTCTACAAAGAATTTCCCCAACTTCTCGCACCCAAGCTTCTGTACATGTATCAAGACTCCATAGAATCGGGTGTCTTGCCCCCCTCCTTGAGAGAAGCAGTCATAATCACGCTACTTAAACCCACTATACCGGCTGATCAATGAGATTCATACTGGCCATTTTCAATAATAAACACTAATAAAAAAATATTTGCCAAAGTGCTGGCCAACCGCCTCCAACTACTATTACTATTAATGATCAGACCGGATCATTCTGGCTTTATTCCCGGTAGGTCAACGGCTCACAATCTCCGTACTCTATTGGCAGTTATGCATTATTTACATCCAGACATATATGCAGCTTTTGCCCTCTTAGACGCGACTAAAGCTTTTGATTCGCTAGAATGGACTTAACTATTCCCCTTATTGCAGAGGCTTGGACTGAGTTCCTGCTTTATAGCGCAAATATGTTTATTATACACCTTACCCACTGCCCGGATATGCCTCAATAGACTGCTATCAGATCCTTTTCCAGTGGCAAGGGAGATGCTGCAAGGCTGTCCACTCTCACCCATACTTTTTGCCATTGCCATGGAGCCCCTGGCTGCACTGATATGGCAGCACCAGGCTGACAGGGGGTTGGGGTTTACATCTCGGGGACTCCTTATATCTCTCTAAGCAGATGACGTTGCACTGTACATTAAAGATCTGGAGACTAATTTAAGCTCTCTGATCCAGGAGGTAGTCTGTTTCGGCGGCATCTCTGGTATACAGGTGAACTGGGCAAAATCTATACTTTTTCCTCTGACCGAAGCGACGGCTCCTTTTGTCACGGATAACCCATTGCAGTGGGCTACGGGTCCAGTTAAATACTTAGGTGTAATGTTAAGCAGGACAATGAGGAGCTATGATCGTGCAAATTTGTAAAAGCCATGAATTGGCTGGAGGAGCTCATTCCAGTCTGGTCTAAACTCCCCTTATCTATGGCAGGACGAACTGCCTTGCAAAAATTCCTTCACCTGTTTGTAAACGCTTTCTATCCCAGCTCACCATTAGTTTTAAGAGGCCTGGAATGCAGACCTAGCAATCACACATTGGTTGTTTTGTTGCAGTCAGCTAGAGATGGTGTCTCCCAATTACCGATTGCTCTTGATTCATGTAAAATTCGTACACAGATTATACCGCACACCAGCGCAGTTATTTCGAATTGGGTTGATTCCCGATTCCCTATGTCAACATTGTCATGCGCCACGTTCAGAATGTATTCACCTTACATGGCACTGTCCTACCATTATAGCCTATTGGGGTGAAGTCTTTCTCATAATAGGAGAGATCACGGGGTTGCCTGTCGAGTTTACACCATTACTGTGGCTGCTGGGTTATGTGGGCGAGGTTGCCCGTGAAGCTCTGAAATTGGTAGCGATATTGCTCCTTTTAGCAAATCTTCAGGTGGCTATTTATGGGGGGAGATCGCTAGCTCCCAGATCTCAGGACTGGCTAACAGACATTGCCAAGAAAAATTGACTGCGATTGAGAACTGCAGCCACAAGGTAGTCGCCCTCATGATATATGAGAACTGTGCATAACTTACCTCAGATGCCTCAACACTGGACCTGCCGTAACACCTGTAGACACAACACTCCCTGATGTAGAAAGGCATACATTACATACCCTCACCCTAGCATTGTTCAGTATACAAAAATCAATTTAAGGGGGAATGGATCACTTGGAACTACATTGCCAGGGTTTTTCTGGTGCTCAATGACTCTCATAAAAACCCTCATACACGCACGTAGATGGTTGGGCGGTATATCTTGGTTCTCCGCCAATATACGTTGCGTTCATGCATTATCATAGGGTCTTTCATAGGAGTTATCCACTGAATGCAAGGGAGTGCAAATTAAGTATTGCAACAGAGGATATAATGATATCCATGATGGCGGAGAATACTGGTTTGAGTTACACTGAAGATGATATAAGTGAAATCCTGTCTGCACCACCTTTACGACAGAATCTTAAGCTAACTCAAACATTGGCCCAAACTAATGACTGGAATGACTTGACTCAAACTAAAAGGGAACAGGTGAGAACAGCTATACATGGCCTAAAAATGAGAGAATACCTAAGACCAAATGTTGCCCCAAGAGGATTGTAGGTTCAGAATGCACCACGTATATTCCTACATGACTTAACTTTTAGAAAAGATTGGTCTTCCATCTCCTCGAGATGTACCCGTGACTACTTGGTACTAATAATCAAAACAGCCACAAGGTTGTCAGAAGCTTTACTAGTGAAGATCCAAATAAGCGAAGCAAAACTGAAAACAAGAGTGCATATCTCAGTTTACAAAAAAAGGTTAGAAGAAATAAACAAAGAAATGGAAGAAACAAGAGAATTTATTACTCAAAGTAAAATACAATTAGGCAAAGATCTCAAACGTTTCACACAAGAGAAAATGCACACTTATTCAAGGGAAGACTATACTCCACATTATCAACAAACAGATAATGAATCCACAGGAGGCAATTCCTCAGATAATTCAGAATGGAGTGAAGATGATTACACACCCCGGAGAGGCCGCAATCAATTTAGAAATCAGTCACGCCAAAGAACCAATAGACGGCATAGACCTAACTACAACAAACATCAAATGCCATATTTCCAACCTTTTATACCGAACTTTCAAGGTTGGGGAAATCCCTACAATCAGGGCATGCCAGCCCCAGCACAAATGATGGGTCCACAAATGATGGTACACCAGAACCCTCAACAGACGCCTTTTTTAGGGAGGGGCCAAAGCACACACAGAGGAAGATGAAGAGGAGTCACGTGGCATGAACAACAACGCCAAGTAACGACACGCAGCATGTCGAAAGAGAAACCGGGACCCAGTTCATCGAGTCGTTGATAGTGAACCTAACAGAAAAAGTGCTTAAAGACAATCAAACAAAGGTTCTGAATAAAGGTCTCGGATTTGTACCTACCCCTTCCTTAGACACCTTCAAATTGAAATGTGAACTATCGGAGTTTTGTAGAATATTAAAACTAAAAGCTTTTTTTAATGAGAAGGAAGACCTGAGACAAGAAAGTGACACGAATTTAAGGAGAAAATCTACATTTAATCCCCCCACTAGCATGGTACCTGTCGAAATACAAACATTCGAACAAGCCATCATGAAGGAGGCAAGCAAAATTGAATTGAAGATGAAAAAACTTTTCTTCAACATGACGAAAGAAGAACAAAAGGCGGTGGATGAATTAAGAAAGGATGATAACATCATCATTAAACCCGCCGACAAGGGGGGCGGGATTGTCCTCCTAAATAAAGAAGGATATGACCAACAATGCTTAAAACTTCTCTCTGATACCAAGTTCTATAAGAGGATCACGGTTGATCCTACACCATGGCTACAAAACACCATTAGAATAATGGTTTATGAAGCAGAAACAAACTCGCGGATAACAAAGCATGAAGCGGAATTTTTAATTGCACAAAAATCAAGAACACCTTATTTCTATTCCCTACCGAAAACACATTAAAATAGGTCTTCACCTCCTGGACGACCGATCGTGTCAGGAGTAGGTTCAATTCTTGAACCTCTGTCCCAATTTGCGGACCAGTTTTTAAAACCAGTGGTACAAAAAAAAGCAACATATTTGAAGGACACTAGAGACCTGTTGAACCAGCTTGTGGATGTAACTTACAACGAGAAAGAAATGCTCTTAGTTGGGTTAGATGTAGAGAGCCTCTACACCAGCCTGCCCCAGCAAAAGACTCTGGAAACTTTAGAAGACATCTTGTTCACAGAGGATTGGCAACATAAAACACCGAGACATTTTGTCTTAGAGTGTTGCAGAATAGCATTAACGGAAAACTTTTTCGAATACAATGGGACACTTTTTGTGCAAAACCATGGCACTTCCATGGGGAGCGCTTTTGCGCCATCGGTAGCTGGACTTTATGTTAGTGATTTTGAAATGCAACATGTCCTGAACAACAACAATCCTTTCTTTCCACAAATTTTATTCTGGAAACGTTTTATAGATGACATCATTGTCTTAGCGACAATTTACAAGAATTTATCAACTGGCTGAACACTAGGGATGATTGCCTGAAGTTTACATTTACAGTGGACAGCAAGAAATTAGATTTCCTTGACATCACTCTATATGTAGGGAATGATAAGATCCATGCAAAAACCTACTACAAGCCAACGGCAAAGAACAGTCTGTTATCATATAACAGTTTCCATCCAAGACCCCTAGGAGACAATTTACCCTATAGCCAATTTCTAAGGCTCAAACGAAATTGTAGTAAACTGGAAGATTACAAGACACAAGCAAGTAATCTCACTGAGAAATTGAAGAAGAGGGATTACCCAATGAAAACTATACGCAGCTGTCAAAAAAGAGCTAGACATCAGCCACGAGAGAGTCTGTTGGAAACCTTCCCGAAAGAACCCATAGAAAATCTAATCACATGTGTCACTACTTATAATGGAGCCACTAATACAGTAAAAAAGATCATCAACAAAAATTGGAAAATCATAACATCAGGAAAGTTGAATTGGCCAAAACCAAGGTTCGCGAATCGCAGAACGAAAAACTTGAAAGACCTATTAGTCCATACACGACCACAGATAAGGCTGGAGTCGGAGGGTATAAGGAGAGTCTGGAATATGAACCCAGTAACTGGACACTATCCATGTGGATAATGTACAATATGCCCATTAACAATAGCTACCAAAACTCTTTCACTATCCGAAAATCTGGTCTGGACACAACGGCAACATACGAATTGTAACTCTACCCACGTAATTTATATGATTACGTGCCCATGCGGGCTCAGATATATTGGAATGACCTGCCGCAAGGCGACAGTGAGAATAGGAGAACATAGGAGTAACATCAGAACAAAGGAAGTAACTACAAAAATGAGTAAACACTATTTGGATACCAATCACACAGCGTATGACATCAAATGGACAATCATAGAGATGCTAAATATAAAGAATGACACCGCTGAACGAATCCTATTAGAAAGAGAACAGAGATGGGTGGACCGTCTAAAAACCAGCCATGAGGGATTGAATGACAAGGTACCCTGGCATCAACTCTATTGACATGATATACTATAAAAAGGACTAACTCTCAGAAAAACAGCTAATGAAAATAAGAGCTGCAGAAGGGTCCTCATGAATTTTAAAACCACAATACAATCGGTGAACACCTGGTCGAACCGCATGATATACTCTAGAAAGGACTAGCTCTCAGAAAAACAACCAAATGAAAATAAGAGCTGCAGAATGGTCCTCATGATTTTTTTAAAAACATAATACAATCGATGAACACCTGGTCGAACCAGCATTGGTAAAATTCAAAATTCAAAATTAGCGAGAAAATTACCTTTCCCATTTTCCTGAGTTTTACCTATGTCAGGTAAATCACTTTTTTAAATAAAAAGTACACTTTTTTTCCAAAATATAAATAACTAGCAGCCCGTCCCGACCTTGTCCGGGAGCATTCAGGCTTCCCCTACCCCTGCCTCCCCCGACATTGCCCAGCAGCCCGTGCCCCGCCCGCCCCGTCCCCCGCCTGCCCCGTCATTGCCTTTCCTCAGCCGATCTGTTTTCCCGCCTGGCCCGACCCCCGCCTGTCCTGAGTCAATGGAGGTCGGACAGAATGTTCCCCCTGTCACCTTGTTAGTCCCCGTCCCCCGCTTGCCCCGACCCCCGCCTGCCCCGACATTGCCTTTCCTCAGCCGATCTGTTCTGTTGTAACTCCCCGTGGACAGTAGTACGTGCAAAATGTTCCACCCGTCACCTTGTTAGTCCCCGTCCCCCGCCTGCCCCGACCCCCGCCTGCCCCGACATTGCCTTTCCTCAGCCAATCTGTTCTGTTGTAACTCCCCGTCCCCCGCCTGGCCCGACACCCGCCTGCCCCGACATTGTCCCTGGAGCCTTACCTCAGCTGCCGCTCCTCAGTTCACCGCTCCTCGCCGCTCTGCTCCTCATCGCCTGTCTGCCGCCGCTCCTCTCCCACGCCATGTCCGCCTCAGCGCTGCTCGCACCGCCGCTGGCCTGTTCGCTGCTCCTCACGTCACCGCTCCTCCCCCGCGCCATGTCCGCCGCTCCTCAGACGCCGCTCCTTCCCGTGCTCCTGACGTGAACACGCACGTCGCGGCCGGTGCTACTTTGGAGGGACTACTTTTTTTTAATATAAATTTTGTAAATAACGTTTATTTTTTATATTTATATAGCCTATAACCATCTACACACCCTGACGATTTCAACGGTGTATCGGGTGTGTAGATTGGCGCCGTGGTTTCCGAGTTTACCCGCCTCAAAGCCTGAAAGTTCTTACTTTATTATAGTAGTATAGATGACACACACAATTCCTTTTTCTTCACACTTTATTAAAGTTTATTCCTAACATTAATCATATATCACACACATTAAGAAAAGCATAGTCTTTCTTTCATGCTTTTTTAAACTAAAAATAGAAAAGGACCAGGAGCTAACTCTCCCCTGACTTCCGGGGCAGAGCAAGCATGAGCAAGGAAATCCCTAGCTGTCGGTGAGAAGAAAGACACGAGGACGCTATACACACTATGAGAGTTGAGATAAGTAACTTACCAGGTCCCATTCTTTTTCTGTAGGATACCGAGAAACTTTCTTTGATCCCCGAAGGAATAGCGTAACTAAAGACCTCGAGGTAACTCTATTACATGCGGTATATTTTGAAAACTAAAGACCAGTGAGGTTTACGTCACCACAACCATATGATAATGAGAACAAGCGGTCAACATAATTTAAATAAGAACATCCCGTAAATGAGGTGACACATTAAGACACATTGAGATACAGAAAGCAACTCGCAGCGCGCATATAGCTCAAAAAAGATATATGCGATTTCAGAAACTAACTCCGTGAATCTAAAAGAATGATTATGTATTGATGAAAAATAGCGCGTGCAAAGTACAAGAAAACGATCACACACGACGGGTATTTAGAACCGCTAAGCGCACAACTATTCGATACACGCGAAAGAACGCTAACATCTTAGCGTGCGAGTTATTAACATGCGCAAAGACCAGTAAGGCTTACGCCACCACGACCATATGATAATGAGAACGAGTGGTCGACAAAATTTATATAAGAACATCCCATAAACAAGGTGGCACATTAAGACACATTGAGATACAGAAAGCAACGCGCAGTGGGCACAGAGCTCAAAAGAGATATACGCGATTTCAGTAACTAATTCCGTGAATCTCAATGAATGAGCATGTATTTCTGATAAACAGCACGAGCAGGTTATAAAACACGATCATATACGATGGGTATTTAGAACCGCTAATCAATTCACGCTGTAGAATGCCAACAACTTAGCGTGCGAGTTATTAACATGCACATTACATCCTTATTGTTATCTCTAAACAGTCACCAGTAAGTGATGAATGTACTAATGTGAATAATAAAGAATTGCAAATTACATCAGCGATCAAGTTGAAAAAATATACATAGGCACATAGATTTCAACTCATACACTCCCAGTGTGATCATTCCAGAAATCTCCACTACATAAGGATGCATATATTTAGGAGTGCTAATAGTAGCCTCCCCACTAAAGTGAGACATGAATTATGTTGTAACTTTTAAGAAGGGTTGACAGATATATTTGTATATACATATTCCTATTTTTGTCTTGTACCTCAAATTTCTTCATCTACAGGTACTATTGGCCTCAGAGGTAAGAGAGTGGAGTACTAACCCTCCTCCAAGTGCTGCACAAGTTGTGTGAGTACTGTTTTTTGTTTTAATCTTGAATGTCTTGGTCCTGAAGAAAGCCCCATAGACCCGGCTGGGCACAGTGGGGCTGAAACATGTTGACCGAATTGTAGAGAGGATCCAGCAACTAGGTTCTCACCTACACACCTTATTTTACTTTTCTTGAATCTTCTGTTTTCAATAAAGTTTTCTGAGAGAGGATTCAAAGAATTTTTAATTTCCCTTTTTTGAGCACTTCTTCTTTTTATCTGGTCACTACTACGTAACCATGGTTACCTCCGGGTGGAGGATAGCATATGACAAAAAAAGACCCTATGATGATGCATGAACGCAACGTATATTGGCGGAGAACCAAGATATACCTCCCAACCATCTACGTGCGTGTATGAGGGTTTTTTTATGAGAGTCATTGAGCACCAGAAAAAACCCTGGCAACGTAGTTCCAAGTGATCCATTCCCCCCTTAAATTGATTTTTGTACTCTATCTTGGAAGCTGAATGGATCTCAACTTCTACATCCCTCCATTTGGATATATAATTGTTCAATATACATCATTTGGGGAGAGGAGTTGGCCTAACGGCTAGGGCAGTCAACCTCGAATCTGGGGAACTGGGTTTGAGTCTCGGCAATGACGCTGAACATCCTTTGATTCTGGGCAAATCACTTATTTAGGGCCAGATGTAGGTAATCCCAATTTACCTATTCTTAAATACCGAATTTTACCGATTCGGTATTTAAGAGTAGGTAAATGGGCTGTAGATACATTTTCGGTAAAAATGACGGAATCGGTAAGATTCGGTAAATACCAAATCGGTATTTCCCATTCATTCCTATGGGCCTGGAGTTTTTGTTGGTAAGCTAAAAACTTGCAAAACACCAAGCCAAAAAAACTATACTGCAACATGTAATAGTTTTTCATTGCCAACAGATCATGCAGTATCTCAAATGGTGAGATCTAATGAATGTAAAATGGGTACGAAGAAAACCTATGTATTTTCCAAATTAGTACAAGATACTGATTTTAGAAACAGTTGATATTTGTACCGCTCTCAATTTGGGGTTACCCATACTATCATGTGATTCAGAGGACATTTAACAAAATTTGCTCTTTTTTGCCTACAGTCCTACAAGTAGAAGTCAAAAATGGAGTAAATTCAAATGATGATTAAAAATTTCCAAAAATTTCCAACCATGCATGCCTAAACCACGCATGACTTACCACACAGTCTTTACAATGACTGCGTCTTTACAACGAATTTCATTGTAATGGTATCTTTGGTAAAGGTATAAGTGTGGTAAGCCCTATTAACTACCATGACCCCCCTACCTTGAGCCCTAAAACCCACCCATAGCTCAAAAAAGCGACACCAACCCCAGCACCCCCACCTTGAGTACTAAAAACTGGCCCCCTGCCCTAAAAACTGCCCCATACCCCTGCCATGTGTCCTAAAACCCGGCCCCTTGTACTAAAAACTACCCAAATCCAGCCCCCCACCCTGAGCCTTAAAACCTGCCCACACCCCCAAAAACCCTCCCGCCACCTCCTCCCGACCCTAGCCCAATTTACCGAACCAAGTCCCGGTCCTTCCTGTCACACGCCTTCTGGTTCCTCCCCCGCCCATCTATTCAGAAAGCTAGAACGCCAACTGCCTTAACCCCACATATGCATGGTTAAGGCATAAGTGCGGTCAAGGCAAGCGTTGTTCAGCTTGCGAGGAAGCGGCATACCTGCTTAAACCCACGTTGTAAAAGCTGTTTCCCGCCCAATTATTCTTTATTTCTACACCTCTCCTAATACAGATTTTACCCCTCTTGTGTGTCTGCATCTAGTGCTTATGAAAGGAAAGGAGATATGGGTAACTGCAGACTTTGGGCCTATGCTCGGCTGCCAACCAGGAAAGCCTATCAATCCCAGACATTTATTTAAACTAGACACCGTGGGAAGTCCAGGGTAGTGTCACTTGCATGGGTTCCACTAGGGTTTCATACCAGCAGGCCTTGCAAAACTCAAACATTGGCTAAAAATACAAATTCCCTTTGATGCACTTGAGGCCCTGTGTGGGATGCCACGTATGACAAGAGCTCTTGATTGTTGATGCCTGTACTGTGTTAACTTACTTAATAAAAATATTTAATACTAAAAATACAAATTCCCTTCACATTTCCATGACAGAACGTTTGGGAAGCTGTGGGGAATCCATAAATTTCCTGCCACCCAGCGTTTTCACACTTTTTTTTATAAAACCAGTTACTCACTTTTGTGGATGGGCCCACCACCTGCTACATGATAAGCCCCAAAACACACCATGTGTAGATATCACATTTCACCTAGTTTAATCCCCCATATTCGTTGTGTTGTGGATAGCTGTGGAATTTGGGCTGTAGCTCAGCAGTCAACGACAGAAAGCTACTAAACTCAGAGATTTATGTAAAATAGACACCCAGACAATTTCGGATTGGTGACTTTCGAGGATCCCATGAAGTTTCCTGACTCATCACAAACGAAAAACCTTTTTTTGTGGCTAAAATCGCACATTTGCAGCCATTTCCACTGAGGGAAAGGTATAATATCTGCAGGGATACACAAATTTCCTCTAACCCAATTGAGATCTCACATTTAAAAGACAGGCTCATCAGACATACAAAACAACTTACACAATGACACACAATAATTAAATTCAAACAGGTTAGTTTCACCCAGAGTAAGACACTGGGCCCATAATGTGAAAGCATCAATATGAAGTGGCCATAATGAGTTCAGCATAGGTCTGCTGCAGTAATGGATGGAGCCTGGGAAAGAAAGGAGGAGTACTAAAAAAACTGGAACTTCATGGGCACAAAAGTAAAATGTTTTTGGGAAGTGCTACTTCCGATGAAGGTAAATGACAGTGTAAATGGCTACTGTATAACTTGGCTCCCAAACTGAAAAGACAAAATATATATATATATTTTAAATTATAAGAACTCATCAAAATGTTCTCAAAAATTAAAACCAACAAATTAGGATCCCAACAGATACACAGTAGCAGTCCAACCACTTCAAGGTACCAATCATTTCATTGCCCTTTCACTCCACAACTATAATATTCAACAACACTCACTTGTCACACATGCATCCACACCCACTACTACACTCCTATGCAGGCAGGCAACACAATCATCTACAAGCATTCACCATTGCAATCTACATACAGTCAACACTTATGATCCAGCAGCTCACCAGCAACAGGTACTCCAATACCATATACTCACCTGTGCCCATAAACACACCTACACCCACCCACACAACCAGGCAATAACCGCTGGAGTCAAAGTTTATGATTTAACACCATCTCAAGATTAGTCACCTCTTTATTCTCAACTAATCTTTCACTGCTCCAAAAGTTCTTTCCTCTGGTCAAAGGACCATTAGTTGAACTGGTTGATGGTGAAATAACATGAAATAATCTTCTTACTTTTATGAAACGACCACAGACTCGAGAAATAGTTTAAAACTTTATCTAAATTAATTTCATGTGAACCACATATAAAAGTACATCACAGTCTCCGTCACTCATATACCACCTATCTCTACTCTAACCCCATTCATTTATTAATGCTTTCCCCGCATTAGCATTAGTAAAATAGCTTGAGTTAGTTTTAGCAAAGCAGATGCCAAGCTTGTGAGCTTTCAAGCCACCATCTTAATAGTGTTTGCTCATGCACAAGAAATTCCCTCCAAGTGACAGCTGGTCATTCTGCGTAGATGCAGTTGACGCATGCGCAATAAAGATTTCCCGTTAGCAGCCAGAATTCCGTTTGAGTTACTTATTAATAAACACGTAGGCAAGCTTCTCTGTCTTTCATTTCAATGTGGTGCGTATTAGTTTTACACAATACGTAATTAATACACTATTAGAAGTTAAATGCCATTCCCATCATACTCCTTTACAAAAAGTTACGCAACGTACTGCTAGCATCCTCATTCACATAGCATCCAGATCCGTATCCTATTTCACACCCCTCGGGTCATACATCCCATTCCCCTCACATTTATTCACAGCAAAAGCAAGACTTCATATCACATCCCACATTCACAAACTCTGCTTTAAAATCCTATCAGTCAAGAGAAAGACACCCTGCCCACTAAACTGTGGGCAGAGGGAAATCAGTTAGCACTCGAGGATGTTTTCAATATTTTAACAATGTATGAGCCAGCCTATACCAAGAAGGCAGACAAAGGTCAGACTTTGAGGGACATTTTACAGTAATAATGACTCTCCTTATGTACCTCTATTTGGTCATATACTCAGCATATCTGAGTTGTGAATTCATTTTAGGTGTTGCAGCAATGCAGTCTGCAAAGTGGTGGTCCCCTATTCCTCCAACATACCAAAGCACGGATCAGCATCAGGAGCATCAACAGCGAATCACTGATGGACTATCAGACCCCAAAATATTGTGTGAACAGAATAACATGTCAAACATTTTGGGGACCAAGGTATCGATAATGTAAGTGCAAATGGGTAAATATAGATTTACTATTCTTAACTACACATCTACATACCTTGAAGATATAATTATCGTCAAGGTACATTTATATAGTAAAACTTTAAGGTACATTTATATAGTAAAACTTTACTTACCTTCACAATATTTTTGTTGTCCGTATTCTTGACATAATGTTATGTCTCATGATATTTTTGGTTCCAATCTTCGTTGTAAATGCCTCAACAGCAATACGACTGTCTACCACAAACAGTTCGAAATCCAGGATCTGGAGAAGTGGCTTGGTGCACCTCAAGAACGATAAATGCACCATGTCCATTGACAACTTCTTGTACCACACAGAAGCCTTGCGTGCAACATTTTAAACTGAAGGCTTTGATCTACTCCATCTACACCACCCATGTACTTCTTGATGTCTAAAAAGCAAGTTGTTTTTTAGACTAAAGCAACATGACCCCAAATGGGAACCAGTGACACACTCTCAACCTTTATGTGAGCCAGCATAAAGACATCATGACAGTGGTGGTATTTGAAAACAAGCAGCTCAGTACACTGCATGGCGCTGCATTCACCCTTTGCAAATTAGTTGTCTGGGTCATCCTGTTTAGTTGCAGTACATGGTGTGGCTAATCTCATTTTTTACTTTGTACAATCCCTTGTAAAATTTCAATCTGGTTTAAACATTGTCCAAGTACAAATGGGGACCCCTGTGAAAAATAGAGCGGGATCAATCCCATCCAGTTTTCCCAGAGACTCCCCAAAGATGGTGGGCAATCAGGAGGGTTAATAGTGGAATCGTTTCTAGTATACACTTGAAAAGTATAAGTGTATCGAATGGCATTGTCATATAACATGTAAAATTTGATATTATGTGAAGCCCTTTTGCTGGGTAAACACTGTCTAAATAGCAGCAATCCCTTATACATCGCCAGAGACTCATCCAAAGATATATTTTGACCAATACTATATCTGCCAGTAAAGCACTCTATAAACAGATTCAACAGTGGCCAAATTTGAAAGAGCCTATCATCACCTGGGTGTTCTCCGAGCAATGCCGCTGTGTTGTCAGTGCAATGCAGCATTCTCTGTAGGAGCTGAAAATAGTCTCTATACTTGATGGGCAGAAAATAAGGAGTCACTATCTTGGGACCAATACGAAACCAGGGATGGCTTCTTATCCGCTCCCTTGAGCAAAGTGAGACCCCAACATCTTTTCAACTCAACAACATTTTTGGGAGTCCGTTTAGCTGCTTGAATACAAATTGGTGTAATGAGCTATTTCTTACATGAAAAGATCATTCATGACAATAGATCAAAAAAGCTGTCGGAGAAGCAAAAAATGATCTGTGTTAAATGTGCACCCTGTAGCAGCAGTAAACTGTAGCAGCACAGACAGGAGCATATTGGGTGCAAACCAACTTTCAGCTGCTGATATGGGAGAAACAACCACAGGACCAAGCATATGGGCCTAGTGATTTGTTTCATGAGCTGTTAGCATAACAGCACTGCCGGACATCTTGACCAATGTTGTCACAGAAGTATGTCTCTTTAAGGAGGCATACCCCTGAAACCTGGGCAAAGAATGAATAATCTTAGGATATTACAAAGGCAGATTACCATGATCTACCCCCATGGATGCTGATTTGTATTTGGGGCTTGTTGGATCTAGCCCACAAAGTAGTCAGCTAAACAAAAATCACTGATGCCTAATAGGGTATTCGGCTCCCCTTGGGACAGATTGAGGGACAAATGATGTGATCTGCCCCCAGGTGAGGCTATTTGTATTTGGGGGTAGTGGGAGCTAGGACCCATGCCTGGGGAGGCCTGCTATAGATACTTGCTATCCCTGGTGTCTAAAAAGGTTTCCTGTTGGACAATCGTGCTCTCCACATGATCATCCAGCAGGAATCATCATGGGAGAGGCACCGGGGACAAGGACAACAGTTACCACTCCTTTGATGCCTCTCCCAGTAGTTGATCCCCCCTCTGCTGGCCAATCTTGAAAAAATAATTCTGCCTGCTCAGGCGCACCGCCTATATAGTATTAACGCATTTCCGTTTATGTTAGCCCATGCTGATGTCATAGGATAAACTGGGGGGAGTTCTGGATGGCATCAAAATGTCTTCTGCTGCCAGCCAGGGCAGGGGGGAACAGAGGGAAGTGACTCTGGTGTAGGCACTAGAGCGATTCCCTGGAGCGGATCGTTTCAACCTTACTATTTGAGCTGCACTCACGACGAGATGATCTCGTCCCTAGCACCCAGGATTCAAGTCAATAAATAGAGCACCAGCTGACTTTACAACCTGGAACCAATCACACCTCCAATCAAGAGAGAGATACCCTGAACTGGCACTGACTAAAAAGGACCAACCCTGGAGTTTGCACTTACATCCTACTGCCAACTCCTTATTCTATCTCCAAGGTCACATAACTGATGCAACTATCTCCACTCAAATCAGTCTAAGCAATATTGCTGCATTCAAACTCCACTGACACTGTCACAAACCAGCTTCATTCTGTTTGTTGTTTTACCACTAGCAAATAGATCAGACTCAAGCCAATTATATATAACCAGGACTTACATCACCAATGGGACATGCATACTTGAATACAAAATACCCGTATGCAGTCAGGCTAGAAACCGCCAATGCTCATGTTTACTCCACAGACGAGCCCTACACCTGCTTATTCCCAGGGTGTTGCTTCACAGACAAGCACATTTGGGCCAACGTTGTGAGTGCTCTCAATCATAACATAAGAGCTCTCTATATTGTGTCTCAATCTACAATCTCCAGAGAACTCCACCCCCTGTCCCTGCAGGCAGATAATATAACTCATAAGAATCGCCATGATATACGTGACATTCTAAGTACCTGCTTCTGGGATCGATGGATTTCAATGTTTTGAATCTCTGAGAAACCCACAGTTTAAGTGAATGTATTTATACTCAATGCTGATCTGTTGTGAAACATAAACACATATCTGTGCCCTTTCCTAGCCTCTCTCTATTTGCTTTCGGATAGTCCTAGGGATTTCTGAGAGAACGAAATACCGAATTGTAATTCCCTTTCGAATAACAAATTATTGCTGCTGTTACATCCTTGTCGCCACAGAAGGACCAGAGAATACCATGCCCGCAGTCCTATTCATTAGGGTTGACAGTACTTAAGAATACATAATGCCACAAGCATATACAGCTAGCAGCACAGCAAATAGCTGCAAATTTCATATAACAGGCAGCTTACAGTGCCATATCCGTGGGGAGCACAATATTTTAGCAATGCTTTCTCTCCAAACATCTTCAACTCTTATTTTGCCATATTTCTCCGCAATGGAATATTAACTCCTAAACAGCCCCTCTCCGATTTCTAAAACATTTTCTGACAACATTTCATTTTGAGTGACAAGAGGTATAATTTTAGAATGCTCCAATTATTGTGTTAGAGCATGGTAACATACGCAGAAGAGGTACGAAAACAAATTATCTGATGTAGGTCATTTGTTTGAATTTAAGATTTGAACTAATGTGATTCACATTTTGGGCACTTCTTTTCTAAGCAATAAACCTTGCATTGTCGCGTTCTGTGTGCTCAGAGCTTAACATGTTTATCAAGCAGATATTTAAAAAAACAACAGCTACATGCATTTTCTGCAACCTTGATTTGTACACTAAAAGGTCTGTAACCAAGCACATCTTGCCCCTCTGGACCTACTTAAGGTTTGATTAGGCGCATAATTAACAACCTTGTGAGATGTAGGGTTATGCAAAACATTTTCATAAATATATTCTTTATACTAGATCCACAAAAATATATCCCTTGAACCTGGAAATCTACTTCACTAATATATTAGATTTCCATAATCCATTATAAAAATTAACTAGATTAGCATTGCCCAAAACGTGATTTGAGTTTGCACTAGAAACATTTTTATCACGTTTCTTTATTTGCTTTTAGTAATCTCTTCAGTATCCAATAACCTGAATGATGAAGAAGGAAATGTCCTTCATTACAAACTAACAATAACCAGACCTTTATATGCACGCACATTCATTCGCAAAAAACGCGTCGGGCACCCATTCACCCAAAATCCTCTCCCTCTGAGATAATAGATAATTTCAATAGATCATCCTCTGCAGGGGGGGGCACTGATTGCTATAAGTGGTAATTTCTCCGTGATCTGCATCCTGTGTGGGCAGGGAAGGTAAGAGGTGGAGGTGATTGGGTAGTGAGATGCCATGTGAGTAGAGTTGTTGCAACATGTATGTTGCCAACCTCAGCAGAACCGCTCAGGCAGATTCCAAACTAGGGCCTGTCAAACTGCAAAAGTTCGCCATTGATTTATATAAGAAGGCAGCCACTTTATCCATATCTTTTAACCAAGTCTGTAACGTTGTTACCTTGTCAGTTCTCCTTAGATGCGGGAGAATATTTTTAGCTACTCGCATTGCCATTGGAAACTGTCTACTTTCCCTCTGTGAGAAACTCGTCAGGGACACAGTGTCATGTCAGAGTACCATTCTGGCCATCAAGAGTATGTGTATTGTGAGGCCTTGTGTCATGTGATTCCACATTTGATGCCCGTAAGTAGTCAGGGAGGGACATTCCCACAAAACATGCACTATGTTGCTGTCATGTGTACCACACCTCCAACCCTTGAGTTTGGTGCATAGTTTAGCCTGGAGCAGGTTCACCAGCGACTAATGCCATTGCTATTAGATCTTAAAAATACTGTATTTGAAACGGCATTCCCTAAATACTTTGTTAGATGCCTGTAGTATTTCCTCCCATTGGAACCAGGTTTGAAGCCTGTCCCTCCATCATTGTTGTAAAGTAATCAGGGTTTCAGATGAGAATTGAGCCTCAATCAGTTGAAAGAATTTACCTGAAATGGTGCCTCTGAAATTTCTCCCTGTGTCTAGGCAGCGTGTTAGTAGGTGTTGGACCTGGCCCTTTTGGCAGGTTCACCCCGAAACTTTTTGCTTTTTCCTAGCCTGTTTCTGTAACCTGGTGTTGGTGATTTTGGGCCTCTGCGCACTTTTTCCCTGTGGTACAGTGTAAAGTGCGTGAGCTCTCTGTGTATGTGTGGTGAGTGGCCTGCCCTCCCATAGAAATGCATGGGGAAAATGTGTGTCCATGATAGTTCCTGATGTGTTGGGAGTGCAGGCTCGAGTTTGGTATGTGCAAACTCGTGAGATTGAATGCTGCGCGATGATGTGTGCGGCTTTAATGTGTCTAGTGTGGAAATGCCACTTCTAGAAGTTGGTGTGTCTGTGCATTGAATGTGCTGGCTTGTGATTGGCTGGGGCTGGCTGGTGTGCCTGGCTCCAGAAGTCAGGGTGGGTCTTCCCCAGTGGTGAATGGGAGATCTGCATGATTGATGTGAGGGAGGAGTACACCTGGGACCTGAATAGGGCTGGGCTTTCCCCACACAATGCAGGCTCCGCCCCCTGTGGTGCGACTGATGACCCTAGCCTGACTAGTGAATGGGAAGAGGGGCTGAGCACCACACAGTGCTCCAAAACCAGTTGCATCTGGTTTTCCCTTCACCCTGTAGCCACAGACAAAGGATTTTGCTGTATAAAAAGGGGGCTGTGACCCCATGAAAATGTTCTTGTTTCCTGACTTGAATCTACCAGGGGCGTGCTGCTGCTGGGGCCCAGGGGAAGGCTTGCCTCCCTGGGCCCTACCCAGCCCCTGGATGCCCTGCCCCTGGACACTGGTGGATTTCTGGGGACCCTGCTACTGTCTTAATGAGTCCCTGGACCTTGGAGAGACTTTGGGGCTGCGCAAGCACCTTGTGAGTGCTGGCTTCAGTTCTTTTTAAGGCCCCTAGTTCTTCCTTCGCTGCATTTCCCTCTGGGAGCGCTGTTTAACTCTTGCAGCGCTGGGCTGGGCGCTGTTGCTGCATTATGCCAGCTTATTTTATTATTTACCGGCAGGAGCCTAACCTGCATATTGCCCGCCGTTTAATTATTTTTTATTACGGGTGCCACCCCGTTTATTTAATTATTTCACTATTTCTACTATTATTTTATCTTGCGAGGGTGCCCACCCCTCGTTATTGCCCCCGTTAGATCACCGCCGCGGTCGGGCCGCAAACAGGAAGTCAGGCGGCATCGCGCCTGGCTGTAGGCGGGACTTTCGGGTTGCCAAAGGAAGTCCCGCCCGTCGCCGTGTGCTGATTGGGGGAAGCCTCTGCGAGGTCTTCCGGTTTCCCGGGTGGAAAGGGAGACCGGGGGGTGCTGCCGCCCGCCGCCAGAAGCAGGAGAAAAGTAGCGGGGCTCCCAGTAACACGGGGGAGCCCCGGAAGAGAAGCCGCCCGAGCCTCGAGGGCTCGCCTCTAAGCCCCGGTCCCGAGATGGGGGACTGGGTGAACGATGGGCACTGTCTGGCAGGGCCCCAATGATCGAGGGGGAGCCCCGCATGCCGCCTATAGTGCCGCCGCTTTCCCCTGAGAGGAGACGTACCGGTCAAAGGAGAGCCCAGGTGAGTGAGGCTCACAAGTATTTAATCCGAGCGGCCCCGTGCGTACAGCGGGCCGCTCCAACGTGGAGATGGTGGCTGGGAGGGCCCTGCGGGGTCCCCATGCCTGTGGCTGTGTCGGGGTGCTCTGGCGGCACCGGGGCGGCCCCACGTGCGAGAGGGCCACCCCAACGTCCTGGGGCAGTTTATTTCTAGAGCCCACGAGGCTCCCTGGGGGCATGTTTGTTTTAGAGCCGCGAAGGCTCCAACGATGGCCCATATTTGTTTTAAAAGTCCCTGTAAGGGGCTTGGGGGGCCATGGTTATTTGAAAGGCCCCAGAAGGGCCTGTGCAGAGCCCAGTGTGGCTCCCAGCAGTGGTGCAGGAGTATTTCAGGAGCCAGTGTGCTCCCAGGCCCCTATTTGTCTTACCAGAGCCCAGAAGGCTCCCACGTGAGCCGTCTGTGTCCTAGGGCCAGTCAGGGCCCTGTCGCAGTTTTGCTGATTCCCAGCTGCCCAGCAATTAGTGGGCAGCTGCACCGTTTAGGCGCCAAGAGAGAGAGAGTCCCTGAGAGGGACAGAAGTGGCACGGAGGTGCCAGGCCTTCTCCAGCTGCACAGCACTTAGTGCCAGCTGCAATGTTTAGGGCCTTGTGATTTGTCCCAGCTGTTCAGCAAGTAGTGAGCAGCTGCAACATTTAGGTTTGCGCCGGTGGTGCACCCCGGACTGGCGCTGCGTTGGCAGCGCGTCCTGACATTCTGGACACAGGGCATTTGAGCCCTTCTTGAGATGGCCAGTTGGCCAGGGGGGCTGGTATGTGGATAGGGCGCAAAGGCCCTAAAGTGATTTTTGGCGCAATGCGATTTTCTACTATGTTTGTGAAGATAATTGCCTAATGTGATATATGAGCTAGAGTGATGTGGTGCTAGGAAATGTATTGTTTATAGTTGTTTGGCGCACCCTGTATCTGATACCTCTAAAACTTTAGTTTATGATTATGAGGTTGTTTTACCTATGTAGGTTTATGCTATTGAGATGTTTTCACTCTGTGAGTTACGTCCCTAAATGTGAGTTATTCTTAGGGGGGAGGGTCTAATGTGTTTAGACTAGTGAGGAGATTGCCCACAGTAATTCTACTGGTTAGGCCTTAGTGACTAGTTTATCAATGGCGTCTATAAATTCTTTCTCGGACATGTCCCTCTCAAAGGTGTCAGTTTTGTCCTTAGATAGACGTGGTATCTGTAAATCACAGAAGAAGGATGCCTCTGTTTCCAGAAAGAGATGTGCGTCTGATGTATATAAAGTCTCGTAGTGATTTTGAAGCTCTTTTGGGATTTCTGTTGGGTGCCGGTATTGTTCTAGCTGCTTCTGCTTTTCAAAGTCGTGCCGTTAGTAGACAGCCTGCCTTTTCCACACATTGGAAATGCTGTGGGTGGAGACGGAACAATGAATTTTCCACTTCTGATGTTTAGAGACTGTTTAGTTCTGTTTTGGCTTGTAGTAAGGAGTGTAGGTCATATGTGACTGAGATTGAGAGCATTGTATCGATAGAGTGCGGACTGTCGCTTTCAAGCAGACTATTTTAATTTGTGCATCTCTTTACTATTGCCACATCTCTCACCAGGAGATCCCTAATACAAGCCTTCCCCACCCCCATAGTGTCCGGGCGAATGTCATTGTATCTTTATTGTCCTGAAGATACTGGTAGAGATGAGAGCATAGTCGTGCCTTATCTTGCAGGTCCTTAATTTGGGAATTCTAAATTTGCCATGGCCCCCTTTGAGGAAATTTGCATTCTTAAATCCAGATGTCGTACAATAAGGCTGTGGTCCGAGACCCCTGTCAGTATGATATTCATCTGTACAAGGTGTCTAACTAATAAGGGTGTTATAATAAAATAGTCAAATCTCATGCAAATGTTATACAGGCAGGAGGTGAATGTGTAGTCTCTCTGCCAAGGATGGAGGAGGTGCCATGATTCCACTAGGGCAATGTCATGAATCATGTCTTTTAAAACAGATCTGTCTTTATCGTGATTCAGGTCAGAGTTACCTGTTCAGTCCAATATGGGGTCTATAGAAATTCCAGTCAGTACCTTGGAGCAACCAAAAGAAACAAGAAGTATGTGAATATGGGAAAGGAAATCGGTCTTCTCACTAGTTGAAGTGCATATGGAACCCACTATGAATGTGAGATTCACTCAAATTTACCTCCCCACCAGGTCAACCCTCTTTTGACAGACTGTACTGTATGTGAAAACAATTTATGGATAAACATTGCTACTCTTTTTTTGTTGGAGAATTTTCAGGTGCGGATTGGGTGTGTATTGTTCATCCTGTGAGCTTGCAAGGATATGTTCCACCAAATCCCCATCTTGTTTGTCACTCTTGTCTGGGGCTAGGTGTGTCCCTTGTATGTATGTACTGTTCAGCTCTTGCCACCCTAAAATTGTGAGTTCAAGTTCAAGTTTATTTTATTTGCATAGTTCGTTAAAACCATTGCAATACAAAAATATTTCATTTCAGGACAATTTTTACGTATAAACCTCCATACTTCTAAAAACATTAAAATGATTTTAAAAGACTGTGCTATAATTGAGCAAATGTTACAAATCTAGTGTCTAGTTTTTAGGCACATTATATCTGGATGCGCACATCTCGTTTATTCTCCTGGATATTCAATTTAAGTCTGTACATTCCTTTGTGTGTTAAAAGTTAATGCATACAAAATGAGGTGTTTGTAGCTCAGGAATAGAGTTCATTAGTGCTAGACATCGAGCTCCTCCTGCTCCTGCATTTTTCCGTGTGTCTGCGTTGGTTATTTGTCAATAACTCGGTTTCTGACATTTTCTTTTCGCATATCCTCAAGAATTTTACCAAGGAACAGTTCAGTTGAGGGTTGCTCGATGCAAAACATGCCAGGACAGCTTGCCTCCTAGTTTGAACCCCTCGCTGGTTGACTTTAACTTTCAGCAGTTGTTTCCGTTCTTATGAAAGTTTTTTGCAGGAGCATAGTAGGTGCAGCAGATCTTCCGGTGCTGAACCGCATAAGCAGACCCTAAGGCCCGCCATCACCTTTAGCCAGGGTGGAAGATGCTGAATGCAGGGTAGCAGACCAAATCTATTCTTCATAAAACTGATTTTTGTATGCTTGGCATAACCCAAATTGAAGTACTTTTGAGCAGCTGGCTCGCAGTAGGTATTCAGAGTCATCCATCCGTGAGACCTTTCTGAGTGTGAGGCTTTATCCTCCAGCCACGATAGGTGTTTGACTGTTTTCCAAACCAGTTTCTTAAGCACGCTGGAACTAGTAGGTGTTTCCCAGAGCTGGTTCAATTCCAATTTGTGTAAGCGGTTTTTAAGATATCTCGCTGCGGGTGAGGCGGTAGGATGTTCTATCTCTTTCCATAGCTGTGCATTTAATGTTCCCGGAGCGGCTTTCCGGATTTTATCCCACACTATGATGTATGCCCCATGTCTCACAATAGATTGCATCTGTATGCCAAACTCAAGTCTGATTTACGGGGGTGAAGTATATTTAGGCAGCCCAAATATCACCCTATATGTAGTTGATACTGTGGAGTCAATTAGTTCGGCATTTCTCTTCCTTTCTGTGCCTCACTACCATCAGTAATTGTTGGCAGTGGCTTTGCACGAACCACCTGCACTATAGGCAGAATCGATGGACCGTTTAGTTTAGAGTTCAGAGTTTTTAAAGAGGTTGCCAGGGCAATGCCTTTATGCCTGAAGATGTTCCTCTGTGCAAGGAATTGTCTGCCTTTGTCTATCTTTACGCCCAGGTATTTATATTCTAAAGTGTCCTCTATTCGGGTCTTCCCCCAGAACCATGCTGCAAGTTTTCCCCTTTTTTTACTGACTGTAATGGTTCTAGTTTTGTCAAGGTTTATTGTTAAACCATTTTCTTTTGAATAGTCCTTTGTAGCGTTTATAAGATGTTGAAGGCCTACTTTTATTTGGCTGATCAGGACTATGTCATCCGCATATAGGAGACATGGCAATAAGATGTGTCCCAGTTTTTGAGCGTGTGAGTTACAAGCATTTAATATCGGTACAAGATCAGCTATGAACAGATTAAAAAGTGTAGGGGCTAAAACACATCCTTGTTTAAGCACTTTGTCTGTTGGTATGCATCTCAACAGGAATGATCAGTCACCCAACTTAATCTGAACCCAGGTGTTGGTATGCAGGTTTATCAGCAGATTTAGAAGGGATTGAGGGAGCCCCCAGCTATGCAGTTTGGACCAAAGTCTGTTTTGATTGACATGGTCAAAGGCTGCTTTATAATCGATAAACATAGATGCAGGGGGCTCCTTCACGTTTCGGCCTAGTCAAAAAGCATTGCCATCAATATTATGTTTATGGTTGTCCCCACTTCTTTCGCAAATCCAGTCTGGTTTATTGGGATAGCAGATTTTTCTTCTGTCCATGCCTGGAGCTCTTCTAGTAACATTCCAGCAAAAAATGTTGCCTCATTGTCCATTAATGCCACTAGTCGATAGTTCTGTGGGGTTGACCTATCCCCTGACTTGTGGATTGGTGCAATAATAGATCCTCTCTAGAACTCTGGCAGGATGTTTGTCGTCCTTATTTCCCTGAACAGTGGTTCTAGCACTTCAGCCCAAAAAGTTGACTCTTGTTTGTAGAGTACCTGTGGTATTCCATTTGGGCCGGGTGCCCCTTCCCTCCTGCCCTTACCTATTTTCCTTTTAATGATCTGGATTCGATTAGTTGGCAGGACATCATTTAAGACGTCTCCATCTGCTTCCTCTAGTGCGATCTGGTTGCTTCTTGCATACTCCGTACTGGTGTTAAGACCTTCTGATATAATCAGGGAATATTCCCCCTTTACGCTAAACTCTGTGTCTTGATGGAAATGAGACCAAAGATATTTTGCTCATACTTCCTCTGAAATGTTTGAAGAAATCCCATTGTGGTTAGAATGAACAAATTGATTTATGGTTCTCCAAAAACTTGCGCTGTTATTTTGTTTGATGTCGGCATGTAGTTTTGCCCAGAGATTGTGCTCTTTTTCTCTGTTAGCATCCCTTTGTTGTTTTTTCAGTAGAGCCTTTTTCTTTCCCAGTAAGTTTAATTGTGTTATATCTTGAGGGTTACACCGTAGCTGTCTCAATGAACGATATATAGAATTCTTGGTGGGGGCACTATCTGCACACAAGGGGCCGTGCTGCATTATATCTGCCAGCAGCTTGGGTGACGGGCTCACTGTTTCCTCTACTCCAGCTGCCGCAAGCCCATCCCAGCGGCCGCAGGAGGAGCGAGGAGGACTCCAGGCACCAGGCTCCCTAGCGGCAGCGGCCGCCACCACCGCAGCCAACCACGCGCCAGGAGGCGCTAGAAATTCCAGCTGTCCCTCGGCGGAGCAGGGGCACTATCTGCACACAAGGGGCCGTGCTGCATTATACCTGCCAGCAGCTTGGGTGACGGGCTCACTGTTTCCTCTACTCCAGCCGCCGCAAGCCCATCCCAACGGCCGCAGGAGGAGTGAGGAGGACTCCAGGCACCAGGCTCCCTAGCGGCAGCGGCCACCACCACCGCAGCTAACCATGCGCCAGGAGGCACTAGAAATTCCTGCTGTCCCTCGGTGGAGCGGGGGCACTATCTGCACACAAGGGGCCGTGCTGCATTATACCTGCCAGCAGCTCGGGTGACGGGCTCACTGTTTCCTCTACTCCAGCCGCCGTAAGCTCATCCCAGCGGCCGCAGGAGGAGCGAGGAGGACTCCAGGCACCAGGCTCCCTAGCGGCAGCGGCCACCACCACCGCAGCCAACCACGCGCCAGGAGGCGCTAGAAATTCCAGCTGTCCCCCCGCGTCGCGGGTCGCGCGCGGGGTCACGCCGGGGCTAAGCCTGGGCAAAGGGCGGGCCGTCTGTGGCCGTCCGGGGACGGCGAGGGACGGGACGGGCTACCCCCCTTGACGAACACTAGCCAAGATGGGTAAGCGGAAACTGCAAACATCTTTGAATGGAGGGAGTGTAAAGTCCAAAATACCTCGCAACTCTTCAAGTATTATCTCATACTTGACTTCCGCTGTAGGGGCTTAAAACACCGAAATTGAAAACATTGAACGAGAGCTGGGTTTGGACGGTAAAAAACGCCAACACATAAGCTAACGGCAAATGACAGTCCTCCTATTAGGCATGTGCCTCTGGAGCCAGTGATTATAATCAAGCCCCCTAAAACCAGCCTACCATCCGAGACTACTATCTCCCCGGGGCCTATTTCTGACCCTGATAATCCCACATACTCTGTGATCTTGAGTGAGGCCATAGGGGTTGACCAAGTAAAGAACCCAGGCAAGAGACACTATAATAAGACGAAGACGTCCAGCACTACCCCGGTGGAACTAGGTCCGTTATCACTGGCCCGCTTAGAAGGAACTTTTAAGGACATGGTAGAGAATGTCCTCTCTGAGAAATTAGAATCTGCATTGATACTGATCGCTAAAGACATTATTGATACTCTGAATGAATGTGTAGCTGGGATCCTAAAAAAATGCGAGTGCCTGAACGCTTTCTTAATAGCGAATGATCACTCTCTTACCATGCCTAAAGTCCCCCACCAGCCTCCACCTGAGGTCAAAAAAGGTGCAGCCCATGGGGGGAATGCAGAGAGAATATTACCAACCTCCTTTAGGAGTCAAAGCCCATACTCACTCCCTGGTAACACAGTACCCTACCGGAAAATCAATGGTTCCAAGGGCCCGATGCTAGTCCCATGCCCTAAACGCCCCATTACCCTAACAAGGCCCATGAAGAACATGAGGGATCCCCCGAAGATAAAAGGCCTGGTACACCAACGCACAATTAATCTCCCCCCGAAGCAACAGTCTTTGTTGCAATCTTAGTCAATATCCCACCTTTACAAGAGGGTGAGGTAGAATCTACAGATTCCCTGTTAGTAAACATCAAGAAGTGGTGCAATGACAACTGCACTGGGGATAATAATATCTCATCCAGTATAATAACGGGTAGACGGGTAGGGTGGCGGGGACGCACAAAAAAACATTTGAAGGGGGATTGCCTCATCGTAAATTTTAGTAACCCTGCCGAGGCAACACGTCTTTTCTTGGATGCCTCAAATGTAACATCCGAGGTTGGGGGTATTAGAGCACTTCAGCTGGATTTCTTCTATCCTTGCCCCAACATAGGCAACACAGAAGAGAAGGCTCAACAGGTCAGGAACAGGAGAGACTTAAAGCTGCCTACCCAATTTATTCCAATGCCAATGGCTAGAGAGCACCAACCTAGTTGGATAACGCAAAAAATGGGGCATTTCGCAAAGCCACTTAATGCATCTAGTAAGGACACCAGGGAGAAGCTGGCTTTACAAAATCGATTCTCACCCCTGTCCCAGGTGGAAGAGTTAGATTGACTGGCCGGTTCTGCTAACTCGCCCTTAAATGCAAGCCAGAATAAAATGAGCGAATATGTGGGGCTGAGGGAGACGGTAAAGGTGTTAAGCTGGAACATTGCTGGGCTACGTGCAAAAAGGGTTGAAGAGGATTGGTTACATTTTGTGAAACAGTATGATATTGTAGCTTTTCAAGAGACATGGGATAGTGAGTGTGATTTTTGGGTCCCTGACTACACATCATACTGTGTCCCGGCATGTCGTTCAACGGCAGGGAGAGATAGAGGTGGTCTGATGCTTTTGGTATCAGTAAATATAGCAGGGTCAGCTAAAATGCTAGATTCTTTCTCCCCCATTTTCAGATAGTGGAATTTAGCCTGACCAATAACACCACTCTACTACTTGTTAACTTCTATAATTTCATGGTAGGTGGGTATCTTAATGAGCATCTCTCTTCACTGTCAATTTTTTTTAAATTTTATAAGGAAAGTCAAACCACTTTTGTTTATTATGTTTTGATGGGTGATTTTAACGTCCATTTATGTTACTTAAGGTGCCAGTATGAGGATAGCGATGGCCCCCTTTATTCATCCCCTCAGCATTTTGAACACAGCCCGAAGGGGGAAGCCCTGGAGGATCTTCTCTCAAGTATTGATCTATATGAACCAGGTTTTTATGATAGGAATGACCGTGTGGTGACGTATAGAGCGAGGAAGAGTGAATCAATTATTGACTACATATTTATATCCCCGGGACTCTTAAGCTATGTAACTTTTTATAATGCCGTATCCTAAGTGTTCAGCGATCATAATCCTGTAGTTTTGGAGCTGGACAATAGTATTTCTTTTCTTAATAAATTGACCACTACGAAAGTTGTAACTGAGGTAAAAGCTAAGGATCAAGGGAGGAGGCTAAAGTGGCATAAGGTCATCCCCGAAGATTTTTTCAATACGCTTAGCATGAAGGTAGGTGCTGAACTTAACATATGTTCTGATCCATTAGGGCAGGAGGGGGACGTAATTGCCTCATATGAAAAAATCTGTCTCCAAGTGGCAAAGGAGCTCACAGTTAATAGCAGGTCTAAATCATCCCCCGCAAAGGGCTGGTTCGACAGAAATTGCACTAGAGCCCATAACCTGCTTATGCAGGCCCTTAATAAGAAACCTAGAGATAAAATGCAAGTTACGCAGTTAAGGAAAGCTTAAAGATCTATTCTGCAGGCTCGCAAAAAGGAAATTAAAAATGAAGCTTGGTTAGCACTGATGGATAAGGCAACTATGAAGGATAGTTCTAAATTCTGGGCCATAGTCAAAAAACCTCTATTCGCCGGCACTGAGAACAGTACGCTAGAAGTCAATATCTCCGAAAAGGATTGGCTAAGTCATTTTGAACAAATTTACGATAGCAACCTAGAGTTGGACACTTTTGGGGTCATTGAGGCCATTGTCTTTTTCCTTTGAAGAGGTAGTGAAGACGATAGAGGGTACGGCTGGCCATAAGGCCCCTGGCCCCGATGGCGTGCCCCCGGATCTGTATAAGGCAAACCCCATTTACTGGGCCAAAATACTAATGAACGTTTTTAATACATCGGTAGTAGCCGGATCCCCAGCAACATGGTCCCGCTCAACTATAATTCCAGTGTTTAAGAAGGGCCAAAGGTGGGATCCTAGGTGTTATAGGCCGATATCCCTATTAGACTCCTCAATTAAAATCTTAGGGAAAGTAATCTTAGCCAAAATAACAGATTGGGCCACAAAGAAAGAGATTTTATCAGATGCCCAATATGGGTTCAGAGCAGGTAGAGGCACGGAAGATCAATGCCTCAATTTACATCTTATCATCAACAAATATACGGTGGCAGCCAAGGGATCAATCTTCCTGGGTTTCATGGACATGTCCACGGCCTTTGACCTAGTCAATAGGTCGAGGCTGTGGACTATACTCCTGGACCTAGGGCTTGATCGTCCATTGGTGTATTTTCTGGCTGAGCTACACAGGGATTTGTTTGCGTCAATAAGAATGTCACAGGAGGGTAAATGCACGGCAGAGTTTAAGTCAGGTAGAGGGGTGCGCCAAGGGTGCATATTGGCCCCCATGATATTTACCTTATATATCAATTCCCTGGAGGACACCTTGGTAAAGGCTACATCTGATATTCCGCATATGGGAGGAACGCCCATTCCAGTACTCCTATACGCGGATGATGCCGTTTTATTGGCACGGACACCTCTTGGGCTACAAAGGCTACTAAATTATTTTGGTGAATTTATGACATCCCTGGACCTAGTAATTAACAATGGAAAATCACATGTTATGACACTGGGTTCGAGAAAGTATAGCAACAAAACCTTTTCTTGTAACGGTTCTGTGATTTCCAGAGTGAAGGTATTTTCGTACCTGGGAGTTGTCTTCAACGATAGGGGCACTTGGGTCCACCAAATCACCGCCAAAGTAAACGCAGTGAGAAAATCATCTGCTGCAATACTGGGTTTTGCTAAGCGGTTAGGAGGGAAACCGTGTGAGGCAATTTTAACTATATATAAAGCTAAATCCATTGCAATTGCAAGATATGGGGCGGCCATATGGGGGTACAAACAACCTGAGCCTATTCAGATACAGGAAAACAAATTCCTCCGGGCACTCCTGGCGCTCCCCCAATCAACGGCAACCTTTGCGGTTCATCAAGACCTAGGGGTAGGCTATATCTCAGACATAATAAGTATGGCCCCTATTTTACTATGGATAAAAACATGGTTGAATCCTAATCTCACACTGAACCACAAGATCCTAAGAGATTGCTTGAAATTGGAGAAAGCAAAGGAAATTCAGTGGCTGTCTTTTATTAAAACTACTTCCAGGGAATTGGGGCGTCCGGAGATCTTTACAAACTCAGAGGGTCTGTTAAAAGCTGATCTAAATTGGGTGAAAGTCAATTTCGCCAAAATCAGAGAGCAGGAACGGGAAGTGCTGCAATTGAGTAAACCCACGGTAAGGGCACATTACTTGTTAATCTCGTCCTATCCATTCAGCCATACTTTGCCATTGTAGCGATACCTTTTTATCGCTGGTTGTTGACGAAATTTCGATTTAATCAAATCCATCTGTTGTTAACTGACTCAAAAGGGTGGTGTAGGCCCGAGGACGCTGCCCCCTGTGAATGTGATGGCCTATCAACCCAAGACACAATGCACTTTACACTCTTTTGTGCTTTTTACAGCGGTGGGAGGAAAACGTTTATTCTTCCTCTTTTAAAGGATAAGGGATTTTTACAGGTTAAGCCAGCTTTACTTTATCTGCAACTAATGGAACACCCTGTGATTATGTTTGGGATTGCAAATTTCCTTGTGGTAGCTGTTCGCAGTAGAAAACTTAGACTGGCGGTCAAATCGGTGCCATTTATTTTATTTTATTTGCAGTTTTGTATAGCGCTATGAATCGACTCCCGAAGGAGTATCTCCGCGCTTCTGGCGTCTAATCTGGAGGAACTGTAGCAATAGCAGTAGAATTAAAAAACTGTGATTCTAGAGAGCAGTAAGCTAAATTAGCTAATTAGACTAAACAGGAACGTTTTCAAATTTTTCCTGAAATGCAGGTGATCAGAACATTGCCTTAATGATAGAGGGAGCATGTTCCAATATGTGGGACCCACTACCGACAAGGCCCTGCCGCCAAGTCTGGTCTTGTTAATTTTAGGTACTTTTAACAACAGCTGTTGGCTGGATCTAAGGGTACGAATGGGGTTATATGGAGCAAATTTAGTAGACAGATATTCAGGTCCTAAATCATGGAGACTTTTATGAATGATACAACAAGTCTTAAACTTGACTCGTAGACGTATGGGCAGCCAATGGAGTTTGCGTAACAAAGGCTTAGATGGGGATCTTGGGGGTGCATTAAGCACCAATCTAGCCGCAGTATTCTGTATTACCTGCAAACGGTCAAGAACCTCTTCATTAGCTCCTGCTAAAAGACCGTTGCAGTAATCTAGATGGCTGATCACCAAAGCCTGGACTAAGGTTCTTCTGTAAGAGTCAGGCAGAAAAGGAAATATTCTGCGGAGGAGACCTATCACGTGGAAACAAGAGCCCGCTGTTACATTGACATTCTGTTTCATGGTCAGCTCAGGTTCCAGCCGTACTCCCAAATTCTTAATTGTAGATTTGGGTTCAGGGACTGGGCCTAGGTCTGAAGGCCACCAGTCAGGAGACCATTGAATTTTGGCTTTCCCAAAGAGCATCACCTCTGTTTTCCCAACATTACATTGTAGAAAATTACAGGACATCCATTGCGCTACTGCCTTCATCCCATCAGAGAAAGATTGTATGATCTCAGGGGTAAGATGTTTAAAAGGAAAAAGTAGCTGCGTGTCATCAGCGTATGACACTGGGCTAAAACCAAAAGCTCTAGTTATTTCTGCCAAGGGGGCCACGTAGGTGTTAAATAGGGTCGGACTTAAGCACGATCCTTGTGGGACCCCCTTGGTGATTTTAACCTCTTCAGATCTAAAATCACCCATGGTGACACGTTGGGTGCGGTTCGAGAGGAAGCTTTTGATCCAGTCCAGTGCCCTACCACTGATTCCACTCACAGACAGGCGTTCGATCAAGATGTTATGAGATATAGTATCGAACGCTGCCGATAAATCAAGTAGCACCAGGACAACTGAAAAACCATTGTCCTGGTACACACGTAGATCGTCCGTTATCGACAGCAAGGCCGTTTCAGTGCTGTATTTTGGCCTAAAACCTGACTGTGATGGATCAAGGCTGTTAGAATGCTCCAGGTAAGTTGAGAGATGTTTGTTTGTATGTTTCTCAATAATTTTCCCCAAAAAAGGTAACAAGGAAATAGGTCTCAGATTGGACATATTGGTCCAAGGAAGTGATGTATTTTTCCGGATAGGTCTGACCAAGGCCATTTTCCATTCCTGAGGGACTTTAGCAGTGTTAAGTGAAAGATTTACAAGTTTCTGGATATCAGAGCCGAGGGTTGTCCCCAAAAGCCCCATGAGTCTAGCTGGGAGAAGATCTGCCGGACTCCCACTTTTGATATCCATGGACAACTTCCGAACCTCTTGTAGGGTAATTTCAGGGAAATCCATAAAGGAATGCAAATTGGTAGGCGTAGTAGGCACCAAAGCTATATTTCCTGGATCAGTCCTAGAAGGGGTGTGTGCCTTTATTCTGTCATAAATGGTATCAATTTTTTCAGTGAAAAAGTGTGATATACTGTCACAAAGATGCTGGGACGCCATATCTGTGCTCTCACATGCTGAAGGTTTTAAGAAAGTGTTAACAATCTGATATAGAACTTTGGGGTCATTACCAGCTGCCTCCAACTGGGTGGTGACATGGTTCTTGCGTGCAGATCTTATAGCTTTGTGATATACACTCAAAGCCTTTTGATAATTGATTTTGTCATCATCCAGATGGGACTTCCTCCATGTTTTTTCTATCTTTCGAGCCCTCTGTTTGAGGTTACGTAGTTCTTCCGAGAACCAGACCTCTTGTTTCCTCGCTAGACGTTGTTTGAAAGTTTTTAACGGGGCAATTAGGTGTACTGTGGTTTTAATGGCTGAATTCCACTGTGTGAGAGCAGAGTTTATATCATCTGTGGGCTGAATAGAAGGAGGACAATATTCCCTTTGAAAGTTGGTGTTAGAAATTTTATGCCATTGCCTTCGTTTAGATGGAATTTGCACTGTAGAAATGGAACAAATAGCCCTCTCAGGCATAAAAAATTAGAGCACAAAATGATCTGTCCAAAGGCATGGCAGGGGAGGCTGACATTCGATTCCAGAAAAATTAGATATAATCATGTCTAAAGTGTGTCCTGCTTGGTGAGTCTGGCCAGAATTACACTGTTTTAGTCCCATTAGGGATAAATCCGCCAAAAAGGATTGTACCTCACTATTGCTGGTTTCTTCACTATGGATGTTGAAGTCTCCAACCAACAGAAAATCTTTATCTGAACATACATGGGGAGCCAGTGCTTCCAGTAACTGTTTAGATATGTTCTTCATAGGGCCAGGGGGGCGATAGACCAGAGCACCTTTCCTACAGTGTTTGGCCGATGGGCCGAACCTAAAAATCAGCATTTCAAAATCCATATTACAAATTTGATCAAGAACAGAAACTAAAATACTGTTCTTAAATACAATAGCTATGCCCCCACCGGTTTTTAAGGGTCTATATAATCTTGCTATTTTGTAGCCACCCGGTATGCCAAGCGTAATGGCCGGAATAGAGTGGGGTTTAAGCCATGTCTCCGTTAAAAAACACATGTCTGGCCTATAAGTAGAGATAAGATCCCAGACTTCAATGTAATGCTTGGCCAAAGATCGTACATTACATAATAAGTTATTTCCTCCCTGAACTACAACAGGGTGGTGTTTAATAATTTGTTGTATGGAGGAAGTATCTTTGTATAGCGTAAACTGATGGTGGCAATGTCTACATGTAAAAGGTCCTTCAGGACTACAGTGGTGGTAATTTGGACAGATCGATACATACAGGTTATCACGCACAGTTGTTAAAGCCCGTGAGGTATACCTTAATCTATTTACCTTATGTGTACTAGCGAGGTCTGCCATTGCCCCTGGTCCCGTCCTGTTGCTTTGCTGCGCGCGACCGCTGCGCGCTTTCTGTGACGAGGGGGCTAAGTACTCCTCAGCGCGCATCAACTAGAGCGCTGACCGCTCGATGTAGGAAGTGGCCTGGCTCTGCCTGACCCGCCCTCCGCTCAACGGCACTGATTGCTGAGTCGGACCGGGGCGGGCAGGACAGGTGATCGAGCCCAGGCTAAGTTGCTTTAGAGTTTTGCCCTGAGGGATGTTATCTCAATTAGCGGCGCTATAGCGGCGCTATAACACACAGCAAATATCAATAAGCAGAAATCAATGTTAAAATCCGGCGCTTTTAAAATCAGTCAGTTACCAGATTCAATTCAATAAAGTTTTAAAATTCATATGCATCAGACATTTGCTCGCAGCTTAGGCGTCAGCGGGTCGGGAGACACTGCCACCGTCCTCCTTACCGCGATTCCCGCCTGCTCCTCGCTGCCTAAGTACTCCTCAGCGCGCATCAACTAGAGCGCTGACCGCTCGATGTAGGAAGTGGCCTGGCTCTGCCTGACCCGCCCTCCGCTCAACGGCACTGATTGCCGAGTCGGACCGGGGCGGGCAGGACAGGTGATCGAGCACAGGCTAAGTTGCTTTAGAGTTTTGCCCTGAGGGATGTTATCTCAATTAGCGGCGCTATAGCGGCGCTATAACACACAGCAAATATCAATAAGCAGAAATCAATGTTAAAATCCGGCGCTTTTAAAATCAGTCAGTTACCAGATTCAATTCAATAAAGTTTTAAAATTCATATGCATCCGACATTTGCTCGCAGCTTAGGCGTCAGCGGGTCGGGAGACACTGCCACCGTCCTCCATAGTACCTGACGCATCAAGTAACAATGAAGTGATGGGGCGTGGCTTGGCGCGCAAACGGAATGGCCGCCTAACTGAACGGCTCCCGTTTCCTACGCCACTGATCCTGCAATTATCCCCACTGGCTGGAGGGCTGGCTCTCCCTAACTCGGCGGAATAGACAGAGCACCGACTCGGTCACACTCGACCCCAATTGCAGACCGCTGGGAGAAACCTCCGATCGGCTGCCGGCACTGACAGGTTTGCCGGAGTGGCCTCTGGAGCGGCGGTGACGGGGACCCCGGCTGCGGTGCCTACGCGAGGCCGGTGCGGACCAAGAGGAGGAAGGTCAGAGACGGGGGCCTTGCTGAAGATCCCGGGCCGGACGACACATCGAATCCTGCCACACGCACTAGCGACCCATGCCGGGGGGTCGGGAGCCGCTCCTCTCCTGAGCGTGGTAATATTGAGAGACCTGACCGGGAAGGTGACAGTGCCGGCGGTGTGCGACAGACTCGGCCGCCCCCTGAACACGGCTGAGGGACACGGCGGGAGAGGAGGAGCGAGCTGCCCAATCGGCTGAATGACCATTACCGCGGCGCAGTGAGTACCCGGCCGCTTTGCAGAGGCCGGTCATTGATTCCTGCTTGGTGATTTGTGCGCCGGGCTCCCTGTGGTGACGGGGCCCACGCTCTGGTGGTGGCGGTGCTATAGCGTCCCTGTCGCGACTGGATGGGGCCTGGCCCCCACTCTGAGACTGCCTATTTGCCTGCACCCACCTGGTTCACTTAGAGATACATGGCACAGTGGTACTGGTGAACTGCCATTGGTTAGAGGGAGCGCTGAGAGAGTGCAGGAGAGAACTGCTCAGAGGGGGACGTGTGTGTGCCTTGGCTGCCTCTGATCCTTGTTTCTTCGGCGTGACTGCCTGCCTTCGTCTAGCTATCCGGCCATAAGTACTGAATGCGCCTAGCCACAGGGTCCAGACCACACCGACGCTCCTTGGCTGCACCGTGCACAGTGCGGACTGAGTGGAGAGGGGCCGGTTATATTCTCTGAACACGCGCCGGATTTTCTCCGCATACACGCAAAGGTGGCCCAGGAGCGACGTAGGGGCACCATGGTGCGCCCGGAGAACAGACAGTCAAAACTCAGCTTCGAAGGCTCCAAGAAGGGAACGAAGACGGGGGTGGTGGAACCTGGGCCTAGCGGCGCGGACCCGGCCGTTATACCCTCCCCCACGGCTGCCTTTGATCTGCACGGCCTGTTCCAGGAAATGCGCCAGGGCTTTGCTACGGTGGTGGAGAAGGTGGATAGGATGTCGTCCAGATTAGATGCATTAGTACACAAAGTCGATCAACACGAGGAGAGGATAACCGTGACAGAACAACGTATTTCGGACAAAGACGGCCTCACTGCCACTCACACCTCCCAGCTTGCACGTATGGATGGCCTTCTGAGAGTCATAGCGGCCAAGAACGAGGATTTGGAAGCCCGGAGTAGACGCAATAACATCCGCGTCACGGGTATTCCGGAATCCACAGACACTGGTCGAATGGAGATCTACATTGAGGCGCTCCTCCGGGCGTCCATAGGAGATGACGCCTTCTCACCTCAATTCATAGTAGAGAGGGCTCACAGATCGTTGGCCCCTGTACCGAAGCCCGGGCTGCCTCCTAGACCGATTATTGCTCGTCTGTTAAATTACCGTGACCGCGATGTTGCCTTGAGAGCTGCAAGAACCAAGCGTACCCTGCATTACAATGGAGTTGCTTTTTCCCTGTATCCTGATTTTACCCCCCTGGTGCAGGAGGAACGGCGTAAATTTCTGGCCGTAAAAAAGAAGCTGAGAGACGCTCAGATAGATTATGCACTGCTATACCCGGCAAGATTGAGGGTAACGCACCAGGGCAAGCAACGTTTTTTCACGGAGCCGAGTAAGGTGGAGGAATATTTGAAACACCAGCGCAGGGCACAGAGAGACAGGCGGGATGAACATGCGGATTCGGATGGGGAGTTGCCCCCGGCGGCCAATGATGTGTAACGTACACTATATCCCCTGATCGCCTCTGCCCTGCGGCAGCATTGCTGTATCTGTCTTACATTTGCTAGTTCTGAAGGCACTCTTGCAGCTATTGGGAGTTGACTTCGCCTGAGTCCACTAACAGTGCCCAATATGTAGGAACTGCCCCCTCTACCCATGCCTCTACCGTGGCCGGTACCGAATGGGAGGCTATCGGGTGAGGGGACGGCTGTGCGCTAATGCTGATGTTCCACCTACGGGAATACCCCGACATTGACTATTGGTTGCGGGAGTTCTGGGGGTGGGGGAGGTGGGTGGGCATGGGGATGAGTGGCTGCTGGCATGATTGGGATGCAGTAGTGGGAGGGGGGATGGGATCTGTTCTATGGGAGGTTGTTTGGTTGGTGACAGTAGTTGACTGGATGTACAAGGAGTTCGATGAGTTTGTGCAAGCGCTGCTGCAATGTTGGGACTCGCAGCGGCACTCTGTTTATGTCCGAATGTATTGGGGTAATGGCTAATTCTACAACTGATGCACAGTTAAAATGTTTGTCTTGTAACGTCCGGGGGCTCAACGATGCTAAGAAATGCAGAAATGTCATATCGTATCTAGATCGCCACCAGGTGCAGCTTGCAATGTTGCAGGAAACACACTTAGCTCCCCGAGGTCGCATGACTTTTGGCAGCAGATGGGCCACTACTCGGTCTTTCTCCTCATATTCCTCGTATGCGAGAGGTGTAGTTATCCTGATTAAACGTACTGTTCCCTTTCAGGTGTGTGGTGAGCTGGCGGACGTGGAGGGCCGTTATGTATTACTATGGGGGCGGCTGGGCCGCGACACCATTACCTTGGTAAACTGCTACGCCCCGAACCTTGATAACCCTTGCTTCTTCACCACACTGTGGGGTAAAATCCTGGATATAGGGTCCCGCCACATCATCTGGGGGGGTGATTTCAATATAGCGCTGGAGCCTCACCTGGATAGAGCAGATAGGGAGACGCACTACAAACCCAGATCGAGAGCAGCGATAGAGGGTGTGCTCTCTGAGGGTGCCCTATTTGATGCCTGGCGTCAGCTACACCCTGGCCGTATGGAGGGTACTCACTTCGCGTCACAGACTGGGACATGGGCGCGACTTGATTACTTTCTCCTGACTAGAGAAGCGATAACGGGAGTGACTAATGTTACGCACCTTCCAAGGTCATACTCGGACCACAGTCCGGTGCTACTGACGTTAATTGTCCCAGGCTGGGATAATTCTAGACCGCGCTGGCGCCTACAGCCGGCGGCGTTGCTGGACGAGGTGTTCCGGGCCGAACTGGGGGAGGAGATCACTGCTTTTTTCCAGAGAAACAAGGGGACTGTAGATTCTGTGGACACTATTTGGGAGGCTTTCAAGGTTACTATTAGGGGCCACTGCATGTCAAAGAGCTTTGGGGTATTATGTGACATACAACGCACTATCCGGAAACTGGAGGATGAGATGAGGATGTTGGAGGCGCAGATGGTGGGGGGAGATCCCTTAGCCGCACACGCAGCATTCAGGGCTAAACTCACACAGTATGAGGAAGAGGCACAAAGAGAGGCTAGATTTAGGGGCAAACACTGGCAGGCGAGGAAATACTGCGAGGGGGACAGGCCTGGAAAGGCTTTGGCCATACTGACAGGGGCGCAGCGCACTGACAATACTATCCTTGAAGTGGTCAATGACCAGGGGCACACGGTCAGAGACTCGGCAGACTTGTTGATGGCTTTTGTCTCCCACTATCACACACTATACACCACAGTCACCACCCCCGACATACAGTATGATGACTTTCTGGGTGACTTAGCTTTATGCTGGCTTAGCGATGTTGACAGACAATTCCTCGCTGCCCCTTTTGAATTGGACGAGGTGAGGGATGCGATTCTGTCACTCCAAAACGGGAAGTCGCCCGGATTGGACGGCCTCCCTGCTGAATTCTACAAGACCTATGTAGACACCATGGCGCCGGTCCTCAGAGAGGTCTTCGTGGAGTCACTGGCGGACGGCACCCTTCCTGGATCCATGCGCGAGGTTGTCATTACCTCTTTATTGAAACCAGGCAAAAATCCCGCTTCCTGCGACTCATATCGCCCTCTTTCGCTTCTCAATTGTGATGTGAAAATACTGGCCAAAGTCCTAGCTACTAGGTTGTCTCTCCTCATGACCCGAATTGTGTTACCGGATCAGTCTGGCTTTGTCCCCAGTCGCTCCACATCCAATAACCTGCGTACGCTTTTCTCCCTGCTCCATACGGTCCATCCGGACCTCCCGGTCGCGGCAATTTTCTTAGACGCCACAAAAGCGTTCGACTCCGTAGAATGGCCATATCTGTTCTCTGTCTTGACCCGCATGGGATTCCCCACTATTTTCATATCCTGGATCCATTTACTATATACGCACCCCACTGCTCGAGTCCTGATTAATGGTCGTCTTTCTGAGCCGCTCGACATCTCTAGGGGTACCCGACAGGGATGCCCGCTATCCCCCCTGCTGTTCGCGATAGCCATTGAACCTCTTGCATGCCGACTACGTCAGCTTCATGGTGAGGGAGCGATTCGTTGTCTCCAACGACAGATTGATGTATCATTATACGCAGATGATATTACACTGTTTGTTAAGGATCCGGTACACAATTTAAATCCCCTGCTCGGAGAATTTGTGATATTTGGCCGACTGTCCGGGGTGCAGATCAATTGGGCGAAATCCCAGTTCTTTCCACTTACTGAGGCCGTACCCGACTTTCCCTTGGACTACCCCCTCGAGTGGTGCAGGTCCGAACTCCGATACCTGGGCATTCAGATATCCCGCGACAAGGATGAGATCCTGCGCTCTAACTATGGCGTTGCTGTGTCCAAACTCACTGCCCAAGTGGACAGATGGATCTCTCTTCCTATTTCTATGGCGGGTCGAGCCTCTTTGGTCAAGATGGTGGTGCTCCCGCGCTTCCTGTATTTTTTCCTCAATATCCCCTTTTACCCAGGCGCCTTTTTTTTCAAGTCCCTGAGATCGGAACTTTGCCGCCTTTTCTGGGGAGGTAAGGGTCCACAACTTAAATGGTCCGTGTTGATATTGCCGTATGATAAAGGGGGGTTTGACCTCCCTGATTTCGAGCTCTACTACCTCTGTGCGCAGGCACACCATGCATATCATTGGCTCCTCCCTACGCCCTTCATGCCTCAGTTGGCAGTGGAGGACTGGATAGCCAACCCCCTGCCTCTGAATGGCCTCCTTTATTGCCAGCCCTCAGCCATAACAACGCCTCATACGTCGGTCACATGCACTATTGACGCATGGCGCCGACTAGCTAAAAGACTCGACTGCAAATTATTATACTCTCCCTTGCTGCCATTGACATATCACCCTGAGCTGACGTTGCTCCAGGAGAAGGGCTTCCAGAAACTCTGTGCGGCACTAAAAATTACTTGTTGGGGTGACCTCTTCACAGCAGGGCGCTTTAAGACGGCGGATGTGTTTTTTGCGGTACACGCTCGCACCCCCCTTGAGGTCTTCTATTTCTTGCGGCTCCAACAGGGTATGCGCGCCATACTTCCCGACTTTCCTGCCGAACCTAGTGTCCTGCCCCCACTTCACTTCCTACTGAGCTCGCAGGATGGCTCACACTTGGTCTCGGGTCTGTATCGCAAAGTTAGAACGAGCGGTCCGACACCGGAGGTCTCGGCAAGGGCGCGATGGGCACATGAATTGGCTGTGGACATTACTGATGACCAATGGTTGTACTGCTGTACCCTTACGGCTAGGGTGTCGGCGAGCTGCAGACTCAAGATAATTCATTATAAATTTCTACAGCGCTTGTATTATACGCCTGTGAAAAAATATAGGTTTCGGTTAGCTGACACTGACCGCTGCGACCGCTGCCGCGCAGACCATGCGGACTTCTTACACCTTGCCTGGGACTGCCCGTCTATACAGGCCTATTGGCAACAAGTACACACCGCCCTAGAGTCCATGATAGGGTCCAACATAACACCAGACCCACTCACCATGCTGCTGGGACATACACCGCACATTCCCTCACAGTATAGGAAATTTGTGGATACTGCGCTTCTCCTAGCGAAGAGGCGCGTAGCATGCAGATGGGGTCGAGGCAGAGCCCCGAAGTTCAAAGAGTGGCTCACTGACATGACATACAGTCAGGACCAGCACACGACTTTCGCTGATTTGCTTCCAATGCCAAGTAGACCGAGAGACATATGGGGCCCTCTAGTTACTTACCTTCAGGCTCAGTTGGCTCGAGATGTAAGTCCGGAGAGAGACACCAATGGAGCGGGTAGTGCTACCCCGACATAATCTGCTTCATGCATTTAATGTTATTGAATTGATCACGTTACGGTTATTATTGAATTGTACTGGACAAGCCTATTCCCCCATGCTCCCATTTTGCTATGATATTGCTTATTGTTCTAGTACTCGATTGAAGATGCATGTATAGCCTGATCCATCCATGTGCTGCCCCCTCCCCTATCCTCTGCCCCTTCTGTATCTCCGTCGCTACCCTACCCCTGTTCCCTGTATTGACCCCACATTCTGATGTATTGTCGAGGCCCTGACGAACCAATGTACCCTGATCTGATGTGATTGCTGCATGTGTTGGATGCTGCCCATTGCACATTGTTCTCCAGTCACTGTAACGTCCCATTGCACGTTTTGTGTTGTTGTCCTTTTTTTTTGTTTTTTTTAAATTTTTGCTCTGTTTTGGAAAACACCAATAAACAAAGTTTAAAAAAGAAAAAAAAAGTAACAATGAAGTGATGAACTGAACTGTTTTTAACTTTGATATATATAATTTTAACTTGGTTTTACTATGAAATGATGTAAATTTGGCACTATTTTATTATTGTATAGTATGCTTTTATGATTTTTATTAATCGAATAAAGTGAGTTTTGACTTGACTTGACTTGACTTGGTGTGCTTAATTTCTTTCTTTGCAGATTGCGATACAGACTTCACTCCTCCTAATCTCTGTTGGGTTTTGGGTTTGATTTTAGTACCATAGACTGCCATGGTTTCCGTGAAGTTTTCCCACTTCCTGACCTCATCTTGTCCAGCCCTCAAGTCAAAGTGTTCTTTTGCAGTTTCCAGCATTCTTCAATTTGTGGTGGTTCCAAATTTGATTCTTTTAAGGTCAATGGTGAAGTCTGATCCACGAGGAGCCCGGCACTGCTCGAACATATAGACGATTGTTCTGAGCTTGATTTCTTGTGGCCGGTGATCGCTATAGCCTTTATCACCCAGTTGGAATAAGATAATTTGATGGAACAACTCAAGGGAGACAAAAGTGTAGTCCAGTATGGTGTTCGTTCTAATTGAGCTGTGTGTTGCTATGGGGGGATTATCTCCTCTTGATCTGCCATTTAGTGCTCTTAAGTTTAGATGTTCCAGTTCCTCCAGGGCTGACTGTCCAGCCTTAGTTTGCTTGCATGAATACAGTTTCCCTTGCGTTGGGATATTCCAAATTGTATTTTGTAAGGACACTTGGTCATCCAAGGAGGAGCCCATTAGGTTTAAGTTTAGGTCCCCTGTAACAATAAGTTTAGTTGTAGGTCCTTCTCTAATACATGTTTCTACAAAATTACACATTTCTTTTATTAATTTGCTATTTCGTTGTGGTTGAATATAAACATTTATTATTATGATGTTGGTGTCCATTGCTTGTGTTGATGGTGAAGAAAATAAATTTACAGCCAGAGTTGCTGGTGATGTAGGACCACATTCACGGGTGGTAAGATTGATTGTACATGCAACATATATGACCAGACCTCTCTGTGGGTGTCCATATTTTGCCCCTGCTAGTGCCCTTGTGTTAAAACGCAGGAATCCTTGCATATGGAGGGGATAAATCTGCCAGGTCTCTTTTAGAGACCAAGAGCCTAGCCGTTAACTGTTATCCTATTCACAACGCTCACTGGGGTTGTAATAGCGTGTACAGTGGAAGAAAAGGAGAAATTGCTCTTTTTCTTAGTGTCCCCTCACTCACCAGGGTTTCCCCACGGTGACATGCTTCATCATGGGGGTCCTCCCAGTCCTCTACGGACTGGGGCGTGCTGCGACTTGCGGAGTTACGTAGGAGCACTTTAATTCATGACTATGTGTGGTGCAAAAGGTAGTGATGTGGTGGAGTGGATTATGTGTGATTAGTTTAAAATTACCTGCCTAGTAAGCTCTAAACAATTTTATTCCGGCTCCTAGGTGGTATAGTTAAAACCGGGGTAGAATGAATAGGGTGCCTAAAAGCCAATGTATTCAGGTGTACCTATCCCTTCCTAACTGTCAACTAGTTTTGTGCGTCCCCCTAGCACTTCCTCAGTACTACACAGGGACCAGCCCTGTGTTCGCCACTCCTAATAGATGCTTCAATGAGCTAGTGAAAAAACAAATAAATAAATAAATAGTTAATGCTGCAAGTAATAAAGCATGCATCTGATACCTCCGTAACAATTTATCACGTGGTTCATGAGAAGGGGTCTAGCTGTGCCCCATGATCTCGGAGGGTTAAGTATTCCGTCTCTTTGATTAGCAGAATACCACCGGCAAATAGCACCTACACTGTACCCCTCGGGACCCCTCCGGACCTAGAGCTTACTAGGCAGGTAATTTTAAACTAATCACACATAATCCACTCCACCACATTACTACCTTTTGCAACACACATAGTCATCAATTAAAGTGCTCCTACATAACTCCGTAAGTCGCAGCACGCCCCAGTCCGTATAGGACTGGGAGGACCCCCATGATGAAGCATGTCACCGTGGGGAAACCCTGGTGAGTAAGGGGACACTAAGAAAAAGAACAATTTCTCCTTTTCTTCCACTGTACACGCTATTCCAACCCCAGTGAGCGTTGTGAATAGGATAACAGTTAACGGCTAGGCTCTTGGGCTCTGTTGTAGAGATTTTTTGTGACTGATATGATCATGGAGGGTGAGCCTAAGCCTTCCCTCTATCTCCCCTTTTTTCTGATACTGGTCTCTTTTAGAGCCACAATATCAAAAGCCCTGATATAGTTGATGAAATCCAGATTGAACAGTTTATTTGCCAGACCATTCAAGTTCCATGAGCATATCCCTATAGACCCTTTCGTGTCCGACCTTTTTAGTGTTCCAGAAAATCGTCAATCTTTTTTATTGCTATTTATTGTTCTTGAAATCCATCTTATATCAGAATCCCAATTCGGCAATGTAGTGGCGTCACGATAGGTTTCAGATTCTGCTTAAGAGATTTTCCCATTCGTTTTACTGCCCCCATGGCTCCTTTTAATACCGATACAGTGGACCTGTTTGCGGTCACCTCGTTTCCCCTTGTGTGCTTTGGTCTTAACAGGTCTGGATATCCTGGCTTAATATATGGGGTAATAGTTATCCCCCAGCTCTTAAAAATATTGCTTTCTTGATGTATTCTTTGTGCAATAGTAGATACACTCCATGTTTTTCTCTGCCATGGAGTTCTTGCATTTGATGAGTTCAATTGAGTCTAGGTCAGTAGTCTTGATCTCAGTCAAGGATGGAATGTGGGATAGCAGACATAGTTTGTTGCCTCGGTTCATGATATCATACCGTCCCTTAGAGGTGTATTCTGATATAAACCAAAGGGCTCTTGTTTCCTCCCCGTTTATCCCTTTGGGGTCAGTTTTTTGCTTAGTAATTTGAATGGCAGCATTATTCTGACATTCTCCTGTCTCCCTCAGATTCCCTTCTATTCTTTTCAATTGCACCTTTTGTTCAACTTCCGTCAATCGGCCTGTGAGTTCTCTCTGATTTGTTTCCACACTGATGTGGTTGGGCTGTGAGAGTACCTCAAGATGCTGTCCCTGATGGTGCTCTGTATTTATAGATGTAGAGGTTTGTGTGTTTGTCATAACCTCATTGACTTGTGCTAGTATTCTCCATTTCCCTGTGGACCAAGACCTTATTGAAGAGATGGCTCCTCTTTGTGATCTCTAATTCCATGCATTTAATATCCGGATTGTTCAAATTCACCGTGCTTGTACCAGAGACTTGACCATTTGTACTTGGATTTTACGGAATTCTGGATTTCATGTCATCCTGGTTATAGTCTTGCAACTGAGTTCCCGTCATAGTTTCTACTTTAGTAGTTTTAAAAGAATTTATAATGCTGTTCCTATTCGAAGATGGCTGTGTAGAGTCTATATCCACTGCCTCTCCTAGTTGCTTTAAGGTTCTAACTTCTAGGGTCCTGATTGGAGACTTTTGACTTAATCCCGCCTTTATTTTAGTGCCTTTTGTTTTAGTTATTTCTGGTATTTATGGATTTTGTCGATTAATCTCTTTTTCGGTTCTTGTTGCCACAAAGAGGTGCAGAATTCCATTCTTGTCACAGATTTGTTTTTGGTTCCGACCTTTTTGTTTTTGTGCGCGTCTATGTTTTGGATTCATTTTGTTTTCCCCTTTCTTCTCTCCCGAAGTATCCGGCACTTTATTTGATGTGTAAATGTTTTGGCTGTTCATGTTTTTTCCAATGTTTTGTATTTGTTTAATCGTGGTAGGTTGATTCCAACCCTTGGTGATTTCATGTGGGTGGGTGGGTATAATATCCGTTTAAGGACTGTTCCACGGTCAACACAGAACGGCTGTTATTTGAGCATTTTTTTATTTGTATGCATAGGTCACTCAACATTGTCAGGCGAGTGGCTAATTTGTCGACAATTGGGCTGCATCCACAGCTTTGACTATTGGCTAGGGCATTGTCTTGGATGTTTTGCCAAGAGGTGTTCAGCATGCCTAGCTTAATGTCAATTGCAACCACAAACACTGCCAAAGTGTTCATTAATGTTAGTTGGGTGTTCATTTTATCGGATTGATATTGCAGGGATTCTACCGGGAGTTGCACTGTTTTTAGCAAACTTGCCCTGGCTTTCCCATTATCTGATTGATGCGTGTCTTCGTGTTGATTTTCGAACGCGCCCTTTAGACCTCCTGGTACGTTTGTTTTTGCTTGCGGCCCCTCCTCTCCATTCTGGGCCATATGTCCCACGTGTCCCTCTGTTTTTTTGTCTGCTGGGGTGTTGTTCCTGCTGTTATCCTGTGAGCAGGTTTCAAGGAGCCTCTCCCATTCCTCCTTGTCTGGGAATGAAAATTTGTCCTGATATTCACTGTCATCCAGTTCGCTGAGGTGGGATATCGTCAGATTATGTTGAGTTGGTGATGTAACAAGCTGTTTTTTCGTGCTCAAAGTCTGGATTTTCGTTTAGGATTTCGGGTGCACCCGCTGTTGTTTTTGTTTTTTCAATTTCATCGGCAGACGTATATTCTTTCCCTTGCATGTCGGTTTTCTTCGGAGCTGTCTAACTCATAAATGCTTAATGCCTCTATTGTAACGCAATTACCTCCTTCAACTTTGCATTCTGATTTACTCTTAGGCGAAGGAGCATTTAAAATGTCTATTGCTTCGAGGTTGTAGATGCCTTTTCCTTCAGTAGTGGCTTTCCATTCGTACCTGATCTCAATCTTTGTGTTCATCTCCCGTGTTGATTCCATAATTTTTCCTTGGGTGTATTTCCTGGGGTCTGAGACATCCTGGGGGCTGAGATAGCTGGACACTGTACGATTGTTGGTTGGATTATAGGTGAAATGACTGGACTACCTGGACTGATTAGACCAGATGTCTCCACCCTACTACTTTGATTTATGTTTCATTCACTCTCTACGCTTTCCAGTTGGTGTAGGGGCTGTAGGGGAGTCAGAAGGCCCATTGTGGGTGTAGGGCCTGAGAGAAGAGTGTCACCCGTGTTTTTTAGGAAGCAGAATTTCGTATCTATTTTTGGCAGAAAAGGGTGATGTTTTAAACATTTATTTTCTGGAGTTATGTTGGGTATGTTGTTTATATTGCTTGACCTTTTAGTGTCTGGGTTTAATTCAAATATGGAGTCAGGTTTCTGTATAGCAGGTCCGATTTTTGCCTGCGGTTCACCCTCAGTACCAGCAGATGTTTTCAGCTTCCTTTTCCGCTTGCTGGTGTTATTTGTAGATGCAGCTCCTCCACGTACACGTCCTGACCTCATACTTTGCAGTACTGTGCTGTGACTGACTTATTTGTTTTTTTTTGGTTTTATCGTTTTATTGTTTTTGACTTGCAGTGACTTCGCAGTGACTTTTCAGTTCGTTTACACCCCTTTTTTATGTTTCTGAAATTGTATAGAGACCTTTAAAGTATAGCTCCAAGTGGTCACGGACAGTGCTCAAAATGCTCAAATCCCCAGGCCTGGGAAACAGTCGAAAGCAAGAGGCGGCAAGAAGCAAAGAAGCAGAAAAAGCTAACAGGCAGCCCAGCTCCTCCGTCTGCCAGCCACACCGTCTAGCAGAATGACTTCCGCCCTCTGCCCTCCGTATTTCAATCTTCTTCTTTACTCCCCTCTCCCTTCTCTTTTTCTCCAGGAGTACCTCTGGTATTATCAGCCAGGGGTATCAGAAAAAAAAGTCCATGTGCTGAAAACCCCTGTTTTAGTCCCCCGAAATAAGAGAAGAACAGTCTCCTTACTGCAGGCTTGACTTGATTTTTTTAGCTTTTTTTTCAGCTCCTTTGTCTTGTGCAGTAACTCCTAGTTCCTGGTTCTAATGCTGGTTTCTGAGCTGGACTGAGCTGAGTTGAGCTGAGTTGAGCTGAGCTGGACTAGGCTGGACTGGGCAGTGGTCGTTGGTGAATCCAGAGTCCGCTCTGCTCAAGTGCTCGGAAGCTGGTTTCACTTGCCTTGTATTTTATGTCCTCTGGCCCCTAGTCAGAATGTTGTGCCGTAATAGCAGTCCCTGTGCCGTCCAAACACCCCCCCCCACCCCCCCCCAAACACCTGCACACAGGGCAAGACAGGCAGGGCAGGCAAGGACAAGGAGCAAAAAGCAAGGAGCAAAAAGGAGGGAGTCCGCCACTAGCCAGAGGCTGTGAGAGACGGCCTGGAGCCTCAGCTGCCTCAGCTGCCTCAACTTGCTGCGGTGACAATGCTCCCCTCCCCTCCCTGCCTGCCTGCTCCCGTGCACAGAACACAGCGCTAAATTTGCACTAATTTTGCTAATTCAGGGGCCGTTGCTGCAATACATAGTCCGCTTCGCCTTGCCTCCGGGGGCCCCCTCTCTACTCTGCTGATAAGTGGGGTCAAAAGGAATAAGGTACCAGCTTAGGGCACAATGGTGGCGGCTCCTCGCTGGCTCGCTGGCTCACGGGTTTGCGGGTTCCCGGCTTTCAGCTCCGGCACGCTGGCTCTGGTTATGGAAAGTTAGCTGAGGGCGTGCTGTTAAGCCCCGGATTACTGACTCTTTGCGGGATTCCTTTGATTGAACGCTGCCCACCTCTCGCGGCCCCCGCTTCGCGGGAGCTGCTCGTGTCTCTGTTACCGAGGGAGTGTTGCCCGTGACGCTGCGAGGAACTGTTGCAGCACCGAACTTGGCACCGGGACTCCCACCTACAGGTTGACGACGGGACGGGACTGCGAGGACCAGCGTGCATTGCGGCGTTGATCGGCCGCAGCTGGTCCTCTTCCCGCCCCTCCCCAGCTGAATATAATCCTTGTGGAGATCTTGCCTGGTGGATACCTCTTTCTTGAAGCTAGCTGAGGGCGTGCTGTTAAGCCCCGGATTACTGACTCTTTGCGGGATTCCTTTGATTGAAAGCTGCCCACCTCTCGCGTCTCTGTTACCGAGGGAGTGTTGCCCGTGACGCTGCGAGGAACTGTTGCAGCACCGAACTTGGCACCGGGACTCCCACCTACAGGTTGACGACGGGACGGGACTGCGAGGACCAGCGTGCAGTGCGGCGTTGATTGGCCGCAGCTGGTCCTCTTCCCGCCCCTCCCCAGCTGAATATAATCCTTGTGGAGACCTTGCCTGGTGGATACCTCTTTCTTGAAGTTAGCTGAGGGCGTGCTGTTAAGCCCAGGATTACTGACTCTTTGCGGGATTCCTTTGATTGAAAACTGCCCACCTCTCTTGACCCTCTCTACTGGTGCCCAGCCCGCGCACACAGGACGCGCGCGGGACGAGCCCGGGCGAAGCCCGGGCAAAGGGCGGGCCGTCTAAGGCCGTCAAAGGACGTTGAAGGTCGGGCCGGGCCATCCCTCTAACCTGCCCTCCTTTCGGACGTTGGTGTGTAAACTTTGTCTTGTACTATCTCTTGTTATTTTGAATCTGGTAGTATTAATATTGCTCTGAGCTACTCATAATATGCCTTTACGTTTGGGTAAAGAGAGAACTGTGCAAGTGTCAACACCAAGTGGTATGGTTACTGGGACCCTTGATGCTTTTTTCAAACGGGCAACATCTTGGAGAAGGAAATAGCCTTCGCTGAGAAGCGTTTATCCCTGGACCTTATCTCCGGAAAACGATCTTCCCTAGGACACATTGGGTCAGTGGTATCCCCCGCTATTCAAGCCCCTACAATGAGTCGGGAGTTACATCATGACTCTATGCTAGTAGAATCAAGTCAGGAGGTGGATTGTTCAATATTAATTACAACCGATGGTGGCACGCCTTTAAGCACCACCAATCATAGTGGTGGCGAATGTTCGATGCCTTTAAGTCCCGAATCAAACAATCCAAATAAGGGTGGAATTCAAGTTTCCAAGTGTGGGAAAGGAAAAGGAGGGATGGAGCCGGTAAGGGGGGTACTTCCAAGATTCCTAAATTAAACCTCATATCCCAGCTTCCTCAAGTTCTAATTAGTCCCCCGCTTCCCATACGGGTACCTTCCGACACTGCTGGTCAATGTCCTACCTGTAGATGTAAGGAGGATGGTCTTTTGGGTAAGATAGAAATCCTAATTAAATCCCTCTTGTTACCCCTAATGGAACGTGCTAGGCTAACAAATCAGAAACTGGATAAGTTGGAGAATCTAGTTACTGCTAACACCAGCATAGTTAATAACTTAGTAAACACACCGAATAACTCTAAAGCTACTACCACCGCTGCTAAAGCAGTGGGGTCTGGTGTGACTACTAACAATTCGGTTCCTCAAATTAGTGCCAAGCCAACGAATAAACAGCAAGGTCGAATACAGTTGGAGAAAGCCCCCGCGAGTAATAACTCGGTGGTTACTACTAGAGGAGGGCCCGTGAAGGAAGGTAGTAGGTCCAATCCACAGCCATCTTTAGGTACACAATCAAGGGCTGGGCAGGCTAGACAGCTTACCCTACCGGGGAAGAAGGTCCCAAAACTGAGCACACCCAGTATTGACCTTCCTCCGGAGGCCACCCCTTATACCATCATACTGACGGGTGTTTCATCTATTGGGGAGGATAAAACCGAATCATTTAGGGACCTGAAAAACAAAGTTGTTTTTTGGTTGAACAAAAATAGAACACTTCCCCCCTCCTCTAACACAGAGATCTTAAGCGTTAGAAGAGTAAATTGGGTGGGACACAACCCAAAGGACCTAGAGGGTGATTGTGTCATCATTAACTTCAGGGATCCCTGGGTGGTGGATTTTGTGCGTAGAGAACCGAGATTCGGCAGGATGGGTGATGTTCAATCACTGGGTCTCCAGTACTTCTATCCTAAAAGGATCAATGAATCCCCTTATAACCCGATTAAACCCAGCTATGGAAGACCCTTTGGTAGATTTCCCCATGTATTGACTCCACACATTTCACCTTTCCCTCACCTTTACAATCGCTTTGAACCATTATCTGGTTTGGAGAGCATCGATTGACTTTCTTCTCTGGCTGGTGGGGACATTCAAACTGCAAACCATGTTAATGATGACGTAGGATTTAGTATAAGTGAGGAATGTGGGGATGACTTTAGTAAGGGTCCCGAGACTGGGCCTTCAGAAGTGGCCTCAAAGGGCCAGGAAGGGGGTTATGAAGTGGAAGGGTCTCCTAGGTGTATTATAGTTTGCGACCATCCAGTCAGAACAGCACCGATAGAGGGAGGGGGGTTAGGATATAATCTGGGAGCTACAATCCAAAGTCAATTGACTATTCAAGATCCCATGCTCAAATTAGCCTCATGGAACATCGCAGGGCTCAAAGGGAAACTAGAATCAGCTGACTGGGCAGATTTTATAGACGAGTTTGATATCCTGATTTTTCAAGAAAGCTGGGTTATCGACCCGATTTATCGGGCAGGCTATTTAAATTTCTTCAAACCAGCTACCCGGGGAAACAAAGGCAGAGCATCAGGTGGTTTAACCCCTTCGACGCTCATGACGAGCTGGGCTCGTCATGAGGTAGCCTCCTCGCACGCTCATGACGAGCCCAGCTCGTCATGAAACATGCGGTTTTAAAAATCTCAGCACAGGAGCAGAATTCCGCTAGCGCGCATGCGGTTAACATCTACAGACCCCCGGGACCACGCACACAATTCAGCGAGGACATCGCCGACTTCGTCAGCCCGCACGCCCTCCCCTCCGCTGACTACATCCTCCTCGGGGACCTCAACTTCCACCTGGAGAACAACAACGACCGCAACACCACCACCCTGCTGGACAACCTCGCCAACCTCGGACTCAAGCAACTGGTGACCACCCCCACACACTACGCCGGACACACACTCGACCCGATCTTCTCTTCCAGCAAGGACATCGCCTTCAGCACGCCACGGGACTCCACTGGACGGACCACAGCTGCGTCCACTTCAGCTTCAGAAGGACCACACTCCACCATCACCAGCAACAGGCTCCCCGCAGAAGCTGGAACAAGATCACTGCAGACCAGCTCGTGACTTCCCTGAGCAAGAACCCCCCCACCAGCACAGCTAACCCCAGCCAAGCAGCCACCAACCTCACGAAATGGATCAGCGACTGCGCAGATGACCTCGCCCCGCTGAAGACCCCGCCGAGCAGACCCAGCAGCAAGAAAGCCCCATGGTTTAACGACGAACTCAAGAGCTCCAAGAAGAACTGCAGAGCACTCGAGAAAACCTGGCGCAGAGACCCAACACCGGACAACATGACTGCCCTCAAGCTCGCCACCCGAAAACACCACCAGCTGATCCACGCCACCAAGAAAACCGCATTCAAGGAACGACTGGACAACAACGCACACAACAGCAAGGAACTCTTCAACATCGTGAAAGAGCTCTCCAACCCCAACGCCGGAAACAACGACATCACCCCCTCGCAAGACCTCTGCAACTCCCTCGCCTCCTACTTCCACAACAAGATCGCGGACATACACAACAGCTTCAGCACTCAACCGACGCACGCCACGACCGAACCACCGCCCCCCACCACCACCCTCCGCGCCTGGACCCCGATCAGCACCGAAGACACCATCCGCACGATGAACTCCATCCACTCCGGATCTCCGACAGACCCCTGCCCTCACCACGTCTTCAACAAGGCCGACGCTGTCATCGCACCCCACCTGCTGGACATCATCAACACCTCCTTCGACATCGCCACCTTCCCGGAGAGCTGGAAGCACGCCGAACTCAGCGCTCTACTCAAGAAACCATCAGCAGACCCAACCTACCTCAAGAACTACCGCCCCATCTCGCTGCTCCCGTTTCCGGCCAAAGTCATCGAGAAGACCGTCAACAAGCAACTGGCCGCCTTCCTCGAGACGAACGGCTCCCTCGACCTCTCGCAGTCTGGCTTCCGGACCAACCACAGCACCGAGACCGCCCTGATCGCAGCTACCGATGACATCCGAGCCCTGCTCGACAACGGAGAAACAGTGTCCCTCATCCTCCTGGACCTCTCCGCGGCCTTCAACACTGTCTGCCACCGTACCCTAGTACAGCGCCTCAGAAACGTCGGAATCCAGGAGAAGGCACTGGAATGGATCACCTCCTTCCTCGCCGGAAGGACACAGAGAGTCCGCCTCCCCCCGTTCAGATCGGAGGCCACCGAAGTCATCTGCGGCGTTCCTCAAGGCTCCTCGCTCAGTCCAACCCTCTTCAACGTCTACATGAGCCCCCTCGCAGCCATCGCACGCCAGCACAACCTGAACATCATCTCCTATGCCGACGACACCCAGCTGATCCTCTCCCTCACTAACGACCCCGCCACCGCCAGAGCCAACCTGCACGAAGGGACGACAGACGTAGCCAACTGGATGTCGAACAGCCGCCTGAAACTGAACTCGGACAAGACGGAAGTCCTCATCCTGGGATCCTCACCCTCCACCTGGGACGACTCCTGGTGGCCCCCCGCCCTGGGCAGCGCACCCAAACCAACTGACCACGCACGCAACCTGGGCTTCATCCTGGACTCCTGCCTCTCCATGACCAGACAAGTCAACGCCGTCTCCTCGTCGTGCTTCAACATCCTGCGCATGATCTTCCGATGGATCCCCACCGAGACCAGGAAGACGGTCACCCAGGCCCTCGTCACCAGCCGTCTGGACTACGGCAACTCCCTCTACGCCGGAACCACCGCCAAACTCCAGAAAAGACTCCAGCGGATCCAGAACACCTCAGCACGACTCATCCTGGACATCCCCGCCGCAGCCACATCTCCGGACACCTGAGAGACCTGCACTGGCTCCCGGTCAACAAGAGAATCACCTTCCGGCTCCTCACCCACGCACACAAAGCCCTACACAACCAAGGACCAGGATACCTCAACAGCCGCCTCAACTTCTACGCCCCCAAACGCCAGCTTCGATCGACCAGCCACGCCCTCGCCGCCGTCCCCCGCATCCGAAGAGCCACCACAGGAGGAAGGTCCTTCTCCTACCTGGCCGCCAAGACTTGGAACTCCCTTCCGACCCACCTCCGCCTGACCCAGGACCACCTCGCCTTCAGGAAGCAGCTCAAGACCTGGCTGTTCGAGCAGTAGCGGACCCCCTCCCCCCAGCGCCTTGAGACCCTCCGGGTGAGTAGTGCGCTATATAAATGCTTGATTGATTGATCGATTGATTGATTGATTAACAATATGGGTGAGGCAGTCCATTAGTTACAGGCCAGTAGAAGTGCTAGTCCACAATCCTGATATCCTGGGAATTAAGCTGTGCAGGGAAAATTACCAGGACATTTTTATTATTAATATTTATGCCCGTGGATTATCTGGAGGACGGAGCCCGGCAAATATTGATGAGTTAGACTCTTACCTGGAATCAATTGGGAGGGATAAATTCATAATCGTTGCAGTGGACTTAAACTGCACCTTCGAACCTTGGTCGTGTGAGGGTGGAGACTTTCGCGCAGAGGAAGACGCTGTATGGAATGTCCCAAACCTGGCACTGAATCCCATTAAGAAGGGTACGGAGGCAGCCTTGCATTGGTTGGGGCTGTGTCTGGAGTGGGGGCTAAGAGCTGCCAATGGCTGCACAATCTCCGACAAAATTGGTCAGTCAACTTTCGACAACGGAGTAAGCAATAGTAGAATTGATTACTTCCTATTGGTCATTTTTGGATGATATGTTAATTTCTATACGGCCCGAGAGTGACCATAATCCGTTGATCTTAAGTTTGAAATTAAAGGATGGCCCAGCCTAGAGCCTTACAGCAGAGGCTATCTTAACAAATGACAGACGTAGGGTCCGTTGGTGCAGGGTTTTGGAGGATTCTGACCTATCAGACAGGATCTCCCATGTAGTTTCATCTACCTTGGGTGTCGTCCAGGAACTGACTTCTATTGACCCAGGGTCACTTGAGCAGTTTAGCCTCCATCATGAGCTGCTCTTTGATAAACTGAAAGCTCTATTAACTAAAACTGGCAATCATGGGAAGGTCCCGACACCTTTGTTGTGCCAGAAATGGTATAATAAAACCTGCCGGCAGGCGCATAGTTGTCTGATTAAAGCTATTAAGTCTAGAGTTACTGCAGATATTAAATTGGCTAGACTACAGTACAAGAAGGCCCAATGGGAGGCGAGGAGAGAGTGGGATGACAACCATTGGCAGGACTTATATGAGGCTAGTTTGTCCTCGAACCAGATTAAATTCTGGGAGGTGGTGAAATGGGGCAGGAATCCGGACACGCAAATTCCGGAAAATCACGTTTCAGCTGACGTTTGGGTGGATTATTATTCAACCCAGTTTATAGGTCTCGAGCTAGCACCCCTCAATGTCTTGGACAAACAGTCATCTTTGTCCCCTCCAACACGACAACCCCAGTGTTTGATTTTAATGATGCAGTGATCGCACTGGGACTTGTACAGGCCGGTAAAGCTCCTGGCATGGATTGCATCCCGGCTGACTTATTTAAGTCTGACCCCCAGAATTGGGTGCCTTATATTACGATGTTTGCGAATGCTATTGCGAATGGGGCTAGGATTCCTGATTCTTGGAAAGGGGCAGAAATCCTTCCTATTTTTAAAAAAGGTGATTGTTCGGCCCCAGGGAATTAACGCCCCATTAGCCTCATCGATGCCCTATAGAAAAGTATAGCAAGAATGGTGCTCGCTAAAATACAGGGGTGGATGGAAAAAGTGAATATCCTTTCCCCGATGCAAGCAGGTTTTAGATCATTCACCAGCACAATCGACCAAGTGTTCAGATTTACTCTGATATACTGGAAGGTTGTGCTTCTGGGCGGAGGATCCATATATGCTGCGTTCGTGGACCTTAAGTCCACGTTTGATCTTGTTCCCAGGGTAAAGTTATGGGCTGCATTAGGCAATATGGGTATGCCCCCTGAACACCTGGAACTAGTGGAAAGATTACACGAGGGCAACTTTGCTAGGGTCAGGTGGGGAAGACAGGGGCAGGTGACGGAGCGATTTCCCGTTACACGCGGTGCTCGCCAGGGATGTGTTCTGGCACCTACCTTGTTTTTATTGTTTATTAACCAAGTCGTCCAGTACTTAGTAGACACGCCGACTGACGCGCCTACTCTGGGTGGTACTAAGTTTCCATTGCTTATCTTTGCCGATGACACCTTAATTCTGTCGAAAACACAAAAGGGATTACAGACAGCGATTAATAGGTTTGAGGTTTTCTGCAAACTGAAAGACTTGCAGGTAAATGTGAGCAAAACCAAATTTATGGTTCTAACCAAAAATAGGCCACTAAAGAGCCACGCTAGTATGAACGGTGTCGAATTATAGGCTGCGATGGAAACCTCAGGTCGAAGCACTTTGCTTGACATTTGCTCGACTAACGGGGTGCCTAATCCAGCAACAAAGAAAGTCACTAACCAAAAGGGTAATGCCTGCATTAAAAATGTATGATGCCACAATTAGATCTGCTATTCTGTATGGTGCTGACCTATGGAGCTTTATGGACCTAGCCCCTTTGGTTAGAATCCAAAATAAGTTCCTGCGTAATCTGGTAGGCCTTCCACAATCCACCCCAACCAAACCGTTACAGCTTGATATGGGGTGCCAGACGATTAAAGAGCTGGCACAGTTTCGGATGGTAGCTTTGTGGAGGCGAATTTGGTCAACGCCGGAATTAGCTCGCTTTGCCAATGAAATCTCAGATGTAAGATCGATTATGGGATCAGGTAATATCCCTTGGCTTAGAGAGGTGAAGCTAATCTTGGAAAATATGGGACTTAGCTCACTGTGGGTAGCCCCGGGGAAAAACGTCTTTCCATCAAAAAAATAATTTAAATTGTTCTATTGGGCAACTGTAAGACGTCAATCGGCTTTGCAGTCTGAATCTGTTACTCTGACTGGGAAGTTCCTGGCTCATAAATTTGATCCCATTTGGTGGATTATTGGGATGTCATCACCAGGAGTATGGACAGAAAGCTGTATCACCAGTTTAGAGTCGGGTCACTGCCTGTAAAGTCCTTTACGAGTAAATGGCGAGGCCAGTCAACTGAGTATTGCCCTTGGTGCAGAGTCTACAAGGAGACTATTGGTCACATCTTTTTTGCCTGCCCTGCTTACTCCGCACCCCGGAGTAAATGGCTAAAACCCATTTGCAGGATGTTGAACACACGGGTGAGCACTGAGGCACTTTGGGTTTTAAGATCTAACACTTCAGCGATTGTTATCATAGGTGTGGCGAAATTCCTGGGGTGGGCATGGATCATTAGAGCAAGATACTCACATGTAAGATGATTAACTGTTAGTTTTAATTAATATTATATCAGTACGTCTCAAATAACACAATTTAATCATGTTTTAATATATAGAATGTTTTAATTGGGAGTAAAGTAAATTGTAAGTTTGTTGTGTATAGTGCTTTTATGGATGTCTTTTTTTAACGATGAATGTCTTTTATGATGTAAATACTCGAAATAAAGACGTATGAACCTGAACCTGAACCTGAAAACCCGGTTTACTCCTGAAGCGGCTGTAATTTAGAGTTTAGCATTGCCGATATCCGCAAAGTGCACAGGGAAACCCTTGTCGCATGTAATTCTGATACGTCTACGGTAGTTGCGGGCCCTATAGTTGCAATTAGGCCACCTGTCTTGAAGATTTCCGCGAAGAAGGAGGCATTCCATGAGATTGTACGGGTTGTTTCTCCTGATGGCTCGTCTTTCAGGTATGTCAGTGTCAGTGCACAGACCTTCAATAATGCCCTGTTTGTGGATGAAGGTGTTTCGTGGTTTACAGCTTCTACCTGGTCCCTTGATATCTCGATTTGGTATTTCATCGGTGCAGTAATTGTTGTCTTCTTCTTGAACCGAGTCATCAAGGTGCTTGTTCCTGAACACCCTAAAAATGTGAGAATATTTTTAGGTTTGACATAGTGGGCCATGCCGTTAACATTAAGGGAAATAAACTTCAGTGACTTTGGGGTGCTCAGTTTATTAGAGATAGTGTCTTGCTCCTTAAGGGTGGTGGCAAAGATCTGTGTATGTTTATGGTTCAGGTTTAGGGCACAGGATCGGGTATTGGTTCAGTTAAGTTATAGTCCATGTCTACTAAATCAACATTGTATGAGAGGGATGGTTTAAGGGGTGGGAGTACTCTGAGCAGAAATTCTAGGATACTGTTCTGAGAACTATGGGCATGTATAAATTAGAGTTCCTGATGATGTATGATGTCTTAGGGGTACATTTACTAAAATGTCACGCAAAACAAAGCAGCAAGAACTCTTGCCAATGCCTTCGACTGGTGCACTGAGTGTAGCCTAGTGCCAATGCAGGCACCCTTTGCCATGGTGCAAAGGTGCCTGCGGTACAGTCAGGATTGTTTTTTTTGTGCTGGAAGGAATATCTTTCTGCACACAACCAATCCTCTGAGGCTTTTTTCTCTGTCACCTTGTGCTGCTGAATGCAACACACGTAGAAAGAGGAAAAAATGATCAGAAATAAACATGCATCTCCTCATTATTCCTCACCTGGGAAGACATAGCATTTTGACACATTCCCAGATTTACTATTCTTCGTAAATCTGGGAATGAGCCAAAATCCATGAGTGAATGTGTGGGAACACCCAGGCTTCACACATGGACTGCCTTCCCAGGGCAGAGTAACTCAAGGCAGTCACCTTTCGTGAATCAATGGCAAAGCAAGGACTTTGTAAATCTGGACCTTAGTGAGGTAGACCTTCAGTGGAAAGGGGTTGTGGGACTGTGTTAGTGTGTGAAAAGGGAAATTGTGTCAAATGACACCACTGAATAGCCCTTTTAACATGATGGTCGGGTGACGACTCAACCATAGAAGTCAAGGACTTCAGTATATAAAGCAACAAGTCCCAAAACCGGCTTCTCTTCAGCCCTTGTAGGCTTGAAATTATAGGTAAGACAGCAGTTGCTCCCTTTCCCTTTCCAGGTAATACCTATTCTGATATTATTTAGCAGGCCACCACTTAGCATGAACTTTTGTGTTTTTGAGCACTTTTCATCTGTTTTGACTCCTCGCAATGAATGACATGGGTGCCCCACCAGATACTTCATAAATTATCTTACAAGACATATTGCTGACATGGTCGGCAGTGGGGATCACACAGAGTGTACAGCACACTTTAATGTAGACATTGTAAATTGGAACAATTTTTAAAGAAAGAATAATAATGGCAACTTCGGTTTTGTGTTTTTTGTCTTTTTGCTTTCCCCAGAAATTTCATTTTCGTATGTATTATACTTTGACCCCATTGTGTTTTCTACAGTGTGTTCTGTACGGTATGTTTGTTATGACTGTTACTATTTTATTTTTAAATAATTACGTGTGGAGCTCTACATAAGTATACACTGCCTTGAAAAAGCTGCAGGCCTGCACGCCACTCAAGGGGCAAAACAAGTCTTGGCTGTCTCATCAAACGTTTAGGAATGTTGAATCATGTTTCATAAATCAACTTGATAAAGACGTTACTGACTACAGACTCAATTAAAATACATTCTGATTGAAACTATCTACCCTAAATACGTCCCTTTTACTTTACTACTGTAGGCGCTAGGGGTATTGCCCACTGTAGGTCATTGACAGTTTCCACCCATCTATTTGCCATCATAGGGCGCCTGGTTTTCGGGACTTACCTCATCCCATTTTTCTTTCAGACACGAAACAGGCTGGCATATCTTTCAAATAAATGTATCGGGAGTAAGAATAATCCAACAAGTATACAGAGGGAGTAGACATTACTATAGTCTTAGATTGAGTCCAATTGCACATCTGAGGGTCTAACAGAGTCAGTTTCAAGCATATATAGTCATGGATGTTTTCTTTTGTGATCTCAAACAAGCAGAGAAACACGGATCTGTGGGTCAAATGTCATGTTCCACAAAATGCAGTAAGCCCTATGAAGTAGGTCCATTATCTGTTCATCCCTATCATAGTTTAAGGGGTGAGATAGACTTGTCCCTTTACTGCGCAGTTTTCCTGGTACCGTGCTTACTGATAGATGGCCATTTCTGTGGCACTTTTCCCGACTAAGTCGTTCTGCATGATCGTATCTTTACAATGAACTGAAGTCTCTGGCATGGGTGAATCACAGTTGCAGTAGAACACTAGGCTTCCATGTCTATGCATTCCAGCCCGTCCAGAAGGCCCTCTAGGTCTTGCGTTCTTCATATTCTCTTGTGCTGTCATCAATCGTGACTGTCATTGTTGCAGGTTCCAGTAGATCGTATTTGATGTCCTTTTTCCACAGTCATGGGCAAAGTGCTAGAAGCCTTTTTCTTTTAGCATTAGTGTTCACTGAAGAGTCTGCTGAGAAATACATTTAGCTGTTCTAGTACTGGTATGGGCCATGTTTTTTTGTCATTATAATTTGCCTGGCTTGTTGATGTTGAATGCAGCAGACTAGGATGTGTCTGGGATGAGTAGGAGAGGAGCTAAGGTGAGATCGTACTCGATGTGCCCTTTGAAATTTGAAAGTAGGATTAAAAGTAATGTTGTTTTTTTTTCTATGAAACTACCTAGAAAGGTCATTATATCATCTTTTTCCCCTTGCTCCAGGATTCCAATTATTTGCACATTATCTTGCCAGCTCAGGTCCTCCAAATTGGTGGTTTTCTTGTGAAGGCACAAAAGCTCACTCCGCAACAGCTGCATTCCGATTTTCCATCATTGTTAGTTGAACCTTTAATGCTGTGACTTTCCTTCCTAAAGACTGCACTTCTGCCATGGTCACCTCACTGGCTGTGTTTACTGATCCTATTGAAACTTGAATGTCTTCTGATTCCTTTAAAAACGCTGTAAGAGCTGTGTCTGTAACTGTGGGCGCAGTAGCCAGGTTGGCGGATGCAACAGGTTGTTGCTGTGGGCGTTTAGCCACTGCTTCAGGAACGAGGTGTTGACGCATGTTTATGGTTCTTGCCATATATTTTCAATGGGAGGTGATGATTGAGCAAAGCACAAAAGTCCAATGGAGGCTTTGTGGTTGTCTTTATGGTTGTCTTTATGGAAGAAGTGTATGGTGTCCCTGATGCAGTAGGTATGTTGCTGTGGGTTAATGCGAGACTCCCCGATTTAGTATTGTCTTTGATTATGTATGCTATATCTATACGCATGATTTATGGTGGTTTTCTTCTGTGGGATCGCATCAGCTGATATCCTACAGGTATCTGCTGCCCAATCTTTGATAATAGATATGTTGTCACTGTTCTAGGCGGATTCAGTACCCTTCACGTATTTGTGCCTCTGTAAGTTAACATATATGTATTCATGTTGTCCATTAAAGATGTGTTCAGTGTAATTCAAGTAAAAGGCTTGGTGTATGAAGGCAATCTAAGATGGCCTCCAGTTTCAGAAGTCCTCTCTCAAATGTCCATCGGGAGTGTTTGATTTGGGCTTGATGGTGGGGATATTAAGAATAGGAGACAATTTAAAGATTTTCGCTGCCAGTAATAGTCCTCTTTTTATTAAAATAGTTGCCGGTGAACATCTCCAATCCTCTCACTCAGGGTAAGCGGGGATGGAGGGACTTGCTCACTCAGCGTGTGCCCATCAGCCTCATTCCTCCTCTGGTGTGGTTGCCTCTCACTGTACGATTCACCCCAGTAAGAACTAAATGCACTTTGCCAGGGTGCTGTGGGCTATAGAAGCCTTTCCTCCAATATTGTATATTCAGATATGCCACCCTGCATCAGGTGTGGAGCAGGTGACTCAATTTCCTTGGGAGATAGGTCAGCTGTAGATATGGGGCCCATCAGCCGCATTCCTCCTCTCGCATTTGCCTCTCACTCTACAATCCACCCCAGTAAGAACTACATGCATCTTGAGCTCTGGGGTGTTGTGGCCTATAGGAGCCATACCTCCAATAATGTATATATAAATATGTCACCCTGCATCATGTGTGGAGCAGGTGACTCAATTTCCTGGGGGGTAGGTCGCGGTTCTGTAGATTTGGAGTTTGGGCTGGGGAAGGTGAAGCCGTACCCAATGGAGGCCCGGGACAAACTCCGCCCGGAGGCGGGTAACCCGTCCCCCTCAGCGTGAGAGTCTGTGAAAATGGGGCAACCAGGATTGGTTGCCCTAGGGTGGTATACGGCCCCCCAATGAGGGTCGCGATTGTAAGCAACCAGGGGGTTTAAGAAAGGGCGAAGGGCCACCCAAAGCACAAGGCATCCTCGCATCAAGGCAGCGAAGGACTATGCCTCCAGACCTACCTACTACTAAGGATCTGACTTCGGCGCCTAAAGTCCCCTTTTTGGCACCGGGACCTCAGTGGCTGTGAGGCGTCGACCAGGAGGTGGCAAAGCGGCTTTGGGCAAAGGCATCTGCAGGAGGAAGCTGAGGAGCCAGCCGCAAACATTAGGAAGGCCGGTTGACTGAGACACGGCCGGGAGGGGAGTTGGGCTGGGCCGAGGAAGAGGCTCCTCGCTTAAAGGAGCTGTAACTCTCACCAGCAGTTAATCCTCAGTGGCTCCATGCTCCGATAGCAGTGAGAGGCCGGGAGCAAGGGAAAGGAGGGATTTTGGTTGTTTCTAGGGAAAGGAGGGCTGCGCACCATGGAGCATCAGAGCATTGTGCTTGATACAGTGGGTATTTGAAGCCCTGGGGACAGCAACCTTTTTTCTGCGGCCCGGCGATCCTTCGGGAGGATGGCCGAACCTGTGGGGATCCCACAGAAGGGAAGTGCTACACCCACCATCGACCAGAAGCAAGCAGGGAGGGTACACAAGACCCCACAAGATGGCCAACAGTCGTGGGGCGGCTGAAAGGGAAACACGCCCCCAGCACATTATAGAGAAGCACAGGAGTGCCCAGAGGCCCCGCAGAAGGGGCAAAAGAGGCCCAGAGGGGACACAAGGCCTGTTCTGGAAGACCACTTGAAGGCAATGCTAGATAAGGCTAGGGCTTTGGTAGTCCTCAAATGTAAAACATGGATTGATCAGCAGATCAGCGAGGGTGCCCACTACAAAGGGAAGAAGCAGCGGCGGGCAGCCCCTTCAGCACCACCTCACAGAAAACCGGGAGACAAGGGGCCTGTAGCCAGGACGCCGGCCCCCGCAAAGAGCAACAAGGTAAAGGCAAAGACTCCTATTGCCAGGAGGCCTGAGCGCTGCAAGGTCACAAGCACGCAGGCAATGGCCAGGAGGGACGTAACCCCTGAGATGGGGTTCGCCTTGGAGACAGCTGAGAGCAGTGAGTATGAGGGGTCGGTAGCCGACATGGCAGCGCCTCTGGAGCCTTGCAGAGTACAGAGCAATGTGGGCAGCAACGAGGACGGTAAGCGATGCACACAGGGCAACGGTAGAGGGTGCAATAAGTGCTGGAATGCGGACCCATCTGATGGGGGGCCAGGGCAAATTGTGAACTTGGGCACGCAGCATGGTGTATGTAATTTAGCAATGCAGGGGCCGTGGCCCATGTACCCTCCATGGCAGTTGGAATTGGGAGGGACCAGCAGGTTTTCCAGGTCGAAGCATGGAACAGGGACAGGCTCACCCAGCGGCATGGATGCCCTGGTGGCAATGGCCAGGGGCAGGTTTCCCATTAGGGAGAGGCACCCTATGGGGCACAGAGAGGAATACGGCTAGTCAGGTACCAAAACAAGGGGCGTATAGTGATGGAATCCCAGAAAGGGTGACAGGCAATGGGGAAGATAACCCACAGCAGGCACAGCAGAGCAAGAAAACAGCACAGGAGGGGACTGGGCAAGGAGGAGTAGCAGCCCCGAAGGGCACTAATGGAGGAAAAAGCAGGGCAGAAGAGGGTACGGACCCGAAAGGGAAGCAGGCCAGCGAATAATTGCTCCCATCCTCATGAGACCTTCCACCACAACGAAACTCCTAGGGTTGGGTAATCTCATCTATTTAGCAGTGAAGGAGAGAATATGGAGGAAAGAATTTATAGACATTTTCGCCCACCTGGATGTGTGCCAGGCAGGCTTGGACCTGACAGGACACGACAAAAAGGATGAGGATAAGAGGGAGAGGCGTAAACCCAGGGTGGAGCGATCGCTAGAGATCTGGCTGAGAGCGCTTAGGACCCTGGCCTGTGTTTTCTTGGAAAAGTTCCCCCAGAGTGCTGCAGCACTTATTTTATATGTACAAAAGGTGCATGACACACAACAGCAATATCAGGGGGACGCATAGTTGAGGTACAACGAGTGCTTCAGGGAGAAGATGCGGAAATGGCTAGTGATCGAATGGGACTGCCAGGACATGGAGAGTTTCACGACCCATATGGTAGCTGCCAGAGAGGGAGTCATATAGAAAGAGGGGTCCCAGAATGGGAGGGCAGATAAAACACACAAATCAGGAAAAAATTAGGAAAAAGTTACGGAGATTTGGAGTACACTGTTAATTATTCACAGAGTACTCAAACACATCTTGGTGTACATTGCATGAAAGTATCAATTGACGAATATTTGTGCTCAATCACGAGGAAAGGGGTGGAAAGGAAAAAGTGAAGTGGGAGGAAGTAGTGCAAGGTAGGAAACGTGGTGCAGGTCAAACATACTTATTTCCAAAAACAAAGGAGACAGAATTTATACTGGCTTCCCACGGGAGCCAGACATTGGTACAACAAATGTTCGTAAGATTTTAAGCAACCAAACTTCTGGAATCAGCAGCATAATTCGTGCTAGGGGTAGAAGCTGGTACAGGGGGTAATAGTCAAGAGAGGGAGTCAGCAATAAAGATCACAATTTTCGTCCTTTTAGGAGTAAAGGCAAATACGAAGGGCAAGGACAGGGTTTCAGGGGAAAGAACCAGACAGGGACAAGACAGGATGAGTGTAAATGCGATACAGCGTGCAGGTCTAAATGCGCATGCGGATCATGCAGGGTGCATCCCACAATACGCTGCATGCAGGCCCAGGGAACCGGGACCGGCAAAGACAAGGCAGCCATTAGGAAATAAGGAGCAGGCCCCCGGGGGATGGGTGGGGGACAGCTGTTACCAACCCCCATAAGCGCAGGCAGGCTAAAACACCTGTTAGGTCATTATCCAAAGACAATAGACAAACAGAAATAAGCAGATGCGTTCACTCAAGGTTTTCCAATCCCCTACAAAGGTCCCAAGGGTGCCCGGGAAAGCTGGAACTTGAAATGCATAAGAGACAACCCTGGGGTGGCACGACAGAAGGTAAAAAAAGAAGTCAGTGGCCGTCCCTTTCGCTTCCCCCCAGAGGGCCTGATGTTATCCCCTTTGGGAGTGGTACCCAAGAAGCAGGAAGGCAAATTCCACCTAATACAACACCTGTCCCATCCCCACAGTGACTCCGTCAATGACTGGCTTGAACAGGAGAGTTGCTTGGTCGCCTACGCATTGGTAGACGACGCAGTGGAACTGATAAGACAAGCAGGGGTGGGGAAGCTGCTGGCTAAGCCAGACATTGAATCAGCATTCCGCCTCCAGCCAGTGCACCCTCACAGCTACCACTTGCTAGGTTTTCAGCTAGTCAGGCAAGACTACCTTGACAAATGCCTACAAATGGGTTGCTCAATATCCTGCACTTACTTTGAGGCTTTTAGCAGTTTCCTGGAATGGGAGCTGGATACAAGCGCTCAGATGGGGGGTCGGGTCCACTACTTAGACAACTACTTCTTAACGGCAGGGCAGGCACAGGGGACTGCGCCAACCTCCTGCAGACCTTCATAGACCTGGCCTGGGAATCGGGAAACTCCCTAGCCCAAGACAAGACAAAGGGCCCCGCCACGAAATGACCCTTCCTCGGGATAGAGCTTGACTCTGTGGCAGGGACACGCAAATTGCCACCCGAGAAGGTGGGGTAGTTAAGAGAAAATCATTAGCAGACTGAAGCAGCAAAAAAAGGCCACGCTAGACAAGATACAGCAACTGCTGGATAAATTGAATTCTCCACTTGAGTGATCGCCGTGGGTCGTGCCTTCGCAAGAAGATTGGCGTGGCTAACTACCGGGATGACACAGAGGCACCACATGGTCTGCCTGATGCAAAGGGTAAAGGAGGACCTGGGGCAATGGGAAACCTTTCTGGCCAAATTCAATGGCACACTCATGTTGCGCAAACCCTGGGTGCCGACAATCAAGCTCAAGCTCTACACAGACTCAGCCAGGCTCTTCGGCTTCAGGCCATCCTAGGAACAGCATGGACAGCGGGGGCATGGCTTGGAACTTGGAGAGAAACAGTGGCAACCGCAAACATCTCTTTACTTGAATTGTTCCCTATCATAGTGGCATTTCATATCTGGGCGGAACGGCTGGCGAACAGACAGATAACAGTATGGTCCGACAACCATGCAGTGGTGCAGACGATCAATACGGGAACAGCAAGTTGTGCGGCGGTGGCCAGCTTGCTTTGTAGACTAGTTGACTGCCAGCTGAGAGCCAACTTTGCACTTAGGTCACAGCACATCCCTGGGGTAGACAACTCAATTGCGGAAGCTATTTCTCGTTTTCAGTGGGCAAGATTTTGAGAACTCACCCGGACAGGGACCAAGTGATGACCCAGGTGCCGGATGAGGCATGGGCATGTGTAGACCTGGATTAGAAGAGATGCTGGACAATGCACTGGCCCCAAAAACAAAAAACTGTTTCCATAAGTGCTGGGCAACATTTACTGCTGCAATAGGGCTAGCGCAGGGGCAGCCAGCCAGGCAGAGGGAGGTCCTGAACTTCATAGAATGGGCCTTCCAGTCAGGGAGGACAAGATCCTGGGCCCAGGCCCACCAGAGTGCTGCAGCATACTACACGAAGATGGCAAAAGGTGATGACCCGACTAAGTGGTTCCAATGTGGAATGGCAATGAAGGGTTGGGGGAGGATCCAACAGACAATAAAGGACACAACAAGGCCCATCCATTTCGACATGGCAGGGACCCAGAGGAGCAGGGAGGGGCCAAGAAGGGGGTCAAAGGCAAGCAGGACGACACTTGCAGCCTGGGCTGGTTCTGATAGACACCCACCAAGTCGGTAGCAAGTTGAAGCCTAACACTGTGGAAAATAATGGGCCAGGTGGTTGGGCTCCTCCCCAGAGATTGGCCTGCCTGAAGGCAGACAATGAACAGGAAGGGAATAAAAGGACTATAATTGAAAAGACAGTATATTTATTTATTTATTTTTATTTATTTTGAAGGTCTTATATAGCGTGAACAAGATCCTTGCGGATATCAGAGCGCTTTACATTCAATCAGGTAGGGTATACAAACGAATAACTGTAGGCACATCAAGGATACAAAATAAATAGTGCAATGTGAGGCATTAGGGTACAACATAAAACCGTTGAGTGAGGTCGTGGTCAGTGTGCAAACGGATTGGTTACTTACCTGTAATCCTAGTTCTCTTCCAGGGGTATCCTCATCAAAGTCATAAGCATTAGAATATTCCCGTCCATGCGCGGGACCCCGAAAACACTATATTATATGTGCCCCACATATATATATACTCATATATATATATTACCTACTGGCGGTCGCCAGTAGGTATATATAGTTAGGATTTTTTCTCTATGGGTTTTTTGAAAATTCTATGTCTAATAACTTTGGCGTTTGTGGACGGAATTGGCTGAAATTTTCTGGAAAATGGCACATTTTGTTTCTGAGCAGCCCCTGAAAATTGGGGGGGGGGTTCGTCCAGGGGGGGTCGAGAAAAAAGGGGGGTCCCAAAACGTGTTTTTAACATTGAGTTTTCCATAGGGCGGTTGGCCTCACTTTTAGCCCGAACGGCTGAATGGATTTGCACGAAACTTGGCAAAATTGTAGGGACTGGTAGCCCGATGTGCCTTTTGTAGGTCTCAATATATGTGCTACAGTGGATTTTGAGAAATTAACGTTTAAAAAAAGATATATATCTGTAACAGCGGACCAGGCAGCGCTCCAGGACGCGTACTTTTCGCGCAACGGAGCTTTGTGAAGCGAAGCTGATTGGTTCTCCGGCGTCTGTCAACATTCCAAAAAGTCCGTAGCGGCCGCCATCTTGTCTCTCGGTAGGATCGAGAGACAAGAGGAGGTCAAAACAAAGGGGGAAATAACTATAAGGGGGCATAGTAGATCCTCGCTGACCCCCTAGGTTTGATGTGGAGGTTTTAAAAGGGCTCCGCGGGGCAAAAAAAAAAAATAATAATAATAATCGAACGGCTGAATGGATTTGCACGAAACTTGGCAAAATATTAGGGACTGGTAGCCCGATGTGCCTTTGCTAGGTCTCAATATATGTGCTCCAGTGGATTTTGAGAAATTAACGTTCAAAAAAAGATATATATCTGTAACAGCGCTCCGCTTCGCGTAACGGAGGTTTGCGAAGCTGATTGGTCATTCTGTCACTGGGCTATAGTTGGGCTACATCTGGCTGATATTTGGGCTACATTTGTTTTTTTGTGTGTCTGGCGGCCATCTTTGGGCTACATTGGGCTACATTGGGCTTCATTGGGCTACATTGGGCTACATTTGGGCTCCAACGTATATATAGGCCAATGTAGCCCAATATATATTTTTCAAAGTTAATTTTCGTAAAAACCACTGGAGCATATATCTTGAGACATAGCAAAGGCACATCGGGCTACCAGTCCCTACAATTTTGCCAAGTTTCGTGGAAATCCATTCAGCCGTTCGAGCTAAAAGTGAGTCCAACCGCCCTATGGAAATGAAGGAAATGAATGGGTAATTTGTAATTAGCAAATAGCTAATCGCAAACTAGGAATGGTAAAGAATCGCTATTTATTCCTTAAAGTTCGCTATTTAGGAAATGCAAAAAACTTTGATGATACATATGGCGGTTCATCTCTAACAAGATAAGAAGCATAGGGATACATTTATGATGACTGGCGCATCACCAGGGATGTGTTAGTCATTCTGTGCCGCTGTTCCGTCACCTATGGTGTGCTGCATTTACAATGCGGCGCATCATGGGGCAAAAACAGCACAGATGCGTGATGTATCTGTGCCGTAAAGGTGGCGCATTGCTGGAGTTGTATCGCAAGTGTGATGAAGCTCCAGCAAGGGTCGGGGGTGCCCCTGTCGCAGGGTTTCTGTTCTCACACAGAACTGTGGACAGAGGATTGGAACCTCGGCGAATTAGGGTGTCCCAAAACTCACGTTAGTAATCAAAAACTCCTTAGCAAGCTAGGTACAGTGTCACATTGGATATAACAAACTCTCAATGTTTAGACAATCCAGAATATGAACTTATAGTACCTCAGGATACGTGGAACTCATGAACAGTCGGTCGTTATATATTTCTTAGAAACCAGAACATGGAGTTAAGAAGAACACATGTGTATTTGAAATGTTTATTTACTAATGCCGTCTTCTCAGGCGTAGTATCTTAGATAATACAAGTACACATATTATCAGTAGCAAAATTACCAGCATAGTTACTAGTACATAAAAAGCGAATGGTGATAGTATGTTAACATGCTGTAAATGAATAAGAGTTAGCAACACTTATAAGCAGCCGCGGGCCGTGGAGGGAGTTACGGTGAGGCAGGGAGGCGGGGAGGGGGAGAAGCAGGGTGGAGAATACAAGTACACATATTATCAGTAGCAAAATTACCAGCATAGTTACTAGTACATAAAAAGCGAATGGTGACAGTATGTTAACATGCTGTAAATGAATAAGAGTTAGCAACACTTATAAGCAGCCGCGGGCCGTGGAGGGAGTTACGGTGGGGCAGGGAGGCGGGGAGGGGGAGGGGCAAGGTAGAGAGGGCTCCACCCTGCTTCTCCCCCTCCCCGCCTCCCTGCCTCACCGTAACTCCCTCCACGGCCCGCGGCTGCTTATATCTCACCCTCCCTAATACACATATTATATTATTTGCTAAGAAGGTCTCTTTGTGTTGGTTTAGGGCGTGCCCATACTTTAGTGTCTTAGATTTGAAGGAATCACATCAGCATACACCAGCTCTCTCTTCATGTGAACCGCATCAACTGTTGTGTATGTGTGTTCGGCAAAGCAATATAAAACCCGCCTCATGCCCAGAATTGGCAGAAGTTGCACTTATGTTATGAGTATGAAGTCGTGGAGATCAGACCTCATAACAATTCTGTATCGTGTTGTTCTTGAAACTTTAGCACTCGCTGTACAGATATAGTTTAACAAGCAAAGCAGATAGTAGAGCAATAACATATTATTCTCATGTAAACCACGATGAACTACTAGGTGGAAAGCTAAAGCAACAACTAAGTGTCGTGTGCAGAAGTTGCAAAAAAGGAAAAATGGCGTGTAAACCGGTAATGAGCCCATGCTAACTTAACACGGTGTAAAGATATCCAGGACCTAGATGACACTCTCCCATGATCCGGAAACGAACTGAATAAGATAATAGAAGTGCCATCTCATGAGAGCAGATTGCAAGTTTATATGTGGACGGTCCGCAAGGTAAAGCATTAAAAACTAGGAAAATTTAATGCTAAAGAAAAATAAAACAGCCAAGTACTTTATCGAGTCTTAAGCCAATAGGCAAGGTAAATAATAAAAACTTGACAAATAAGTCAATGAATTGTCAATGAAATGCTAGTACTCAGCATATCAAACATGAAAAAGGTCTATGACATAACTGTGTATGCAAAATAAGCTGCAACAGCCTCCAATAGGAAGTCACCGTCTTCATCCGAAAACAGTTCAGCCATCCAATTTAAAAGCGGAAAAGAACATACGTGCTCTCCCAGCACCGGATCCTCTATCACCATCAGAGGACAGCTCGGTGGGTTTTCAAGAAAGCTCTGTTCCAAGAAAGACTGTGCTGCCGCCAGTAAATTCCAGGGACCAAGTAGTCCATGCATCAATGCCGCAGCCATAATCCTTTCGCCAGGACAAACGAACTTGTGAGTAATGATAGGAGTCATCAGCTGATTAAAGTCGACGTCAGGAGAAACCGGTCCGCACAGACACAAATCAATGGCCCAATCGAAATCACAGGTCAGGCAGTGAAATACAGGCTGGACACAGGTGAAGTAGGCGAATCGAAAAGATAATCCATATGCCGTGCTTAATATCGCCAACGGCATTGTGCCATAATATTCTAGCATGCGATTGCGGAACAGTGTCAGCAGCTGCAGGGTGGGAGGTTGCATAGGAGGGACATCCATATTTAAAAATGTAAAAAAGCACAAGAGCGTCCGCTGGTAATGCAAGTAAAAATGCCAATCCACGAAGCAGAGTGGAGAAAATATAATGAAAGGAAGCAGGGATGACTCCAAAGATTTTCTCAAATGAAGTCACGAGACCACTGGTAACAACTTTAAAAAAGTGCGCCAGGACTTTGTGGAGGATGCGTTAAAGATAGTCGGAACCATCTTGCTGAAATTGAAAGGCAAATCTGAATTGAAAAGGGTCTGCACCTCTGTACGGGTGTTCGCTATGTGAAGCACGAAAGTTTCACGGGCCGAACTCAAGGCCACCTCTCTCTGAGACAAAAGAGCTCTTATTCTTGCCATGCCGTTGAAATCTGTCCCAAGGTTGGTATTTGTGGCCAGATTGAAAACTCCCTATGTTCATGTGTGGGAGGAAATAGAACATTTCTGCAGCAAATAACCCGTTCACTTACTGTTACGATAAAAGGAATACTTTTAATTAACTCAGAACAATCTTCATTATTGAGCATCAAATAACTACCATTTTCCAACAACTTGAACGTGGGGATGATAGCAGGAACTGGCGTGCCTTGCAACACGCAAGCCATATTTGGTCGGTGTTTGTTGCATGAACCGTGTAACTGTATGTGCCTACACATTAGTGAATGATCTGGCGTCTCAGTGCATTCCTCTCCATTCAGATAAACTTCTTGATCATCTTTGAAACATCTGTATGTGTATGGAAGCGACCAGACCTCATGAAGAAAAGCACTACCTAAAGGTTCATAACGACCTATTGGTATATATTTCATACAATTTGAAAACTTATATAAAGCAAAAGGCAGCGTTATTAAACCGTGGATAAGGCACGTTGCCAAAAAACCCGCCATCCTCTGCTGATGATGTCACTGAGCATGTCATGAATGATGTAATATGTGACATCATCAGCAGTGGATTACGGGTAATAGTATCTCTAGTTTACTCCCCTATAGCTGTCTTTCTTTTAACATAAGTGTCTGTTTCCTTCCCTTATACTTACTGTTTTTGGTTCGCTTCCGGTTCGCGTACCGGCGAGCGAACTGGGAAGCGAACTAAGAGAAATAGAGGTTGGCACAGTTCCAAATATTGTACCAATTTTTTAATAACGGGGAGGTAGTTCTGAAAAGAACTTTTTTTTTTATTGTTATTGTTGTTTTATATTTTTTTTATTATTTTTCGGAACATTTTTTTACTTTTTTTGAATTTTTCTGAACAGTTTTATATTTTTTGGGGTTTTTCTTGGAGGGGGCAATGAAAACGATTCATTGTAAAGGGCTCAACAGGAGCAACAAAACAAAAAAAAAGTATTTATTATTTTGGGCGTTTCGTACAAACTTGCATATGATAGTCAATAGCTCTGTTGATCAGAGTGATGCTTCTTTCTCCGTAGCAAATGAATCCATCGCAAAATACGCAGGTGTGTTTTACTTCACCAAATCTCATTTGTATATTTGGCACCATCTCCCTGCCCTCTGGTCCTGTTACTTCCGGTACAACAGATCTTCTGGCCATAATAGGGAGATTATCTAGGTCGTTCCGAAACTGTGCAGCACTGTAGTTGTTAGGATGCCACCTAGTCATATGGCGATGCATTGTGTAGTTTCCGAAACTGTATTTTTTGTCGGTCCCTCTGGACAGTCTATCTTGACATATAAGGCAAGTTACGTATCTTGCATTTACTTTTTTCTCACCTTTGGGAATTTTAAAAAATTGCCAAATGAAGTTTTCTTTCCGGTGAGACGTCCTGGGCTGCTCAGGCAAAAACTGCCTCTCTTCGTGCTCGTCGTCCTGTTCCTCTTCTTCCTCTTCTTGTTGAATTATAACTTGAGCAGGTGGTCCACTCTTCCTTGGATGTGGTGGAGGTGGTGGGGAAGCACCAGCTGAAGCTACTAAAGAAGCCATTGCTCAGTGATCACAAAGGGTCTTTCTCTCACAATGATGAAAGTCAGAGTGAGGAAAGAAGGAGGGATTTTCATCATTTGGGAAAAACAAGAGTTCTCAACCAATCAAAAGTGTTCATTTTAGATTGTATGACCTAGTCTTACATCATTAGGAAACCAAAAGTGAAATGAACCAATGAAAAGTGTTATTACTAAGTCACATGACTTGCTGTGTTTACGTTAAGCGCTTTGCAGGGCCTCCCGGTTTGCTTCCAGAAACCTGCACTTTGCGACTCGCTTCGCGTACCAGTTCGCTAACGTAGCACGTCATATGACGTATCACGCGACAACGTGAAACGTCATGCGGACGGGAGGCGTCACGATGTTGTTTTCTAACGCGGCACTTGCGGTAAAGAAACGTTTACCGGCTCGCGGTCTATTTCGCGGCATCAAGGTCAGCTAACGGGAAGCTTCCCGATTCGCAAAGCGGGAACGAAGAAAAAAAAATATAAAAAAAAAAAATTATTCATAAACATATAAAATATATTTTTGGATTTAAAGAAGAATACATTTTACAGCTACAGATATTAGCTGTTAAAAAACCAATGAAATTCACAGAAAAAACCATAGGTTATAGACCATATATAGTTAGGAATTAGCATTTACAAAACCTTGAAAATTCACTGAAAAAACCATAGGTTATAGACCATATATAGTTAGGAATTAGCATTTAGAAAACCTTATTTTACTCACACAAAACCATTGAAATTCCATATATAGTTAGTTGCACTAACTATATATCGCGCACCCGCAATCCACTGCTGATGATGTCACATATTACATCATTCATGACATGGTCAGTGACATCACTGATGACATCACTGATGACATCTCAAATGACATCACTGATGACATCACTGATGTGACAGTAATGTCTCGTAAAGGTATGAACTGATTTCCAGGTTGCAGCCTTGCATATTTCTGACATCGGAATGTCATGTAAGAAAGCAACTGTAGCGGCTTTCCCTCTAGTGGAATGCGCTTTGGGTGACACCAATAAAGGCTTGCCTGCAAGCTGATAGGCCAACTTAATGCAAGAGACAATCCATCTGGAGATGGATCTCTTGGCCGCTGGAAAACCCATCCTTCACAAACAGTTGATCCGTTTTCCTGATCCCTTTAGTCTTTTCCAAATAGAACTTGAGCACTCTCTTAAGATCCAAGGAGTGCAGTGACCGCTCGGCTGGGGTCGTAGGATTTGGATAAAACGAAGGGAGGGAAATGGGCTCATTTATATGAAAATCAGAAACCACTTTAGGCAAGAAAGATGGATGAGCCCTTAGGACTACTCTATTGTGGTGGAAAACAGTATATGGTTCCTTCGCACAGAGCGCTTGTATCTCGCTTACTCTGCGCACTGAGGTAATCGCCACCAAAAGGCCGCCTTCCAAGAGAGATGTTGTAAAGAGGCCTTGTGGATGGGCTCGAAAGGAGGTGACATTAACCTGGATAGAACCAGGTTCAATTCCCAAGGAGGAGAAGGATTTCGCACAGGGGGATACACTTTTTTCAACCCCTGGAGGAAGTCCTTAACCACCGGAACCTGAAAGAAAGAGATCTGATCAGGTGATTTCCTGTACGCCACTATGGCTGACAAATGCACTCTAATGGAAGCATATTTCAAACCAGAAGTTGCCAAAGAAAGGAGGTATGGTATATATGAGTATATATATATATGTGGGGCACATATAATATAGTGTTTCCGGGGCGGGAATATTCTAATGCTTATGACTTTGATGAGGATCCCCTGGAAGAGAACTAGAAAGTCTGGAGGCCGCTTGCCGATGTAGGTGTTAATGGTAAGGGAGTGCTTGGTCCCCGCGAAAACTTGTACTAAGGGTAGGTGAGTTTCGCCATGAGGAACTCTTTCACTTCCTTTTTGAATGAAATGGTAGAGGCATTTAGTCTGGTTTCTGGGGGCAGTGAGTTCCAAATCCTGGGCGCCATCCCAGAGAGGGTTCGTTTATATGTTTTCTTCCTGTTGAATCTTTGGGGTTTCAGTAGCAGGTTTTCAGCGTTTCTTGAAGCTCTTGTCCCCCCCCGAAATCGTCAACTTCTGTGCGAGGTAACTGGGTGTTTTGTGGTGTAGGGCCTTATGAGTCATGCATGCTATTTTTAGATGAAATCTGGCTTCAAACGGAAGCCAGTTCAAGGCTTTTAAGTCTGGGGAAATATGGGAGCTTCTCTTTGAACCGGTGATGAGTCTCGCTGCTGCATTTATTGAGGCTCTTAGGGGTGCTGTTGTCGCTTTAGGGAGGCAACAGGGGGGGCGTGGCCAAGATGGGCAGAGGAAAGACGCATCTCGCTGTCTCTCCCACCCGCCACCGAACTATAGCAGTGTTCCTCTGCTTTATACCACCCCATCACCGCCAAAACCTTGACCTTTCGCCGACGCACCTGCTCGGGACACAGTAGAGACTGAGAGCGACGGTCAGTGGTACCCTGATTGTTGGTGATGGATGGAGGGCCGAGGGGACGTGGCGTGGGTTCATGGGCAGCTGCCTCGGCCTGGGAGACAATAACAGCATCCGCCTGAGTGGCCTAGCAGCTAAGCGGAGGGGCAGGGAACCCCAGCCCAAAAATAGCGGGACTCGCTGATTACCTCCTCGAGGAACTGATGAGGTCTGGCATTGGGCCTGAGAGGCTCCGATCGCGGAGTAGGCAGCAGGAAGCAACCCTACAACATGGCTTGAGGAGGGCCTTCTGGCTGCGGCCTGCAAAGAAGCACGCTTAGTGGCCAGTTGTGCTGGAGCTCAGGTGGGAGTAGCAGGGGGCCCGGAAGGACAGCAGCCCCAAAAGGCCCAGGTGACAGTGAACTCAGAGGGGAGGTCCTGGGCGATACGAGTGGCAGGCCCTGCCTGTCGGCATGAGGAGCCAAAGTGCATGCATGGACATAGCACATAAACAAAATTGCCCCCTTTCTCAGTGAGTTAATATTAGAAGACTAAATAAACAATATCATTAAATCTAGTCCAGTATATTTATTTATACCTTTTTTTTGGGAACTATTTAAAAAGTTTTTAAATGACAAAAAAAGAATACACAATCAAAGAATTACAAAGAATTACTAAACAATTAACAAGACACACTTCAAAATTATGCGAAAGAAAAACATCAAGTGTTACATCCAACAAACAATACACATTGCAGTGTCACAGTTTTGCAATATATTAAATCATTTCATGATAAAAAAAAAGTATTTTCATGAAGAGAGCCAATTCAGTTGTAAGAGCATGGAAGCATGTGGCAATTTTGTTTTGAAGCACACTAAATGTTGTAGTTAGCTCTTGCTGGATTTGCCGACGCGTTTCAAGTTCGGGCCAAAAATGTCCAAACTATCATCAGAGCTCTGTTATTTCTCTATTGGGATGTAAAAAAACAGCGTTTTAATACAGCCTGTTTGCCTCTTCTCAAAGATAACACCGTTTGGATAAAAAGCTAGTAAATGTACCTGTATGTTTCTAAGAAGTTGACCTGTAGTGGTTTCTAGTCATGGACTCAGTCCTTATTTCAGGTATCAACAGGGGACACTTTTACACAAAAATAATCTGGGGAATGAACAAAAACATTGTCCGTATTTACAATGCGTAGTCATGGGCATTGCAAAACCTATAGCAAAACACTCAAGGAATTCATACCTTAATATAAACGATCTTGCAATATAAGGAGGGGCGGAGGAATATCATTTCTTGCCTTCAATCCTATTTAAAAAAACATGACCTGTTTGTCACAACCTGAAATGCCTTGATCAAAATTAGGATACTTATACACAGTAATGTATATATTGTACCTGTAATGTGCACCAGTGTGGGAAAACGTTGCCTTTCCGTCAAAGGTTTCACGTGTACCTGTAGGGGCATTACACTCGTCAGTGCATAGTTCTTTAAAGGGATGCCACAATGTCAAGCTTCTACTTCTAAACCCAGAATACGATCATTCTCATACCTATAACTTTACCGAACAGGGTGCCGCCTCACGCTCCCAAACCACGGCCCCAGCCGGGGCTGCGGAACGTCGGAAATGCCTTTCTTTTTACTCCTCGCGTATTCCGATTAGTAATCCGTAGTTCTCTAAAAAGAGAAAAACGCGTTTTGAGTCAACGCGCGATGGACAGGATAAAGTTGCAAACGTTTGCAGCACACGCAGCCGCCTGCATTGCATACCTTTACGAGCGGTCTGCTTCTGCTGTATACGGACAGTGCTCCTCAATCAATTGCTGTTCGTTTGTGACAGCGGCGGCCATTTTGCCCAAGTTAAAGAGGAGACCGCTATTGAAGTTGATGCATTCTGGGATTTTGAGTGTGGTAAACTATAAACAGGTTATTTGAATGGCATAACAATTTTGATCTATCGGTACCCACATTTAAACTTGGCGAGATGTCAACTTGTTTCACTACAGCCACGCATTCTGGCAATTAGATACGGACCTCAATCAGAGGGACAGTATTGCCTAGTTGTTGTCGACGAAGAATCGTCTTGATAGTGACAACCTAGCAGTATGACGCAAAGTCTCAAATTCTTGACAATTCTGACATGTTGTTCAAGCCAGTCATTGTACAGTTGAATTTCAAAATGAGGTATGCTTCCTTCTCGAGTAGCATCTTGTCAATGTCAGCAGGGCGCTTTACGTGGCTCATTGTATATAGGACGGTCCACCTGAAATCATTCTCATTGTGGGACATCTCAATGAAATGTTCGACCACCGGGGCTGTAAGGATTTTATTTTTAATCCTTGACCTATGTTGTCCCATTCGGAGATTGGCCTGCTGGTTTGTTTTGCCTATGTAAATCTTGGAACATGGGCAGATGATAGCGTAAATTACGTTTTTCGTTTTACAATTTGAGAAACCAAGATGTTTCCATTTAGTTCATTGGTGTTCAAACTTGGTGCCTTCGATAGTGCTGCCACAAGAGACACAATTGCCGCACAGATGGTGCCCTTCTAGTGGTTTCATGTCCCATAGTGCACGCAAATCATGCTTCGGTTGGGGCTTTGGGAGATCTGCTCTCACGATTTGTTGTGCCACACTCTGATTCTTTTTGTATGCAAAAATGGGGCGCGGGAAGGGACATTCTAGACCTTCTAGCAGGTGCCAGTTTTTAAGCACCGCCTGTCTAAGCTTATGTGTGTCAGGCCCAAAGGTCGTAACGCAAACCAATCTCTCCAATTCTTTCTTCTCCTTGATTTGTAGTAATGTATCCCGAGGAGTAAATCTCGCCCTTTTGTAAGAATTTCTCAAGAGCTTGCGTGGATATCCTCTGTGGATCATTTCATTGCAGAATGTCTGGGCATGTTGGTCATAGTCACCTATCTCGGAGCAATTTCTCCGGATGCGTAACAATTGCCCAAACGGCAAATTAGCCTTCAGACTTCTGGGATGGTAGCTTTTGTGGTGGAGAATGGTATTCTTGTCAGTTGGTTTCTTATATAAGGATGTTTTTAATTTACCATCCTCACAGGTGACCTCAACGTCTAGGAACGTCATTTTCCTAGTGCTTGTCTCAATAAAGAATTTGATATCAATATGTCTATTGTTAATCCAATCATGGAACGCCAAGAGTTCGGTCTGGCTCCCCTGCCACAGGAGCCAGACGTTGTCTATGTACCGCCACCATTGTAGAATATTTGCCTTGTATGGATTGTTGGTCTCTACAAACAGGGTCTCATATTGTGCCATGTAGAGCACTGCCATCTCAGGAGCATAAGGACACCCCATGGCAGTGCCCTTGATTTGCATATAGAACCGATCGTTGAATGTAAAATAGTTCTTCTGTAAAGCTATCGCTGCCAATTTGAGAATGAATGCCGTAGGCACCCTGTGTGGCTTTTCCCTTTTATCTAAGTACACTTCCATGACCTCTAATGCTTCTTCCTGAGGGATTTGTGTGTACAGGGATGTAACGTCCATAGTCGCCATGATATGTTTGGATAGGTCAAAACTAGCTCCCTCCACCTTTGTTAAAAAATCTGTAGTATCTCTGAGATACGATTTGACCTCCGTCAAGAAAGGCTTCAAAAAGAAATCCCCATACTTGGATATTGGTTCCAAGCACGAGTCACAGCCCGACACGATCGGGCGCCCTGGTGGTTCGGCTAGGTTTTTATGTATTTTGGGTAGTAAATAAAGAACTGGTATACGCGGAAATTTCTTATTCAAAAATTCTAATTCTTTACTACCCAAAAAGCCTTCTTCTTTCCCTTGTGTTAAAACCTCGGTGATCAATCCCTGGATGTATTTTGTAGGATCCTCATTCAGTGCTCGATACCATGTGGTATTATTAACCTGTTTAAGTCCCTCAGCGACATATTTGTCGCGGGGCCAGATCACGACCGCACCCCCCTTGTCAGCCTGTTTTATGACAAGGGAGGGGTCTTCTTTCAGGCATTGTAACGCGTGTAGTTCACCCTTACTAATGTTTGAAGGCACATATTTCTTAGTTTTTTCCATTTTGGTAATAGAAGAGAGCATAATTTGCTCGAAAGCTTGTATTTGCTTCGGGATATTTTGATATGGGACAAACTTGGACTTGTTTCTCAATCCTGTTGTCTCCATATTCTGAGAGGTTGGCTGATTATGGAAGAAGGCTTTAAGCCTTAGTTTCCTGCAAAACTCTAAAGTTTCTATTTTCAATTTTGTGTAATCTGTGCGTTTACAAGGGACAAATTTCAAACCTAAATTCAATAAGGATTCTTCCTGTCTTGTTAATATCCGATCGGATAGATTCACTACCACATCAGATTTACTTATGATTGGTAGAACCGTTTGCATGTTCGCATTTGCCAAGGGGCTTTGGGCCTGGTTCTTTCTTGCTGGCCCTTCTCTAAAAAAGAGACCTGTTTACGTGGATTATTACTTCTTGGATCAGGATCTGATGAGTCTGATGACGACGTCTCAGAGAAGGTGGAGAAACGATTTCTAGATCTACCTTGGTAATCGTAGAGCGCCCTGCGTGACTCGGCCTGGGTGTAGTAATCCTCTTTTAGAAAAGGATACACTTGCTCAATTTTGAAGGATTTAATATCCTTCTCGTATTTCAAACTTTTGTTATTTATAGTAATATCCTTAAAGACCTGTATATCTTTTTGGATTTTGTCAAGAAGAGTCCTTGCGTCAGTGACTGCCGGGTTATCTGCTATAGCTTTGGTTAACTCCTCTATTTCCTCCAATTCCTTTTTGCATAACCTTTGTGCCGTCTCGATAGTGTGGACCATCAGGTCTCGGCTGCACTTAGTATTAATATAGCTGAATCCCTTTTTGTATTCAGCGTCTTCCACAAAGATGACAGGCGTATTCTTAACCTGGAGACCCCAGGGGATGGTTCCACCCTGTAGATGTTTTAATAAGAAATACCCGTGGAGTTCTGTTCTCACGTGTTTTTTACAAAGTCTAGTTAGTTTTTCAGACTCGTTCTGTTGCTTCGCAGTGGTACTTAAAGAAATAGAACCAAACGGTGAAGAGGCTATGAGAGACTGGATATGACTCTCACTAAAAGAAAGTGTATCCTTCTCTGCCATATTATTTGAAGGGTCTGTGGCCCTTCCACTTATCAAGTGTACGTTATGTCCCTAAGTCTCTCGCGGATCTGGTATCCGCTCTTAGTAGCACATGAAAGGAGATAGGTCCTTGGCGGGACTGAGGGAGGGCTGGACCCTATAATTATTGTACATAAACAAAATTGCCCCCTTTCTCAGTGAGTTGATATTAGAAGACTAAATAAACAATATCATTAAATCTAGTCCAGTATATTTATTTATACCTTTTTTTTGGGAACTATTTAAAAAGTTTTGAAATGACAAAAAAAGAATACACAATCAAAGAATTACAAAGAATTACTAAACAATTAACAAGACACACTTCAAAATTATGCAAAAGAAAAACATCAAATGTTACATCCAACAAACAATACACATTGCAGTGTCACAGTTTTGCAATATATTAAATCATTTCATGATCAAAAAATATATTTTCATGAAGAGAGGCAATTCAGTTGTAAGAGCATGGAAGCATGTGGCAATTTTGTTTTGAAGCACACTAAATGTTGTAGTTAGCTCTTGCCGACGCGTTTCAAGTTCGGGCCAAAAATGTCCAAACTATCATCAGGGCTCTGTTATTTCTCTATTGGGATGTAAAAAAACAGCGTTTTAATACAGCCTGTTTGCCTCTTCTCAAAGATAACACCGTTTGGATAAAAAGCTAGTAAATGTACCTGTATGTTTCTAAGAAGTTGACCTGTAGTGGTTTCTAGTCATGGACTCAGTCCTTATTTCAGGTATCAACAGGGGACACTTTTACACAAAAATAATCTGGGGAATGAACAAAAACATTGTCCGTATTTACAATGCGTAGTCATGGGCATTGCAAAACCTATAGCAAAACACTCAAGGAATTCATACCTTAATATAAAAGATCTTGCAATATAAGGAGGGGCGGAGGAATATCTTTTCTTGCCTTCAATCCTATTTAAAAAAACTGACCTGTTTGTCACAACCTGAAATGCCTTGATCAAAATGAGGATACTTATACACAGTAATGTATATATCGTACCAGTAGTGTGCACCAGTGTGGGAAAACGTTGCCTTTCCGTCAAAGGTTTCACGTGTACCTGTATGGGCATTACACTCGTCAGTGCATAGTTCTTTAAAGGGATGCCACAATGTCAAGCTTCTACTTCTAAACCCAGAATACGATCATTCTCGTACCTATAACTTTACCGAACAGGGTCCTGCCTCACGCCCCCAAACCACGGCCCCAGCCGGGGCTGCGGAACGTCGGAAACGCCTTTCTTTTTACTCCTCGCGTATTCCGATTAGTAATCCGTTATTGTTTATTTAGTCTTCTAATATTAACTCACTGAGAAAGGGGGCAATTTTGTTTATGTACAATAATTATAGGGTCCAGCCCTCCCTCAGTCCCGCCAAGGACCTATCTCCTTTCATGTGCTGCATGGACATAGCAGCAGACGCTGCAGAGGCAGTGCGACTGGCGGCGGTTCCGGGAGCTCCGTGAGGGTGCAGAAATCCATGCCAGAGGCTAGCAATGTGCCGCCCGAGCGGGGGGCTGGCCGTGGCCCCAGGGGGTGCTTGAGTGAGAGCAACCAGTGGGCCAGAGCGACTGCGGCTTGTTAGGCCCTGAGGCACTGTGGCTGCGCATTGAGAGGTGTGCTGGAGGGAGAGCTGAAAGCGCTATACCACGGACCCACAGAAGAGATGGAGGTATGTATGTGGCATCCCCCTGAGCTTGTAGAAAGTCAGGAGAGGTATCGTTGGAAAGGAGAGAATCTACTCTTTCCAATGGTACCCCTCCCTAGTAATCCCTGCTCGGGTATCGCACCAGGAGGGCAATCCCCAAGCAGGGATCTATTCACTAGGCACCAGGGAGGGGGAGTCGCCACTTGGGCAAGGGCCTTTGCTCCCCCATATTGTTTTGGCCAGATTCAGTCTTTCTGCCCCCGGGGGACAGAAAGCCCACTAGATACCAGGGATTTTATTTTAAATGCAAATTAGGGGTGGGGGCTGCCCAATATGGGCATGCCAATGCCCCCACCGCCCCACAATTACAGTCTTCCTTCCCCCCCGGGGGGCAGATGGGGGCAGTAGTCCACAATCTGCCCCCAGGGGCAGAAAGCCTAATAGACACCAGGGTTTTCCCCCAGATGCATTTAGGGGTTGGGGTTGCCCAAGATGGGCATGCAAATGCCCCACCCACAAAATTCCAGTGTTTATGCCCTCAATCCACCCCCTGGGGGACAGAAAGCACCCTAGATGCTAGGGATTGTTTTTTATAGGCCCGGGGTGGGGGCTGCTCAGAATAGGCCTGCAAATGCCCCCACCCTACCCCCAAAGAAAACAAAAGACTTTCTGCCCCCCAGGAGGCAGATGGGGCAATAGCCCCTGATCTGCCCCCCCATGGGGCAGAAATTCCAATAAGCACCAGGATTTTTTTTTTATATAGGTAGGGGTGGGGGCTGCCCAGAATGGGCATGCAAATGCTCCCCCTCCCCCCAAAAAAATGCTACAGCTTTTCTGCCCCCTCTGGGAGGCAGATGGGACAATAGTACCTTATCTGGGCAGAAAGCCCACTAGCCAACAGGGATGTTTTTTCTCCAAAAATCAGTGTGGGGGCATGCCAATGCCCCCACCCACCCCAAAAAAGATGCAACAGTCTTTCTGCCCCTCTCAGTAGGCAGATGGGGGCAGTACTTGAAAAAAGGGAGATAGGGAGGGTCTAAAGGGGTTAGTTTACCGACCCCGACATCTCGACACCCCAACTCAAATGTGATAACAAAGAAAAGAGATGTCTGGTCAAATAGATGTGCATGCTGTACTAGAAACTAAAGACAAAATGGGATCATATAGCAACCAAATGAAATAACACAGGGCTGAGAAATTCCCATCAGCCCACCCTTATGGCGGAATATCATCATGTGGGAAACAGATAGTAAATCCAAACCTCGTCCAACCCATCAATCGATGGTGCAGAGATGGATTTCTGAGGTGGAACTCTAGCCACAGTGTAATTCAGATGATGCTGATAGTGTGCAGTGCTGTGAAAAAGTGAGTGAAATATAAAATTGGCTACTAGGGCAAAGATGAAGTTTAATAAGGATTGTCCTAGTGTCAATATTAAAATTACGCGAACTAGTCTGAAAATATGACTATATAATGGCGCTGTGCAGAGAGGTCGACATGTTTCAGCCGTATGGAACAAACTGTCCGGCTTTCATCAGGATCCAGAATTGAATAGCTACTGCAAAAAGTGTAAGTGAAACGAATATAAGAATATTACTTCTGTGCAACAATAATTCAATTACTCCTACCAGGAACTTGGATCCCCAATGTAAACTGGTGGGATTGAGTTAGTTATCCTTTCCTATAAATGAGGAAAACAGTGCACAGAACATATAGTAAGGTTGTATACAATGATCCCAGAGTGACAAAAAGAGACAGTACAGACAACACATAAGTAGCGAAGAGATGTCTCTTCGTTTAACAGAAGGCTTTAATCCTCCTGATAAACTAATCTTATTTGAAAGATAGTTATTTTGATATCGTACTCACCCAGCATTGTGTGGGAAATAACCTCACCTCACCCGGCAACCGCTCGGGAAAATGAGGCCCGCTCTGTTATATAGAAATGAAGAAATAATGAAAAAATGAGGGCACAGTCAATTTAACATTTGCTATGTCTAGCTAAATTGCTCAATCATTTCTATATATTGTAAAAAAAAAACCAGTTATTATAAAAAGATCTTCCCTCCGTGAACCAAGAAACTGACATTTCACTAGTGGCATGAGATGATCTGCCTTCTAAACAATCAAGAATTCACTCATGGAGAACCATTAAGTGAAACAAAATCAGTCATAAGTTAAAAAAATGATGAACATCCCAGATCTTTATACTTGCAAAATAAGGGGATGGTTGTTCAAAGAGTAGTCGGTATAGGAAGCTGAAAAGCTTTCTTGAAGCCAATCCTACTCCTCGAGAAAACATCAAGGACCTACCTGTCCGTCGGTACCTCTCTCCGGCATCCGAGAGGAAGTGGAGGTACTGGAAAGGGCGTCAGCACGCTCTTTATAACGCCCTTAATTGAAAAATAGCCTCAATTAGGAACTCAATTGCTGGTAAATGACGGCCACCCGAACCTAACTGCGGTTGTGTAGAAAGCGGGCCGCTATTCTACTTGCGCATGAGCCGTCACGAAGTACGACGGCGCATGCGCGATGGTATAGTAGACTCAACTAGCGCTATTCAATGGCGCATGCGCAAAAGCACTATTGAATGTGCACGCCTTTTACGCTAGTATACATGTGATGATATACACAAAGTGGCAGTTAAGGCGCTTCGTACTGCAATTTAGAATGAATGATCCCCTTATTTGTTAATGAATCGGGGGAATAAGAACCTCATATGAAACACATGACACTATTTTTGTATTTCATTTGTTCGAAAACCGCAGGACACAGCAAGGCGATGGATCAACATGTCATAACTATATGTCTTCAATTTAACCAGAAAATGAAACTGTTTCTGACATATATCACATCTTGGAGGGAGTGATGCTGCATAATATAGGTGCAGAAAAGTCAATGAAAAGACCTGCGATATGGGATTAAGCAAGGCGATGGTTCAACATGTCATTAGTTTATGTCTTCAAATTAACCAGAAAATGACACTGTTTCTGACATCTATCACATCTCGGAGGGAGTAATGCTGCATAATATTGGTGCAGGAAAGTCAATGAAAAGACCTGCAATATGGGATTATAGACAGACCTGTCTTGCATGATGATTTGTGACTGTGTGATTCAGATATAGATGCAGATTTAGATGATTGAGATGTATGTGGTGTCTAGCAGAAGTTGATAAATGCCTTCATTCCAACCGGATGTTTATAGTGTGGTATTAAGGCACACACATAGATGGAATGTGGCTACAATGATATCCAAGGTATGTCATCATTCAATCCCTTGCTATCACTTTTAAGCTTAAAAATCCACTTCTGCTCCTTAACAAATAGGAATCTAGACACGTCACTGACATGAGGTGGGATAAAAGGATGTTCGAGAATCACCCACCTCATGTCTTCCGCCGTATGTTTCATGGACAAAAAATGATTGGTCAACCGTGTGGATTGCTTGTGACATCGGATAGTGCTTTTGTGTTCACCAATCCTCAATTTAATTTTTCGGGTGGTGTATCCAATATATCTTAGTGAACACGGGCAAGTTACCATATAACTAACTCTCTCCGAGTTACAATTTGTATACTTCTTGAGGAGCCAAGTTTTGCCTGTTCCTAAATCCACCCTGCCTGCTTTGTATGTTTGTGGACAGACACTACAAGAGCCACAAGGATAGTGGCCCTGTACCGGTGGCAGGTTCCAAAGTGTGGTGGTCCTGTCCATGATTTGTGCTCTTGGTCTTGTATGGACCAGGCTATCAGGTAGGCTGGGTGCTCTCTTGAAGGAGAATAGGGGAAAAGGGACATTGATGTCTGCTATATTCAGTATACCCCAATGTCGCCGTACTGTTTTTTGGATATTGTTAGAGAATGTGAGCCTAGCCAGCGGTGGTTTCTCAGGTCGCCTGTCCAATAGTGCCTCCCGGTTGTTGTTGGATGCGCGTTTCCACGCTTTTTTGACAAGACTTTTAGGATATTGTCGATCCTGTAGCTGTAAAGAAAGATTGGTCGCATGTTTATCAAAGAGTTCCCTGGAAGAGCAGTTCCTTCTGCGCCGAAGGAACTGACCCACGGAAGATTCTCACGTAACGCTCGTGGGTGATGACTGTTAAACACCAGTAGAGAGTTTCTTGCCATTGGTTTGGTGTATAGTTCACATTGTAATTTACCTTCTTCTGGAAAGATTAAAACATCCAGGAAGGGCAGTTGCTCATGACTGAACTCAACAGTAAACTTCAGATATTGGTTTTGGTCATTGAGCCCTTTATGGAATGATTGAATCTCAGAAGGAGAGCCTCGCCAAACCATCAGGATATCATCAATGTATCTCTTCCATAGCACCACTCGATGAAAGTGAGGGTTGCTATGGTTGAGAACATGATCCTGTTCAAATTGATGGACATATAGGTTGGCGAGGCTGGGGGCAAAAATACTCCCCATAGCTGTACCGGAGATTTGGAGAAAAAACTCATCTTCAAATTTGAAAAAGTTTTCCATCATAGCTAGTTTCGCACATTCCATAATGAAATTAACAGGGGTGATGCTATCCAGGTCACGCAAGGATAGGAGATGTCGAATGGTCTCAAGAGTCTCCTCCTGCGGGATGCACGTGTAAAGAGATTCTACGTCAAAACTGACCAACAGGTCAGTTTCGACGTTGAACTCTATGTCAGGTAGGAGTCTAAGGACATCTGCTGTATCCTGTAAGTAGGTAGGCATTTCCTTGACAAGGGGTCTAAGGAAAAAGTCCACAAATGTGGAAAGTGGTTCCAAAAGGGAACCAATCCCTGAGATAATAGGGCGTCCCGGTGGTGGTCTAGTAGCTTTGTGTATTTTGGGAAGGCAGTAGAAGCCCGGTGTGACCGGATTGAGTGTCACCAAAAATCTGGCCTCTTGAGGAGTTATCCATCCTTCTGTGCTACCCTCATCTACCAGAGCCTGAATTTCTGCAAGCAATCGTGGTGTCGGATCATTAAGTAGCCGACGATAAGCTTGGGAGTTGTTAAGTTGTCTGAGGCATTCTTCACGATACATGACCATATCCAGAATCACTGTTGCACCTCCCTTATCCGCCGGTTTTATAATTATGGATGGATCTTTGGATAGACTCAGGAGGGCATTTCTTTCTCTAGTAGGGAGATTATGGAAACTTTGAAAGTTGGTATCATATAGGGCCATGATGTCGTGTGTGACAGCTTGCTCAAAAGTAGTCACCTGTGAAGGAACCTGATGACTATGAGGGTTGAATGTGGATTTCGGACGTAGCCCTGTATTAGTTGGGCTCTCGTCTATTGACTTATCGTTATCATCCTTGTTTTTGAAAAAGAAATGGAGACGTACCTTCCTGAAAAAATTTTCAGCTCTATTCGCGTCTTGAAGGGGTCACCTTTGTTTGTAGGGACGAAACCTAGTCCTTTTTCCAAGACAGCTTGCTCATCCGATGTCAAGATGTGAGAGCTCAGGTTGACCGTTAAGTTACGGTCACTTCTGTGCTGGTACTCTGTTGCGCTGCCCTCCTTTCGTTAAGAAAGATCTGGCTCGCTTCTCATTGGTCAAAATCTACCCCTACACAAGCGATAACTTTGTGGCACCTGAATATAATAGCAAAGGAAGACGCTATGGGTCCAATTATTCGACCTCAGGATCAGATTCAAATTCTAGTGACTCAGACACCACCAATCAAGCTGGTGCACAATCCAGAGGGGGTGGTCAACAGCGACGATTTTATAAGAGAGGGGGAGGCAAAGAGGCGGGATGCCAGGTAACTACCAGGGTAATTATCAAAATCCCGGCCCATGGTGGCCCCCAGGACTGTGGGGTTTTCAACCACCACCCTTTGCACAACAAATGCACCCGCACTCACAACACCCTCAGTTCTTTGCAGATCCGTCTTTTTTAGGGCGAGGCCGAGGCCAGAATCGCGGAAGAAGAAGAGGTCAACAAACTGTCCAGTGGGAGACAGATCCCACGTTCCCCAATACGCGGAGCAGGAGGGCAGCGCAGCAGAGTACCAGCACAGAAGCGACCGGAACTTAACGGTCAACCTGAGCTCTCACATCTTGACATCGGATGAGCAAGCTGTCTTAGAAAAAGGACTAGGTTTCGTCCCTACAAACAAAGGTGACCCCTTCGAGACGCGAATAGAGCTTGAACATTTTTTCAGGAAGGTGCGTCTCCATTTCTTTTTCAAAAACAAAGATGATAATGATAAGACAATAGACGAGAGCCCAACTAATACAGGGCTACGTCCGAAATCCACATTCAACCCTCATAGTCATCGGGTTCCATCACAGGTGACTACTTTTGAGCAAGCTGTCACACACGACATCATGGCCCTATATGATACCAACTTTCAAAGTTTCCAGAATCTCTCTACTAGAGAAAGAAATGCCCTCCTGAGTCTATCCAAAGATCCATCCATAATTATAAAACTGGCGGATAAGGGAGGTGCAACAGTGATTCTGGATATGGTCATGTATCGTGAAGAATGCCTCAGAAAACTTAACGACCCCCAAGCTTATCGTCGGCTACTTAATGATCCAACACCACGATTGCTTGCAGAAAGTCAGGCTCTGGTAGATGAGGGTAGCACAGAAGGATGGATAACTCCTCAAGAGGCCAGATTTTTGGTGACACTCAATCCGGTCACACCGGGCTTCTACTGCCTTCCCAAAATACACAAAGCTACTAGACCACCACCGGGACGCCCTATTATCTCAGGGATTGGTTCCCTTTTGGAACCACTTTCCACATTTGTGGACTTTTTCCTTAGACCCCTTGTCAAGGAAATGCCTACCTACTTACAGGATACAGCAGATGTCCTTACCTGACATAGAGTTCAACGTCGAAACTGACCTGTTGGTCAGTTTTGACGTAGAATCTCTTTACACGTGCATCCCGCAGGAGGAGACTCTTGAGACCATTCGACATCTCCTATCCTTGCGTGACCTGGATAGCATCACCCCTGTTAATTTCATTATGGAATGTGCGAAACTAGCTATGATGGAAAACTTTTTCAAATTTGAAGATGAGTTTTTTCTCCAAATCTCCGGTACATCAATGGGGAGTATTTTTGCCCCCAGCCTCGCCAACCTATATGTCCATCAATTTGAACAGGATCATGTTCTCAACCATAGCAACCCTCACTTCCATCGAGTGGTGCTATGGAAGAGATGCATTGATGATATCCTGATGGTTTGGCGAGGCTCTCCTTCTGAGATTCAATCATTCCATAAATGGCTCAATGACCAAAACTAATATCTGAAGTTTACTGTTGAGTTCAGTCATGAGCAACTGCCATTCCTGGATGTTTTAATCTTTCCAGAAGAAGGTAAATTACAATGTGAACTATACACCAAACCAATGGCAAGAAACTCTCTACTGGTGTTGAACAGTCATCACCCACGTGCGTTACGTGAGAATCTTCCCGTGGGTCAGTTCCTTCGGCTCAGAAGGAACTGCTCTTCCAGAGAACTCTTTGATAAACATGCGACCAATCTTTCTTTACAGCTACAGGATTGACAATATCCTAAAAATCTTGTCAAAAAAGCGTGGAAACGCGCATCCAACAACAACCGGGAGGCACTATTGGACAGGCGACCTGAGAAACCACCGCTGGATAGGCTCACATTCGTTAGCACATTCAGTGTGCTCTCTAACAAGATCCAAAAAACAGTACGGCGACATTGGGGTATACTGAATATAGCAGACACCAATGTCCCTTTTCCCCTATTCTCCTTAAAGAGAGCACCCAGCCTACGTGATAGCCTGGTCCATACAAGACCAAGAGCACAAATCATGGACAGGACCACCACACTTTGGAACCTGCCACCGGTACAGGGCCACTATCCTTGTGGCTCTTGTAGTGTCTGTCCACAAACGTACAAAGCAGACAGGGTGGATTTAGGAACAGGCAAAACTTGGCTCTTCAAGAAGCATACAAATTGTAACTCGGAGAGAGTCATTTATATGATAACTTGCCCGTGTTCACTAAGATATATTGGATACACCACCCGAAAAATTAAATTGAGGATTGGTGAACACAAAAGCACTATCCGATGTCACAAGTAATCCACACGGTTGACCAATTATTTTTTGTCCATGAAACATACGGCGGAAGACATGAGGTGGGTGATTCTCGAACATCCTATTATCCCACCTTATGTCAGTGACGTGTCTAGATTCCTATTTGTTAAGGAGCAGAAGTTGATTTTTAAGCTTAAAAGTGATAGCAAGGGATTGAATGATGACATACCTTGGATATCATTGTAGCCACATTCCATCTATGTGTGTGCCTTAATACCACACTATAAACATCCGGTTGGTATGAAGGCATTTATCAACTTCTGCTAGACACCACATACATCTCAATCATCTAAATCTGCATCTATATCTGAATCACACAGTCACAAATCATCATGCAAGACAGGTCTGTCTATAATCCCATATCGCAGGTCTTTTCATTGACTTTTCTGCACCTATATTATGCAGCTTCACTCCCTCCGAGATGTGATAGATGTCAGAAACAGTGTCATTTTCTGGTTAATTTGAAGACATAAACTAATGACATGTTGAACCATCGCCTTGCTTAATCCCAAATCGCAGGTTTTTTCATTGACTTTTCTGCACCTATATTATGCAGCATCACTCCCTCCGAGATGTGATAGATGTCAGAAACAGTTTCATTTTCTGGTTAAATTGAAGACATATAGTTATGACATGTTGATCCATCGCCTTGCTGTGTCCTGCGGTTTTCGAACAAATGAAATACAAAAATAGGGTCATGTGTTTCATATGCGGTTCTTATTCCCCCGATTCATTAACAAATAAGGGGATCATTCATTCTAAATTGCAGTACGAAGTGCCTTAACAGCCACTTTGTGTATATCATCACATGTATACTAGCGTAAAAGGCGTGCACATTCAATAGTGCTTTTGCGCATGCGCCATTGAATAGCGCTAGTTGAGTCTACTATACCATCGCGCATGCGCCTTTGTATTTCGTGACGGCGCATTCGCAAGTAGAATAGCGGCCCGCTTTCTACACAACCGCAGTTAGGATCGGGCGGCCGTCATTTACCAGCAATTGAGTTCCTAATTGAGGCTATTTTTCAATTAAGCGCGCTATAAAGAGCGCACTGACGCCCTTTCCGGTACCTCCACTTCCTCTCGGATGCCGGAGAGAGGTACCGACGGGCAGGTAGGTCCCTGAGATCTGGGATGTTCATCATGTTTTTTAACTTATGACTGATTTTGTTTCACTTAATGGTTCTCCATGAGTGAATTCTTGATTGTTTAGAAGGCAGATCATCTCATGCCACTAGGTTCATGGAGGGAAGATCTTTTTATAATAACAGTTTTTTTTACAATATATAGAAATGATTGAGCAATTTAGCTAGACATAGCAAATGTTATATTGACTGTGCCCTCATTTTTTAATTATTTCTTAATTTCTATATACCAGAGCGGGGCCTCATTTTCCCGAGCGGTTGCCGGGTGAGGTGAGGTTATTTCCCACACAATGCTGGGTGAGTACGATATCAAAATAACTATCTTTCAAATAAGATTAGTTTATCAGGAGGATTAAAGCCTTCTGTTAAATGAAGAGACATCTCTTCGCCACTTATGTGTTGTCTGTACTGTCTCTTTTTGTCACTCTGGGATCATTGTATACAACCTTACTATGGGGCCGATTAGGATGGCGGACGGACGCAAGTCCGTCCGCCATCCCAGAGGTGGAGGGACCGTCCGCATGGGCTGCGGCGGTCCCTCCGTGCAAATTAGGATGTGACCGCCACCCTGGCGGTCACATCCTGGATATTTAACATTGCGGCGGGTGCTGCTTCAAGCAGCACCCGCCGCAATGTTAAAAGTGCATGTTTTACATTTACATGCACAAAGCGGCAGGCACTGCGCGGTGCCTGCCGCTTTGTGCATGTAAATACTGGGGGGTACCATAGGTACCCCCCATGTGCACCCCCACCCGCCTACACCCTGGGGGCCCGCAACGGGCCCCCAAAATCAAAAGTACACATGCTTTTCCACGGCGGAAAAACCGCCGCGGAAAAGCATGTTTACTAATGCATCCTAATTTGGCTGGCGGTGTCTGATAGACACTGCCAGCCAAATGAGAGCTTTTCCGCCGCGGTTGTAATCCGACCGCGGCGGAAAAGCAGCGGACAGAAACCAAGACCCACCAGCCATCGTAATGCGGCGGTGGGTCTTTGGTGACTCCGCAGAGGATTTTCCGCCTCCTCCGGGCCGGCGGTGGCTTCCGCCGGCCCGGAGGAGGCGGAAAATCCTCCATCCTAATCGGCCCCTAAATGTTCTGTGCACTGTTTTCCTCTTTTATAGGAAAGGATAACTAACTCAATCCCACCAGTTTACATTGGGGATCCAAGTTCCTGGTAGGAGTAATTGAATTATTGTTGCACAGAAGTAATATTCCTATATTCGTTTCACTTACACTTTTTGCAGTAGCTATTCAATTCTGGGTCCTGATGAAAGCCGGACAGTTTGTTCCATACGGCTGAAACATGTCGACCTCACTGCACAGCGCCATTATATAGTCATATTTTCAGACTAGTTGGCGTCATTTTAATATTGACACTAGGACAATCCTTATTAAACTTAGTTTTTTGCCCTAGTAGGCAATTTTATATTTCACTCACTTTTTCACAGCACTGCACACTATCAGCATCATCTGAATTACACTGTGGCTAGAGTTCCACCTCAGAAATCCATCTCTGCACCATCGATTGATGGGTTGGGCGAGGTTTGGATTTACTAGCTGTTTCCCACATGATGATATTCCGCCATAAGGGTGGGCTGATGGGAGTTTCTCAGCCCTGTGTTATTTCATTTGGTTGCTATATGATCTCATTTTGTCTTTAGTTTCTAGTACAGCTTGCACATCTATTTGACCAGACATCTCTTTTCTTTGTTATCACAGATGGGGGCAGTAGCCCCTGATCGTGGGGTGCGGAAAGCCCACTATGTGCTAGCGATTATGCTGGGTTTTTTATACGCATAAGTGGGGGCTGACCAGAATGGGCTGGGATGTCCCGACCCCCCCAAAAGAATAGACACAGTCTTTCTGTCCCCCTCGGGGGCACATAGGGGCAATAGCCCCCGATTTCCCCCTCCCCAGTGCAGCAGAAAGCCCACTAGGGACTGACTTTCTTTTGGAATGTACCTACCTGTGGATTTGGGGTACTAGGGCAGCCGGCACCTAGGGAAACATAGCAAACCTATGTATGTTTGAAAACTAGACTGTAGTGTTTTATCTAGGAACCCGAATCGATATTCCTATTTTATGCCCTTGTCCGGCTATAATCAATAATGTCCATACAACGGCATAATAATCATATCCATAATTCAGTCGTAGCACATGCTGTCACATTAAGCAAGGCTACTTCTCCGGCCCCCTAGTAAGCACACCGAGTTCTCTAAACAAAACCAAGCCTCCAGCAACCTGGATAATCCCCCTTGCTTTTGTTTTGATTTCGTCCTAGAACTCCTGTAAAGCACTGTAAGAACGGCCAGTTCTTAGTGACATCTTTATTGACGTCTTATGTCCAACCTTACGTCAAACCCAGGCACCTTTCAGGTATAAATATACCAACGTTGCCTTAAGCAAACACGCGGTGGTGATTCTGGAGCAGAGCAGCTGTCTACTTGCCCGAAAGCCCAGCTGATGCGAGAGCCCACGGACGCTGCCCCTCCTCCCTGACGCACTGAGAGAGACGCTGTCTTTTCTCCTGCCGAGAAATCCAGCTCCGGTGTTTCCAGATACCTTCGCGGGTTACTGGGATATCGAGTCCTGAGAAAGAGATACAAGACCTCCTGCTTTCTATTACCCAGGTATGGAGCTGACTAAACCCTTACAGAGAATTCTTGAGCCAGATTCTTGGCAAAACAAACTTAACTTAAACTGCTACTTCCTTACTCCTTCCCACGTATTAGGCTTAGGTCAGGTACACCGGGGTAGGCGTATTTAGAAGCACCAGTTGAGTACGATTAGTCAATGTATATATGTATGTATATATTTTATCTATTTTAAAGTATCATATGGCTAAGAAACCATATCAATGCTTTTACAGTATTATTTTATAATCCTCCTTTTACTGTACGCACTTTACTTTACCATGAGCATTACAATGGTGGCAATTCATTTCTCTTGTATGAGGAAGAAGACTGCTCAATAAATAACACCTTTTATTGAAAACGCCCGTCTTTCTTTTCTCTGCATTCTGGTGAAACTAAGTACGCACATTTGACTGAGTGAAATAGCTGTCTATTGTTTTCACACGACTCTAGAGATACACTCTTATTCAGGGAGAGCAAAGTTGTCATGTTTTATGGTTGTCAGAAGCTAATCCCTTCTTGTCTATCCAGGGAGGTTAAACTCCTCCTCGTTTATTCGAGAAAGTTTCTAGTGACCTCTGAGCTAGCTGGGAAACCTTACGTCTAATATAGTCAGTAGAGACCTAGATAACCTCAGTCCTACGTCTACACTGCTGAATATATTATTCCAATGCGCAGAGCCTATTGGGAATATAGGAACTACACTACATGGCGCCCAACGTTTGGTAAGGTGATAAATCTAACGCAAGACGTTAGAGTAACTCAGTCGTGCTTTTTCACACAGACCCTTTTTCCCGTAAATACTCCAAAAGACGTCTGGAGTGGGTAAAAGGTTAAAAATCCGCCGGAACTTAGTAGGAAGAGATTTCTATGTATAGTTTTTGGTTTAGTCAACGTTGAAGGATACAGTGTTCCAAAAATATTGTGCACCTAATCTTTGTTTCCTTGAAACCTGATCTGCAACAAAAACCTTTCTGTCAGTAAAAATGTCAGAAAGTGAAGAAGAAAGGGAGGCAGCTAGAATAGCAGCTCAACTCCTAGAGGATGACACTAGTCTCCTGCAGACCGACCCGAATGCTATACTCATTCCGGTCAACATAAGAAAAACTATAACTCTTAAACTTATAGAGAATGGACCAACATCGAGAGGTGGTATAGTCGTATTCGTAATTGAGGCACATGAATATCGGCAGACAGAGGTATTCTATTCATGGATAAACTTTCCAGCGGCAAACGCTGTCACACACGAATTCCACTATTACAAAATAGAGGAACCACCGGATGAATACACTCCTTTCGAGGAGGTGGAAATCCCATTAAAATTCCAAGAGCACCTGCTCTGGTTTAACCACTTGGCTGCTAAGGGTGTTCATGGACCTTCATTGACTTTCCATTGAAATCAATGGAAACTCCATGACGAGTTACCCTTGTCATTAGCACTGAAGGGGTTAAAGGCGCCCTAAAACATAATAATCACATCACCAGGCTCGGTCCACTAGGTAGACCAGGAGCAACGTGGCCGGTTCTAGCCAGCTACACACCACATCCAGACATTGAAAAAATTTCAATACCAGAACTTTTGGCACAGCTAAAACAACTGATTAAAATTCATAGACAATTAGTCCAATATGTAATGCGGACTTCAAAAGTCCAACCAGCTATTAACATTCCACTGCTGACCCCCTCATCAGGGGAACACAAACAAAATTGCACCACAGAACATACAATCATGTCTGGGTAAAGTACCATTAAAACGGGAACAAATTCCATTCTGGTTAGCACAAAAAATCACTCAAATAGAGGCGGTATTTCCGGATACTACCCCTACTGAGAAACACAGAATTCTGACTATCTGTCTTCCAATGGGGATCGCACCACATGTAGAGGACTGTGACACTTGGGGCACAGTCTTTGCTTCCATTTACACAAAAACACATGGTGTTCCGTCCATGGCGGTAATACCCGATGTACTAAGACAGATTCAAAATGAATACGGTCCAGAACCTGCTTTAACTCTGGGTATCAAATTACTAAAAGACTTCAAGCAGGTCTCGGCTATATTATTAGCCAACATAAAAGGGGAAGCAGCATCTGTGGCGATCCGTCAGAAATTGAAAGAAACAGATATAGCAGAACAACCATTTGAACTTGCCAGAATCATAGAAAAATCCTATGAAGAACTAGAAAGAGATAGTTTGGGTGGGAAACCAGTAAAACCCCAACTAACTGAAAATCCTGAAAAAATATTTATTAAAAATAATCTAAACACTCCAAAAAAGAGCTGGGATGGAAATAAACAATCCACTCCCAAAGAAACAAGATTCCAGTCCAGAGGAAGGTCTCCTCGGCGGAGAGAAAGATCTCCGGACCAAGGACACAAGTCTCCCCAGAGGGAGCCCTCTGAGAAAAGATACAACCTTAGAAATAGGGATAATCTAAAGGAACCTGATAGATATCAAGATATTGATACACGTCCCTCTCGATCTTTTCAGACTTCCTCGCAGAAATCGGAAAGAAGAGGACGGTCAGAACAAAGGGAAGAGCACGTCAAGTCCAAAGACAAAGAACCTGCTCATCAAAGTAAAAAATTACAATTTCCAAGAAAGAAGGTAGCCAGCATTAAAATATTAAAACATGCCGAGGATACTGAGAACACAGCTGAAAAATGGAGAGTGGGCCCAGACAGTGCTAGACAGCGCAGCAGAAGTGACCATAGCTCGCAAGATCCTGATGACTCATCTGGAGACAGTGGACACGAATGAATACATTCAAGTGGAAACTGCAGACAGCAGAGTTAGCAAACCTCATAAAATATATGAGATAACACTACGTATAGAGGGAGATAAGACTAGGAAAGTAAGGGGTCTATTTTGGGATAACCTTTCCAAAGGCTATGACATCCTTTTAACTGAAAAGGACTGGCCACCAGAGTTTGTCAGGGAGTGCCCTCATGGCGAAGAAATGATTATGCCTGCCTTCTCAAATCACATTCCAATTCATAAAAAATATACATATGCAAGAAAATGGGCAGTAGCCCAAGCTCCTGCATTATACAAAAATCATGTTGGATGGGATGAGGACTCTCCTCCTCACAAAATCCAGTTAAAATGTCAACCAACTGCACAACGGCAGTACACAATTAAGCAAGAAGCAAAAAAACAGGTCAGGGAGATCTTAGATCAATATGAATACGAGGGGGTGATTGAAACATGCACCTCACAAATGAACAATCCTTTGTTTCCCGTCTCCAAGCCAGACGATTCATATCGTCTAGTTTTGGACTACAAATACCTTAACTCATGTTGCAAGACATTTGCAGTACAAAACTCACACAGTGCAGCACTAATGAATAACATCGTGCGCAAAAAATACAAAACAACATTAGACATCTCTAATGGACTCTTTTGTCAAAACATTGCACCTGAAAGCAGGTATTAGACCGCTTTCTCAATAATGGGCTCCCAGAAAATTTTGTCAACTCCCACAGGGGTTCAAGAATAGCCCAGGATTATTCTCAGCAAGAGTAACAGAGTTACTACAAATGTATGATGATGAGGCATTATCTTATGTCGATTACCTCTATCTAACAGATGATGACTTGGATACTCACTTGAAAAGAGTGAACACCATAATACTTGGGTTCGCAGCAGAGGGTTACAAATTCAACTTTAAAAAGTCACGAATTGCCCATCTAACTGTCCTGTTTTTAGGATATGAATTATCAAGTGAAGGCAAGAGCCTAGCAGACAATTTCTTAGAGAAGTGTGCTGTACTCCAAGCACCAAAAACACTGAGGAACTTACAATCAATACTAGGTTTCCTGAATTTCGGAAGAACATACATTCTAAATTATGCAGAGAGGGTTAAACCTCTCTATGAATTAATAAAACCTGATTTTAAACCGATCAATTGGACTCAAAAACACACAGAAATTTTGAGATCATTGCAAACAGACATGTTAGCAAAAACAAAATTGCAAACTCGCGATAATACACGCAACCTTGTAATCCGAGTCATCCCAGGAAGATGCGGATTCACATACCTGACCTCTAATGAGGGAGAAAAGGTACCAATAGCATACAAATCACACTTGTACTCACAGGCTGAAAAAACATTCAGTCTTGCGAAAAATGTTGTAAATGCGGTTAAAACAGCTGTAGCAAAAGAAAGAGCCCAGGCCCAAGGCAGACAGATTACTGTTTTAACAGCAGAATCAGCCTTCGAGGCATTAACAAGCCCATGTAATTTAACTACCGTGGCATTAGATCCAAAATGGATACAATGGGAAAATTCTCTTGCTACAGAAAATGTGAAATACTATTTTGACCCGGAAATGAAAAAATTGAAATATCTAACATATGAAAAAGAATATCCTCTGCCTAACGACATTCTGCTCCTACAACAGTACGCCTGCGTAATATACACAAACAGTTATGCAGAACCCTCAGTTTGGGGAAAACAAGCTTATAACGCTACGTGCGAGGTTGTCAAATGCCGGTGGCGCGGAGATAAATTGAGACCACTGGTAACAATGTCACAATCTGTAAAAAACAATTCAGGTCAACAGACTGAATTAATAGCTTTAAAAATGGCGCTCGACATTGCCGATCGCGAATTCCCGACACTAATAGTGTGCGATTCGCATTCCTGCGTCAAATCATACAATAATGACTTGCAGAAATGGGTTCAAAACGGTTACAAAGATGACACAGTTGCCACAATTAAGCAAAAATTGCTTTGGGAACAAGTAGTTCTTGTAAAGAAAGAACTACAAAAGACTCACGTGATACATACACTGAGTCATCAGCGTGATGGCGTTAACGCTGCAGGGAATTCATTGGCTGAGACAGCCACAGCGGAAGCAACTAATCCGGCTTCCGTAGCCACAAAAAAGTGTTCAGAAAAATACATAGACGGGGAAACCGTGCTGGCGGTAAAAACGTCTTCAAAAGGCGACTGTGCAGCATTACCCGTGAACTATCCACTCAATTATACATACATAATCGATGCAAACTCCGTTCCTTTTGCTCGAATCCCTGGAGTGGGGGATAGAGTAATTCCAAACACGAACAGGAGAATCTTCTTAATACAAGAAGCACATATGGGACTAGGTCTAAAGCATCAGATGATCAAGGAATCTCTGACAGAATTACAATCAGAATACTGGTGGCCGGGAATGAGCTTGGATAATCACAAATTTGCCAAAAATTGTGAAAATTGCAACAGAGATCGCAGTGGCGTACCGGCCGAAGTAGTGCCAGAACACCTAATAGAAAGCAAAAGGCGATCTATACGCATGATTAAACAGGAAACATGCGTCCCAATGTATACTATTTAAGACTAGATTCACTTAAAATGTAGACACCAGCGCTCGGCTGACGCCAGAACTGTTATAAAAGATTTGCGAGTCTATATCGGCACATACGCAATTGGCATGCTACATTCTGACCAGGGTCCTGCTTTTAGCTCTCGAGCTTATAAGGAGGCCATGACCAGCATGGGCATTGCATTGCGGTACTCTTGTCCCTTCCATCCTGAGGGAAACGGGATTGTGGAAAGAAAAAACCAAGACATAAAGCAATCTATAACGGCGAGGGTATTAGGTACGGGTACTGGGTGGGTCCAACATTTAACAAGTGTCCAACGTAGTCTTAACAATCTGCCAAGAAATTCTCTAAAAGGTTTCAGTCCGTATGAACTATTGTTCGGGACTAGAATGCACATTCAGGACCTCGATAGTCAGACTTCAGTGGTAGAAGAAAAATGCTTTGATATCAAAGATCATTTGGCTATTTTACAGGACTTAAATGAAACAAGAAAAGACCTGAGCAACGTAAAGCAAAAACAGCAGCCAACAGCCACTGAAGAGAAACCACCTGTCCCAGCAAGGCCTGTCTGGATTCCAAAGATTGGGGATCTGGTCAGAGAGAAGATCGCGGTGAAGAAGGAATTTGGGCCTTCTTACAGAAAAGCAGTACCTGTCTTAGCTGTCAACGGAACAAGATCAGTTGTACTACCGCCCCTTGCTGGTAAAAAGGAGAACCGAGTTGTATCCATCGACCTGGTAAAACCATAATCATGTGGCCGATAATAAGTAGTAGGCCCAGTGGACTCCCAAGAAATAGCAGAAGACCAAATCTTGTTACAATCCAAGAGGTTCAAACTGAGAGACTAATCACATTTGAAAAACCTACAGTGATTAAAAAGGGACTATGCAATAATGCCATGGAACTTGTGCCTCTTGAAGCCCAAATTGAAACAGTTCATCAAGAAACACCTGTCTACAACGATGTAGCCACAGACTATGCTAATGAAACAAAGAAAATTCCAAAAGCAAATAAAAATCCGGAAGCGATTCCAACAATTGATAGAACTGCATCTGGCTACTTCATCAATTTCAATGACTTTTCTGATGATCCAAGCGAGCCTGAAGAACAACCAACAACAAAAACTTTTAAAGACAAAGTAACAGAACTCTTTCATCAACTCAAAGAAACCTATCTGATTTCTCCATGGATTGAATTTTGGATTGTGTTCGGTGTACTTTTCCTCCTGCTTTGGCTCATCATGGTTCTTTGTTTGTGAAAATTCATTGAGGGAAAATATAGTACAATGGACACAGCAAGTCAGAACATCAACTTGGTCCTAAAACCACACAAGTCATCTCACATCAAGAAAAGAGAACTATCATCCGTGAATGTAACAGCCAATCCAATACCCAATGGGGTAGCTTGGGACAAAACAGATTACGAAATCTATGGCCCGGTCGAGCTCTTGAAGTATCCACACCAGTTTAAAATTTCATTGAGTGACTTTGTAAAACCGAGCACATTCTCTGATGATTGGGACTTTGAAAGTATTAATGATATGATGTCAGACTTAGTAATGTCAGCAAAATTTACAGAACATGATTACTTGCAGGGTTCATCTAATTATGAAGAAATGTACTGCTACAACCATTTTGCACATCACTATTTGCATAAATCTGCTCAACCTAGAAATGTTTTAAACTATAATCAATGGGAACATTATGCAACTCCACCAAAAGGCAGTTCAAAAACATTTTATGAGAAACTCCCATACTTCTCAGGGTTTAACACAAGTGAAGCAGAAGCCTTTTATTTCAAAATGTTAAATAAGACAGGAATGAAAAAAATGCTGACAAACACTAAATTATTCTATTCAGAAGCATTTTATGAAAAAATGACTACATTTGGTTTTGATTTTTGGAAAAACAATATTGAAACAAAAACCATCTGGGGTACCAAAGATTGGCAGGTTCAAGGTATAGAATCATTATTTAGAGCCTGCATGATCCCAGAACAAATTATATTCTTGAATGATACCATTCTACAGACAACCTGTCTTGGCCTAGCCAAAATTAACGACTTAAACAAACCGTCTATTCCAAAGCCAACACCTGACAATAATAGCACTACAGATGTTGAGATAGACGTATCCCATATTTTTAACCAAAACAGAACACATCCTGATTGGAAAAAATGGTTGATCTGGCCCACAGACACAAATAACTGTCAAGATAGATTCCTGAACAAAATACAGGGGTTCAAATTGACCAGGCCAGACCCTAGATACTCCCAGAGACAACATCCAGGGATAGTTACAACATACAGTGTAGGAAAACTCTGCCTCGAATGGCTACAGAAATCCACACTGGCAGAAATTAAGCAACACTTGACTTTACTTAAAGACGGTGCTGACTTGCGTGATTTCATAATGGGACCACGCAAACAGCGTCAAAAACGTTTCATAGCGGGCGGTATATATGCAGCTTACAACGAAGCTTGGAAAAAACGCAAATTGAAACAGCAGAAAAAATACGGGAAATTGACCGTATTAATTTGGAAAAATCACTTTCTGTTGTGGACAATGGGTTAATGACTCTGTCTTCCAGAATATATTCACTGGACAGTATTGTATCATCTGCTATAGATATAATAGAGCAGGACTTACTAATGTTACAACATGGTCAGTCCCAATTACGTTCTATTGTACAGCTTGGCTGGACGTTACAAAATCTGCGTTCAGGCTACGTGCCTTGGCGTTTAATCAACACAACGTCATTATCTCTATCTTTAACCTTACTGATACACAAATCAGCTTGGCACAGAAAGGAGCGGAATATACAATTCTGAGCATTGAAAAACTTGAGAGATTACCATTGACAATGTCAGAACGACCTGTCATTGAATGGATAATACACGGAATAATAACTATTCCGATAACAACTTTCAAATTTAAATTCTGTCAAGAATATATACCAGCAGGCCAGTATGAAAGGTTGGGTAAAGGGTATATTAAGTCATCATGGAAATTACCTTACACACACACATGTTATAGTGAAAAGGAATAGAATGTATTTCTCAGTGGTAATAATTGTAAAAGATCACTAAGTGGTATACTTCTGTGTCAAGGTATTAACCTGCATGGGGCCTGTGAGGGGACTTCAAATAACCTTTCATGTCACCAGCATGGCACACCTGCAACTCGAATAGAGCCATTCTTTAGACGGCTTTCTAACGGGAGCTATATTCTAATAGTGGACCACAGATGTTGTGGCATGGTGCCAGGAAAAGCTTATCTAGTTAGCGTTAGTTCCATGGTTACTTGCTGTATGCAAGTATTGTTTCCAAACAGCACTCCAGACAGGGAGGCAAAAATTTGGCCATTTTTGAATATTTCTTCTATTCGAATTGATACTTTAAGCAGAATGAAGTCTGTTCTTTTGCAGACAACTGTGCCCTTGACGTCATCAAAAGAAACGTATGATCTGCACGTCGCAAGGACAACGGCAGAGATACATAGCCTTTTATCAGCAAACTGCCCCCTACATTTCGCAGAAATGTTAAGCCAAATCCTAAACATGTCTGATACTAGCGGTATCCTACATGTATTTAAGACAATTTTTTCGGGACTGTTAACACCCTTCACAACAGTTCTGGGCATTTTTCCTAATTTTGTCCATTCTGTCTTTGGCGGCCTACCACTCCTGTTGGGACTCGTAGCAGGCATTTTATTTTTGATACTTCTGCTTCGTTATGGCAAGCCAAAATGCAGACAAGACTCCAGCCACAATGGAAGAAACGATCCTAGCTATACGCTATCGGGACCACATAAATAAAGCCCTTGGATTAGCCCGGCTAAGAGATCTGAATATGACCTGGTTTCTTTCATTCAGACCCATCTGGCAGAATTGTATCTTACCTGTGCTTCGATGTATGCTATGCGGAGAAGAATGCGTGTTGGACGTCTGTCTTACACTACAATCAGCAGTACCATTGGATACAGATACTTTGCTAAGTCCTGTAACGGCTCATGCATCGTGTTGTCCCCAGCGGTTACCAATCCTGATGACGGCATTCGTTGAGACTTCACCACTGCGATTAAAGGGTAGTGAAGTACGAGATGAGAGCAACATCACCCAGGTACGACCTTCTGTGAGCACTGCTGATCCTGTCATCGATGATAGCAATCATGCTCACGACGGCACAGTTGCGACATTTTCCAACTTGGTCGAACTTTCACCTGAAGCGGTAAACCACTTTTTTGAAAGTCTGTCTGAAATGATGTTTTCCCCCGAACAAAAAGAATAACTTTTAAGCAAACTAGTACACAGTGTTCCCTGAACTCTGAATTCGGCCTTCGGCTTTGATAAACAAAAGCTACTGAACATATTTGAAACTATATTTTTTCTCTCTCCCCTGAAAGCGAATTTTTTTTTTTCCCAATTCCAAAATATTTACCTTTTTTTTGGCACATGTACTCTGCTTGAAGTAGAACTATTCTTAGAGAACAGAGCTTCTATTTTAGGAACTCTAAAGACAATATATCACGTCAGCCTCTAGCACATTTACAGCAACTGTATTTATATGTGATGGAATGGTCTCGACCCTTTTTTCTGTATTAAGAGCCATTTCATGTGTAAATTTCGCAAATCATTCATGCCGATATATATATGCATCCTTTTTAATGAATGATTACACTGCTTAAAAAGCGTACAGTACCTATAATCATTTTCATGTATTTCGCATACACCATTTCAAATGCAAAAATGTATTTTGGGGTGGGTTGGTATACACATGCACCTTTTATGTTTACTATTGCTTAAGTTTTAGTAATGATGGACATTAATTCGTGGAGTGGGTGTAGTGTTTTATCTAGGAACCCGAATCGATATTCCTATTTTATGCCCTTGTCCGGCTATAACCAATAATGTCCATACAACGGCATAATAATCATATCCATAATTCAGTCGTAGCACATGCTGTCACATTAAGCAAGGCTACTTCTCCGGCCCCCAGTAAGCACACCGAGTTCTCTAAACAAAACCAAGCCTCCAGCAACCTGGGAAATCCCCCTTGCTTTTGTTTTGATTTCGTCCTAGAACTCCTGTAAAGCACTGTAAGAACGGCCAGTTCTTAGTGACATCTTTATTGACGTCTTATGTCCAACCTTACGTCAAACCCAGGCACCTTTCAGGTATAAATATACCAACGTTGCCTTAAGCAAACACACGGTGGTGATTCTGGAGCAGAGCAGCTATCTACTTGCCCAAAAGCCCAGCTGATGCGAGAGCCCACGGACGCTGCCCCTCCTCTCTGACGCACTGAGAGAGACGCTGTCTTTTCTCCTGCCGAGAAATCCAGCTCCGGTGTTTCCAGATACCTTCGCGGGTTACTGGGATATCGAGTCCTGAGAAAGAGATACAAGACCTCCTGCTTTCTATTACCCAGGTACGGAGCTGACTAAACCCTTACAGAGAATTCTTGAGTCAGATTCTTGGCAAAACAAACTTAACTTAAACTGCTACTTACTTACTCCTTCCCACGTATTAGGCTTAGGTCAGGTACACCGGGGTAGGCGTATTTAGAAGCACCAGTTGAGTACGATTAGTCAATGTATATATGTATGTATATATTTTATCTATTTTAAAGTATCATATGGCTAACAAACCATATCAATGCTTTTACAGTATTATTTTATAATCCTCCTTTTACTGTACGCACTTTACTTTACCATGAGCATTACAATCGTGGCAATTCATTTCTCTTGTATGAGGAAGAAGACTGCTCAATAAATAACACCTTTTATTGAAAACGCCCGTCTCTCTTTTCTCTGCATTCTGGTGAAACTAAGTACGCACATTTGACTTAGTGAAATAGCTGTCTATTGTTTTCACACGACTCTAGAGATACTTATTATTCAGGGAGAGCAAAGTTGTCATGTTTTATGGTTGTCAGAAGCTAATCCCTTCTTGTCTATCCAGGGAGGTCAAACTCCTCCTCGTTTATTCGAGAAAGTTTCTAGTGACCTCTGAGCTAGCTGGCAAACCTTAAGTCTAATATAGTCAGTAGAGACCTAGATAACCTCAGTCCTACGTCTACACTGCTGAATATATTATTCCAATGTGCAGAGCCTATTGGAAATATAGGAACTACACTACAAGACACTGAGGGCAATCCAGGATGGGGGACTTGTGTGGCTCTCACTAAGTTCTGTTACCCAGAATCCCTTACAAACCTCAAACTTAGTTTAAAAAAATCAAACATTTTCCTCAAATTTTTGTGATGGAAAGTTCTGGGATCTGCATGGATCCACAAAATTCCACCCAGCATGCATTCCCCAAAGCCTTCCTAGAAAACTGGTACCTCACTTGTGTGGGTAGGCCTAGTCCCCGCGACAGGAAATGGCCCAAAACGCAACGTGGACACACCATATTTTTAAAGTGAAAACTGACCCTTTTTTTGGGAAAGTGCCTAGCTCTGGATAATGAACCTTAGCTCTGCCGGCACCTAGCAAACCTATATATTTTTGAAAACTAGACACTCAGGGGAAACCCAGGATGGGGTGACTTGCCTGGCTCCCACCAGGTCCTGTTATCCAGAATCCCTTGATCCTGCAGCTCACCAGCAACAGGTACTCCAATACCATATAATCACCTGGGCCCATAAACAAACTCACACAACCTGGCAATAACTGCTGGGGTCAAAGTTTATACTTTTTTACTATTTCAAGATTAGTCACCTCTTATTCTCAACTAATCTTTTACTGATCAAAAAGTTCTTTCCTCTGGTCAATGGACTATTAGTTGAACTAGTTGACGGTGAAATGACATAAAATAATCTTCTTACATTTATAAATGACCACAGACTCTGGAAATATTTTGAATCTTTATCTAGATTAATTTCATGCAAACCACTTACAAAGTACAGTACAGTCTCCGTCACTCATAGGAAGGAAGATTCAATTAATCAATCATCAAACACATATTTTTATACCTTGCAATAACTTATGATTAGAAAGGAGAGGATAGAGAGAAAAGAACATTGGCACATGCACAGGAATATAGTTACCTAGGATGGTGCAAAAACCAACCCCCTGGCCAAGGAGCTGGGAAGGGTCCCCCGGGAAAGAGCAGGCGACAAAGGCTTCAGGACAGGAATCAGGACAGGTTAGATGACCTCTCTACCACCGACGCTTGCGTAGCACCCCTCACTGACACTCTCTTCCTCCTTGAGATTCTTCTGCGATCTTCTTCTAAGTAATTAATTTAGGATAGATGGTTCTGCATTCGATTCTTCATCAGCATCTCTCGTCACTCCGACAGCATCCCGAGCTCTGCAGCATTCAGCAAATCTCCGTCTAACTAACTAACTAAGACTACCTCAATTATATTCTTTGAGATTCATGTACCATCCATTAATATTTCAATATCGTAAAAATACTATCTCTGATTGGACAGGCAAGGAGGGATGATCATCACACCATGCTTATTTTTCATCTTAGTCTATTAGTCTATTGTTCATAAATCCAACCCCTTAATGTTTATTAAAAAATCTTTATTCCCACCCGTATTCACATATTAGAAACAAATGTTAAACTTGCATGCATGTCCATTCATTCAGGAGTCTACAGTGCTTGTTCCCAGGGTATGCATATTTTGTGTCCTTGGATGGTGTTCAAGAGTCTTGTCACTCTTCTGGCTCAATTTCACTAGGCATGCGTTGGGGGACCCACGCAAGCCATACCTTAATGGACCCCCCCTGGTGTCTACTTTTCGTAAATGTTTGGGTTTGGTATGCTTCCCTAGATGGCAGCTGAGCCCGGTGCCAAAAACTCATGGGACCCCCCTTGTAAAACCAGGTTGTTTTGTGATAGGTAATTTTGATGTCGCCTCAGTAGGTTTTGCGCCCTTGCCTGTCGCGGGTACCTGGCGCACCCACACAAGTGGGGTACCATTTTTCTCTGAAGACTTTGGGAAATGCAAGATGGGTGCAATTTTGTGGATCCACATATATTCCAGAACTTTCCACCACAGAAAAGTGAGGAAAAGGTGTTTTTTGACAGATTTTGAGGTTTGCAAGGGATTCTGGGTAACAGAACCTGGTGAGAGCCAGACAAGTCACCCCATCCTGGATTCCCTTGGGTTTTTAGTTTTAAAAAATGTATAGGTTTGCTAGGTTTCCCTATGTATCGGCAGGGCTAGGGTTCAAAATCTACAGCTAGGCACAGCGCAAAAAAACGGTCAGTTTTGACTGTGAAAATGTGGTGTGTCCATGTGGCATTTTGGGCTGTTTCCTGTCGCGAGCACTAGGCCTACCCACACAAAGTGAGGTACCATTTTTCTCTTAAGATTTTGGGAAATGCGGGGTGGGTGGAATTTTGTGGATCAATGCAGATTCCAGAACTTTCGACCACAGAAATGTGAGGAAAATGTGTTTTTTTGGACACATTTGAGGTTTGCAAGGGATTCTGGGTTACAGAACTGTTGAAAGCCAGACAAGTTACCCCATCCTGGATTCCCCTGGGTGTCTAGTTTTTAAAAATTTGTAGGTTTGCTAGGTTTCCATTGGTGCCGGCAGAGCTAGGGTTCAACATCTACAGCTAGGCACTTTGCAAAAAAAGGGTCAGTTTTTACTTTGAAAATGTGGTGTGTCCACGTTGCGTTTTGGGCAGTTTCGTGTCACGGGCACTTGGCCTACCCACACAAGTTAGGTACCATTTTTATTGGGAGACTTAGGGTAACACAGAAATGTAGAGAAACTGTTATTACCTATTGACTTTTGATGCATTTCTGCCTTCCAAATGAAAGACAATGTGAAAAAAAGAAGTAATTTTGAAAAATGTCCTATAATTCTCATGCTAGAATGGGTACTCATAATTTTGGAAATGTGCAAATATCTACTGTTTCTAAACTCTATATTTTGTTCCAATTTTAGAAATACATAGGTGTCTTTCATACAGATTTTTCCATGGAAATATTTTTCCAAATGAATTGCTATACCAGGTACATAATAAAAAACCATTGCAAGACGCTGCTCAGTTATTGGCTCTGTGTTTGTCGGGTTCTTGGTGAACCTACAATACCTATATATCCCCACAACCAGAAAGGTCCAGTGGATGTAACAGCTGTCATAATTAACAGAAGTAACAGGTGAAAACGTTGGCACAAATGACTGTTTTTTTCAACTTATTTGCAATTCACCTATATTCAACTGTTAGTTTCTATAAAGAAACCTTGAAGGATCTACACAAATGATCCCCTGCTGAATTCAGAATTTTGTCTACTTTTCTAAAATGTATAGATTTTCTGGAGCCAATATTGCTTTCATACCCATTTCTACCATTAACTTGAAGAAGGTTGAAAGCACACGAAATAGCAAAAATAGGCAATGTCCCAGTAAAATGCCAAACTGTGTAAAAAATATTGGTTTTCTGATAAAAGTCTGTCAGTCCCTAAAAGCTGGGAAAATGGTGATTTCAGGCCTTCAAACACTTTGTTTACATCATTTGCAGGGAAAAAACAGACGCTTTCTTTTGCAGCACTTTTTTCCCATTTCCCCCCCAAAAAATGTAGCTGTATTTTGGCTAATTTCTGGGTCCCCTCCAGGGGAATCCACAAACCCTGGGTACCTTTAGAATCCCCATGATGTTGGAAGAGAAGGACGCAAATTTGGTGTGGATACCTTATGTGGTCAAAAAGTTACAGGGGCCTAAGCGCGAACTACACCAAATAGCTAAATAAAGGCTTAGCACAGGGGGAGGGAAAAAGCCTAGCAGCGAAGGGGTTAACAATCTTTGTTATATTTTAAATATTATTACTATTATTGCCTCTTTACATTTCATCAATCCCAATATGCCCATTACTCTAATGCCCAGATTGGAAAACATCTTGTAGAAGGCTCAATAGATGTTTCTGGGCTGGAAGCAGATTGCAATTGACATAAGTATCACAATACCTTTCATGCTTAGGTAGGTGCTGTTAAAATGGCATCTCTCTATAAAGTACCCAACAGGAATATGATTAAAGTCTTAAGGCTCTCAACCTGCTAAAGGACACCTTTCTCTGTTTTCATCTGTTAGGTATTTTTTGAGGATTATAAAATCTGCTAGATCAGATCTACTTCAATACACCAAACCTGAATTATGGCGCTGGGGATTATTCCAAAGCTGTAAAGGTAATATATGAAAATTTTGAACAATCAGGGCCGGATTGACCATAGCGGGCACCAGGCAATCCCCCGGTGCGCCGCACGGGAGCGGGCCGGTTTTGGGCCCCTGGGGGGGGCCGTTTTTGTTACAGGGCCGTTTTTGCAGCATAGCTGCAAAATCGGCCCTGTAACAAAATCGGTCGAAAACAGGCCCTGGCAGAGAGCTCGGCTGCACCCCCAAACCCTGGGGGTGGGGGGCAGGGGGCCGGCCGAGCACTTTGTCAGGGCCGGTTTTGGTTCCCAGTCCGGCCCTGTGAACAATTAAAATATTTTTGTTACAATTTAAAGGCATTTTAATGAATGTCCATCCTCCCTGATTCCAGAAATGGGATGTTTGAACTTTTAAACCAATGACAAGCTGTTTGTGTCTGATTATAAGGACCTTCCATCCACTCCTCTACTTTGTCTCTTTTATCTCTGTGTGGGTTATTGCCATGATGTCCAGCCTGTCTAAATGTTTTCCTTTGATGACTGTTAGACTTGATACCCTTGGGTGGTAGTCCCCCAAACATTTTAGCTTTACCCCTCCTGTTTTCGTAACTCGTTTTTAGGTCTCGGCTAGCGTAGGCTGTGCATGCGCAGTCTCACTTGCGAGATCTCATGTCTCAGAGTGGCGAGTCTTAAACCCGCCCCTCTTCTCCATTGGCTGGCTCCCTAAACGGCGGCTAGCCATTGGAGAAGAGGTTTCTCTGATGTAATTTTTTGTAGCTAAGCCCAGTCCATTTCGGATTGAGGGGCGTGATTTTTGCATTTCTTTCTCTCCTCAAAAACACGCCCCCCAGTCTGAAAAGGACGGGGCTTAGAGCAAATGGCGAGTGCTTGTTCTCATGTATTATATTCTGTGTACAATCCTCCAATGACATTACAGGATTAAGTCTAGGGCCCACCCTTTGCTCATCAACAGCCTCCTATTTGCTGGTGAGGGTCCAACTAAGTAAACAGCGGTGTTTACTTATTTTCTGCCCCTACTACTGCCTTCCGGTCCGGAAGACTTGTTATTACAGGAGTAGAGCAATTCCAGGTATAGCAAAGGGAAAGCTGTCCTTCCTTGCTAACAATGTCTGTTTTTGTCTGTATTAAAACCTCGCACCCAAAAGTAGAGCAGAGTTTTCCGAAAACCATCAAGCGATGTCACCAATCGCCGCTGAACCGAGACAGCCAACGGATGGCATGGATTAAATATCCGGCGACGCAGGAAGGCCCGGCCTCTTTGTCCCAGCACCTGTAGCACACTCTGATAAAAAGGCCGCCAAATATCCGGCGACGCAGGAAGGCCCGGCCTCTCTGTCCCAGCACCTGTGGCGCACTCTGATAAAAAGGCCGCCATTAGTCAGTCAGCGCCACCGACTTCCCAGCGAGTTCAGGTGTCCGGAGAGCTCTATGCGCGCCCTTTTCCTACCCTCCTTTCTGAATGCCTCCAAGCGGGTCAGTTACCTGGAATTACTGCAAGGAACCTTCTCTTTCAATGTGAACATTCCTCTCTGGTCGTGGGCAGGAAGGAGATCGCTCTGTTCACTCGGAGGAGCAGTTGTATCCAGGATGTGGCATAAGGCCCCGAGCTGCCGACCTTGGAACTGGGGAACCAGGTTTGAGTCTTGGCGGTAGCTCAACATCCCGTGATTCTGGGCAAATCACTTAATGTCCCATGCCTACCAAAAATTAACGTGTCCTTGTGAATTGGAACTGGTGCTCCTGTAAAGCGCTCCAATACCTCCGGCCGAGTTCGCGCTATATTAATCTGCAGCAACAATGGATTAATGCCTACACTGATGGACAGCACAGAGTGCTTCTCCATATTGCATCTGGGAGTCGCACAGACCAAGAGCAGTGATTGGTGTCCGTGTAGTCCCACTAACATTTGAGGCAGCCGAACACCCCATTTACTGCTCAAGGTGGGTGCAGTCTCAAATGCAGACACTGCTGCAACTCATGTCACCTGGTTCTCACGAACAAGTACTAAAACAAGGCCATTCTGCACTGCAGGTGTCTGCATTCTGAAAAGGGGATTCTTCTGTGCTCAGGGCTCCTGCATTGACCAGTCACCTCCAGAAGGAGGCGCATGTTTGAAGATGCAGTTAAGCGCCCCTGCTTGGGCCACCTCTGACGGGAGCCACTTTAGGGGCAATGGTGCCCCGAGAAACCGCATAACACGTCTCCCAGCACCGATCGTGATGGAGCACGCACCCCCTGAATGGGGTCTGTGACCAGTTACGCTTGATTCGGTGCCAGGATGTGTGTAGCACCTCCTGTGGGCAAACCCTGACTCCAGGCGCACCCGCTCCTACCGCACAACCACCTGGTTAAAGTGCAGCCGGTTCACAAGCAGAAGGGGCCGCCTTGGCTGTTCTCTGGTGCGACCACCAGTGGGGGCTTCGGGGGCCCTGCCCTGAAGCCGGACCCCCAGCTGTCCACAGTATTGTACAGACCTGCTCTGTGCCCTAAAAACACCACCTCACACAGGCACACGCACGCGCTGAGGCGCCATCGACAAGATTGGAAAAGTTCCGCCAAACTGTTAAAAAAGTGTTTTTTTATGGGTATTTTTGACTCCTCTGCGGGATTCACCCACAGGACTGTTATTGCGCACGGCTGTCTGACCCCACTGACGGTCTGCTCGCGCTCCACATGTCTCCATGGATGCGATTTTACGCACAGTCTTTCTTAGTGCTTTGAACCCGGCTGTGTATGATCTTCGCTATAGAAAACAATCAAGGCTTGCAATCGTCCAGAATAGTTTGCTTCTGTCTACAAATGCCGGTATTTTAAGGAAAACACAGTTCAACAAAGTATATCCTTTCCCACACATCTCTTTGTTGTAACTGGGAGATCAGCGCCATTTATTTATGATAAACCTCTTCTCATCCAAGACGAAGGCGCACTGAAGTGGCCAAGTGATTCATGCTGGCACTATAAAAAGAAGGATGGGAAACAATCAACCCACACCAGTTCTTGCATAAAGATGCCCCATTCTCTTCTTTCCCCTAGCCAAGCCCCTCTCAGAGTGTCTCGCAGGACCCCGGTGCTGAAGGCAACTTCCTGCCTCGGCCTCCTCAGCCTCCCTGCTCCAGCTCCGTGAATCTCTGCACCGTTCCTCCTCATCGCATCCAGGCTGCAGCCCTCACTCCTCCACTGCACCATCACTCACTGCTGCACTCTCTCCTCAGCCCCACTGCACTGCCCCTTCACTGTTTCACTCTCTCCTCAGCCTCTCTTTGTCCCGTCTATTCACTGCTGCACTCTCTCCTCAGCCCCACTGCACCATCCCTTCACTGCTGCACTATGTGTGTGGGGGGCTCTGAGTGTGTGGGGTTCTGTGTGTGGGGGGCTCTGTGTGTGTGGGGCTCTGTCTGTGTGGCTCTGTCTGTGTGGCTCTGTCTGTGTGTGTGTGTGGCTCTGTCTGTCTGTGTGTGTGTGGCTCTGTCTGTGTGTGTGTGTGCCTCTGTCAGTGTGTGTGTGGCCCTGTCTGTGTGGGGGGCTCTGAGTGTGTGGGGTTCTGTGTGTGGGGGGCTCTGTGTGTGTGGGGCTCTGTGTGGCTCTGTCTGTGTGGCTCTGTCTGTGTGTGTGTGGCTCTGTCTGTCTGTGTGTGTGTGCCTCTGTCTGTGTGTGTGTGGCTCTGTCTGTGTCTGTGTGTGTGTGGCTTTGTCTGTGTGTGTGTGGCTCTGTCTGGTCTGTGTGTGTGTGTGGCTCTGTCTGTGTGTGTGTGGCTCTGTCTGTGTGTGTGGCTCTGTCTGTGTGTGTGTGTGTGGCTCTGTCTGTGTGTGTGTGTGTGGCTCTGTCTGTGTGTGTTGGGCTCTGTGTGTGTGTTGGGCTCTGTGTGTGTGTTGGTCTCTGTGTGTGTGTTGGCTCTGTGTGGGTAGCTTTTTTGTAGGTGGGTCTGTGTGAGGGTGGCTCTGTGTGTGTAGGTGGGTCTGTGTGAGAGTGGCTGTGTGTGTGTGTGTGTAGGTGGCTCTGTGTGAGGGTGACTCTGTGTGTGTGGGTGGCTCTATGTGAATGACTCTGTGAGGGCGGCTCTGTGTGTGTGTAGGTGGCTCTATGTGAATGACTCTGTGTGGGTGGCTCTGTGTGGGTGGCTCTGTATGGGTGGCTCTGTGTGGGTGGCTCTGTATGTGTGTGTGGCTCTGTGTGTGGGTGCAAATGCAATACGTCTCGCATTTGCGAGAGATTAAGCTATTGGCATTGTAAATGACAATGGCATTTATTTATATGTTTTAAAAACAAAAACATAAATAAAAATAATGTCATGAGCAATGCCAATAGCTCTAACTTTAACAATGCCGAGACAATTGCATTGTACATGCTTGTTGTTGGTTTTTAGGACTCTGTGCACTGTAGCACTGCTAACCAGTGCTAAAGTGCTCTCTCCTTTAAACATGAGCAGATTGGCTTACATCCAATTGACACATTTAATTTACTTAATTTACTTATAAGTCCCTAGTAAAGTGGAACTACACATACAAGGGCCTGTAAATTAAATGCTGCTAGTGGGTCTACAGCACTTATTGTACCACCCACTTAAGTACCCTTTGTGCACAGTTTTAACTGCTATTTCGAGCAGGCAAAATAAACCTTTTGCAAAAAAGCTGGAACCTCATCAAGTCTCCCTGCCCCAAGATGAACAGCCAGTGAAAATATTTTGATGTTATCACCAAGTTCCAAAAGTTCTTTCTTGGTAATCCATTTTAATCTATACATTTTATCACTCAAAGTTTCAATGTATGAGTTCATGGAGATGCATGCTCAGCCTAGTTTTCAGAACACATTTTCACCATTCATCTCAACTCAGCATAGAATAAGAAGACCCAGAGCATTTCGAGCAATATGCCCTTTTCAGGGGTAACTGAGGCAAAACATTGTACAAATGTATATGATTATTACAAGAAATCAGCACAAAAAACTGCTAATTGAACACCTCTATATATATAAAACACTGAAAATTACGAACTGATGTAATAAAAATCCAACCTGCTTATTTAATGCTAAATAATTATGGCACACAATATTTTTATCAATTTATAAGTGATGTGCCCTCATTTTCATAAACGTGTGCATCCAATAAATCATAACTGAAAACAAAAACCATGTGCAAAACATGCAGGTGAATACCATAGTGTGCTATGGTAACTAGAAACCAAAGCATTTCAAACTGATATGCATCAGTGCATGAAAACTAAGGGCCTGATTTAGATCTTGGTGGTCCAACTGCCAGCCCTCTGCAGCAGCGGGCTCCAATACTCTGTCGGGTTGATGGAGTCCCGCCCGCCATATTTAGATGTATACGCGATACACAGAAGACCACTGTGGCAGCGGTCTTCTGTACTGGCGACCCGCCCTTCATCGCCGTGCTGACAGAGGGGTCCCGCCGAGCCAATTTGGATGTTTCCATTGGGCTGGTGGAGTTCTATCGGCAGAGTAAAGACAGGGGGGTGACTGGTGGTGGGGAAACAGGTAAGTGGCATTTTATTTTGTATGTATAAAACATATATTTTGTGTATGTAGGTTATGCGTAGTCACCTCATGTTGTACATTCCGCACTGCATCTAGTCAACATACACACACCAAGCACTGTATACCAGCAAACACCATGTACACTTACCTTCAAGTCCGTCAAAATAGGGTGCTGATCTGTCGCTGTCAGCTGCAAGCCAGAACCAAATAGACGACGATAATTCTGGCTTGAATCCCACCATCACCTGCTGCAGACCCCCCGTCAAAGGGGTGGGGGCAAAGTCCAGGCGGAATTGGTGGGACTGATGCGGTCTTCTCGCCCATTGAACTCCACCATCTAAATCAGGCAGACAGACCTCCAGGTAGGTGGGCAGGAAGACTGCCAAAAAAGCCCACTCTGTCACGGTCCCACTAAGATCTAAATATGGCCCTAAGTGTACCTGCAGCAGTAAAATAAACTGCACTGATCCAGTCCTTTAGTGAATGTGGTATTTGGCGAATACAAGTGTGTCAAATACTCATAGATTATACCATGTGAATAATCATATCATGTACCGCTTCAACACCATGGTGAAATAGATATAAACAAAATACAAAAACAAGCTGTGAACAGCATAACCCAGTAAAGTAAGAATCAAACAGACTAAATCCGAAGACACGTCAAACACAATAACTACAATAACATCAAAATAAAAAAGAAATTAAAAGAAATACAAGTCCATCAATCAATCAGGGTTTTATAAAGCACGCTACTCACCCGTTAGGGTCACAAGGTGCTGGGGGGGAGTGAGGGAGGGGGAAGTGTAGCTCTGGTCAACCGAAAAGCCAGGTCTTGAGGTTCTTCCTGAAGGTTTCCAGAGTAGGGGAGTGTCGGATGTTAACTGGGAGTTCGTTCCAGGTCTTGGCTGTGATGTAGGAGAAGGCTCTTCTGCCTGCTTTGTTTCTGCGGATGCGGGGGGTGTCTGCTAGGGCGAGGTCGGCGGAGCTCTGGGTTCTGTTGGAGAGAAAGGATTGGACTCAGTTGAGGGCGGTTCCTCTTATCCCAGCATCGAGAAGTCTGGTTGCGAGAGTGCGATGTGAGACGGTGTCGAAGGCTGCAGAGAGGTCTAGTAGAATGAGGGCCGCGGTGTGGCCCTGGTCTAGTAGCAGGCGGATGTCATCTGTGGCGTCGAGGAGAGCGGTCTCGGTGCTGTGGTTGCTGCGGAATCCAGACTGGGAGGAGTCTGAGAGGGAGTTCTCTTCGAAGAAGGCGGTCAGCTGAGGGTTTACGATTCACTCGGTGACTTTGGCAGCGAAGGGGAGGAGCGAGATGGGCCGGTAGGTTTTCAGGTCCGGCTGGTCGGCTGTGGGTTTCTTGAGGAGAGGTTTGACCTCAGCCCGCTTCCAGTCATCTGGGAAGATGCCGGATTTGAAGGAGGCATTGATGGTCCGTCCTAGTTCGGTTGTGATGGCGGTGGCGGCCCTGTGGTAGATGTGCAGTATGCAAGGGTCCATGGGAGCTCCTGAGTGGGTGTTCTTCATGGTTACGGTGGTCTGTTCGACGGTGGTAGGATGCCACAATGTGATTGTTGGCTTGTCATCGATGGAGGGGAGGGGGATGGTGTCCGGTGTCTGTTCGCTGGAGTTGTCGTAGAGGGCCTTGATTTCCAGGTGGAAGTAGGAGCTGAGCATGTTGCAGAGTTCCTGGGATGGTGTGATGTCTGTGGCTTCGCTGGGGGGTTTGGTGAGTTGTTGTAAGACGTTAAAAAGTTCTTTCGTGTTGGTTACGTTGGTGTGGATCTTGTTCTTGATGAAGGTTCTCTTGTTGACTCTGATGTGCTGGTGGTATTCCTTCAGGGCGCTCCTGTAGTTGTTCAGGGCTTCCGTGGTTCTCAGGTTCCACCAGGTTTTTTCAAGGCATCTGCAGGAGCGCCTTTCTTCTTGGAGTTCTGTGGTGAACCAGGAGGCCTTCTGAGGGCATTCTTTGCCGGGGTGGCGAAGGGGTGCAAGCTTGCCAGCGCAGCTGGAGATCCAGCGGAGGAGTTCTTTGACCGGAGAGTTGGCGTCGGTCGTGGCACAGGGGGTGTCTAGGAGGAGGGTAGTGTTGAGGTGGTCTTCTGTGATCTCGCTCCCGTTCCTTCGCTGCGGGCACGGGGCTGGTTTGGGTGCAGTGGAGGTATTGAAGGTGAAGTGTACGCAGTGGCGATCCATCCAGAGGGCTGCATGGTGTGGCTGAAGTGGATGTTTGTCCCTTCTGCGGATACGTGGTCGAGGGTGTGTCCTGCCCTGTGTGTGCGGGTGGTGACGAGCTGCTTCAGTCCGAGGTTGGAGAGGTTGTTAGGGAGGGTGATGGAGTCGGGGTCACTGTGCTTGTTGAGATGGAAGTTGAGGTCTCCGAGTAGGATGTAGTCCATTGAGGTGAAAGTGTGGGATGCGACGAGGCCGGCAATGGTGATTGCTGCCTGGGTGCCAAGTCCGGGGGGGTCTGTAGGCGAGGCTGCCTCATAGCCTGGTCCTGGGGCTGGCCTGGATCTGGAAGTGGAGTTGTTCTGTATTGGAGTGGGGGTCGCTTGTGCTCGAAGCGGAGAGTTGGAGGAAGGTCTTGTGTGCGATGGCGAGTCCTCCTCCTGGTTGGTGGGGGCGGTCCCTTCTCTGAAGCTTGTATACGTTGGGGATGGCGGTGGCGATGTCGGGGCAGGAGGTTGTGTTGGTACAGGTTTCCGTGAAGAAGGTGACGTCGGGCGAGAGGGTGTCGAGCAGGTCCCAGATCTCTACGGCGTGTCGGTGTAGAGAGCGTATGTTGAGGAGGATGCATGTCAGGGCTTCAGTGGTGCGGCCTTCCATTGGGCTTTCGGCTGTCATAGGTGCGGGGTTGATGTCCATATTAGACAGATGTGACAATGTGAGAAAAGCAAGAATAAACAAGCATTTGCAATGCAATAGGTCTCGCATTTAAGCGAGTTTGAGCTATTGGCATTGTAAATGGCAATTCATTTTATTTATGTTTTGGTTTTTAAAACATAAATAAAAGGCATTGTCATTTATAATGCCAATAGCTTAAACTCGCGTAAATGCTAGACCTATTGCATTGCAAATGCTTGTTTGCTCTCCTATGAAATGGATCCAAAAAAGAAAAACACTTTTTCTGGAAATGTAGTGCAGCCACGGGGTGGAGAGAAATAAAACATTTAAATATGAAAAATAAATAAATAACTAACTAAAGCAAAACAGAGTGGTTGCAAGGCGGCCAGATTTGTTTATTCACACCTAAACACATTAGCACCACTTTACAGTGTTTGCCAGTGAAGCGCTACTTTTGTTTTCTCCTCTCTCTTTTTGAACAGCATTGTTTTCCCTGGGTGGGAAAATGCACTAACTCTTGAAATACTGAAATACCCGCTTGATGGGTGAATTGGAAAACAAAATGTGTACAGCGGCTGTACGATCACGAATGTGGTCTTTTGAAACCATATTGCCTACGTTTTGTAGGGATATAAGCAATGGGCATTAAAACGGGTCCCTTTTGGGCCCTGTAGTCATGACCTTAACTCTTCAGGCAAAAACCCTCACTGAATAATGAGTTGTAAACGGAAAAAGGTATCCATGTTGTTCCTGCTTACATTTCACATGCTTTACTTAATCTTACATTCCCTTATGAGTGTTTGCTTTTTTTAGGATGTTGTTAATTTTTATTTAGGCAGCATATTGCTCTTGTCTAGTGCGTAATTTGAATTGAGTCACATCCAGGTGTTTATAGCAGGTCAGTGCAGTGCAAGTTTCTCTCAGTGGGGCAGTATGGGGTTCAGTGGGGGAGAGGATGTGGCACTGTGGTCAGAGCTGCTGAATTTGGAACTGGGGAACCAAGTTCAGCTTTCATGACCAGTCCACCAGACCACTCTCCCTGAGGGAGCACATTCCCATACTAGACCTTAGAAAGCCCACAATATCTTAAAAGCCCTGGTGCCTTAGCACCAGCAGGTGGACCCTAGCAGTGGCAAATGTGGGTTAACCTTGAAGGCCTGTCCGCCACAATTCATTCTGAAGTTCACCTCCGGTCTTGCAGGCAGGCCTATGAAGCAGCACGCAATGTCATGATAACTCCAGTGATTAATGTTATTAGTAGAGAGAGATGAAGTTTTGTCAAGTGGAGGTTTTGACTCATGGAAAGGAAGAACAGAGGGTTAATGTGCCTGCTGCTAAGAACATGTGCCATGCAGATCACTAAGTACACATAATGTAAATAGGTCAGTGGGTTACTGATTTTGTCAGAGAGACACTATTGTTACTTGCAGTTAATAAGTGAAAATGCGAACCTAGAACACTGAGCTATTAACTGTCATGTAGGAGCTGCATGCAAACTGCAAGGTATAAATTAGAGCGTTATGGTTTTTCCCCAGTCTTTGATTATCCTAATGTTGCAAAGAGGGTTCATTTGGATAGAATTCAATTCTGATTATTAAAGAGAACCCCTGACCATGGTATTACGTTTTACATTCTGAGTTTGTGTTTCTCCAGACCAATCACTATTAAACTATGCTGCCTACTGGTATGGTTGTCATGTGACTCGACTCCTACACCTTGTAGTCCTTTTTCATATGTAACATTTCCTATACAGTGATTTACACATGCACGATTGATTGTCTCTGTGTAAAATGTGTGATGTAAAGTGCTCTGACACCCTACACTGGTATTAGTGGTGCTGTAAATTTTCTGCTACTTTATTATTTTGACATTTTTACACATGCTAACAGTCTCTGCCAAGATGTTTCCTTATTAGTACCAGTGGAACATACAACCGCAGCAGTGAGAAAGGTGACCAGTCAACCTTTGCAAAGGGACCTCCACTTCACAGCAGCACAAGTCACATTTTTTTGTAACTTGTAACATCGTTAGATTATGAAGCAGATGATGTATTATGTGGCAAATATGGCAGAGCCATAATTATGTGGAAAACATTTGCAAACTAGGATATTTTGCCATTCATGTTTGAACTGCTCTTGTGGAAAAAGGTAGGAGAAGTGCTGATGACAGAAACTCCTGGCTGGGAGACAAATGGCTTGCGATTCAACTTTTAAGGATATTTGGGACATTCTGTAATTGGAAACTAATCCCACTTTGTGAATGTATTTAATGTCAATAACTCATATTGCACCATAAATAAACATGTGTATCCATTAGTTAAATTAAATAAGGTAATAAGCTGTAACCGGTTAGTGAAATGGCAAACAAATACTAAAAATTGGGATATTTTTTTCTCTTTCTGCCACACCTCTGATCCCCCCACTGACCCAACCCACAGGTTATTCTCGCCCTGTGATTCTCCGCCCTCAGTTCCCCTACTTTTTTCCCCCACTTCGACCACTGCATGGTACTAATGTCCACCCACTGCCTGGGTGAAGTGGGGTTTCATCACTATATAGCACTAGACCGAATATTACTTGCAGAAGGGCTAGTCCTTGACTATTCTCTTATTTATAATCATCTTTAAGCTTAAGTTTGACCTGATCCTAGATATTGTTTCCACTCTCCACCTCAGGTCCCATCTTCCCTTGACTATTTGTCCTTGCTATTCCCTGAAAGCCAATGCTCAATGAGAAAATAATTTGAAATTCAATGAGCATAGAGTCCAGTTAGTTTTTCTGCTTCCAGGGACAATAGACCCATTTTTTACAAGGATTGCTTTGATGCCCCAGAGTTCCACAGGCCCCAGAAAACTGCCCTGACACATACGTGTAACATTACCAGACGCTGCTTAACCAAATGTAAATATTAATATACGTTTTTAAAGTGATTTAACTTTCTCATTAAGGGGCAAATCATTATAGAAGAATGTGCACCACATTAGGTTAATCTACTACTACATTTGGAGAGTATGATTGCCACAAGTCAAATTAAAGGCGCAACAGTGCTTTGTTCATACGAAGATACCTTTACTGGTGAATTAAACAGGTTAATACCACATTGACTTTTTTCACAGAAATGAGGAAGCCTCTAACAGTAAAACTATGAACATGTTATTTTGTGTGATTCATGTGTCACTCATCTCTCTGGTTAGTTAAAAAAAAATAGAAACAACAATACAAGTAAAGAAAACCATGGATATGAGGCTTGTTCTTTGTTACATGTTCTCACCAGGTAAGCTCCATGTTATATAAATCAAGTCCTTGAGCGTCATGCTAGCACAGTCCCAGACAATCTGTTTTCCCATCTCTCGGTTAACACACGGTTCAAAGGTTCAAAGGTTCAAAATAAGCTTTATTCGATATTTGAACAAATATCATATAAGCATACCTTAATATACATAGTTAAAAAGAAAAAAATAAATGCATTTATATAACAAATGATCAAATTTTCAATTAAGAATTTCATACAAAGATTCATAGAAAATTAAAACGTGTACATTTAAAACCAGATAAAAAACAAATAGGAGTAATCACTATCTCCACATTCAATCTAAAGTTTTCCTACATTTTATCACTAACTTTAAGAACTGTTCCATTATGGTTATCACCTCCTTATCTTCCAGTTCCTGTAGCCGCTCAAAAGCCGTTTTACATGTCCTGATATTCCATCTCTTTAGTAAGGGTAATAATAGGGGTTTTCTCAAAATCCGGTAAAACTTACAAAAGAGGATGGTGTGAATATTAGATAGTTGTGAGATAGTGTCACAGGGACAAAGAGAGGTGATCCGTGACCAGTCATGGATCACCTCTCTTTGTCCCTGTGACACTATCTCACAACAATCTAATATTCACACCATCCTCTTTTGTAAGTTTGTAACGTGCAGAATTAACAATTGCACAGTTAAAACGCATCTGCTCAGGGAGAAAATGGGCACCCAAAGTGTCACAGGCAGAAGACAATGCAAACAGTCCATAAATGGGAAACCGCCGCACATGAACAGACGAAAACGTTTGATCTTTCATTAATATTTATGAAAACAAATTAGTAAATGCAATATCGGTGTGGCGTGCATGTCAATTGCCCATAGTTCAACTCGTTGATGCTTCACATGAGATTAACTTACCTCTTCTGAATCTTTCACGGACATTTCTATACAAAGATGCCTTCTCCATGAAAGTTCAGGTTCGGCACAAGATGTACGATTATGCTGAATATTATGGATGCAAGCAGCTTCCTTCAACATGTGTGCGGTGTCTCAAAGCATCTTTTTTAACGCGCAATAGGAATACTGACTGAGACACATCACGGAGCGCGCGCACATGAACAACACTGGTCAGTTTGATTAGCCAATCACGTTCTCATACCATAGGATTCTTACTATGCCCCCGATGACGAGCGCACTCGCACGCGCCCAGGCTGCTCTCAATCAGTGCTGGGGTTCGTTCAATGTATTCGTGCAAACCTCCCTTGAACACCATTTTAAAAAGAACACTACTCTCCCTGTGGCTTAACAAGAGCCACACGTTTGTTCGTTTCCAAGACATCGTTTTGGGGAAACATATTCTGGAGTCGAAGAATAACAAGTCGGCCTGGAGCGCGCCTTGCAAGAGACGCGGGAGGGCAGGAGCGTGACGCCGTGAGCGTGCACGTTGGCGTTCCCTGAGGCTCGCGCGTTCACAGACCGGTGTCTGATCGTGCACCGGTCTGTATCACTTCGGAGACCTTCACAATGACAATAAGGCTCGCTAGCGGCAGCGCGCTTTGCGCTGCTACGCCAGCGAGCCCTAAAAAATGGCAGACCATAAAGAATACATTAATGAACATAAACCATGTGTGGATGAATGTGATTATTGAGCCATTAACGGTCCTTAAAAATATACCCAATAATTTTCTGTTTGATTTATAAAACAAAAGTGAAATGCAGATAAAAATGAAGACAGCTGTTGTTCTCAGTCCATCGAATTATGATAGAGAAGTAAGCCTCCAGTGTTCAAACCATTGTTTCAACAATGATCTTGGCGGTGATCTGTGGAAGAAAAAAAGTTTTAAGGGGAGCAAACTATCCAGTGGATGGAATTGGGTCTATAATTGAACTGCAAAATGATAGAATGCACTCCAGATCCCAACAATCTTCTTCATTTTTATGATGCAAGGTGGCTGAAAAGAGGAACTAACACTAGCATTTCCAGCAAGCTCTATTTGGCAGTGATCCATGGTAGATATGATAAATGAAGGTTCCAGAAGCTCCAGCATTTTAGCAACCATGTGTAAGGATTAGAGGCCTCCTATAATAATGTGGTTAAAATTCCTTTAATCAGTTCCAACCTGTGTGGTCCACTCAGCCTCATGAGTCAGGACTATATGGCTTACGCACTCAATGCAAAAATGTGTAGTTGCCCATATTGCCAACATCTCTTGAACTATCCTTTTTATGTCCTCTAGGGAAGCTGGTGGGGCCTTGTAAAGAAAAAGATGATGTGACTTAGCTTCACAAGTGGTCACATAGGGATGCATACCTTTCAATATGCTAGGATGGTTACAATCCCTTCTAAAAAGATATATCAAGGAGCTTCACTAAAGCAAAGTTTGACATATTCTTGCAGTTGTCTGTGACGTCAGATACTGTTTAATTTGCTCTTTGGGGATCTCATTGGTCACAGACCAGAAAGATAATTTTAGTATACCTTTGGTACATCTGTAAGTGTATGTTAACTTGACATCAACCTGTAATCTCATCTCATGTCACTACATAGTTTTTGTCACTTACCGTTCAACATACCTTGTGAAGTCCAGTCACAGACCTTCCTTCTTTTCCTGCTTCTCTGAGACATGTACTAGCTCCTTGCAATGCTCCTAAAAGAGAATTACCTAGAAAGGCACATACTCAACCTTTTTGCTACTGTGCCACTTTTAGTGGGCAATTACAGCAGGCGAAACCTCACTTTTACCTGAAAGGGCTCTGGTGGACAGGCCACCACATCTAAAGTTCCTGATGGCAGAGCTAGTGGTGTCTCTACCATTAAAAAACTAGGTGATTTCCTGGAGTCCAACTAGCATGTCAGCATAGATTCTAAGGAGCTCCCATCTACACAGGATCAAAAACTGTTTGGGCCCGATTACGAGTTTAGCTGTGCGGCGGCGTGACCGACCCGCAACCGCACCGCCAAATCCGCGCGAGAACCACCCACTGTATTATGACTTCTTTAGTGATGGCCAGGCGGTTTCTTTGGCGTTTCCACAACAGTACTTACAAAATAGGCACTGCATTGCAAACATCAAAGGAAGTTCCAGCATGGCATGGACAGTGAAGTCCATGCCCTGCTGGAAGAGGGGGTGCATGCACATTGTGGGCTTCCACATGGAGTGAGGCACAACCTTTCTTTCCTCATTGCCGCTGTTTTCATGGAGGAAAGACCTCATGAAATCAGTGGCGGTGAGGGAAGGGTTAAGATGCTTGGGGGACCGCTGAGGTCCTGCCAAGCATATTATTGCCTCAAGCCCGCTGCGACATCGCAAGGGAACGGCGGTTCCCTGGCGGAGTCGGTGGGTCCCAGGGAGCTACGACCTCCAAGGTTGTAATGTGGAGGTCAGAAGACCACCACCGCCGCCGCCCCACCACAAGTCTGGCGGTCCAAGGACCCCCAGACGCGTAATTAGACCCTTATTGTGCAGTCTAGTTTGAAGACAGTGACTCTTCTGCTCCAAGCCCTAGTGTGCCCATATTTCCACTGTCAATCTGCAATCTGTCTTTTTTTGTTATCCAGTATTATAGGGCAGCAAATCCAGTGAAGGAGTGAGAGAGAGAGAGACAGTGGGCATGATACACAAAGGTAAACTGAGACAAAAGTATACACAAAGGATATTTACGAGTAGTAAAGTTAGACATTTGTCTCAGTTTAATTTAAGTTTTGGTCTTAAGTTTAACTGAGACCAAAAGTCTAGTCTCAGCTAAACTTAAACAAAAAAAAGTAAATTAAACTGAGACAAAAGTCTAACTTTACTACTCGTAAATGCCCTTAGTGAATACCGAAAGTCGTAAAATTAGACTTTTGTCTCAGAATACCTTTATGAATCAGGCCCTATGTGTCTTTTTCTTTTTGTAGAGTCTTCTTAATAGTGACCAGATTAGACTATATAATGATGGAAAAATCTGATGGAGCCAACAACCACTGTCTCTGTGAGACCTTCATTCAGGCCTTAGAAGGACCATATTTATACTTTCTGTATTGTTCGTCTGAAATTTGGCTGGATTTCTTGCTGGAACTGCTTCCATTGACAAGGCGAGGACCCTTTCATGAAATATAAGAAATTGAAGTCTGTCCAATTGGCCATGGAGAGATTCGAAACGGTCAGCTATATTTCAGTTTTTAAAACACAATCCCCCAAGACGGGACAGGGGTTCCTTTTGTAAAATAAACAAGAAATGATGTGGAAATTCATTGCCATTTCTTGCAGCATGTGCAGGTTATTTCGTGTTTGTGCTACCATGGTGGACTTGTCAGTTCTAGACAGCAAAAAAGATGTGGATAAGGGGCATATCCAGGCATCCACACCCCCACCTTTCTCCTGAAAAAAGGCATGCTGTGTGTCTTGAATTGCAAATATGCTAAACAAGAGTGGCTACAAACGGAATGTCACTATTCAGTACATAATCATTCCAGGTCATTACGTTTGCAATTAAATATATGTATGATTGTCCTATGGGATCCAGTAGTACACAACTTGTATACAATCTACATGTAAATAAATACACCAACTACAGATATAGCTAAACAAATCAGTTGCATACTGTGATTACCTGCACATAATAGGTAGAACTCAGTTGATGTGAATTCTGCAAAGATAGATGCACTGTAAATAGTCAGCCACATAAAATGTGTAGATAATGGAAATATCCTGCGTGCCGTCAACATCTTCTTTCGGGTTAACTTACACATAAATATGTGTATGATGCATTTGTAAATTTCCAAGCATAACTGCATGATACTGAGTTGTCTGTAATGTTTGTAGCATCATAAACTACAATGGTGCCATGAAGACATATATAAATAATCTATAGTGGAATATGTGCAGTTAAAGGCAGATATAACGGACAGAGGTGTCGCAGCTCATTTAAGATGAATGACAGGTGTGCAAGCAACAAAGAATACATAGTGAAAATATATAATACACCAATTTCTCTATATGCCAGTTGTAATGATCTGTAACAATGTTGTGAATCTACACCCCTTGAGGAAATGTTTGCTTTTTGCTAACATGTTTGCAATATTTGCAGCTTATGTCAAATATATGCAGCTCAATAATATGTGAATAGAAATGTCTCATGAATATGTGCAAATCCCTGACATGAATCCACTCTGATGATGTATGTAACATCTTGTCAATAGAGAACATGCAGATAATAAAATGGAGTCAATTCTATGTTGACTTAAGGAATCTTCACATGTACCACAAACACAGCATTGAGTCTTTCATGCCCTGATTTCCATAGCCCCATATGCACCTACAAGTTTGGTTCATGCCACATCACATCCAACCAGTGGAGTAGAGGTTTGTGCGTGGATTGTTCCGCCATGAGCCCTTTGAGGAGAGGTGTACATATTGCGTCACACCAAATGATTGGTACTTATGTGAATGGCCATGATTGGAATGGCCAGCATCACAAAGTATTTGAGGGTGTTAGTCCAGTTGTAACCTCATCAATGCACCTAACTCCCTCTCAGTTACGTACAGATGGCACAACTTATCAGTAAAAAATATGAGAGAGGACCCCACAAGTTCCAGGGAACAGGGTACTTAAAACACTGAAAGTCAAAGGGCTATCCCTGGAAAGATTTGTGGCCCATTAGATAGAAGAAATGTATGTGAGAAGAAATATAAAATCAGTCCTTTTTCATACATCCTAATTAGGAACCTACATGGAAAATGAGTGACTGGAACAATCTGGAGTATCGGACCAGTAGCCGGTAGGAGTAAAAGAATAAAGAGTTGCATATACAGTCTTTTCCACCAAAAAGAAATGGTAATATGTTACTACCTGCTAAAAATATCTAAATTAAACGAGCAATGGGAATCTACATATGCAAATAAAACCCCATCTATATATTGATTCATCCCCCATTAGATTCAATACTGAATAATATGACTATTTGACAATAGCGTATGATGGAATGCGAGAACCATTGAATACAAGGAACAACCATACTACACACTTAAGAGGTCAGTACATATAAGCTTAGTTGGCCCGAGTGATGTATTAAAGCTGGTCACTTACTACAACATAATGGAGGGACTAGAGATCAGAGATGATAGAAGTTTTGAGTACTATGAACTTATGAAATGTAGCTTGTAGTAGGATAAATATGTAAGAGAAACACAAGTGTTAAGTTTAAGGGACACACCGAAATGTGTGCAATGTTATATGACCCAAGGCAAGTACTACTGATGTAAAGAGACATAATTGCCTGTCAGACTAGGGACCGGTATGTCATATCATGGTGTTGATATTTAATCACAAACATGTACTGACTGATGCTTTTCTAATATACAGAAAGGATAACAGTCGTTTGAACTTGATGACCCCAAACAAATAAACTGTCCTGATGAAGGTGTGACCATATCTGCGGGCTCCAACACCGAAACGTGTCGACGCATTTTTCTATACAGAATTCAAACAAGCCTAGGGGATACTAGAGATATTTTACTGTATAATACTGGAAGTCCCAATGTATTCATGTAAAGGCTATTGAATCGATTAATCTGTAGCAACATTAATTGCTCTATTGAAGATAAGGGGTTTTGTCTTGTTGTGTGTTCTTTCTTATTGATTTGTGATATATTGTATGATTATTCTGGAGGACTAAGAAAAATGTACTTTGTCTTTCATTTTTAATCTGTTGTGTATATGTAATTGTAACATGCTTTTCTTTTAAAAATAACTCTTTTATGTTATGAGATGTCTCTATACCAATGTTTTCAGTAGAATCTAACAGAATTCTTACTGAAATTTTAAATTAATATAACTTTTAATAAAACAGACTGTAAACGTTATGATCTAGTTTGTGACCAGTGATTCTGACAACATATTTAGTGCTTGCTGTGAGTGAATGTGACAAGAGTACAGTATTCTGGTAGTAGTTCTCTTGTCCACAAATCTTTCCAGGGATAGCCCTTTGACTTTCGGCACAACTTATCAGACCAAGAGAATGAGGTGTAAACTGTGCACACAGGATACACCTTCAGAAATGTAAAGGATATCATGCCTGCTGTATTGCAAGCACCATAGTGTATAATGCTCTGTTCATAGTGGTGCCTGGATATTCGTTAGGGTTGTGATATAGTATGCTGTGAGCACAAATCTCAATCAGGCCCACAGGGCCAGATGTACATAAAAGTCAGTATGCAATTCCTAATTGCGCATTTTTGTAATTTGCAATTAGGAAACCGGAAACACTCATATACAAATGTGTCTTAGACACATTTTTCAATTCCCAGTGGGTCCCAAATAGATCTACCTCATTAATATTCATGAGGTAGGTCTTCGCTTTGCGACTCATTGGGAGTGGCCTGCACTCACAGGGATGTTGGCCTTTGTGATCGCTTTTTAAATAATGCAAGATTTTTGTAATGCAGTCTGATTATCTTAAAGGAAAACAGGAAGCATTTCAAAAATAAAAATGAAAAGCTATCTTTTCATTTTTTAACAGCAGGAAGCCTGCTCTTAAAAAATGTTGGCGCCCACATTCCCAAAGGGGAAGTGGTCCCTAGGGGACCCCTTTCCATTTAACCATGGGTTACCACCAATTTGGATTTGGTGGTAACTGATTAATGTTTTGCGACCGAATTCCCGGTCGCACAACATTCCTACATACAAGTGTGACTATGTATTAGGAAGGGATGCCCTTAACAAGCCCCTTCCTAAAAGTGACTCGCAAACCCTATTTGCGATTCAGTAGTAGGTTAAGGAATCTCAAATAGGGCTTGGTACAATAGAAAATGCTTTTCTCTGCTCACAAACGATCCACTTCTGTGAATTGGGCCGTTTGCGAGCAGCAAAAAGATTTGTCTCACAATGTATATGAAATAAATGCAACATACCACATCTGCTCAGAAATGTGCCTAAACACACATAACCCAACAATCATTTATAGCAAATACATAAACATATACAAATCAAATATATTTTACAATGACATTTTACTTTGAGACTATATAAGACTCCTATCTAATAATAATGCAATCATTTAAAGACATTTCCTTCTTGTAATAAATCTATGCACATACTTTGTACATTCTTCTTATCCATATCTAAGGGAATATTCAGCAACCGCAGATTAATGTACAGAAAAGCACCACACACCATTTTGTACATATCTGGCCTCATAATTATTGACAGAATATGTTGAGTGTACATCTTTGGTGGCAGAACTTACTTGGTACTTTCAAGTCATGCAAGGGGTAATTTGTGAAAACATGCATGGCTTACTAAATTCAGGGTAACTTACACAGCTGCTTGTTATGAATCACTGTGAGGAATAAGCGGAAAACAAATCAGGGAGGCCGTATGTATCTCTCAATTTTGGTGTTTTTATTGTAGGCAGACAACGCTCCAAAGAGACAATGTACACAAAACAAAAGTTACTATTCTTAGTTTGGGTTTGGATTCTGTTCTGTCAGGCCTCTTCCATGCACTGATATCCAGGGGCGGATGGTGACATTTGAAAGTGGTGAGGCGCAAACTGATTTGCATACTGCACTGTAGCGAGCGAGCGAGCGAGCGCAAACCCCATAAAAAAGAGAAGAAAAATCGTGCATTTTCAAGCAAATTTTAGAAAGCAGGAAGGTTAATAAAGCAATCGTGAAAGTGCAGTTATTACATTAATAGATGGCATAACATAGGTAGCTGCTTATTCAGTATAACCACAGGGCTTCATACATTCCGTTCTATTACGCTGCTGACACTGACCTATTTACATCATATGCATTTTGTGATCTGCATCAGGTACATGTTCTTTGTAGCAGGCACATTAACCTTCTGCTGCTCTGCGCTTTCCATGAGCCAAAACCTCCACTAGACAAAACTATGATCTCTCTAGGCAGGCACAACGTGGACATTGCCGCAGTACAGTGCACATTGCCGCAGTACAGAATGCTTGAATTAATCTCAGCCAATGGCAATCGCTCGAGCGCATCCGATGGCATCAACTGGAACAACAACAAAGTGTCACCCACTCAGCGCTGGTACGAAAACAGGGCGAGCAGTGTATTCTTGGAGGGAGAAAACCAACTGCGCTGATTCGTGGAATTTATTGTTATACCCAAAAAATGTACTGAAGGTCAGAAGTGCCAGTATTCATGTGAATCCATAGATCGATTCTGCAAGCAGCCTGCACCATCAGAAGACAGGAGAGGCTCTTCTACCATCTGCCTTCCCTTCTTGGCCTGCCAAACCCGGTTCTGTGTGGGAACCCTTGTATTTCAGTGATAGGAGTTCTCCAACAGTAAGACGCCTTCCAACGCGGGCCTCAGTCGTAGGAGGTGTGAGGCCTCGGGTTTTACTTTGAGTCCGGGATGGGAAATCAGCTAGATCACTTGGACAAATCACAGAGCAGATAATGCTGCAGACAGAGGCAGAGGGAAGAGGCAAGCTCCCAAGGCCAAACCCTTGTGCTTGCCCAACCCCATTTTGTGTAAATAGTCCAAGGGTGAGGTGAAATACTAGGCGGGGGCACGTCACCCTTTCCCCTCTCCCGGTCAGAAAGCCTCTTCCTAGTTCAGCTGGATGCAAGGAGGGAGCAATGCATGGCAGCACGCTCGCAGCCAGCATAACCAACCACGTGTGGGTTAGGAGGTTGGTATTGTGGCAGACGGTAGCATTACTGTCACCAATTCACCCCAACCGGAGAGGCAGGTGGACCCTGAAAATCGATCTACTTCCAGTTATCCTTTAGAGACTCTTAATTTTGGGTCAGATGGGACAAAAAATATTCATACTCTAATCATCCCCTGAATGAGGTTTACTGAGCTTGGCCCCAGCCCCATGCCCATGGAATTCTATGCCTTTAACTCCAGCAAAGCATTTGGCTGGCCACTGCTTCCTCCGAGCATCCCTTTCTTTTCAACAATTATGTGGCGCTGCTCACTGCGCCAGAAAGTGCGGCTCGGGTACTACTCCACGGTCATGCGGCTCTCTCCGATATTCCGCATCGGGTGCAGTGCTGTTAAACTTGTTTTTTTAACGTGCCTTTTAATCTTGCCCATTTAAACTTACTCTTTATTTGGGTCTTAAATCTCTGCTCCCACAGACAGTGTAGGAACGCCCATGCTTTAATGTTGTGCTTCCAGTCATGACTGCTGCAATGTTTGTTGTCTTCCTATGGCGGGTGCAGTATCTCATCACTATCACACACTGCCTGGGGGGAGGGGAGGGTGTGCATCAGAGGAGCGTGTGAAGCCCTATGTGAAAGCTGCGCTCATTATGATGTACAGTAGTAGTACACTTACAGGCGTCTCGGATCCGGCAGCGCGGGCGCGGCAAATGGATGTCAGGGCTCTACATCAATATAGCACCTACTGCAGTGCGAGGCCTGGTGGAATGCGGCGCTGGGTGCCCGCAGCCCTATGCTGGCACAGTCACTATTATGTGAGGTGTGTGCTGTGTGCATAGAAACAACGAGCGGGGCTGCCCTGGTTGTGCGGGCGGCCCCGGCCAGGTGGTGACTTCACTTGGGCCTAGTTGCTATGCTGACCCGGCCTTGCGCTTGCAGCATTAGTTACCAGTAGGGTTGTTAGACGAGTAGACTTACTTTTAATTTTTTTCAAAATGACAGCGCAGCCATGCAGGATCTCTCTAGCAGCTATCTCTCGACGACGACACACACATGAGTGAGTGACTGTCTGTGACACCGTCCGTCACGATCACGAGTCGACTAGGCACGGGGCACCAGCACAGCAGACTGTGTCAGGGAAGGATGGGAGCACGTCGGAGCAGCCAGCGTTTCGAAATCAATGGCCAATCACTGCATGGCTTCACATAAAGTCACACAGTGATTGGCCATAGAAAGTGCGGCTGCGGCAGTGTGCCACCACCCACGCGCGGCACCCAATATTGGATTGCTGCGCTGTGGACCAACCAATGCGCCAGGATTGGCTAGGGGGGCACAGTTGCCATCCGCCCTTTCAACCCCGGGGGCTTCAGCCCTGGGGTGCTGTATGAAACAGCACCCCTTGGGTCCCTCTATATGGGAAGAAGACGTAAAGCGCATGTGCGGGCTGATCAAAGGCCCCAAATATATTTGCGCACTGTCTGCTGCAGCTGAGTGTGTGGACTGTCACTCAAGCTGCAGCAACCCAGTCCCACCCCCTGGCTGCCTGGCGCACTACGATTGTAACGAGATTGTTGTCACTCAGTGTCGGGCGGGGCGCGGGGGCGTGAGGAACAGCGCTGTCAGCGCATTAGCGCAATCCATAATGAAGAATCTGAATCAGTAATTTATGCAGTGCTTGACGCGGTGCGTCCACGGTCCACGAGGCTTAGTGGGGCTTCGCCCCTACGCCCCCTTCTCTTTTCTTTTCTTCTCTTTGGTTTCAGGTCCAGTCTCCAGTGGCGTGGCGTCCCCGGGTCATCATGAGAAAAGACAAGGAAAGCACGGTAAGTACTGTGGTCTGTCTTGTGGGTTGACCATGACAGATACCGTCACCACACCTGGTAGTGTGCAGAAAAAAATCTGAATCTCTTTGCGTTGCGAGCTTTCAACGTTCAGTTTCTTGAAAAAAAAATAGAGAAATGATAAGTGGAGGAAAGGTGAAATGTATAAAAAAAAGATATCATGCAGTTTATCTTTCTGGTATATTATATCACTTAGATGTCTTTGGTCTGTCTGTGGTACCCTTTTGGCGTTTTCCCTTGAACCACCTTTCTATACTCCATCTCTTGGGGAATATACTCTCTTGAGTTTATATTTTGGCAAACCTTCGTTTTTTCTACTTTATTTCTACTAAAGGCATTCCTATTGAAGTCTCTACTGGTCTCTCAGTATTTTTGTTTCTTTTCTGTACTGGTCCTCCCCTCCCCCTTCTGCGTTATGTTAGGTCTTCTTTTATATGCCACTACCTCTCTCTGTGCTATCTTTGAAGCTCCCTCTCCCACCCCGACCACATACCGTGAATGGCTGCAACTCTCCTGAGTTGCGGCGGGGAACTCAAACTTCCCGGGGATGACCACCACTCCTTGCTCCACGTCTCAGGAGTGTCGTCCTCACGCGTTGCGTTTTGTTCCCTGGCTGCTGGAAACTGTGGTCTGTCTCCGTTTTCAGGATCGGTGTCTTCCCCTTCCTCGCCTCTGCCGCACTGAACCTGTGCTCCGCCTTCTCTTCTCAAGTCTTCCTGGTTTCGCCTTTTTACCTCTGCCTCCAACCCGTACGTCCCTCCCTCCTGGTCCGTGCTTCCTGGTGATTGGCCTTGTCTGACCACGGGTTTGCCTGTTCTCATCATCGGTGATTCTCTTTCGGCTTGTGTAACTCTCTCCTCTTTGCATTCACAGAAGTCGGGCCATCGGAGTGTTTTTTTGGGCTGGAGAGGAAAAGGTGAGTGAGGATAGGTTATGGATATTAGGTTGGAATCTGGTGGGTGGATTGTGCTGATCTCGAGGGGTAGGCATGGCCCTTCTTTACATTCCCCCACCCTAACAGTCTTGCTTGCAAGGGGGGATTCCATGGGGTAGCGAGACAGATAATCAGCATTAAGCTAATTTTTCCATTTCCTGTGATGGGTACTGAATCTGAAAGGCTGTAATGCAAAGAACCATCTTAATATTTGGTCATTGGCCCTTTGTTGCGAGATAGCCACTCTAATGGAGCATGATCAGTATATAAGATGAATTCCTTCCCTTCCAGATAGTATCATAGAGATTCAATAGCCTATTTAACGGCCAGGGCTTCCTTCTCTATTACAGCATAGTGTCTTCCTAGTGGAAGCAATTTCCAGCTAATATATATTACTGGTCTTTGGATGTCTGTTTGGGATAGAACTGCCCCTAAACCGTGCTCTGATGCACCAGTTTGTAAAATGAACGGTTTATTGTAATTTGGGCTGAGAATGACTGATTCGGATGTAAGGCTGCGTTTTAGTTGATGGAAGGTGCAAAGAGTCACAGGTGAGGGAGTCTTTAGCTCTTTTTCAGTTTTTCTGTCCTTCTTTACCTAATCTGTTAGAGGGGCCGCTATTTGGGAAAATCTGGAACAAAGCGTCTCAAATAACCTAAGACACCTAGGAAGGCTCTTAGGTCCTTATTTGTCTTCGGAAAGGGTAGATCTGCTATGGCTGCAACTTTTTATGTAACCCTCTCCCAAAAGGTACCTCAGGTACTACACTGATTTCGCTGCGATGCAGCTTTTTCTTGGGTTAATTGTTAGTCCTCTCCCTCTAGAGCTTGGATAACCCTAGTTAGGTGTATCAAATGTTGTTCCCAAGACAAATTGTGAATAATAATGTTGTCTATACAGGCAGCTGCAAACGTGTTATAAATCTTAGGAAAGTCGCCTGGGCCCAATGTAGACTAAAGGGCAAGACAGTAAAATGGTATAACCTCCCAGGTGCGGAAAAGGTTGTCCTTTCCTTGTCTTGTGCTCTTAGTGGCACCTGCCAATAGGCTTTACAAAGATTGAGAGTACTGAAATACTGGGCCTCACCTAACCTCTCTATCATTTCATCCACTTGGGAGTGGGTATGAATCAAATTGCGATATTTTATTGACCTCACGAAAGTCAATGCAGAATCTTATTGACCCGTCAGGTTTAGAAATAATAACAACTGGGGAGTTCCATTCACTGGTGGAAGGTTCTATAACCCCCATTTTAAGCATCTGTTGTATCTCGTTTTAAACAGCCTCTCAACAAGATTCTGGTATTCGATAGGGACGTTGTTTTCCCTTTTTCCCTGGAAGAGTGCAGATTGGGTGTTCTATAATTGATGTTCTCCCTGGAATTAGAGAAAATATTAGAGAAAATACTGACTGATAGCGTTGTAAACATAAGTCTATTTCTCGTTTCTGATAATCTGTTAGATCAGGATCTATACTTTGTTGATATAGGGGTGAGGGTTCCACATTGATACTCAATAAAGCAGTACTACAAAAACAGCTCTGCACTCAAGTGTTAAGGTAAAATCCTAATTAGTATTTTACCTTACGACTTGAGGGCAGAGCCGTTTTTGTGGTTTTGTGTTTAGGGGATTTCTTCCTCATTATTGGAGACGCAGGAGGGTCACGTTCCTTGCTCATTGCACCACACCTTCCATCCAACTGCCATTATACTAGACTGACTGGTGCAGGCTCTTAGTGCCTTGACCTTTTCCTGTGCTTTCCTGTGCTTTCCTATTAACTCAATAAAGCAGGTGTAGCTCCTTCCCCTTTCTTTAACAGATTAATATGGAAGATCTGAGTATTGGTTTTCTTGTCTGGGTCCATCTCCAAGCGGTAGGTGACCAGGGTCACTTGTTCCATTACCCGATATGGGCCTTGCCATTGACCTAATATCTTGTGATCAGAGGTGGTCATCATAAGCAAGACCAGGTCTCCTACATCAAGGGTCCTTTTGTTAGCTTTTTTGTCATACTGTTTTTTTGGGATGGCTCTGTGCTGTGTGTAAGAGAGGAGCTGGAGTGTGAGATTGTTTGCATTTTCAAATTTGTTTGTTTTGTAAAAGGTACTGTATGCATTGCATCTGTCTTTTTTGTCTGTTATCCTGTCTTGCATATTGTGTAATGTTTGTCTGTTTTTTAGGGGAATTATAGTTCGGGCTGTAAAGGGGAGTATGGGGTGTGTGTTATTTCTAAAATTTACAGTCTTTACTTTGTTAAGATAAATGATACTTACGAATCGTGAATGTTGATATAGCCTGGATATATAAAAATCGAGTCTAAGTGAAAAGCAGATGGTATTGGTACAATTTAATTTTTTATGGTAAGAGATTTCTATTATATATATATATATATTTCTAAGTAGGCATAAAATCGGTCCTAAAAGGGAGATATACAAGCAAAAATGACTTGTGTTGTTTTAATTTTTTTTTTATATAGAACGCAAAAAATTATGGTTTTGAATTTGGCTTCAACTGTTTGATATTGAAAGGAAGGACAGCTTAGGGTGAGTCCTGGTTTTAATATTAGGTGTTGGTAAAAAAAAAATTCTTTCCTTTGAACATAGTTATACCTATGTATTACACTGGTGTATAAGATTATATAATATTTTTGAAGGTTGACTATAAGTGTTTAGTTTGGGATTAATGTTATGTTTTTTTAGGTGCATGTTTCTTTCCTTTGCTTTTTGGTTGCACGTATGGGTATTTTTGGTTATTATGGTTTATCCTTTTCCCCTTCTTTCTTTCTTTCTCTCACTATATTCTTTGATATGGTTTTTCTTTATTGGTTTTATTATCTTTCATGATTCTTTGGTGATGTTATTTAAAAACTGGACTTGGCTTCCCTATATAGGGGGATTATAATTGGGTACATATTTGTTGTTGCAACCCTGAGGAAGTCATCGGGTTACGTCCTTTGACGAAACACGTGTTGGCGTTTGGCTTTTGTGCATATTGTCAAGACTGTACTGGTGTACCTACAAGTCTTCATGAACACCTATGGAATAAGAAAATAAAAAAAGTTGAAATTATGACTTCGGACTTAATTGGCAATGTCACTCAATTACAATGTGATGTTAATGAACTACATGCAGCCCGCAAGTTCATGGCGCTAAAACTGGACGATTATGAAGAGCGTCTTCGACGAAACAACTTGCGAATCCTAGGGATGCACGAAAAAGCGGAAGGGCAAACCCGGGATCTATTTGTGGAAGACCTAATATTGAATCATTTACAACCCAAAGGTCTCAGTAAATTCTTTTTTGTAGAGCGGGCTCATCGGGTCCCGGGTGGACGTCCAAAGCCGGGAGCTTCCCCACGCACGATGTTTGCGAGAGTCCCCAACTTCGGCGATAGAGACGTGATCCTCCAAAATGCACGAAAAATCCCCCACTTAGATATGACAATGCCGCGATCACCTTCTCCCTGCATTTTACGCAGGAGGTGCAGAAATGGAGACGAACATTCCTAGGGGTCAAGAAGAAACTACGGGAAGGTGGCTTTAAATACGCAATGCTGTTCTCAGCAAAACTTTGTGTTGAGGTGGATGGGAGGGCCTGGTTTTTCGAACAACCGGAGATGGCCTCGGACTGGCTGGAGAGACGGTTAGGCCGGCAATCCGACAACCGACGCAATTGCGGCGATTCTTCTCCCCAGAACCAGTAGTAACAGCCCTGCCTACATGAAAACGCTCCAGCTGATTTTTGTAATACAGTCTGATTATCTTAAAGGAAAACAGGAAGCATTTCAAAAATAAAAATGAAAAGCTATCTTTTCATTTTTTAACAGCAGGAAGCCTGCTCTTAAAAAATGTTGGCGCCCACATTCACAAAGGGGAAGTGGTCCCTAGGGGACCCCTTTCCATTTAACCATGGGTTACCACCAATTTGGATTTGGTGGTAACTGATTAATGTTTTGCGACCGAATTCCCGGTCGCACAACATTCCTACATACAAGTGTGACTATGTATTAGGAAGGGATGCCCTTAACAAGCCCCTTCCTAAAAGTGACTCGCAAACCCTATTTGCGATTCAGTAGTAGGTTAAGGAATCTCAAATAGGGCTTGGTACAATAGAAAATGCTTTTCTCTGCTCACAAACGATCCACTTCTGTGAATTGGGCCGTTTGCGAGCAGCAAAAAGATTTGTCTCACAATGTATATGAAATAAATGCAACATACCACATCTGCTCAGAAATGTGCCTAAACACACATAACCCAACAATCATTTATAGCAAATACATAAACATATACAAATCAAATATATTTTACAATGACATTTTACTTTGAGACTATATAAGACTCCTATCTAATAATAATGCAATCATTTAAAGACATTTCCTTCTTGTAATAAATCTATGCACATACTTTGTACATTCTTCTTATCCATATCTAAGGGAATATTCAGCAACCGCAGATTAATGTACAGAAAAGCACCACACACCATTTTGTACATATCTGGCCTCATAATTATTGACAGAATATGTTGAGTGTACATCTTTGGTGGCAGAACTTACTTGGTACTTTCAAGTCATGCAAGGGGTAATTTGTGAAAACATGCATGGCTTACTAAATTCAGGGTAACTTACACAGCTGCTTGTTATGAATCACTGTGAGGAATAAGCGGAAAACAAATCAGGGAGGCCGTATGTATCTCTCAATTTTGGTGTTTTTATTGTAGGCAGACAACGCTCCAAAGAGACAATGTACACAAAACAAAAGTTACTATTCTTAGTTTGGGTTTGGATTCTGTTCTGTCAGGCCTCTTCCATGCACTGATATCCAGGGGCGGATGGTGACATTTGAAAGTGGTGAGGCGCAAACTGATTTGCATACTGCACTGTAGCGAGCGAGCGATGCGAGCGAGCGCGAACCCCATAAAAAAGAGAAGAAAAATCGTGCATTTTCAAGCAAATTTTAGAAAGCAGGAAGGTTAATAAAGCAATCGTGAAAGTGCAGTTATTACATTAATAGATGGCATAACATAGGTAGCTGCTTATTCAGTATAACCACAGGGCTTCATACATTCCGTTCTATTACGCTGCTGACACTGACCTATTTACATCATATGCATTTTGTGATCTGCATCAGGTACATGTTCTTTGTAGCAGGCACATTAACCTTCTGCTGCTCTGCGCTTTCCATGAGCCAAAACCTCCACTAGACAAAACTATGATCTCTCTAGGCAGGCACAACGTGGGCATTGCCGCAGTACAGTGCACATTGCCGCAGTACAGAATGCTTGAATTAATCTCAGCCAATGGCAATCGCTCGAGCGCATCCGATGGCATCAACTGGAACAACAACAAAGTGTCACCCACTCAGCGCTGGTACGAAAACAGGGCGAGCAGTGTATTCTTGGAGGGAGAAAACCAACTGCGCTGATTCGTGGAATTTATTGTTATACCCAAAAAATGTACTGAAGGTCAGAAGTGCCAGTATTCATGTGAATCCATAGATCGATTCTGCAAGCAGCCTGCACCATCAGAAGACAGGAGAGGCTCTTCTACCATCTGCCTTCCCTTCTTGGCCTGCCAAACCCGGTTCTGTGTGGGAACCCTTGTATTTCAGTGATAGGAGTTCTCCAACAGTAAGACGCCTTCCAACGCGGGCCTCAGTCGTAGGAGGTGTGAGGCCTCGGGTTTTACTTTGAGTCTGGGATGGGAAATCAGCTAGATCACTTGGACAAATCACAGAGCAGATAATGCTGCAGACAGAGGCAGAGGGAAGAGGCAAGCTCCCAAGGCCAAACCCTTGTGCTTGCCCAACCCCATTTTGTGTAAATAGTCCAAGGGTGAGGTGAAATACTAGGCGGGGGCACGTCACCCTTTCCCCTCTCCCGGTCAGAAAGCCTCTTCCTAGTTCAGCTGGATGCAAGGAGGGAGCAATGCATGGCAGCACGCTCGCAGCCAGCATAACCAACCACGTGTGGGTTAGGAGGTTGGTATTGTGGCAGACGGTAGCATTACTGTCACCAATTCACCCCATCCGGAGAGGCAGGTGGACCCTGAAAATCGATCTACTTCCAGTTATCCTTTAGAGACTCTTTATTTTGGGTCAGATGGGACAAAAAATGATCATACTCTAATCATCCCCTGAATGAGGTTTACTGAGCTTGGCCCCAGCCCCATGCCCATGGAATTCTATGCCTTTAACTCCAGCAAAGCATTTGGCTGGCCACTGCTTCCTCCGAGCATCCCTTTCTTTTCAACAATTATGTGGCGCTGCTCACTGCGCCAGAAAGTGCGGCTCGGGTACTACTCCACGGTCATGCGGCTCTCTCCGATATTCCGCATCGGGTGCAGTGCTGTTAAACTTGTTTTTTTAACGTGCCTTTTAATCTTGCCCATTTAAACTTACTCTTTATTTGGGTCTTAAATCTCTGCTCCCACAGACAGTGTAGGAACGCCCATGCTTTAATGTTGTGCTTCCAGTCATGACTGCTGCAATGTTTGTTGTCTTCCTATGGCGGGTGCAGTATCTCATCACTATCACACACTGCCTGGGGGGAGGGGAGGGTGTGCATCAGAGGAGCGTGTGAAGCCCTATGTGAAAGCTGCGCTCATTATGATGTACAGTAGTAGTACACTTACAGGCGTCTCGGATCCGGCAGCGCGGGCGCGGCAAATGGATGTCAGGGCTCTACATCAATATAGCACCTACTGCAGTGCGAGGCCTGGTGGAATGCGGCGCTGGGTGCCCGCAGCCCTATGCTGGCACAGTCACTATTATGTGAGGTGTGTGCTGTGTGCATAGAAACAACGAGCGGGGCTGCCCTGGTTGTGCGGGCGGCCCCGGCCAGGTGGTGACTTCACTTGGGCCTAGTTGCAATGCTGACCCGGCCTTGCGCTTGCAGCATTAGTTACCAGTAGGGTTGTTAGACGAGTAGACTTACTTTTAATTTTTTTCAAAATGACAGCGCAGCCGTGCAGGATATCTCTTGCAGCTATCTCTCGACGACGACACACACATGAGTGAGTGACTGTCTGTGACACCGTCCGTCACGATCACGAGTCGACTAGGCACGGGGCACCAGCACAGCAGACTGTGTCAGGGAAGGATGGGAGCACGTCGCAGCAGCCAGCGTTTCGAAATCAATGGCCAATCACTGCATGGCTTCACATAAAGTCACACAGTGATTGGCCATAGAAAGTGCGGCTGCGGCAGTGTGCCACCACCCACGCGCGGCACCCAATATTGGATTGCTGCGCGGTGGACCAACCAATGCGCCAGGATTGGCTAGGGGGGCACAGTTGCCATCCGCCCTTTCAACCCCGGGGGCTTCAGCCCTGGGGTGTTGTATGAAACAGCACCCCTTGGGTCCCTCTATATGGGAAGAAGACGTAAAGCGCATGTGCGGGCTGATCAAAGGCCCCAAATATATTTGCGCACTGTCTGCTGCAGCTGAGTGTGTGGACTGTCACTCAAGCTGCAGCAACCCAGTCCCACCCCCTGGCTGCCTGGCGCACTACGATTGTAACGAGATTGTTGTCACTCAGTGTCGGGCGGGGCGCGGGGGCGTGAGGAACAGCGCTGTCAGCGCATTAGCGCAATCCATAATGAAGAATCTGAATCAGTAATTTATGCAGTGCTTGACGCGGTGCGTCCACAGTCCACGAGGCTTAGTGGGGCTTCGCCCCTACGCCCCCTTCTCTTTTCTTTTCTTCTCTTTGGTTTCAGGTCCAGTCTCCAGTGGCGTGGCGTCCCCGGGTCATCATGAGAAAAGACAAGGAAAGCACGGTAAGTACTGTGGTCTGTCTTGTGGGTTGACCATGACAGATACCGTCACCACACCTGGTAGTGTGCAGAAAAAAATCTGAATCTCTTTGCGTTGCGAGCTTTCAACGTTCAGTTTCTTGAAAAAAAAAAGAGAGAAATGATAAGTGGAGGAAAGGTGAAATGTATAAAAAAAAGATATCATGCAGTTTATCTTTCTGGTGTATTATATCACTTAGATGTCTTTGGTCTGTCTGTGGTACCCTTTTGGCGTTTTCCCTTGAACCACCTTTCTATACTCCATCTCTTGGGGAATATACTCTCTTGAGTTTATATTTTGGCAAACCTTCGTTTTTTCTACTTTATTTCTACTAAAGGCATTCCTATTGAAGTCTCTACTGGTCTCTCAGTATTTTTGTTTCTTTTCTGTACTGGTCCTCCCCTCCCCCTTCTGCGTTATGTTAGGTCTTCTTTTATATGCCACTACCTCTCTCTGTGCTATCTTTGAAGCTCCCTCTCCCACCCCCGACCACATACCGTGAATGGCTGCAACTCTCCTGAGTTGCGGCGGGGAACTCAAACTTCCCGGGGATGACCACCACTCCTCGCTCCACGTCTCAGGAGCGTCGTCCTCACGCGTTGCGCTTTGTTCCTTGGCTGCTGGAAACCGTGGTCTGTCTCCGTTTTCAGGATCGGTGTCTTCCCCTTCCTCGCCTCTGCCGCACTGAACCTGTGCTCTGCCTTCTCTTCTCAAGTCTTCCTGGTTTCGCCTTTTTACCTCTGCCTCCAACCCGTACGTCCCTCCCTCCTGGTCCGTGCTTCCTGGTGATTGGCCTTGTCTGACCACGGGTTTGCCTGTTCTCATCATCGGTGATTCTCTTTCGGCTTGTGTAACTCTCTCCTCTTTGCATTCACAGAAGTCGGGCCATCGGAGCGTTTTTTTGGGCTGGAGAGGAAAAGATGAGTGAGGGTAGGTTATGGATATTAGGTTGGAATCTGGTGGGTGGATTGGGCTGATCTCGAGGGGTAGGCATGGCCCTTCTTTACATTCCCCTACCCTAACAGTCTTGCTTGCAAGGGGGGATTCCATGGGGTAGCGAGACAGATAATCAGCATTAAGCTAATTTTTCCATTTCCTGTGATGGGTACTGAATCTAAAAGGCTGTAATGCAAAGAACCATCTTAATATTTGGTCATTGGCCCTTTGTTGCGAGATAGCCACTCTAATGGAGCATGATCAGTATATAAGATGAATTCCCTCCCTTCCAGATAGTATCATAGAGATTCAATAGCCTATTTAACGGCCAGGGCTTCCTTCTCTATTACAGCATAGTGTCTTCCTAGTGGAAGCAATTTCCAGCTAATATATATTACTGGTCTTTGGATGTCTGTTTGGGATAGAACTGCCCCTAAACCGTGCTCTGATGCACCAGTTTGTAAAATGAACGGTTTATTGTAATTTGGGCTGAGAATGACTGATTCGGATGTAAGGCTGCGTTTTAGTTGATGGAAGGTGCAAAGAGTCACAGGTGAGGGAGTCTTTAGCTCTTTTTCAGTTTTTCTGTCCTTCTTTAACTAATCTGTTAGAGGGGCCGCTATTTGGGAAAATCTGGAACAAAGCGTCTCAAATAACCTAAGACACCTAGGAAGGCTCTTAGGTCCTTATTTGTCTTCGGAAAGGGTAGATCTGCTATGGCTGCAACTTTTTATGTAACCCTCTCCCAAAAGGTACCTCAGGTACTACACTGATTTCGCTGCGATGCAGCTTTTTCTTGGGTTAATTGTTAGTCCTCCCCCTGTAGAGCTTGGATAACCCTAGTTAGGTGTATCAAATGTTGTTCCCAAGACAAATTGTGAATAATAATGTTGTCTATACAGGCAGCTGCAAACGTGTTATAAATCTTAGGAAAGTCGCCTGGGCCCAATGTAGACTAAAGGGCAAGACAGTAAAATGGTATAACCTCCCAGGTGCGGAAAAGGTTGTCCTTTCCTTGTCTTGTGCTCTTAGTGGCACCTGCCAATAGCCTTTACAAAGATTGAGAGTACTGAAATACTGGGCCTCACCTAACCTCTCTATCATTTCATCCACTTGGGAGTGGGTATGAATCAAATTGCGATATTTTATTGACCTCACGAAAGTCAATGCAGAATCTTATTGACCCGTCAGGTTTAGAAATAATAACAACTGGGGAGTTCCATTCACTGGTGGAAGGTTCTATAACCCCCATTTTAAGCATCTGTTGTATCTCGTTTTAAACAGCCTCTCAACAAGATTCTGGTATTCGATAGGGACGTTGTTTTCCCTTTTTCCCTGGAAGAGTGCAGATTGGGTGTTCTATAATTGATGTTCTCCCTGGAATTAGAGAAAATATTAGAGAAAATACTGACTGATAGCGTTGTAAACATAAGTCTATTTCTCGTTTCTGATAATCTGGTAGATCAGGATCTATACTTTGTTGATATAGGGGTGAGGGTTCCACAATGATACTCAATAAAGCAGAACTACAAAAACAGCTCTGCACTCAAGTGTTAAGGTAAAATCCTAATTAGTATTTTACCTTACAACTTGAGGGCAGAGCCGTTTTTGTGGTTTTGTGTTTAGGGGATTTCTTCCTCATTATTGGAGACGCAGGAGGGTCACGTTCCTTGCTCATTGCACCACACCTTCTATCCAACTGCCATTATACTAGACTGACTGGTGCAGGCTCTTAGTGCCTTGACCTTTTCCTGTGCTTTCCTGTGCTTTCCTATTAACTCAATAAAGCAGGTTTAGCTCCTTCCCCTTTCTTTAACAGATTAATATGGAAGATCTGAGTATTGGTTTTCTTTTCTGGGTCCATCTCCAAGCGGTAGGTGACCGGGGTCACTTGTTCCATTACCTGATATGGGCCTTGCCTTTGACCTAATATCTTGTGATCAGAGGTGGTCATCATAAGCAAGACCAGGTCTCCTACATCAAGGGTCCTTTTGTTAGCTTTTTTGTCATACTGTTTTTTTGGGATGGCTCTGTGCTGTGTGTAAGAGAGGAGCTGGAGTGTGAGATTGTTTGCATTTTCAAATTTGTTTGTTTTGTAAAAAGTACTGTATGCATTGCATCTGTCTTTTTTGTCTGTTATCCTGTCTTGCATATTGTGTAATGTTTGTCTGTTTTTTAGGGGAATTATAGTTCGGGCTGTAAAGGGGAGTTTGGGGTGTGTGTTATTTCTAGAATTTACAGTGTTTACTTTGTTAAGATAAATGATACTTACGAATCGTGAATGTTGATATAGCCTGGATATATAAAAATCGAGTCTAAGTGAAAAGCAGATGGTATTGGTACAATTTAATTTTTTATGGTAAGAGATTTCTATTATATATATATATATATTTCTAAGTAGGCATAAAATCGGTCCTAAAAGGGAGATATACAAGCAAAAATGACTTGTGTTGTTTTAATTTTTTTTTTATATAGAACGCAAAAAATTATGGTTTTGAATTTGGCTTCAACTGTTTGATATTGAAAGGAAGGACAGCTTAGGGTGAGTCCTGGTTTTAATATTAGGTGTTGGTAAAAAAAAAATTCTTTCCTTTGAACATAGTTATACCTATGTATTACACTGGTGTATAAGATTATATAATATTTTTGAAGGTTGACTATAAGTGTTTAGTTTGGGATTAATGTTATGTTTTTTTAGGTGCATGTTTCTTTCCTTTGCTTTTTGGTTGCACGTATGGGTATTTTTGGTTATTATGGTTTATCCTTTTCCCCTTCTTTCTTTCTTTCTCTCACTATATTCTTTGATATGGTTTTTCTTTATTGGTTTTATTATCTTTCATGATTCTTTGGTGATGTTATTTAAAAACTAGACTTGGCTTCCTTATATAGGGGGATTATAATTGGGTACATATTTGTTGTTGCAACCCTGAGGAAGTCATCGGGTTACGTCCTTTGACGAAACACGTGTTGGCGTTTGGCTTTTGTGCATATTGTCAAGACTGTACTGGTGTACCTACAAGTCTTCATGAACACCTATGGAATAAGAAAATAAAAAAAAGTTGAAATTATGACTTCGGACTTACTTGGCGATGTCACTCAATTACAATGTGATGTTAATGAACTACATGCAGCCCGCAAGTTCATGGCGCTAAAACTGGACGATTATGAAGAGCGTCTTCGACGAAACAACTTGCGAATCCTAGGGATGCACGAAAAAGCGGAAGGGCAAACCCGGGATCTATTTGTGGAAGACCTAATATTGAATCATTTACAACCCAAAGGTCTCAGTAAATTCTTTTTTGTAGAGCGGGCTCATCGGGTCCCGGGTGGACGTCCAAAGCCGGGAGCTTCCCCACGCACGATGTTTGCGAGAGTCCCCAACTTCGGCGATAGAGACGTGATCCTCCAAAATGCACGAAAAATCCCCCACTTAGATATGACAATGCCGTGATCACCTTCTCCCTGCATTTTACGCAGGAGGTGCAGAAATGGAGACGAACATTCCTAGGGGTCAAGAAGAAACTACGGGAAGGTGGCTTTAAATACGCATTGCTGTTCTCAGCAAAACTTTGTGTTGAGGTGGATGGGAGGGCCTGGTTTTTCGAACAACCGGAGATGGCCTCGGACTGGCTGGAGAGCCGGTTAGGCCGGCAATCCGACAACCGACGCAATTGTGGCGATTCTTCCCCCCGGAACCAGTAGTAACAGCCCTGCCTACATGAAAACGCTCCAGCTGATTTGGACAGATCTATAGCCACAATGGGACAGGTATCTGGAACACTTCTTAGGGGGCGGCTGTGCGAGGGTGCACACCCATATCTGTCACATTCACGATGGGGTGAGACTCTGCCTGGGGGACCACATTGCTCCTACGAGAAGGGGTGAGGGTGGCGGGGCGTGGTACCCCACACAGTTCTTCTTTTAGTACCAGTTAGGGCGACAGGCACTCTGCTAGTTACACATTGGTAATTTAAGGCCCAAAGGGCAGGGCAGCAGGGAGGGGGGGTTGTTGGGTTGGGGATTTGTATTTGTTGTTTTTTGTTAGTTTTCTTATCGACCATCTATGTTGCTAGCATAACAGACGCTATGAAGCTCTTAATTAGTTATAATGCATTCACAGTGGGATAAAAGTGCCAGAATTGTGAGGTGGAATGTCAACGGGCGAGGCAACAAGATCAAACGCAGTATAGTATTGCAATATATCAAGATACAGTCCCCTGACATTGTCCTTCTCCAGGAGACACACTTGATAGGGCATTCATGCAACGCAATGTGCACATGGGGATACAAGTTAGTAGCACATGCGGGGTTCACAACTAGCTCGAGAGAAGTAGGCATTATGGTAAAAAATCACATTTCCTCTTAGTGTGAGCTCCTCTTGGGCAGATAATAAAGGCCACTATATAGGTCTTACAGGAATGTGGGAGGGGCGCACCATTACACTATTATCTTTTTATGTGCCACCCGGCCTCCAATCTACTACATTCCAGGACCTGGCATTGTTCTTCTTTCACTGCCACATGGGCTGTTAATATTAGGGGGTGATTTTAATTCGGTGGTATCAGGTAGACTTGATCACCATCTCCCACATAGGATGGGGTCCTCCACTAGATGGCTGCCAGACTTCCTTGAGACTTTGGGGTTGGCATACATACAACCCTGAAAAAATACAACATACCTTTCATTCTGGGACCCATAATAGCCTCTCCAGACTGGACTATACTTTGGTCCCCAGCCCACAAATTTCACAAATCCACAAAATCAGACATCTGGCATGGGGTATTTCTGATCACTCACCGGTATGGGCACAAATACTCTTAGATCAGGTGAAGGTGGGTAGACTTGTCCCTATCACTCCCTGGCATCTCTGCAAGCCCAAGATCCGAAAGGCCCTCATCAAGGCGATCGATAACTATTTTGGTGAAAATTAGGGCACAGTGAACTCCTCCCAAACACTTTGGGAAGCTTTTAATTCAGTAATTAGAGGTGAGGCTTTTTCTTTAATATCGGGGCAGAAGACAGATCGGCAAAAAGAGATATCTGATGTAGAAAACGAGATGTGTCGCCTAGAAAGGGAATTGGAATCCATGCCCACTCCAGAATCACTCCACTCACTCAGCCTTAAACAGGATGAAGATAGAGCACTGGCGATCCACAAAGCCCAAACTTTAGGGAGGGAGAAATTCGGTAAAATATACGATCTGGGAGACAAGGCAGGGAAATTAATAGCCTAGCTTGATAAAAAGGAATGGGCGAGCAGGCTGGTCCCGATGCTGCGAGACGCCGATAACACGGGCGTAACAGATCCCCAAGAAATTGTAAGTTGTTTTGCTCTGCACTTTGCCGGGATATGCACCTCTGTAGCACCCTATACTGGTGTAGACTCTTCTGAATTATTGAAAGATATAGCGCTTCCTACACTTTCACTATCAGATCAACAGCTACTACATAGCACACGCACAGCGGACAAGATTGCACAGACAACAAGGTCACTGAGTTCAGTGAAGGCCTTAGGCCCTAACGGCATCCCTATCGAATTATACAAACTCCGACCGGACAAGTTAGCCCCATATTGAAAAGCCATATTTGAAGAAAGCATCGAGAGGGGGGAACTACCACAGGACCAATGAATTGCCATCATTGTAACTATCCATAAGGAGGTTAAGCCCAAAAAGACCAATTTCACTCCTCAACGCCGAACCCAAGATTCTTGCTAAGGTACTGGCCAATCAATTAGTTAAAATCATATCGAGCCCTGTCCACCCGGATCAATCCACCTTTATCCCACACCGGAACACAGCACTAAACCTACGCAGAGTCCATGGTGTCTTGGGACGAGCGGCAACGATACAGGAACCAGCCATACTAGTATCCTTGGATGCATCCATGGCATTCGATACAATTGAATGGCCCTATCTTATGGCTGTGCTTCAGAAAATGGGGTTTGGACCAGGTTTCATCCAATGGGTATGTCTCTTGTATGCGATGCCCTTGGCACAAGCTGTGGTTAATAATAAAAAGTCTGACACATTCACCCTTAGTCGAGGAGCCCTCTTGTATGCGATGCCCTTGGCACAAGCTGTGGTTAATAATAAAAAGTCTGACACATTCACCCTTAGTCGAGGAGCCCATCAGGGATGCCCACTCTCCCCCCTCCTATTTGCTCTAGCACTGGAGCCGCTTACGGCATGGATTCGGAGGGATCCGGTTATACAGGAGGACCGTATTTCACTCTACACAGACGATGTTTTACTTTATTTGGTTTCCCCCAGACGATCCCTAATCGCAGTGTTAGACATACTAGCGATATTCGGCAGATATTCGGGGTTCACTATCAACTGGATAAAGTCCCATCTGTATGCCCTCCAAGGGAAGCCGCCGGCTCTACCCCGAGGATGCCAGATCCAAACCAGTACCATGGGGTTCAAATATCTAAGCATATTCCTCTCCTTGGAACAGTCACTTCGCTATGACAGAAACCTACTACCCTCTCTATTGAGATTGAAGTGAGATATAGCTAGCTGGAAATCACTTCCCCTCTCTCTCCTGGGCAAGGCTGCCCTTTTTAAAATGATGTCCCTCCCCCGCTTCCTCTACGCCCTACAGAACTCACTCGATCCAGTCCCGCCATCATATTTCCGGGAAATTGAAAGTCTCCAGAGAGACTTATTGTGGAATGGCGCGCCATGTATCGCCCTTGGGAAACTCACCTTTAAATTGGTACAACAGGGGCATCAGCCTTCTCGATATAAAGAAATATTATTGTGCTTCTCACTTAGCGGCTGTAACCATGGCACCTACGGTAACCCTGAAGACCCTGGATTCCGTCTGGATAGGTGGCTCCTCCCGGGAGGCAACTACAATAGAGCACTATGCTCGAAACCAAACCGATTTCAGTTAACAGGCCCCACCACCCACCGGTCATTCAGTAAAAGTGTGGCATGTGGCAAACAGAGCCCTTGGGTGGGGGAATAGGTTGACTCTGGCTACCACCCTGTGGGATTCTGAGTGATTGGGTAATTTATGGAGGACAAAGGGCTTTGATAAATGAGACCTGATTGGCATCTCTCAGATCGTAGACCTGTGGGACAAGAGAGGAGTGAAAACCTTTGCTGCTCACCGACGCCAACATGAGCTAGCTAACACTGAACATTTTTGATATGTCCAGGTTCGTCACGCCCTGCACTCACTACTTCCAATGGGTTCCTCTCCTCCGGAATCATCCCCACTGGAATACAGGATATTAGATGGCCACCTCCCCGAGAAAACTATCTCCCTGATCTATAAAAAATTAATATGCAATATAGATGACCCACTTCTAGTTTTGCAAAATAAAGGGGTGGCAGAAGGTCGGGAAATGGATGATGAGGAATGGCAGGATGGGTGTCCTCCCCCAGAGTGGCAGCAATTCCTGCGCGTCTCAGATTAGTGCAGCTCAAAATCCTACATAGGACATACATTACAGTGCCCCGTTTGATGCAAATGGGAAGGGTGAGTGAGGGGGAATGTCGGAGGAGGTGCGGACAGCTAGGCACCTTTATGCATATCATATGGGAATGTGACCATATTCAGTCATATTGGAGAGGAATACATGAGGTAATAAGTGCCGTGTTTGGAAATACTATTCGCCCGGAAGCACGTAGATGTCTTCTAAACATTTGGGAGCCTACTGACTTCAAAACACACCAAACACAGTGGATCACTCTGGGACTTATGATAGTAAAGAAGGATATTGCTCAGGCCTGGGGAGCTGCGGCAACACCCACGATAGAAACCTGGGAAACAAACCTCGACTGGAGCATTGACTGGGAAAAGACAGTATATATGGCCCGAGGCTGCCCCATAAAATGGTCCCAAATATGTAGTGTGTGGAACTTGTCTTGTGGAAACATATGTCCGCCCCCACTTAATATTGAACTGGATGATGTACACACCCCATGATTTGCCCTAACTGTGTATGCTGTGAATGATACTCTGCTTTACTCAGTTATGCCTACAATAATGGTAATTGATTTGTATAATTTGCTAAATGTCGATGACTGTTTAATAAAAAGATTTATAAAAAATATAAAAAACAATCAATAATTTAAGACAAAAAGGTCTCTACAGAACAGGATTTCTCACCACAGTTGTCTTTATAGATTGTATACATTGGTAGACACACCTGTATGTCCCTTTCAGCTTCTACACTGAGAGCTAGCCAATTTACAGTAGATCCCTGATCTAACCATGTTCAACAAAAGCCAAACACATTATTATTAGGGTATCCTTATTTTTTGGGCATGTATTTTCTACAGAAACTTTGAGATTTGATCAGATTTAACAATTTATAGTTTAAATGTTTTATTAGGTTATAAGGACAAGAGCCCCAGCACCCTGTAGACAGTGCGATACAGACAACAAGTGTCGTAGATAATAGCATTACCAAGGTAAGATGAGCAGAGCGGGTCAACTATAATCAGAAAGAGAAAAGTAAAAAGGGAAAACACATAAAGCGAAACCAACATTCCCTCCCCCTTCCCCCTCGCCCCCTCGTCCACCAAAAAAGGAAAGAAGTAATGTGGAAGGGAATGTGGTCACTTATGCTGTTGTGAGGTATCATGGTTTTGGGAGTTGTGTTTCGGAAAGGCGGAGAAGCCTCAGGTATCTGGGACACGTTAATTCACAGAACTCCAAAGTGAGGAGGGACAGAAAGGGCTGCCAAAGTTCTTTGAAGTTGGACCCATTGCCAGCTAATGTAAGGGTTAGTTTCTCCATACCTAATGCCTGCCATAGCCGTTGTAGCCATCCCGAAAAGGTGGGAGGCTGGGGAGTGCGCCAATGACTCAGGATATTCTGTGTAGCTGTGCCCAGTGCAATGGCTATCAACCAGCCTCTCTGGGATTTAAGCGGATATGTTAAGGGATTGGGTAGCCCCAGGAGGATGTATGCAGGAAATCTTGGAAGCTGTGTCTCCAAATGGGTGTCTACTTCATCGAGCACTTGTGACCAGTATAATTGGATATAGTCGCAGTCCCACAGGAGATGCACTAATGTGCCTACCTTCCCACAGCCCCTCCAGCAGTAGGCGCTTTGTCGTGGGTCAAAGTGGTGTAGTCGTTCTGGTGTGTAATACCAGTATGTGGCTACTTTAGTCAGCGTCTCAGTGAGTCCCATGTGGTATGCTTAGTGAGGGGCCCTGTGATATATACCCTCCCATTCTTTGTGGCTAAGTGTCCTACCTAAATCTTGCTCCCATCGTGCTCGGCTGGCGTGTATGTGTATGTGTTTGTTGCCAATAGCATTTTATAAAGATCTGAAATGATTTTTTATCTGATATGCGGGTGATGAGCCATTTTTCATCAGGGGTCAAGAAACTTTGGGCCTCAGGCCTGGTGTGTGGGTGGAGTGCCAAATGGCGGAGCTGTAGATAAGGCAAACGTTCCAATTTGGTGAGTCTATAGTCCGCCTTGAGTTGTGGGAAAGGAATAATCCCTTCTAAGTCGAAAAGGTGGCCTAGTGATCGACATCTGGTGAGACACCAGGCGTAAAAGGCCTTCTCGCCTGGATTATCAAATAGTGGGTTAAGAGGTGAGGGAAAGGTGGTCAAATTATGGGTAATGTTAGTGCGGTCCCAGGCCTCGAGAGTCGTGCTTGTGATATATGATGCATAGAGATTGAGCGGCCTGTGTGATTTATGAAGGAATGGAATGCCTTGGAGAGGAGTGGTGGATATTGCCTGATCCTGAAACAGCCAGTGTTTCACCGATTCTGGGCGATGCCATTCCACCAAATATCTTAACTGGGAGGCGTAGAAATAAAGTTGGAGATCAGGCACCCCTAGGCCCCCCTTCTCTGGTGGGAGGATTGCTATTGCACGCTTGAATCGAGGTTTGCGGCCCTGCCAGATGAATTTTACAAGGTTCGAATGGGTCTGCTGAATCCAGCTTAGAAGAGGGCGGAGGGGCAAGGTATGAAATAAGTACAAGACCTGAGGGAGGATGGTCATCTTAGTTGTCGCGATCCTCCCAAGCCAAGAGAGGGAATGGTGTTTCCACTGGCCCAGCTCCTTGCGTATATGTGAGCGGAGTTTAGAGTAATTAATTTCAGCTGTGGCCTGTAAGCAGGGAGCTAGTTGGATCCCTAGGTACGGGATCGAAGAAGCTGACCATTGTATGGGGTGTTCTTGTTGAAGGTGGGTTAAGGTGTGCAGAGAAAGAGAAATGTTAAGTGTACTGATTTGTCCATATTGATTTTAAATCCCGAAGCTTGTGCAAAGCTATGCATTTCAATGAAGAGGAATCGTAACACAAGGATTGGGTTAGAGTGGGAGAGTCAGATGTTATCCGCGTACATACTTATAATGTGTATGTCTCCGCCAAACTTAATCCTGGATATGAGGGCATGACATCTAACCCGCAGTGCTAAGGGTTCCATGTAGAGTACAAATAGAAGGGGTGAGAGTGGGCACCCCTGTCTAGTGCCCCTGCCAATGGAGAAACGAGAAGACATGTAGCCATTAACCCGGACCGTTGCTTTGGGAAACTGATAATAGTTGAGGATCCGAGTGTGCAGTTTCTCCCCGATGCCTACTTGTGCCAAGACTTGTTCCAGGTATGGTCAGTTCACCCTATCAAAGGCCTTCTCCGCGTCAATGGCAAGTAGCATGTATTCTTCTTGGGTGCGAGAGACTTTTTCGATTAAGTGAAGGACCCGTTAAGTATTATCGTTCGTTTGTCTCTGTGGGATCAAATCCCGCTTGGTCCGGCTTAAATAATTGGGACATATATGGCACTAAACGAGATGCCAGGATACTGGTGTAGAGTTTAATATCTATATTTAGGAGGGATATTGGCCTGTACGTGCCGCAAGATGTTCTGTATTTACCGTGCTTCGTAATGACTACTATGGACACTTCGAGCATACCGTCCGGGATAGCCACGGTCTGTGCAAAGGAGTTGAACAAGCCCGTCAATAAGGGTGCTCCCAAAGAGCAGACGGTCTTATAGAAGGCTGCCGAGTAGCCATCTGGCCATGGTGATTTGCCTAGTTTGAGGCGTGAGATAGCTGCAATTACTTCTTTTGTCCTAATGTCCCTATCTAAGTGATCGTCCTGGGTGAGAGAGGGCATGTTTGCGGCTGTTATATAATCGGAGCTAAGCGAGGTGTCCAGGGGTTGACTAGAATACTTGAGCTATTGCAGAATGTTATGTGATGAGTTCGTCCCTGGCAGATCGGATGGCCTGAACACCCTGCTTTTGCCTAGCTTCACGCAGTTTGTAAGCCAGTAGTCGGCCACACCTTTCGCCGCCAGTGTAGTATGAGTGACGGAGACGGAGAGCTGCAAATTCAGCCCTGTCCTGATCTAGTGCTGTGAGCTGTTTCCGTTCTGTGCACAATTGGCGCCAGACCCAGGAAGTACCGGTCCCCTGGTGCATTTCCTCAAGTTCCGTAACTCATTGAGTAAGCTCTGCCCACTTGCGACTGCGTTCGAGGTTATTGGCTGTGGAAATGGCTATGAATTCCCCCCGTATGATCGCCTTGAGCGTTGCCCACTGCGTCGCTAGGGTAATGTCTCCATTGGCGGTGTGGGTAAGATATTCCTTAATGGCTTTCCTAATTTGGTCTACCACGGTGGTCTGGTGGAGGAGAGTTTCTGGCAGGCGCCAGTGTCGAATGGGTGGTTGTGTCGGTGGGAGCTGGAAGGTGGGCATAACTGGGGAGTGGTCTAATAGAGAGGCCGTCAAGATCTCGGTGTCAGTCGTGAGTGCGTGTAGCGGGCGGAACTAAGAAGGTAGTCCAACCTGGCGTATGTTTTGTGTGCGCCTAACTAAAAAGTATATGTGTGGCTGTGAGGGTGAAAGTGCCGCCATAAATCTATAAGCCCTAGATCTTGTAGACTTGACCTTCCAGCAGGTGAGAGCACACCAGTCTGACCCGTACTCAGGCAGGAGCGGTCGTTATTGTTGTCAAAGACAATATTTAAGTTGCCTCCTAGTAGCAGGCGTCGTTCTGGTGTGGCCGTTTTGTCTGTGAGGACGTCATGGAGGAATTTGTCTTGTCCCTCATTGGGCGCTTACACCGACCCCACAATGAATGTCATCCTGCCCACTAGAAATTGGTATGTGAGTTGTCGACCTCTGAACTCGGCTTCCTTCTGTAACACTCTACCCTGAAAGATCGGGAAACCCAAATGGCAACTCCAGCGGACTTGGTGGGGCTAGACGAGAGCATCTGGGTTGGAAACAAGCGGGATTTCATCCTATGGTAGTCTTTGGGGAGGAGATGGATCTCTTGTAAGAAGCATATGTCAGCTTTGGAGTGTTCCAGGAAATGCCCTACGTTTGATAGGATTGTTCAATCCCCGCACATTCAGGGTGAGAATTTGGAGAGAGTTATGTGGCATCTAGAATCGGGAAGATATGGATGCGATGCAAGGGTCGTGTATTTCCACAGAATAAGGAGTCACGGCGTGGAAAGGCTCAAAGTCGTGTATTAAATAACATCTACAGCACATTGGGGGAAGGTGGACGAAGGAACCCAAAACCAAAAGAAAAAACAGAAACCCCCCAAAAACTAGGCTCCATACTGGAGCTGGAACAATACCATTCAGAAAAAATAACATCAGGAAAAATAGTCCGTCATTCGGGGATGACCAGCAGAACATTGAAGTAGGGTCCATGTTGTGGCCAAGTGTGGAGGCCCCAGCCCCACCCACCCATGGTAAAAAAGAAAAGGGTGTGAATAAGTCGGGCACACCTGCCCCTTCACTTGTCATTAGAGCATGCTTTTGCCAGGGCGTCCAATGTGGAAGCAAGGGCTGCCTGTTGGCTCCTGGTTATTTCTGCTTTGTTCGGTTTCTGGAAGCACCCCTGCCGACCTTGTTGCTGCTATCCCGACGGGGAGATCTCAGGTCCAGAAGTTATGCTACGCTGGTCGTCGTCATCGCCCTGTTTGGTGAGGCCTAGGAGGCGGCAGGACTCCGTGAGTGAACGGAGTTGATGGAGCTTGCCGTTGTGGCGAAATATGAGTCTGAAGGGGTGTCCCCAGGAATATGGAATAGCTTGTTGGCGAAGGTGGTCTGTTACAGGGCGGAATTGTTGACGTCGCTGAAGAGTAATCAGAGCCAGGCCTTGGAATAACACTGGAGATTGCCCCTGGAAAGAGAGGGGATGCATTGATCTTGCCTTGGTAAGAATGGCTTCCTTGGTCTGAAGTCCTGAACACACACAAGAATGTCTGCTGGGGAGGGGCCGCCCGCCCGAGGGGGTCCAACTATGTGTGCGTGGTCCAGTTTGATCTCAGCCTCAAGTGAGTCACCCAAAATATGATTAAACTGCCCCCTGGCAAATGTGAACAGATCGCTAGTATCCTCCGTAGCTTTCACCCCTCGGATCCGGATATTGTGTCTGCGTGACCGGTTCTCCAGGTCCTGCAAATGGGTTTGCATGTTGATCCTGCAATCTAATCACCTCTTGTTGGAGGATGGTTGATTCAGATACTTCATTGTTACTTTTCTCCTCTAGTGCAGCCACCCGCTCTCCGATATCATCCATGTCCTTGCAGATGTCTTTGATCTCAGCAGTGAGGTATTTTTTCACCGTCTGCAGGTCCTCTCTGAGAGTTAGGAATAGGGACTCCAAGAACGCTTTTGTGATGGGTTCATCCCCAGTAGGGACAGTTTGGGTCGACATCGTGACTTCAGAGGCGATATTTGCCATATTGGGGTTGGATTGTGAGCGTCCAAAGATGTCTTTCAGGGGCTTAACCTTCTTCGTCCTGGAAGAGGACATAATCAGATGTCTCCCTTAGTGATGCGTTGACCAGGCCTGAGACACCGATGAGGTAGCAGTAGTGGGGAACACAGGCAGGGATACACTGGCGTGCTGATCCTCTAGCTGCGCTGGGTGTGAGGAGTGAGGTGGCGACCTCCCCCCAGGCGTGGAGGGCTTGTGCAGCCCTTGGCGACCAGCGTGTTGATCTCACGTTCGGGTACAGTTTAGGCGAGGGCCGTCATGCATGTCAGGCCTCCAGAGAAGCGCGCAGGGTGTTCTTGTCGCTCTCAGCGACTGTCTGTGGGTACTCACTGGCGGACGTTGCAGCAGGGCAGTGGGCTATAAGGAAGGAGTGCAACTCAGGTGCACGTGCTTCACCACTATTCAGGCCGCATTGTCACATTGAGGGCTTACTGGTCTGTGTGTGGACTCTTGTGCGGGTTGTGGACCCCGCAAGGCTTCAAGCGGGTCCCATGCGATTCACCTCTTAGCAGCGGCAATTCTGTGACTCTCTACCAAGGAGAAGCTCTCCGCCCTCCAGAGCATATGGTTGACCATTAGCAGCACCCCTGTCCCGGCTGCAGGATATTCACGCTTACCGGGTGTTCAAGGGAAGGTGAGAGGTCCTCAGGTGCAGGTCCGCTGTTGTGGGTGCTCCGGCCGGGAGCAGAGGCCCGAGTGTGGAAGGACCGCCGATCCGGCAGGCAACTCGAAAATTGAGGTTGCGTGCGGCCTTCTGGTTTCCCGATCCTCTCTGGTCCACCCGCACCTGGGGTCTCCGGGCAGGTGGGCAGCATGCTAGGCAGCCTGCGGGTCCTCCTGGTTGTCCGACAGGCGATGGGGCATAACGATTCTGGCCTCAGTGGTCTGTGGGTTTAGATGCACCATGTTGTCGAAGCCGCCGGGAGCTGTAGACGGGGGAGGAGCAGGGGCGCCACCCTCGCAGTCCTTGCGGTTTGGCTCCAAGCGATGAAGGCACCGGTTGCATGCAATAGTTGTGAGCGGGATCCCCTCGAGGAAGCCTTCCGGGGGGACCCACAGTCGATTTTGTGCTGCGTGGAGGCCGGTGAACGCCAGGTAGGGCAGACGGCGGGCAGGGGCTCAGCTCAATGCGTCCTACCTCGCCGCCATCTTGGCCACGCCCACCAGATTTAACAATTTAAACAACATTGAGAGTGATTTTATGTTAAGATGCATGGGGATTCTCTTTCAAGTTTATGTTTCTGAAGTGACTTGAGAAGCCATGGTCCCTACCTTCCCATCTATTAAAATTCCATATACTAACCTTATACTAACTATTAAAATTCCATATACTAACCATGACAAACAGTATGTTTGATCATTTTAAAACACATCTATACTTGTACCATTGTGGACGTGTGACACATATCATGGTATTGAAGTGTTTTGTATCATGAGTGAGGATAAACCAAGCCATGTATTGGATCTTAGCATTATGACCTCTATGTATGTATGATACATGTGGTATTTATGAAGGCATTGCACAGTCCTTCTTCCAGATACAAGCCTGAGGGCAGACAACCTTTGAATTTGGGGGCAGTATGTAAGATTTGGAACTAGGCAGCACAAAATGAACCACAGTTAACTTGATTATGCCTGAATCATAGATTTTCCCATAAGATTGTACACTCTCTCTCTAATTGCGCACTACTTCAAGTTGGCTTTTGGCCATACTTTACATGGCAAAGCAGTAAATAGGCCCTTTGTTTGTGTGAAGTAAGGTGTGTGTGCTTCACGGATGACCTAGTGGTATGTAGAAATATTACAAATACTCATACAAATTTGTCCTAGACGATGCAGTATACCTCTACCCATACACACATCTTGATTCATGACAGTAATTCTACAGTAATTTGCAAAAAATTCTGCATGACCTGCACTATCTGATTATGTGGCGTCAATTAGGTAACATACAATGTTGTCCTATGTGTTCTTACCTGGTAATGCTATTTAAATATGTCAGTAAATACTCATATTGAAAGAGTTGATATATATTTTACATATATTATTTTAAGTCTCACCCTGTACATTGTGTTGGTCCTCCAGTTCAGCACTGTCAATGCCCTCGACTCCTGCAGCCAACTCAGTTATACTGAGTGATGCCACCTACTCCTCCAATGGGTGTAACTCCTTCTGGACAGCCACTCTTCCCCTAGTCCTCCTTTCAGCCTTCAGGATCCTGGACAGTTTTACTTTTGTGCTGTACATGTAATCATGCCACCTTTACTTACATTCAAGTACAGTCCTTCTTATTTATGCCACATAGTTAATCATGTCCACTATAGTTTACCATAAAGCATCCTTCTCGACTAATGGTAATTTTGAGGTGACAAACAAAAGACGCAATTTTGCTTTGTCACCTCACTGATCAAAATGTGGCTTTTCTCCTCTGTATAATTCAGCATTCTCTTCCTTTTTTGGGTATGTCAGACCCGTCTTCAGTGTTGGTGCCTTTTTTGCCTTCCTGACGCTCCTTCTAATACTCTAAATTGGTGGTGTGTTAGAACAAAAATTGTTTGGGGCTGCATGGCTTTTTGAACTTTTGTGCATTCATAGGACTCCTCCATGACGCATAGCTGACTTGCGGCACATAAAGGTGTCTGGCATCACGCAGGTAGCAGTTGCGTTACATCGCTTTGCACTGAAACTATAACCTTGTGTGACGCATCTCTCATCCAGGCGTCATGGAGCGCTGTATAGTAAATACAGGGCATTCATGATGCAAGAAAGTGGCCTAACACTGCTTAATGCATTCTCACCCAATGTAGCACCTGTGAGTCTTACTAAATCTGGGCCCCAATTTTGAGAAATGCCCAGCTACCGCCTGTCCCTATTTGAAGCTTTAAATCACTCTATTCTCTTTGTCTGCATGGGGCTCAAAAACAAGCCAGCTACCCCTGACAAGCTCCTCTCAGCAACTGTAGATATCCTGAAAGAAATTAGGTTCAGATACAGTTGATAGAAAGTCAGTTTTAGCCACAGAATGAAGTCATGGTAGACTCACTTACTAATTAAATTCTAAACAGAGCATAGCCAATAATGCATTAGTAAATGCATGGCTTGCTTTGGATGCCTTCAATATCAGTGATAAAATTACTAAACAAAAAGGCGATTTCTCTGTGCTCGACTGAAACTTGGTTCAATAAAGCTTCATGTTTTGCCAATAATAATTAACTCCCGATGGGCCTTGTAATTTTTTTTAAAAGACAGCGAAGTTGAAGGGAAGGACGTAACATTCCCATTCTTTTTACAAATAATTACCTTTTTTCTCAAGTAACGTATTATAATTGTTTTTTTAGACACAGCAGTGACTGCACTTAATTTTTACGTGCACTTAATTTTGCACACTAGTGATTCTGAAATCCTCAATACATATGACTTATTAGAGTTTGCGTGAACATTTCTTCTCATCAGCTAGAACACATGAAAGAAATATGCACAGAAATGTAGATTGAACTTACTATAGTTTAGTCATTCCTTCATTTTTAAGTCATCTGGAGTCACTTTGTTGCACTTTTTATGCAGACCTTCGCATTTTTCTGTATTCTAGGAAAGATTTAGAACCAGAAAAAATATTGATTCTGAAAACACCCATGAACTCTAAAGCAAACTGATGTTCTAGGGCGTAAATATTTCATGGGCTAATATTATAGCCTTGGAGCCCGCTGCCAAGGGTTATACCAGTCGTTAAAGACTCTCCACCCAAGATATAGGCCGGAGCCTCAGACAGCCATTATAAGCCTGAAGCATCTCCATTGTCTTCAATTGAGCTCTCAACATTCCAATGCTCTAATTAGGATTAGAACATTAGAATGTTGAGAGCTCCATTGACGACAATGGAGAAGAAGCAGCCTATATGAACTGGCAGAGGCCAGATGCTCTCAACATTTAAAAGTTCTAATAAACACCTCTGCCTTTTTCTTTTCCTGCCTTTCCAAAATACATGGAGTAGGCAGGGGAAAGCGAAAGGCAGAGGCTGTGCTGCAGGACACACCAGTCTTCCCCCTCCCTCCGCCCCTGCTCAGAGTCACTTGAGCACTGGAAGGAGGGAGGGGAAATGCAGCTCAGCTCCTGGGTTTTCCTGACCTGGCTGAATTACAAAAAGCAGTTTAGCAAAACTGGGGAGAGCCAGGGTCTGACTCCAGCTCATTTTCACAGCTCTTGCTGAGAATGTCTTAAAAGCTAACATCCGTGGCCCTACATGCGGCTGTTAGCTGTAGAACATTCACAGCACCAGCTGTGAACAAAGGCCTCAAGGAGCCCAAGGGGATTTAAACCCCCTCAGGCTTCATGAGGCCTTAGTGTTACTAATTAGAACATTCTGCCCTGATAGGGCTGAAAGTTTTAATAGCTTATAGCCTGCAGTAGGTGGGCTATACCGGCCATTAAAGGCCTGCTCCAATGGAGCTGGACTTTAAAGGCCAGTATAGCCCACTACGGGCAGCTATAAAGCTATAGTAGCTTTGCTAACATGAACATATGGGAATGAGAGAAAATAAATTGTATGCCATTAAAAATGCCGCTTGAACAAATTATCCCATGATTTGTACAGAAAGAAATGAATATTTGCAGTAATTATATATATCACCTCTTACCCCATTTGTGCCATATCAGAGAGCTGTATATGCCAGGTCTTCTATCTGTTTATGGTACTTAGGGGCCTATTAGGATGGTGGACGGACTTGCGTCCGTCCGCCACCCCCGAGGTGGAGGGACCGTCCGCTAGGGCAGCGGCGTTCCCTCCATGCCAATTAGGATGTGACCACCACCCTGGCGGTCAAATCCTGTATCTTTAACATTGCGGCGGGTGCTGCTTCAAGCGGTGCCTGCCGCTTTGTGCATGCAAATGCAGGGGGGTACCATGTGCACCCCCACCCCCCCTTCACCCTGGGAGAAGCAAAGTTCCACATGCTTTTCCACGGCGGAAAAACCGCCGCGTAAAAGCATGTTTACACATGCTTCCTAATTAGGGTGGCGGTGTCTTGCAGACACCGCCACCAAATAGCAGGCTACACCCCGCGGATCAGCGGCGGACGGACCGGCCGTCTGCCGCTGATCCTACCCCATCCTGATCAGGCGGGTGGTGTTTAAAGGGACCGCGGCGGTGAATCCGCATCCTCCAGGCCGGTGGTGGCTTCCACCGGCCCGGAGGATGCGGATTCACCGTCATCCTAATCGACCCCTTAATTTGTATAATTTATAGGATGATCAAAAGCAGCCCACAAACCCCTCTCACAATCCTCCTGGTCTGCCTGGTCTGCTATTGCATGCTTAAATTCAGGACTTTGGAGTTTCCTGCACCTGCTGTTTAGATAGATTGACAAATGTTGTGGGACTAATGCCCAAAATATGTAATATTTGATTTTTCCATAAAACAAAAACAAACTAAAAAAACACAAGCAGGAATCCACTACCTCTGGTGCAACCTGCTTGCCGCCTTTTCTCCAAAACTCCCTCCTTTACCACCTGGGTGGTCTGTTTGGTCAGCAAGACTTACGGGACTATGTGACATTCCCTCCTTTCATAAAATGATCTCTGCCCAGAAAATTCTATATAGGGGAGGATGAAGGCAAGGCTGAATTTTGTTTGGTGGTGTTAAACACTGGAAAGGACTAGGACCCTCCCTTCTAACCTCACAGGCTTAGGTATGTACCCATTGAGTGCAGTGGTGTGTAGGAGTCTAATAATAGCTCACATAATCCTCTCACACACACAAATACTGCACTTCTCAGACCACTGTAACTCCAAAGGCCAAGTCTATAGTAGACTCATTTCACCAAGATATAAGCCACAAGCAGAAACAAGATGCTCATCAACGTTGACAGCAATTCCAATGCACTTGACACAGAAAATGCTGACATACTATCTCAACACAACATCATCTCTTAACAAGAGATCGCCTCAATCTCAGCATATGTTGTCCATGTACTAATTTAAAAAAAACTTTCCGAGTGAAACACATTGATCAAAATCACAAACATTAAAAAAAACTCTCACTCAGCCAAAAATCACTCTTCAGAACCTTTAAACCTCACCTCAATAGAGCTCCTTAATTACCATTTGAAAACTGCAGCAGTTTCACAAAGAACATCAGTAATCTCATCACATCCTTCAAACAAACGCATTACAGGTACCCTGTGGATCTCCCACCTCCCAGAAACGGTCTCCTGAAGCCCAGTGGCGTCTGGCATCTACAGTGAATGGCGGGGCGGGCAAATGGGTGGTGGGTGGGGGTGCATAAAATTAATAAATAAAAGTTACTTACTGTGCTTGCTGCACTACAGGTCCTCCTTGCTCCGGTCCTCTTCTTCTCTCGTGATGTCACCTTAAGGGCCCCAACTCTCTGCACTGGAGGCCTGTGTGCGCTTGTCTGGCTGGCCTCCATAAGATGGCCAGGCAGAGAGACATGCGCACTTCAAACTAGTGCACAGGCAGCTCAGCACTCAGCAGCCTCCCCCCTTCCCCCCAACTTGGTTCAGGACGGGTTGATGAAAAATAAAATGGTAATGTATTAAAACTTAATTACCATTTTATTTATCGTCCCTGGGACTATTCTGTGGGCATTTTAGCGGGGCGACGCTCCTCCACTCTATTGGAGGAGCCATCCCTGCCAAAGAAAGCTGTTGACCTCTAGCCTACTGGGTATTTAGAAGCTTGTCCACACCCACATGCCATACTTAAATTAATTGCTTCATATGCCATTGGAATGGATAGACCACCTCACAATTCTATTTATAATCTATTACTGACTACCCACCGCAGCCAAAATCAGCAAAAGAACGATTTCAGCCCTCGAAAGTCCTCTCCATCAACTCAGCTGCAGACCCGACAGAGCAGTAGCATTTCTCATTCGACCGAAGCAGCTCTAGTGGGCAAACCATATATCCATCCATACAACACGTACTGAAAGACAATATTTCTGACAAACGTAGGAAATTCATATCAACATATATAAAAAAGAATATTCTGTCAAATGTGTACTTAGTTGGCAGATAGAATACACACTTACACCCACAAATGAGAGTGAGGCCTAAAGGCAATCTCATCAATGGTGATGCTGATCTCAGCAGAACTTAATACTGAAGCAGACTATATTTAGAAAACTGTCTAACAAACGATCTTAAATACTGTGCACTTGAAAATAGAATCTTTTAGTTAAGTGGGTGTAGGAAACCCGCTTTTTTTTCTGAGTGGTCATCCTTTATTAAAAAAAAAATAAAAACAAAAAAACATTGCATTATTTTCCATCAGCAACCAGCACGGAAAGTAATACACCCATAGTGGATAAAAATACCGACCTCCCGAACTCACCAATGTAAATCAATCGATAATAGGCGACAGGGCCTCATCAAACAAGCACCAGGGTTCTGTTCCTTCAGTCGGAGTCCACTGGTCCATCTCCTCAGTGTCTCTCCAACGGTCCCATATGTTGTGAACTTTCAGTGAGCAACCGCGTACTTTGTAGAGCCTCTCCTCTGTCAGCCCACACCAGTTAGTCAATTGTCTTTATTCAGCTAGAGAAGAGAAATTAAAGTTTGTTCTGACTAAAATACACTAATACATAACACCATATATACAAACTGTAAAACTACATACCCACAATAAAAACCAGACAGATAAAATGCACACTTGCCTAAACAAATCTCCCTCATAAAACTGATGTTCCAAAGCCAACAAACCAATGTCCCATAAGTATTCCCTGTAGCAAGAGAACTCCAAATGAAATTTATCAGGGATAAACAGGTATGTAAATTGTCTAATTTTTGCAAATACACTATGGAAACCTATATTATCTGATATTTACATTACGTAGACTCGGGACTAGGAAGCGTTTGCCATGTGATGAATGCAATGTGCTAAACAGCATACAGTACTCTGTACTTTGCTTAGAAACCTTGGTCATAAGGGCAGTTGGACAGATTAAGAGACCAAAGACCTTGCACCAGGAATGCCACTAAAAATGTATAATGTTAAAAGGAAGCCTAGTAAGATAAAATCTGTACTTGATGTTACCGATGGAGGACAAACAAAACTGAATTCCTAATGCTGATTTAAGAAGACTATAATTAAAGGCTGACTGTAAATTCTGAATTTCCCTCTCACAACTCTTTACTTACCATTTAAGAAAAAGATCTTTCACCAGACCTTTGGGGCTTTTACACTATTTGGGATTGGAAAAAACCTCTGGAATCCCTAAAATGTATAAGCTAATTTAAGGAATCTTATCCAAGGAATGGCTAAAGTATTGTCAATGGAAAGGCATTCTTGAATAATCATCCTTGAAAAGCTTGCTTCTATTGCTACCAAAACCCTTAATCAGAGTAACATAAGTTGAATGATATCTTCTAGAAAGTCCAAACCGGCTTCTGAGAGGCATATGAATGCAGAGGAGGAATGAGTGACAGCCTACAATCTATGCAGAAATGTATATTCCACTTTTTGAAGTGGCTCCCTATTCTCCTTATACCCTGTAAACTCCAGCGCCATAACTCGGTATTGCAACACACTTAGGGCCAGATGTAGGTAGCCAAATACCGGCCGGTAACGGCCGAATCCGGCCGTTACCGACCGGTATTTGGCTTTTGACATGTAGGTGGCTCGGAATTTACAGAATCGGTATATTTACCGATTCGGTAAATTTACCACTTCGGTATTTTTCCGAATCGGTAAATATACCGATTCTGTAAATCCATATGTAGGTGGCACAGTTTGCAGTGCCACAGGCCCTTAGGAGTTCTTATTTTACCACCCAATCCTATTGGGTGGTAAAATACCGAATTCCAGTGTACATGCACATCTGTGCATGTACACCTATGCCATGTGACACACAGACATGCCCTTAGGGCATGTATGTGTGCCACATGGCACACAAGCCTGCAATTGGGGTGCTAGAGGGTGTCAAAGTGACACCCCGTTCCCCCTGCCAGGATTCGGTATTTACCGATTCTGTAAATACCGAATCGGTATTTCCCATTGATTCCTATGGGCTTCAAGGCCCATAGGAATCAATGGGAAATACCGATTCGGTATTTACAGAATCGGTAAATACCGAATCTTACTGTTGTAAATAGTGACAAACTCTCTTACCATTTCATGACCCAGCCTTCTTGCAAAGCTAAACATGTACTCAATAGATCTCTGAAATTGATGAACTCTTGATCTGTGCAGGTAGAATACAATATATCCCCAAATACGTAAGGCTTTCCACCGTAGCTATATTTACACACCTCCTAGTTGAAACTTCTATGTTTGTGTGTCCGAAATTTCATAATAAAGAACTTCGTTAGGTTTGTTTTAAAGCCTATGTCACTCATTAAGTAGTTAAATGCATTTGCGGTTCTGGATATTAGGATTGCATTGTTTGCATATAGCAAGACCTAAACTGGGAGGTTCCCCAACTACATCAAATCCTTCCCTAACAGACACAAATGTCTTTTGCAGATTTGGCTATAACACAACCATGACACACTCCCATAGCAGATCTGACTTCAGGGTAAAGTTTACCATGTACCGCATAGCAGATTCTGGCCACTGTGTACCAGTGCATCAGGGCTTGATCAAACCCTGCCCTTCCATGATGTTCCAGAGCTGTGTTTTAAATGCTATGTCGACTTTACAAGAGAAGACCATCAAAGCTAGATGAATGGACCCTCTCATGGCTCTCACATACTTCCCTGTTATAAGCAGAAGGTTGAGACACTGCTCTACAGTGCCCAGTCCATGGCAGGAACCGTACTGCACCCTGGAAAGGACATGTTTTTGTTCTTCCAATTTCGAGGCTTAGATTCTGCCCAATATCTCACAAGAACTGTCAAATAAAGAAATTGAACAGTAGCAGCGAGGGAAGGTCCCAATCTCATTTTTAAATGTAGGAACCACAACTGTTTCCTTCCAGGATGGAACTAGCTGATCTGTTATATAATCACATTTGTTAATGGATGGCCCGAAATTGAACTATTTTCCTTAAACAGATCCAAAGGGATGCCTTCTGGAGCTGGGGCATTCCTATAGGGTCTTATACTGATTGCATGAAAAACATCATTCACCTCGATGATATGGCTACTTAAAAATGCAGCCCTCGGGGGGAGGAGCTATGCTGGCGAACAAGATGGCTGCTTAGGCTCCCGGCTCTGCTGACCTCCGTATCCTGCCAGATAATCCTGTCCCTTATCCTGTTTTAACGCCCTACCTCCGTGTAGCAGAACTGTTCCGCACTCTGATGGTGTAATCCTGAACTTTTGATCGGCTTGTTTGACGGAGTTGCGTCGAGTCTAAGTTTGTGGCCTAGTCCGGCGGGGAAGCCGGGGCCTCGAGTATTTGCATAGCCGGGTTGTAGTTCAACAACATCGGCCGAGTGATTCCAGCCGGGTCCGGTCCATCGAAGTGGAGGTTTCTTTTTTCGCCCGGATTTGTCGGCGATCGTTTGCCTACTCAACATCGAGGGAGGAGTGACTTGGTACGATATCGACTATGGGTTGTGGTCCCCGTCCCGCGGGCCTGGGTTTTGGCTCCCGCCGGGGCTCGGGGGCTCGGGGACTTGCCTACTGTGTCGACGGGCAGATTACTGCCGCATATAACGAACAGTCGCCCTCCGACGCTGCCCGTGCATGGTCCTGTTTGTTCCCCCGGAGATACCGGATTCACCGGGGGAGGTGATTATGATTGGTATCGGGCGAGAGATAACGGACCGAACGGAGCATGAGCCATCGCTGAGGTCAGTACTGGCAGCGATCGGGGTTTTTCATTCGTATATGGATGCCCTGATTCACAAAATGGATACGGGGCTATCTGAGATGGTGTCTGGGGAACCGGACCCTGCTCCACTGCTGGAACAACAACCGGCTGCGATTCAAGCAACGGCAATTTTGATTCTGTGCGAGGACCCCGTGAGGCAACAAGAGTCGAAACCCTCGTTTGGTGCTTTGGAGAACTGTATTCCCCGAGGACATGAGCATATCGCTAAGCCTTCCATCATTGCTGACTTTGGATGTATCGATTGACGTTCCCCTCCCGCAGACTTTTGTTGTTGACTGTTCTTCCACTTTGTCTTCATCCTTTCCTTCCTTGGTGACTGTACGATGTTGGGGAAAACTACATTGGGACTATTCATCCAGGAGGGCTTTTTTTGTGTGGCTGAAGTTCCCGTGGATTCATTGATTGCGAGCAGTAACAAACTGATTTCTGTTGGACTCCTTTTCCTCTTTGACTCTCTTGTTAATATATTAGTCTCGCTGGGATGGGTTCGTGGGATGGTTCGGAGGGGTCAAGGCTAAGATCGATTGACCGGAGCGATTGGTTTGGCTCAAGTGGGTGTTCGAACTGCAACTGTTGGACTTACGTGAGGCTGGGTGGTGTATTATGGCTCCCCCTAGTTTTCTTCTACTGTGGTCTCTGATACACTTGTATTTTCATTATAGGGGGTGCCGATCTCTGGCAGGGGGGAAAGAGGCTGGGAGCCTATACGGATATGCCCTCCCCCATGTTTTTCTCTTTTTCCCTCTTTGGAACCTAGTTAGTTGGGGTGACAGGCACGCTGCTATTTGGGGTTAGGTGACAGCCATATGCAGGGGTGCAGGGTGGGGGGATGGGTTTATTATTTTCTTTGTGTGTCCTTCTCTTAGTTTCTCTTTTCTTAATCTTTCTTGGTCTTTCCCTTTTTAGAATAATTGGTGACATATCCTGATGATTTTTAAATTCCAATGTCCGGTGGCCTCGCTTCTTCTATTATCCTGTTTATACGATGTGGGCGGGTTGGATGGCCTGTGCTTAAATTGTTTCTTGATTGTATTGTCGCAATAGCTGTTTTGGACTTATCAACGCAGGCGCATCAGGGATCCTCCTGTTGCTCCAAATCTATCCTGTCAAAGTAACTATCCAATCCTTTATTATGTATGAATGTATGGCGCTGGATGTGTCTATTTCTTCTTCTTAATTTTAAAAATAATAAAAACATAAAAAAAAAAAATGCAGCCTTCTGGTCATAGAAAATGGCTTCCCGATTAGCCAGGAGAGAATTGCCATTAGGTGCATCAAATATAGAGGAAATGTTTCCTAGCGGGTTTGGCATGTAACCATAGAAAAAGGTTGATTGACAATTTTCTAAAAAATGCACTATCCTTTGACTTCCCTGCCAATTCCTCTCAGGTTACCTTCCTAATGTCTGCATTTCTAGAATCTAGTGTTTCTTTTAAGCTCTCTCGTGGATTTAATTTCTTCCCTGGAATGCTGGCTTTTATAGAGAGCGATTTTAAGCTGCTTGTGCTGCAGTACAAGCATGGTTAAACCAGCCTTGAGAGGGTTTACATTTAGGTGGTTTACATATGATATAAGTAATGTTGAAGAGATGGAAGCACAGAGGGGGAGCCAAAGGCATCTAGAAGTCTCTCAGGGGCTTCGTCTTGAGATGCCATGATAGAAGTAGCATGCTGATCATCACTGATGAAATCATATATAAATACATTCTTTTCAACCTTATCCCATTGGATCCTTATGTGGAACGTCATCAAATAGGTTCAACTCAAGGGAAGCACTGACAAGATTATGATCACTGATACAACTAGTGACAACACTGTAGTCTTACACCAAGGGTGTTAAATCAGAGGAGAGGATTATAAAATCAATATTAAAAAGCAATATTGCTGGAGTTCTTAATGCCCTTAAAAGTAGGAAGATGAGGTGTATTAGAGATCCTATAATCAATGGCAAAAACCAGGCTTCTAGAATCAGGATTATATTTATTACCTCCCCATAATGAACATGTTTTAAATGTGTCATTTCCGCCTCTTCTGGGTCCCTTAGGTCACATGAGGGTATGTTACTTAAACTAAATATATGAAGATTAAAATCTCATTCCCATAGCATTAGAATCTTCTTGTTGTGGCCACCTTAAGCATCAGCAATAGCCACTTCCAGTTCATCAATAACCACAGTGGAATTAACATAAAAAACATTATAGTAAAAATGCATCAACATTGTCGCAAATGAATTATGCGTAACAAGTATTATAATTTGTCAATTAGAACTGAAATTAATTTCCTTTACCATAAGTGTAAATAACTTTACTTAAATTAAATTGACCAGACTCCCTTTTAATCTACCTGCATGTGAAGGAATAGCTGAGCAAGAGATACAATGAAATCCATTTAAACTAAATTCATCGAGAGCCCAAGTTTCTTGAATGCAGATCATATCAAAATCATTTATTAAAGCTAACCAATCTGCGATGGATAATTTTGATCAGACACCTACGATTTTCCAAGAAGGTATCTTGACACAATGTCTCAGTTCAGATGTATCAATAGGGGGTACATCTATGCAATTAATTTGTGGAGTGCAATGATAATTTCCTCCTTTAAGCTACCCTTAGAACACAAGAAATACCTTAAAATTGGTCACTGGTATAATGAAGTCAATCTTAATCATCCAGAGAAGATAAAGCCTCAAATCTGTTTCATACTGCAACATTATATAGCAGCCTAACAGTAAGTATCATTTTAACATCTGGTACAGAAGGAAACTCAATTGGTCAAGCACTCGACCTATAGAGATAGAGTTCAGGGAAGGCCTTAATTACACTTATGACAAAGTTCAATCTGTGAAGACCTTGTAAAACAGATACCAACAATTTAGAAGTATTTAAAGTTAATAAACACATAGTGGATTCCTTTCTGTGAATACCAGTCCAATGAATTCCTCTAAGCTGATAAATCGTTAAGCCATCCATAATTAGATTTGAGCCTATGAACTGTCTTGTTTTTTAATGCTGACTATTCTTCCCTCTTAGAAGGTGGGAAAATTGAACCTCCTTCAGGACTATTGCGTACACTCACTCCCATAACTGATTTTTAATAGTTACTGATAACCTTGGATCTAAAACCAGAGTTTCCTTTTGCCTCAAGAGGCTGATTAGCTTTCCATTTCCCCATGTTTTACTAAAGGCAGTTTGTTGATCTAACACTTAGCCATGAAGGGGATGAAATAAGAGTAAGAAAGGTACATTTGCAGACTAGCTATTCCTAGACGTGTCAAAAGAGTGGGCCCAGCCCAGCCTCCTCTGCGCTTGGAATGGCTCCTACGGTAGTTCTGCACCATGAAAATCAATGGTGCCTTAAATGCACCCACTCAGTGTTTTCTCTGCCTCTAGGTTGGAAAAGTAGTCTAGAGTTAGTCGTCCTGGCCCCTGTCATACCTCTAGGAGAGAAGAGAGCACCCCCCTCCAAGAGAATCAAGGATGCCTTAAATGCACACTCTCTGTGGACTTTCCATGGGCAGCCGCATGCTTTGTATATCATCTCCTCCCACACCAGTCCATATTGTTCGCCCACTGTGTGACTCTCTCGATAGTTGAGGCGCACAATACAGGGTATTTGGGTATGATTTGATCACCTTAGGTCCCTAGAGCAGGAGTGAGGTCTATGTTTTGCCCCATAACAGCCCTAATTCTTTGACACCCCATAACAGGTAGGTAGATGGGGTGGAACATCCCCCTAATAATTTCCTCGTCGGGTCTTGGTCTGACAATGACAGCGGGATCAGTCAAGAAAATAAGTGCCAAGTAACACTATGCAAGAAACATCATTCACAAATTTGATAAAGTTGCTTCAAATTAAAAAAAAGTGAATTTCTTTAAAATGCAGAAACGTTTCACTTTGGTACTTCAAATTATATTTCTACATTGAGAGGCATTAAGGTGATACTTGTAAAACAGTACTCGCACATGGACAATGAAGAAAAAGGAAGCTTGGTGAAACAAAATATTTGCCTAGGATCACACAATCAGTTCAAGCAGAGAAGTCGGGATTCATCCCAGATTTTCTGGTTTTCCATTGTGCATAATACTTGTTGGCTAGAATATGACTGAACCTAAGAAAGCACAAACCCATTTCTCCTACCCTGAAAGACATTCATTTACATCCTCTACAGAAAGGGACCTAGGTCAAGCAATTATGCAATGAGTCAAGAAATTCCATGAAAAAATGTCTCCTTTTTCCACAGAGTGTGGTCAAGCAATATCACACAGCAGGGGATATTCTCAAGGACCGGCGATACCTACCGCAAACGCCAGTTAACAGCAGTTTTTTTATCTCCACCTAACCCTGAAAACTATCACCATGTTAGCGATGTAATACCAAGCCGTCACTACATGGTGATAGTATCAAGGAGCGCCCGTGAAAACTGCCGCTAACATCAGCGCAATGGCGGTAGGAAATCCGGCGTTAGCGGGCGGTAACTACTGATAGGCCCATTCGCGGCAAAAAAACTCACATTAGTCAGCCCAACGTGAGTTTTTTTGCCTCTAATGCAAACAATAGTCAACCTCCATTGTAAAATAGGCATAAAAACCAATAAACTGCAGAATGGAGCAGCCAGGGCCAAGTGCAGCAAACATCAACAACCCCTGCAAGCCACGCAACATCCAGGATGACCAGGATGAGAGCCTTGATGCCTCGCTGGACCTGTTTCTGGAGCCTGGATGCCTTGCTGGACCTGCGTCTGGAGCCTGGATGCCTCGCTGGACCTCCATCAGGAGCCTGGATGCCTCGCTGGACCTGCGTCTTTGTGCCTGGAGTGTGATGCAGAAGAGCTGTAGAGGATTTGAGCCATGGCGGTAGACATTGATGCGCAACGACCGCAATACCTGGTGGTGAAGTCTGGCAGGTCGCACGGAGACACGTTGCTGACCTGTGTGAGAAGACCGCCTTGCACACCTTGAAGCTGTTAATAGTGAGGGGCTCCTCAGCCCCAACGTAGGGAGATCTGCATTGCATACTACGATCCACCACTACACCAGGGTGCACGGAGGAGATTACCAACGGTGGGTGCCGCCTCTCTGCATCACAGGCCGGATGATATTGGGCTGGCTGGACACTGTGGAAGGTGAGGCTCCTGAGCTGCACCAAACTTGTGTGGCATGAGCGCTGCAACTTCACGCCTAAGGGGGCCCTGCTGAATCAACTCCATTGGGAGGTTTACCAGTGGACTTGACGGTGACCGCTGTACCCAGGCTTGTGAAATCAATCCTGGATGAGGCTACTTCGGGCTGATTCACAGATTTGGAGAGAGTGCAGCGGATTGCCCACAGTTTCAATGTCCAGGTAAGGAGAATGTGGGATGCATAGCGCAGGATGCCTGGCGGTCGAGTCCCCCAGGCCTAGCACACATAGAAGACAACCCCCCAGTGTCGGCTCATACGCTATGGCGTATAGCATCACCCCACTGCTTTCAAGCAGTGCAGAGGAGGAACAATTATCACATTATGATAACTTACTGATGTAACCGTGCTATGTTTCTTTTGCAGGTGGCAGGGTAGGTAGGACTGCTCCAAGCACGGGTCAAGGCATGGGGGGTATTGGCATGCCAACTCAAGTGCGCAATGACTGTTTGATCAGCCCACTCAGGCCACCCAAAGCAGTTATGCACATTTCCCTGTTCGTAATGCAGTCTGCTTTACAGCCTGCATGGAGAACATGCCTACCCCTCCAGCCCCTGGCTGCATGCCTTGTCCCGCTGCCAAATACCGATCCCACCGCCACATTGCAGCATTGTGATTGGCTCATGGGAAGGTGCCTGGCTGCCTACTTCCTGTTCCTGGAAGCAGACGCAGGAGAGCAGGAGCAACGAAGACACGTGACCCGGCTTCGAGGTAAGACTTCCCTTATTAATATTTTTACAACAGCCGCTAACACACACATCCCTGCATCCACGCCCCATCCAGTGTTCTTTCCAGTGTTTACCACCTCACAGCTGTCCAGCCCCCCAGCACTTCTCAATGGCGGCCGCCGTGTGCCCATGCACAGCAGGCGTACCACCAGTGTGCTGAAGGCACATACGTGGTTACGACGCATGCCATAACATTGCATTCCATTCCCATGCATACTTATACTAGGCACATTGAAAGAGTAGAGTAGTGTTGCAAAGTGGAGACATCAATATCACTATTCCCACATCAGTGAGTGCAACCCAAAACTAACCTTTGCACGCCAAACCCAACCCTGGAATTACTAATAACACACCCAAAAATCAAGTTTGACCCACATGCACACAATTTCAATAATATTCCTCAAATGCACACCCCAATTTCAATATTATACCCCGAAACACACCTCAAATTCCATATTTTACCCCAAAACACACCTCAATTTTCATATTTTGCATCCGAAACCCATACCCATCCGAAAAACTTTGAATTCAAATTCGATGTAAAGGCAACCCATGTGCTATACCGTTTGCGTCCGTCTGCCCCTGGACCGCGCTCTTGGATACTCCACGCTATGACGCCAGCACCCTCCTCACCATCAACCTTGGATGCCACCTTACCTGCCAGGACCAACCTCTGCTCTGGACCAGACATTGACATTGTCATCACTGACGGCTGCAGTATCGCCCACAAGGAGCAGCCCGACCATCATTGAGGAGGCATTGCCATCAACTACAGAAGCGCACTTCAATTGACCACGAACTCTAATGACCTAAGGGTGACCATGGACCACCTCAACTTCCAGATCCGGACCAAGCCCAAGCACATCCTCTGTGGCACCCTCATGTGAGGGGGCCTCGGGCCATGGCCCCCCATTCTCCAAGACCATTCTAGACCTCGTTGCCCACCAGGGTCTCCCATCCACTGACGACATCCTACTCGGTGAACTCAAGTTCCACCTGGACAACCGCAGTGACCAGGACACCACCCCCTCCTGGGGAAGGTCCTCTACATCATTCACAAGCAGCAAGTCACCTCAACAAGCCACATAGCAGGACACACGGTTGAGCACATCTCCTCTGCAGGGAGGAGCTTCAACTACAGCCACAACACGGGACTCTCCTGGTCGGACCATCATTGGTATCATCACGTCTTCACCTTGTAATGTAATGTAATTGCCCATTTATACCGCGCAACAATCGCTCCAAGGAGCATCTCGGCGCCCCTGCATAGTCACCCTAGTAAAAGATGTTACCTTAATGCTTGATTTGACCAGGGCCGGGATCACACTAGAGCTCTGGCCGTTATGTCTGGGAGCTTGTAGATCCAGGTTTTTAGTTGTTTACGGAAATCTTGTTCTTTGTCTAGCGCTCTTAGGTGTGGGGGGAGGACATTCCACGCTTTTGCACCTAGTACCGTCAGGGATTTGCCCCCTCGAGTTTTAAGTCTAAACCCTGGGACGGTCAGTAGATTAGCATTAAGGGATCTTAATGTTCGGGTTGGGCAGTATCTTGTGAATTTCTTCCTCAGGTATAGAGGGCCTAGATCGTGGACAGCTCGAAAGGTGATTACAAGCACTTTGTACAGGATCCTTTTAGTTATAGGCAACCAATGCAATGCGTTGAGGGCTTTGGTTGCTGAGGATTTTCTCGGCCATTTTAAAACCAGCCTTGCTGCCGCATGCTGTACCATCTGGAGTTTATGGGTGAACACTTTGTTAGTGCCAGCATACAGGCTGTTGCAATAATCAATGCGTGATGTCACCAGTGCCACCGTAACTGTTTTCCTTGCCTCAAAGGGCAGCAGGTCAAAGAACTTCCTGAGCCCCTTTATCACCCCAAAACAGGTGCCTGCTACTTTTGCAGCCTGATGTTTAAAAGACAGGTTGGCATCAAAGTGTACCCCAAGGTTACGAGCCAAGACGGTGGTATGAGGTAGTATTTCTGCCTTCTCCGGCCACCATAATCTGGGAATGAATTCATTTTTTTGACCTATTGGCATGATCTCAGTTTTGCCTGTGTTACATTTTAGGTGGTTTCTCCGCATCCAGTCAAATGTGGCCGTTAAGCAACATTTGAGTTTTTCCTCCCATACCTGGTTGTCTTTATCCATTACCAGGATGAGTTGTGTATCGTCGGCATATGCTATTACATCCATGCCAAATGACGATATTAACTTTATCAGAGGTGCGGTATAGAAATTAAATAATGTCGGACTCAAACTGGTACCCTGGGGAACTCCCGTTGTCAGTGGTTTCTCACTGGAACGGAATTCCACCAAGGTCACCACTTGTCTCCTGTCACTAAGGAAATTCTTTATCCACTCCAGGGCTATGCCTGTAACGCCAGATGTTAGTAGTCGGTCTATTAAGATGGTATGAGAGACCGTGTCGAAGGCCGCCGACAGATCTAATAATATCAAGACGGCCTTCTTACCCTGATCTAAGGCTGAGCGGATAGTTTCAGTAGTGAACAGGAGAGCTGATTCCGTGGAATGTTGGACCCTGAAACCTGCTTGGTTAGGATGCCATACTTCGGTGTCTTCCAAAAAGCGTGTAAGTTGTTTATTTACTATTGATTCTGTGATTTTACACAGTGCCGGAAGTAGAGAAATGGGGCGTAGATTTGAAAGTGTGGTTGGGATTCGGGAAGTTGTTTTTTTTGCAGTGGTTTCACTGCTGCCAGTTTCCACTCTGGGGAGACATTGGCCGTGGACAGTGAGTTATTAACAATGTCATTTATGACTGGATTGACAGTTTCTGCAATGAGGTGCAGGAGTCCAACCGGGCATGGGTCCAATGGTGAAACCAGATTTTGTTGCCAAGATTGCTCGTTCAGTCTCCTCCAGACTAATAGTAGAAAAGGCTGTAAGCTGGGTTGCATTCTGCTTAATGTTGTCAGCCTCTTTCTGTGAACCTGGTAAGGGGATCTCAAAGTCCTTCGTCAGCCCCTGAACCTTTTCTTCAAAAAAGTCTGCAATAGAGTCACAGAGCATTTGTGAGGGCGGAATATCCTGCATTAGACATTTAGGTTTAGTAAAATCATTCACGATTTAAAAAATCTCTTTATGTTTGTTCTTGGCTGTGTCTATTGCTGACGTAAAATGCTTCATTTTTGCTTGTTTAATTAGGGCGTGATAAGCACTCTTAACTTTTTTATATGTGCTACGTTCTGTGCTGCGATAGTTTTTCCGCCAGCTACGTTCAGCTCTTCGTAGCTCCCCCTGTTTATTTTTAAGTTCTCGGTCGAACCAGGGGGCGGACGTCTTCTTTTTCCACGGTCTACCTTTACTACTTCCCTGACCAGTCATACTTTTTAGTTCATTCATCCAAGCCCTGAAAGTGTTTACGTTAGGTGGTCCTAGTAGCTTAGGTCGGCATTCTCTAGCCATTGTAGTTAGTTCTGGGTGGGTCATTATAGCTTTCCACTCATTTCGCCTGGTCTGCTTACAATCTTCTGCATAGTTATTCTTTCTGTTAATCTCCGAAGGGAACGTAAAAGGGATTAGCGCATGGTCCGTCCACGTTTGTGGTTTAGGGCGGTCTGTAGTTAGCGTAGCTAAGTTAGTAGCAATATTGTGTGTCCGGCCTCATGGGCAGCTTCAGTATCACAAATAGTGAGACCCAGTACGCCCATGGTTTCCCTATAGGAGACAGTAGATGCTTCCGTTGTAGACTCTAGATGGATATTTATATCTCCCAACAGAGTGAAATTAGAATATCTGAGTATCAATGGGCTTAGTACATCTCCAATACTCCCCAGAAAACCTGTACATGGTCCCGGTGGGCGATAGATAAGTGCCCCGGCAAAGGAGAAGTTATCATGAATTTTAAGACAGAAGCCCATCCCTTCCGCATCCTCTAGCTCATGGAGTTCTGTCACAGAACAGCCAAGGGTATCTCTGTGTATAATAGCCACTCCTCCCCCCGTTTTTCATCTCCTCTGTCAGCCCTTTGAACACCATACCCCAAAGGTAGGGCATGAACTAGGTCGGGGGTGCACCACGGTTTGAGCCAAGTCTCTGTGATAAAAAGATAATCTAAGTTGTCATCAATCAAAAGGTCCTGAATATGCTGGGCATGCTTCGGCACGGATCTGGCATTGATTAAGCCTGCCTTCAAAGTATAATGGGGTGTAGGCTGGACGGACACCGGAGACCACGAGAAGGTACAGTGGCAATCCTGACAACTCACCGGGCCTGTCCAGCCTGAGGGATCTAATTTATGAGGGTCACATCTGAAATCTGGTTTAAGGGCCAGTAATTCTTGCGTACTGTAACTCCCTTTGGTGTTGGTCCTAGCAGAGTTCCTGGTCCCGTGCCCCGGTCTGCCGCGGACGGGCACAGACCTTGCCCACTGGATGCCACCGCCATCATCGCACCCTCTCGCAGCTGGATCAAGGCCACCGAAGAACGTCTCGTCCACTCCCTCCGCAACAACACTCCACCAATTTTTCCAAACATTGACACCGCAGCTCGCAACCACAACCGATGGATCTCCAACAGCGCCAACATTTGGGCACCCCTGATGATTGCTGGAGTTGCGTCATGGTTGTGACACGACGGCAGCAATGCGTGACTTTAGCGCAGACAGATACTTCAGGATTCCTGACGTATCTGTCATTACTTCCGTCATGGAGTGCTGTCCAGTGAATACAGTGCATCCATGCTGTTGCAAGAAGGGCGTAGTGAGAAGTGTTGCAACGCTGTCTTGTTGCAGCGCTGAAATGCTGTTAAGATTAATAAATATGCTTATTCTGTACCAGGGCCTTGCCACTTTCTCAAATATATGTCAATTGATGATTTGCGTTGATACACTGCATATGTGAGTTATTCCACATACCACGACATGATTAAGTGAGTATAATGAATACACCTCCTATTGAAAGGCGGAAAGAAGTTGCAACCTCATTTTGTCTACATGTTTGGTTAACAGCGCCACAGGCAATCACGATAACACCGGATTTCATTTGGCTTCAATTCGGTCTGATGATGAATGCCCCATCACATCTACAAAATGACTGCATTGTAATCTGCCATAGACAGTGTTCAAAACTTTCCTTTTTATAACCTCTTTCTCTAAAGAAATCAACCTAGCCAGATGCTGCAAAACAGGCCCCGTGCACGACACAGTAGTTACATAGATAGTGCTTTGAGAGAAAATCAAAGCAATATATAGCCACAAGATTATCACACATAGTTTTCATCCGTTATTAATGCACCGCTTCTTCAAACGCCTGAATTACTGGCTCTGGTTTTAACCTACTGCACTTGGAGTTCAGATTTACAATTTCTTTGGATGAGATGATGCTCTAAACTGCAGCACACAGGATTTAATACAGGCATGTCACTTTCGAATGAATGTATTCCTGATCTGAGTCAGCCAGTGTGCAATTAAAAAATGGCTATAAAATATAGATACTGCTGTATCTGCACTGCCCTGGTGCATAGCAGATAAAAAGCACATTTATGGACCTTTCGTACTCCAGCTCAAGGTCAGATTCCATCTTCCACTAAAGTAGCTCGGCGTCTGTGCTTTCTCGAGCTTTACTTGGCCTTCCTCGTCCTTCACTTTAACCTGCTGTGTAGTGCTGTGTTTTCTATGTTTGATTAGATTAATTGGTTGCAAAGTGTTATTAGGCTATTCGACAGCGGTGATGACGCGGCTCCACTTAGCAGCACATGAATCCGCTATGAAAACAGAAGAACAAGAAAAGGCTGAGCAAAGAGGCAGACAATTAGTCTGACTGACATAACTGGGCTAGAGATGCCGAGAGCGCCTTGATTGTAAGCAATTGTGAAGTACTTCTGAACTGGGTGAGGTTATTCACGTACACAATAATTTATCAAAAACCAACGTTTTTATCATTCTAGCTAACCCGGAGATCATACAAAATGTATGGGAAGAATCTTGGGGTGTCATGTTCTGGTGGAATGTCAGTTCCCCTTGGCCACCAGTGATGGAAATGATGAATGTTGTCTTGCAGTGGATGATAATTAGAATACAGTCAGACAGTGAGCCACACAGACCAACGGACCATAGATAATGATCTGTGTGGAAAAGGCCGGGTGGTGTGAATGATTCAAAGTCAGCAAAACTGCTACACCCTAGCACATCACTGTATACTCCTAAACTCACTCTTATTTATTGTCCACACAGCTATTACAACATGAAGCGCATAAATATTTATTATTAGGATTTCATAGTTAGTAAAAAGGAATTTTTGGTAAAATAGAGATAAGTTGCGCACAGCAATTGTAATTTACAAAAGAAAAACAGCACACATCCTTCAAACCTTACAACATATGTATTAAGTAGAAAACAGGGAAGGGTTACATTAAAGACAGAGGGTGAGATTTGCAAACACTTTGCGTCGTGGTTGCACACCTTTTTTGGTGCAACCACAACACAAAATGGTAGTTTATATTTACTAAGCTATGCAAGGGTCAATTGGCGTTGCCTTGCGTGGCTTTGTGAAGAAAATGTAAGGCAACACAGCTCCATGCTCTACTTGCGCTATACTGCACCTGGGAGAAGTTCCATGGTTGGAACATGGGCGTTCTCATGCATCTACCCATGGATTCTGGTGCATTCCCAGATTTTTCTGAAGCTAGTTAACCTGGGAATATGTCAAAATGCCAGTGACATATTGTTAGACCAGTCAGCCGTAGGGTGGTCTTCTCCCAAACGTTTTGCCTGCTTGCCTACAATTTTGCTGAATTCATTTTTGCTGACCTTAGGACTCTGTGCACTTTACCACTGCTAACCAGTGCTAAAGTGCTAGTACTCACTCTCCTAAACTTGGTTTGACTGATATGTACCCAATCTGCATATCTAATTTATCTATACGTCCCTAGTAAAGAGCACTACATGTGCCCAAGACCTGCAAATTAACTGCTACAAGTGTGCCTGCAACACTGATTGTGCCACCCGCTTAAGTATCCCTTTAAAACCTGTTTCGGGCCTGCCACTACAGAGCCTCTATGTGCAGTTTAGACTGCCTTGTCGACTTGGCTGAACCAGGGCAGGAAGGGAGGACCTCTGTGCACTTCAGAGACTCTTCTTTGAAGTCTCCCTCTGTTAGAAAGTGGATTCCTTGTTGGTTAATGTATGCACTCAGGCCAGGCAGGAACCACCGCTCTAGTTAGGGTTAAGCTAGATACACAGTAAGATAACTGGGGCTCACACTACGGTAGCTTGGCACAGGGCAGTTAGGCTTATCTACAAAGGGAATGTGTAAAGTATTTTTGCAACACACACACACACACACACGCACACATACACACACACACACACTACACCACAGAAATAACCCACATTGGTTTAGAGGAATAGAGAATATGTATCTGCAAAACAAAAGAGCAAAATGACTAAAATCCAATCAGAAGAAGTCGAAATATGAATTTTTAAAGATTACATCAAATATAGTGCTTAGAGGTCATTAGTGGTCAAAAGGTTACTTGGGGTACCGAGGGACCTTTCCCAATCCTAAGTTCCGGCTGACCACAACAGGACCGTCTGAGAAAGCACCTTGGATGAAGCAAAGTGTTGACTCTGAGGGCTTGATGCATAGATCTTTTCCGCGTAGTCGGGTCATTGCATCGTCTTCGAGCTTTGCTGAAGTGAAGGCAATGCATTGCCGCTGCACAGAGCGTTGTTGTCGAGCCGTGCAACCTGTGGAACCACTGTTGTTGGGCAGCTTCTCCGTCAGAGTCGAAGGGCGATGGTGCAGTATTTTCTAACACAGTGGATGCAATGCGTCGGTTTTGTTGTACGGCTTGTACCTTCTCGGTAAAACTGTGCGTTTGTCAGACAACATAAACGTCAGAATTGTGCCAGACTGATTCCATGCTCACACTCAGGATATGTTAGCCTGTATCCCTGCTAGCCCACAGTGCACCATATGCAGCCCTAACCTTACAGGGTAACAAATGTGTGTGCAACCTTAGAACATGACAACCCAGATCCCCCAAGGAAATTGTGGTAACAGAACTAGAACCCTTTCACTTAGCCTCTCATGCATACTCAAAGAAATACCTTGAAAGGCATTTCAATATTTATTGAAGCATTGTGATTCTTGTAATAAAATACACGCACTGACATGATCAATAGAATGAAATAGATTACAGTAATTAACGTTACAGGAATAGTGAAAAAGATGAACATTTCCACCATTGTGCTAAGATAGTGAATATATATGCGGGCATATAAGTACTGTGTATAGTGTACTCCTACCAAGTGTGCCACATCCTAGTCTGCCAAATCCTTGCCTGGGTGGTCTAACTTCCCATTACCTGCGGGTAAGTGTAATCAGGTTGTCTTTATTGGTGTAGAACAGGACATCTTTAGTTGAGCTGGAATTGGTTCTGTATATATAATAACAGTATTTATGTGGCGATGTCGCAACCCCTGTCAGGCCTTAATTGTTTAGTCTGGTTGAATAGCGTCATCACCTACTGGTCAATAAAATAAATGACATTTGCGCAGTGAACTTTGTCCCTTGTACTGAATGCTAAAGTTGTTGTAATAGTGTGCCTATACCTCAATATGTCTAATAAAGCAGGAGGTAGTGGTTTGGATAAATCTGAAGAAAAGTAATCCAAGCCCATAAAGTAGCTAGCGGCTGCTCAATCTACTTTTGACAGCTCTTTAGATTGTTTAGTACTTGGAGTAGATTCAAATTGTGGTACATAGAGGTAAACATAGAAAACTGTGTTTCTGTACAAGTTGCTTGTTTAGTTGCAGTTGATGTAGCAGGTAGAAGAAATACTTAATTGTTTGCTATCCCCAGCTGAGGAATAGAAGCTTCATCATTGGTAAAAGCTTCCACTGGGACCTACTGTATAGTAGTGAGAGTACACAGGTAACTACTTAGGATTCCACGTATTCTACTGTGTAGAACGGGTCACATGATGTGGTTTGATGAGCTCTATTGACACAAATCTCTTGTTTTTTGCAACCAGCAAGAGGTGGTAGAAGTACAGTTTCTGGTACCCTCAACAGCCAAGACAGGTACAGGCACAGGTACAGGTACGATGGCCAAAATTATTTCTTCTCCACAACTTCTCCTGGACCAGTTCACCAATCTTTGGGGAGCCAACCAGAAGTTGCTGGTGCTTCTATCCCTTCTACAGTGGCTTTGCGTTTATTTGGACATTGCTCTGTGAGTCCTGGAAGTTATTAAATTCCAGGATAACAGCAAAATATTCATTGATGTCAAAGGGTGTTTCTGCTGCCACTGTGTTGGGACTGTCAAGATCAGGTACCCACATCTTAACTCCAAACAGGATCTCGTAGGGAGTCCAACCACCCAGGTATTTTCTAGGTAGACTGTTGAGGGCTCTCTGGACCCCATATAGGTGATGGACCCAGCTGCGACCTTAGCCCAATATCCTCACTGTTAAAGGCTGCTTTAAGTCTCGGTTCCTTTAAGTCTCGGTTCTTCCTTTCCCCTATGGAATTCCCCTCGGGATAAGGGAGGAGTACCGCATGGACATAACCAATTTTCCCATGGTGCCTTAGTAACAACAAGATTGAACCAAACCTTTGGTCTTCTACGCTGTGCACAGGGGGACAACTCCTATGCAGGAGTTGCATCAGCTCGTTCTTTGGATCTTTACCATGCTACCCTCCAGCCCACGGAAGACACTGGGACCCTCCACATGTTGTGCAGCACTGCTATCTCTGGGCCTGCGGCGTCTGGTACCTGTACGGGCACCCTCTGCACTGGCTGCTGTGTGGCAGTGCTTCCTTCCCCAGCCAGGGTTTGAGTGTCATACCCCTCCATTTCACCTGCTGAAGTTTCCATTTCAACCAGTGGAGCTACAGCGTGCCTCCTGCTCTTTTGAGGTGCAGGTGTTGTTTGCGGCAGTGACGCAGGCAGTTCTGGTGAGGACAGTAGCAGAGGGGATCCTGAACGTTCTGTGGACGCCTGCAAATGTGGAGACATTTCAAGGTCTTGGAATAGTGGCAGTGGTGTTGATGCACCAGTGTCCTCTGTGACATTCTCTGCACGTGTGCCTGCCTCCTGGCTGTCATTCCTCTGTGGTGCAGTGCCTTCCTTCTCCCCGGTACGCCTGCGAGATGTCTTGCCTGTGGACATAAAAGCATACATTAGCTCTGTGCTCCTGCTTCACTGCTTCTACAATTAAATTAATCCCACTGAAACACTGTACATATTGCCTCAGCTTGATTATGACTGATATGTTTTGCCTAACTTGTTGCTTGCTGTGCTGTATGACATTGTATGTCTTTCAATGACTACATGTCCCATAATGCATTGCTCCTGTATAGTGCTACCCCTACTGGAGTGGGGTAAACTTTGCCACATAGGGAAAAGGGAAGGTGATGGGGTGGGGGTGATTTCTGTGCCTGCATCTTACCTTTTCTGGTGGCAGCTCTGGCTGAGCTGCCTGCATCTCCCAGTCCACAGACGCTCTCTGGTTCAATGGTGGACCCCACCAGCTCCTCCAGCTCAGTCAGGGAAGGAGCACGGTTCTTCCCTCCTCCAGTTTTGTTTGCCTCTTTGTGGAGCTCTGCAATTTTCTTTTCAGTCTTGCTCCTGATGTCATACCACCTCTTTTTCAGGTCAACTATGTCCCTTATTTATTTATTTATTTATGCGATTTTATATAGCGCGAACTTTACCCGAAGGTGTCAGAGCGCTTTACATAAGAACCAGTTGAAAAACATAAGGACTTACATGCGTTACATAAAGGATACAAACAGAACAAAACTTGCAAATGTACCAGATGTAAGTCACACAAGGAGGAGATATAAATGGATATACTCTAAGAATCACATAGGAATGGTAGATAGTACAAAGGTCTACTGCATATACTAGTGATTAGAGTTATCTCTATATACATAGGGTAGGGATACAAATGGATATACTCTAAGAGTCACATAGGAATGGTAGAGAGCACAGCGGTCTACTGCATACACTAGTGATTAGAGTTATCTCTATATGCATAGGGAAGGGATACAAATGGATATACTCTAAGAGTCACATAGGAATGGTAGAGAGCACAGCGGTCTACTGCATATACTAGTGATTAGAGTTATCTCTATATACATAGGGAAGGGATATGACCGGAAATACTCTAAGAGTCACATAGGAATGGTAGATGGTACAAAGGTCCACTGCCTATACTAGTGATTAGAGTTATCCCTATATACATATATATACATACATAGTAGATTTCCTCAGGCAGAATTCCATTAAGTTGAGTCGGAGGGGGGACGTAGTCACAACACCAAGGGAGGGTGGGAGGGATTCGAGGGTATGGAGAAAAGGCAAAACAGAGAGGGGAAGAAACATTTGAGGATTCTCAAGGGGGAAAAGAGGGAAAAGGGAAAAAGAAGAGGGAATGGACAAGATGACGGGTCAGGGACCAGAGAAAAAAACAGCCGAGAACAGCAGCAAAATGGCGGGCAGGACAAAGGGAAAAGTAACGAAGTCCATGAGAGACTGTGGTCCACAATTGCAGTGCCTCAGGTGTTTCCCGTACCGGGAGCTGTAATTATGGTCATACGATTCTCCGAAGCTTCTTATAGGAGTGCCCCTAGTCAAAATAAGGTGCCCTGTCACTCCTACAGCATTCACCTTCGACTGTATTTCCAGCGAAATCTTTTGGCAGATTCAGCCACAGTCAGGGACTGCTTACCAAACAATTTCTGGTGTTCTGTAACCACCTCCTCCACGAGGATCTGCAGTTCCATGGTGCTAAATTTTATTTTTCCCTTCCTCTTTGGAAGTTCCTTTTCACTGCTGCTTGCCATTTTCAAACTTTAAAAGCACAAAAGTTTTCCTGTGGCTCAGGGACTCAGCTCTGCTTGCACAGCCTCTCCAGAAGCTTCTAATTACTTCCAGCTGCCTGGCTGTAGCCACTTCCTGGTTGGGAGGGGGTGGGTGTTAGCACCTGATTGGCTGACTCCTAAGTTTCACTTTTCTTTCATTTTCGATTCGGTATTTACCGCTTCGGTATTTACCGATTCGGTATTTACTGAATCGGTACTTCCCATTCATTCCTATGGGCCAAAAGGCCCATAGGATTGAATGGGAAGTACCGATTCGGTAAATACCGAATCGGTAGATTCCGAAACGGTAAACACCGATTTGGTATTTACCGAATCGGTAAATTCCGAATGGCATATACCGAATTTTACTGAATCGGTAATAAATACAGATTTTTTTAACCTACATCCCATTTACCGATTCTAAAATACCGAATCGGTAAAATTCTGTATTTTTGAATCGGTACATTTAAATTACCTACATCTAGCCCAAAAGTCCCTAGTCTATTTGTAAAGACCTGGCCACCAATAGCATTGCTGCAGTAATGAAATTGTAGCCACCACCCCTGCGTGCTCAGATGGTAAACCCTCATGTGCTTCTAGGATTAAACCTAACCTGCGATCTGAGTTTAGTATTACTCTATCCCTAACTCCGTGTATATGAGGAAATGTTATGTTTTGTGCACCTAACTGGAAGGAGTACTTTGCTGGAAAGCCTTTCGGCAAATGAGTGTCCCCACTTGCAGTGTTGACAGCCATCATAATGGCTCTATATATCCTTGTACTGGAATGAGTAATCGCAAAGACAACAGCAGTTTGCACTGTTGCTTTTGCTGCTTTTCTAAGCAATAGAATTCCTTGCAATGTGTATTGCTACACTTTGATGACTCAAGGTGTGAACCACATGAGTCTGCGGCAAGCATTCTTTAACTTTAGCCACTTGCCCCCAAAGAGCTTTGTGCTTTATAGTGTACCCTTTAGAACCACTGAATCCATTCAGGCTTCAGTGGTGTAGATACTCATTGTAAGACTGGACACAATAATACAAATCACACACAATGAGTGTAGGGAATTGAGGATCTGTATTTTGAAGTGCCAGGATTAGAGCTTTTAGATCTGCCAGCAACGCTGTACAATCACCTAGTGACTGCATGTAGGTCTTTTCAGGTTGGTATTCACCATCCTGCATTGTAACCTTAACTAGGGTCGGGTGGTGAACTCCGCTCCGTCGGCGGACTTTGCAGAGTTTTTCCACTCCGCACTCTGTTTGGAGCAAAGAGTTTGAAAGCAAAAGACACACAGATGATGGACAGAATGCAGAGCAAATGAACCATTCACCCCTTGTTAATAGATCTGGGTTAAATCCATCATTCTTTTGCTTACCATGCCACCCCAGTTTAGACCCAGCCATGTGCAAATCAGTCTTGACCCTGTGCCTATGGGAACAGTCCAGCCTGAACTGCCAAGACAGGTCTTCCCTGGACCAGAAACAAGCATGCTGGAACTGGTTTTGGGAACAAAAACATTGGCCAGATAGGTTTTTATGGAAGAAAAACTCTTAATCCCACTTAGCCAAATAATCCTAGGCGGGCCGATTTATTTATTTCATCATTTATATTTTATAGATATATTTTTTCAATGTTTTTAGTATGTACAAGACAGAACATTATTGTCATGTGGTTACATCTTACATACATTCAAACAATCAAAGACAATATACATTACAAGAAAACATTACATGTCACGAATCAATATACTACATAAATATATACACCATAAACATATCTGAAAAATGCCTCAAAATACTTCATTCTGGGGCACCAGTCCTTAATTAATTAAAATATATAAACAAGCAGATATTAAATACATTATAGTATCCTGCTTGTTTTTTCTGGGCTGGAGATTATATTTGTCATAGGGTCATATCACGGGAATTGTAGATTCGAAGATTAGTTCCCTGAGACCGCCCTGTTTGTCTTGCTCCAGCCCTGTTTGTCTTGCTCCAGCTCAGGGTCAACGCGTTTCGAACTTCACTAGTAATTGGGGGTTGTCCTCAGGACGTGGACTGGAAGGTGGCCTTCACTGTGGTCTTTACTTTTTGGCTGGAAACTGTATTCACAGGGCATAACATGGATTTCTCAGTAAATAGGCTCTGTTGGTTTGCCAGATTTTGCACTCTTCGTGTTTTTTGGTATTATTTATGCTCTCAATGATGCTAGACAGTGTTCCGACGTGCGTCGTGCTGACTGTCTAGGGGTTCAGCGAGGCGGTCATCAGAAGCTCTCGCTGTTGCGGGACCTCCGTCGCTCAGTTGACTGCTTCTAAGAAGACTCCCGAGTGCCGATATTCCTTTCCGGATTGCGCACGTCACGTAGTTTTGGGGCATCAATCCTCATCAGTCAGGCTAGCTTGAACCCAGTGACACAGTGAGCCTGGGACTCACTTTTGGGCAAGAAAGCAAAAGTCGCACAGATGATGGACAGAATGGAGAGCAAATCAAACATTCACGCCAGTCAATAGTTCTGGGTTAAATCCATCGTTCTTTTGCACACCATGCCACCCCAGCTTAGTGCTAACCAACATGTAGCAGAGTTTTATAGCCCACTCCCCTCCAATGCATCTCCTGTCAGCTTCAGTCTGCTATCGGTGTGAGTCTATCAACCTCTACTGAAACGCGCTGTCACAAGCAGCAGATAGCACTCTACACCTCACTCCCACGCTCTGTAGTTCCTGTTAGTTCTCGAACTCGATGCAGTTCATTTACTCGACTGCACTACCAGAAGTGTCTTTCAGCCTGTAGGTTGGAGTCTCGCCGGAAATGCAGAAGTCCTTCGTCCGCCTTTGTGTTCCCCTGATCTGCAGCCAGCTCCAGTCCAGTAACGAATACTCACTGCAAGCTCCAGCTTCGGGTGGCTCATCTGTGACTGGGCGATGTTGTAGGTGACTGTCAGTTATCAGGCCAGATTAGGAGGATGGAATTTACACACTGAAGTGCAGAGGATCTCAGGTGGCAAGAGACACTGCTCTGTGCTAAGGATGCTCTGTGGTGGTCAGAGATGTTGGAGCCACTTGCAAATCTGTTCCTTTCACTGTACCGGGTAAGGGGAAAAGGGATCAAGGTGGGATTCCTGGAAGTGCGGTCTGGCAGGGGTGACAAAGTGAAGGGATGCTGTGCACACTATGGGTGGGGGTGGGGTAACAGTGGCATGAAAATGGTCAGTATTGTGCTTCGCCGTTTATGCTTTTTTGCAGAGGATTTCTGTTCATTTTCCTCTCATAAACCTGTCAAAGGGCGTTTTTACTTGATGAAACAGAACAAGATATGTTGCAGAACAGACATGCACTTTGAAAGAAGAGAACTGCCTGCCTCATGCTGTTGGTATAAAAAAACAGTGATTGCTGACACTTCTTTTACCATGTTCATTCAGTAGGGGTTCAGGGACAGCATAATGTCGGAGTGGAGTTTGTTTTGTGGTTATCAGGGATTTTCTGTTCATGGCAACATTTCATGCATGTTTGACAATTACACAAGTACTTATAGCCTTTGTTGGGCACGTTTACGAACACAGCTACCATTGATAAAACAGGTGTGAGGCATGTGCTGTTGTCATTGTTTTGTTATTTCCATACACTGAAAACCAGATGCGTGGAATTCTGCAGAGTAGAACTCTGTGTGTTCAGCCCACTTCCACCCTTAAACACTGCGCATGCAGCTAAATATTGCTGTTTTGCTCCTACGGCGGGCTGTGCAGAGCCATCAGTATAGTGGATGTAATCATACTGATCAAGAGGCATGACTTCATTAGGCAGAGGGTATTCATTCTCGTATTGCATGTATGCTTGTGTTTGTAGTGTAGAGTCAAATCAGTAGTCTACATCTGTTGCAGTTAGAGGGTTGGCCCACTGTATCCATCTTGGACATAATGCTTTAGCATTTGGAACACTGGCTTTTGTGACAGATTCTAAGGTCAGCACTGGAGTAGGGAAAATTATTTGTTTCCCCTGAGCCAATGCTCTCTCTCATCACATCAGTTTGTACCACCGTCAGAATCTTTTCTGTCGGTGCAAAATGCATCTTGGCATTAATGTATAAGTGCAATTTATATGCAATTGGTGCAGTCTCCTTTGAATATAACGTAGGTATATCCTAATGCACCCACAATAATACGGATCACCAGGATTGTGGTATTAACACGTGTGTGTAAGTGTTTTGAAGCTAGCATGTCAGCTAGTACTGAACACATGATCTGTAGGTGTTCAGTGGTACAGTGTGTGCTTGAAAGGTCTGGATGAATCAAGTCATAGAAAGGTTTAACCCGTCCTGCATAATCTGGAATGTATGGTCTGCCAACATTGAGGAATCTCAATATGGATTGAAGTTTTTTCAATGTGTTTGGTTGTTTTAAATGTGCACTCTTTTCTAAGAAGTGTGTCACAAGGTTGTTGCCTTCACTCAACAACTCATATCCCAGAAACAGGACATTGAGGTGGGCAATTTTTAGTTATTAAAGTTGAATTTGTAGCCCATGTGAGCAAATCCCAAAATGATTTGATCTACTCTTGTCAAGTGTGTAGAATGGTTATCATATGTCAAATAAATGTCATCGACTTAGGACGATGCCTGGTTGTCAAATTGTAGAAGTTTTGTAACCTGTACTGAAAACAATCCAGGGCAAACCTCAGAACTATTTTTGAGAACCCAGAGTGCTGAAGCTTGTCAAATATCTGCTTTCAGGTATTATATTTTGGCAGAAAATTCCATTTGAGATGTCTTGTGTTGTTTTTTAGTTTTTACGCACTATATTATTAATTAGTACTAAACTGTGCGCCTTTTGTACTCGGAATGTTTGTACAAATGTGTTCAAATATCTGAAATCTAATACTAGATGATTTGAATGATCTGGTTTCATTCTTAGAAACAAGGGGACTATTCATAGGAGAGGTGCAGCTTTCTATTACAGCTTGGTATTAAAGTTATGTGAGAATCACTCTAACATGTTTGTTAACCTGAGGAGCGTGACTAGCTGCTGAACATGGTGGACGTGATCTGAGTGAGCTCCGGAGCCCTAGCACAGATATCCTCGATCACAGCCGAATCCTGGCTCCTTCGTGCCATGCTGTGAAGGCAGGGCTATGAGGGAAAGGAGCGTCACCTATCCTGATGCCGGAAACACACTGGCTCATGGAGAGGACAGAGATCCGGGCTGCGACCTACGAGGTGGTCGCTCGCTGGGTGCGGCCACAAGGCGATGCTGGAGGACTGCGAGGCCTAAGCGGGGTTCTGCGTCACTGCCAAGCAAGTGAAGACCACCAAGGCCGTGAGCACTGGGGTATCGGCGATTCTAGCCGTGTTGTTGTGATGTTGAGACACTACCCCCGGGGTCTGAACTTTGGCATTCTGTGACATGGCCTGCATCTATGAATGGAGGTGGTCGGATCCACGCAGTTGGACAGTGGTGTAGGCTGGAGACCTGCCTGAGCAAGGTAGTGCCATCAGTAAGAGGAATATGCCCGGGTAAGTGCTGCCCCGTGAGCTGGAGGTGGGGGTAACGGAGTGCTCACCTGGCACCGAGGATACAACTAACCATGGCCCCAGCGCCACGGATGTAGGCTGTGCCATCAATACTCCATACTACTGAGCCTACGAGTATTGGGCATTGGCGGCTACAGTGGGGGAGACAGAGTCATTGTGGCGATACCCCCGTGGCCCGGATTTGGGCATTTTGTGACGTGGCATGCGGCTGCAGTCGGACACATCCGGATCCACCCAGCTGGATGGCGGTGAAGACCGGAGGTACGCCTGAGCTGGGCCGCGCCATCAACAACAGGGCCTTACCCGGGTGAGTGCTGCCCATCGTATGAAAGGTGAGGGGTGGCGGATAACTCATCTGGCACTGTTTATACCACTGCCCGCAGCCTCAGCACTGCAGCATTGCGCTGTGCTTTTGATACTCCATTAGACTGGCTTAGACAAGGGCACCACTTGCGTAATAGAGGGCCGGCTGGAGTGCCGCCCACTTTGTGAACTGCTGCGCACACCGTTGCTTAGCTGAAGTCCCTTACTTCTTCTTGTTGCCTCACATGGGATAGATGGGGTCCCAAAGCATTTGGACCAGGGCACCTCCGGCTGCGGATCCAGCCACCTGCCATTCCCACTTTGCTGCGGGGACTCCAAGTCGTGTAACAGGCACCCTCGAAGGATAGCGACACACCATCCAGGCCTTGTGCGATGACTTGTGTATAATTGCCAAAGACAGTGATAACGGCCAGCGAAATTAGCCCCCTCCGCATGCAATCCATCACAGAGTACTCTCCTCAGCCTGTTGGGACCATATACAGACGGGTATTACTTCTCGGGAGGTTCTTGCCCCTCTTGGGGGAGCAACTGTAGTGGGATCTTAGCAAGGTCTTTTTGGTGCTGGAATCCTCTTATCCGACTAAGGGAGTAATACTAGTCAACCTTGGTTCGGGCTTTATAATCTATTCTACCCATCCCTCTGCTCTACCCTCCCTTCTCTTGGTGAGAAGCTGAAAATACACATAGTGGCACTGTGATAACTGAGGAACTCCGCTTAGCGTCAGTGACCACCGAATGGCACTAGATTGAAATACGTAGGGAGACGTTGGCCGCTGAAGGTCAACTGTTGTGGGTCATGGGCCGCCCAAAAGGAAAGATACTGGAGACAGCCTCCCTTGCCTCAAATGGCACAGACAACCAGGATTCAAATAAAACCACGTATTCATCTGATTATGTTCCATCAATGAATGGAGAGGGAGCTCGCGGTAAGTTGGATCTGATACTAAATGAGGTCAGGGAGTCCAGAAAAGTCATAGAGCAGCATGTAGGCACCCTCACCACTGGCTTCACATTACTTAAGTAGGACCATGACAAATTAGCTACCACCGTGAAAGACCATACCCTAACTCTAGACGAGATACTACCTCAACATAAAGTTCACGCGAAACAACTCCAGTCCCTTAAAAAGCAGGTCACAGGGTGGAGGACGCAGAGGGCAGAACTCGATGCACTTATATCCGCGTTATTGGACTGCCGGAAGACAGTGAGGGGTTGGATGCGGCCACCTTCATGGAGCAATGGTTCCAAGCACACATGGCCCGAGGGCCTCGTAGACTTTTTCTGCGATGAGAGGGCACATCGTATTCCTACAGGAAAACCGAGGGTGTGGGCACCGCCGAGACCATTGATGGTCAGGATCCTCAATTATAGGGACAGTGATATTCTTCTACAGAAAGTCAGAGAGAGGACACAGATTCACTGTATCCCGACTACACGTTGCTGGTCCAAAGATGGCGTTCCTCCTATCAGGCGGTAAAGAAAAAGTTGCGCACATTGAACCTTAAATATGCATTGCTGTTCCCCGCTCACTAGAAGAAAATATATGCCCAAAAAGCATACTTTTTCGAATTCCTGGAGGACGTAGAGGAGGGGACTGAAGTTATGGACTCAACACAGCTGTCCGATCAGACTCTCCAGAAGCCTCCACATAGCCCTGGGGGCTCCCAGGGCCTATGCTCACAACGGATTGCTTGGGCTACGGGCGTGTCAATATTTCCAGGTCCAACACAGGAGAAGGCGCAGAAGTGCAAGGAGATGGCTCTAGCAGCTGCTAACATTTTCAGGGACACACCTTCGCATCGAGACTCAGAATCATCTGAACACAGCACTGTCCGCTCTGACTCAGAGAACAGTATAACACTCTTCCCCAGTGTGACGCCACAAACGGCGTACGGATTATAGGGCACGCAGGTGTCTCGCAATCCTTTCAAAATACGCAAGCTCCGTGGCCCGGTGAGGTGATGGTGCGAGGACTCCAAGAGGAATATATCCTTTGCCCTGGTATCTTATATAATTGATGGTCTATCATAATTGTCCTTTTTCTGCTCAGGCTCGGAGGAGCTCTTGAATGTATGGTTTTCTTACATGATGGTTATAGCTGCCGGTCCGCACTTTGCGAATGCTAACGTTTACTATGTAACAGTTAAATGTGTGTTATGTTTAGTTTGGCCTTGTTTAGTTCATCGACAGGGCCTGGTATTAAGGTTAATATGGGGGTTCCAGGGCTCTGACATGATGCAATTACTAAGTCCCGTCAAGGTAGATGGTCCCCCTTTAAGGTCACCTCAAATGCGCTTAGGAAATAATGCACAACTTGGAAACATGTAATTTTATCACATGGAATGTCCATGGTCTGGGCAGAGGGTATATGCACAATTGTTGCGACGTGGGGCGTTTGTAATCTTCTTCAGGAATCCCATCTGACGGAGGCTGAAGCTGCAAAGATGCAAAAGAAATAAAGAGGGCAGTTAATATCTACTAATTGCTCGGCCTTCGCCAAGGGGGTGACAATCTGGATAAGAGAAGGGGTCCCGTTTGTCATATTAGAAAAGCGGATGGACACTAGGGTAGATTCATATTCTTGCGGGGCACACTGGATGGAGTACCTGTCGTCTTGGGGAATGTATATGCAATGAAATTTGATCAAAGCAAATATTTTTTGGGTCGGAACTTGATATTGGCGGGTTGGGACTCGGGAGGCACTTCCATGGATAATAGGGGGTGACTGTAACACTGTTATGGACATTGGGCTTGATCGATCACACCCTCCCTATATGGTGTGGCAGCTATCAAACACGCGGATGCGTTGCGAAACTGGATAGACGGCTAGTCACTCAATGATGCATGGAGGCAAAGGAACCCATTGAGTAAAGACTACTCCGTCTACTCCCCAGTGCATAAACTGCATACACAAATAGATAGGATTTTGTGTTCCCGCTCTCTTGCTGACCAGGTCACACATATCACCTATCTGACCAAGACATTTTCTGATCACAACCCATTAGAGACTGCTTTTACCTGGGGTAGAATACCCATAAAAATTTTAAAAATGTAAATGTAGAGGGACAGCGATTAGTGCCACGGTAGGTGCGAGACTGGAGGTGCATAGGAACCTGAAATTAAATGAGGATAAGATGTCTTCTTGAACGAGTGGCGGTGCATAACCCCGATTAAGCATGGGCGGATCTAGCGGATCTCGCGTACGCGAATTTGCGTATTTACGGATTCGCAATCCGCAAAATCCGCAAACTCTCGCGGATTAGCGGATTTTAAAGTTTTTTGTGTTGGCGAGCGTTCGCGAGGATTTGTGGACCATTTCGCAATTGCGAACTTACTTTTCGGCTCGCAACGGCCGCGACTATGTTGTTTCTACGTCTGGTTTATCATCACAGGTTCACAGCACCCTCTGTTTCACCACTGCCACCCTCTGGTACACCCATGCCACCCTCTGGTACATCGTCACTGCCACCCATTAGGTTTGTTTATCACTGTAGATTATGGGGGTGAAAAAAAGCAAGCACACCTGCCCTGCTTCAACTGCCATGAATTAATTTGGGGTTGATTAATCACTTATTTTTAAACTTCCAGTCTGGCTGGCACCTGCTTCCTTCCTTATCTGTAATTTGCTTTCTGTTGCAGTGAAAGCAAGCACACCTGCCCTTCTTCAACTGCCATGAATTAATTAGGGGGTGATTAATTTGTCAGTAATTTTGAAACTTCCAGTCTGGCTGGCACCTGCTTCCTTCCATATCTGTAATTTGCTTTCTGTTGCAGTGCAATTTTTTTTCACAGGACCTTTATGGTCTACTTGTAGCTATTCTATGAGCCTGCTGTTTGGGTCATAGCAGGGTCATGGAATAGTTGCAAATAGGCAACTGAACTCTGGAGGGGCCCCTCAGGAAGCACTAGAGTGAATGGTTACTAATGTTAAGTTTGAACCTTTGCACCTGCTGATTGCTTTCAGTTTAGCAAAAATCGTTTTTCTGCAATTTCGCGCGATTTGCGGGGCACGAATCCGTGCGAGATCGATTTCGGAAGCCGCGAATGCGTGCGAATACACTATTTTTTTTGGGCGGCGTGTATGTTCGCGTGATTTTGTGCGTGTTCGCAAGGCGCTTGTAGCTATACGTTTGCGAAGTTACCCTAGCGGTCGTACACGGGCGCGGCCATCTTGTTTGCGTGACGTAATTCCGTTTCCGGCCGCTATGTGTAATCTCGCAAAGTGTGCTGCTCGCTAGTAAAATTTCGCGAGGAAAATCTCGCGCGAACTTACCCACGCGGTCGTGAATGGGCGCGGCCATCTTGTTTCTCATTCATTGCTATGGTTCTGGGCATGCTTTCTGTATCCTCTCTGAATCTCTGCCATCCTTTGCTTGTTTGAAGTTTATTTGATCTATTTTACTTATTATCTATCCCTCTATTTTTCTAGCTCTATATTTTTGTGTTTTCTGCTACTTTTTGTTAATTTTAAACTACTTTTTGAAACTCTTTTCTTTTCTTCTTCCCTATTCTATTTCTTCTTTATTAGTTAACTCATTTCTGCCCAGACCATGGTAAAGGGAGCCGGGAAGCACCCTGAGAAGGGGAAGGGTCCCGCACCCCGTGCCCGGCTCCCGTGCGGGCGTTTGAGGGGGGAGGAAGTGATGCCACGGGAGATCTTTAGCGCGGAGGAGGTGGCCGCACTCATCTTCCACGTCCAGCGCCGCCTCCCCAAGACGATCCTGGGAGGCGGCAAGATCGCAACCGGCTATGGCATCCGGGAGCGCCGGAAGCGGTGGGAGAAGGTGTGCCGGGCCATGTTTAAGCTGTCTGGGGTACGGCGCACCTATAACCAGACCACCCACCGCTGGACGGATGTCATGGACCGGGAACGGGACTTGCTGGACGCGCTCGGCGTAGAGGTCCCCGGGCTTGGTGAGAAGTAGTAGCTATTTCTAGCTATTTCATCACTAATCTGTTTTATCTGGCTGTGTTATTTGCAAATCTTTGTTCTTTACCAAGAGCAATAATGCTGCCGATTACATTGTAGGTAAATTATATTTCTAAATCTTCTATGCATTTCAGGTGCACTGCTCTCCTTCTCAGTAGCCTTGCTTGCTACTATGCTTATTTGTTTTGTATTTTGTGTTCATTTCATTGGCCTGAGAACTTATGTATGAGTGTAGTGTAAAGAACTGCGTAATGCTAGACACTAAGGGTCATATTTTCAATTACCGGCGCATCCCTGCAAAGTAGCAGGGATGCGGCAGTAATTGTGCGCCATGCCACCACCACCCATTGGCCCAAAACGTCACAGAAGCCTTACGCATCTGTGCCGTAAAGGCGGCGCATTGCTGGAGTTGCGTGCCAACGATGGCGCAGCTCCAGCAATGCTCTGGGGTGCCCTATCTCCCCAATGCTGCATCAAGCCGTACGTCGGCTTCAAGCAGGCGCAGGGTTTGAGTCACGCATCATTGTCCTAAAAGTGACTGATTGACATCTTGTAGATTTCCCTCAGGCACTTTTAGGATTCGTTCCTGCGCAGGAACGCCCTCCCTTGCGCCGGAACGCCCCCTGATGGCGCAGGGCTTTACAACGTGATGCATCTCCCATATGCGTTTTTTTTTTATATATACGCCGCACCATGGCGACTCTTTTGTTCTGCCGCTGCGTCACAAAAGTCACGCAACAATGGAGGAAAATGAGCCGCAAGGGACTTCTAAATCAGCCCCAACAGACTGAAGTCCAGACCTTCCTTTAGACACATGGCTATAAGAAGAAATAGTGGTGGTGGTCGGTGGATTGATAGTTTGAGTATTCACTGATCTGCAAGCAGGATGGACTTTGTCTGTCACTTCGCGTGCTGCGGACTGCTGCCTGCCAGGCCTAGGCAAACCTTTTTAGTAGTCTGTTTATTGAGTTACATAGGAACTTTGAAAGTCAACGGTCCGCAAATCAGGCAATACGAATAACGTAGTATACCACATGAGATAGGTCAATATATCCCGTGGAATAGTTGTCTATCTATTTGCTATTTCTCCAAAATATTTTGTTATTGTTCTTTTGAAATGTTTGATTTGGTTGACAAATCTCATCCATGTGTTCTGGTCTTTCTTTCTTTCATGTTGTACATCAGCTCCCCCCAAGGGCAAGAGGACACAGGAGGAGGAGGAGGAGGGTGCTGTTCAGGAGGATGCAGGCCAGGATCGGGCAGGCGAGGGCTCCTTTGCTGGCCCCAGTAAGTTTTAATTTTAATAAAGAGTACCTATTTTTTCCTAGCGTTCTTCATTCGATTTTTTCAAAATCGTCTTTGATCTTCTTGTAGACTGGATCTAAATTCTTATCCTGCCTCGACTATGACTCCCTGTGGTATTACTAGATTATTTTTATTAGTCTGTGTGTGTAGCTAACTAAGATTGCACATTTGGCAATTCCATTGGACTCCCATTCTAGTCAGCAATAGCTCTATGCACTGAGTGCAGTCCTCTGGGATTGTCCATAATGTCTTTTCAAGTCTTCTAAATGTTTATGCTTTGACAATTGCCAACAATAAAAAGGTGAATGACCACCAAGAAAGAATAAGATACTACTTTACTTTTGGTTTGGATAGGAGGACAATGCATTCTACTACTGTTGCAGGGACAAATCTGCACAAACCAAACTATGAACACTAAATAGTGCATTGTTTATCAATTATAATAGGCGCAGGTAGACTTTCTTTCCACATACCTCAGTGATATCAGACTTTGAAGAACCCCCAATCTCCTTACTGACTAGATAGTGTGGCAGAGTCATTTAGCTCCCTAAGTCACCGATGATTGATCCACAATGATCATTAGATTATCCTACGCAGGACAAGAGTACGGAGTCACAATCAAGAAGTGTCAGAGGCACTCATGCTTGCAAAAATTCCAAAACCTTTAGCTCATCCACTCTAGTCTGGAGGACCAAAAACCACAGAGTCTATTTAAGTTTAAAAGCTTTATTAAAACTAAACACATTTATTAAAATCAACTTTGTCATAAAAGTAAACGTTTAACTGCAAATGGAAAAGTGCTTAGTGCTAACGATTAATTGGACACATTTCTTGTGGTCGAGCTGAGCTCTCACCTGGTTTGAACTTGAGCTTGACCCTGATCGTGTTCTTAGAAGTCAAGCTTCTGTTAGGAGAAAAAGTGTTGTGTGTTAAAAATAAAAAGCAAGCATTCATCAGTTGTGCCAAAAAGTGCAGCAAGACAACAGCCTTCCCTGGAAAAAGGGACATTTTTACTTTAGAGTAGACAGTTACAAATTATTACATGTATTTCGTTTTTTTAACATTTCTTTATTCCTCCTAGACCAAATATTATATAGTAGTGAGTGGTGTATTCTAACATTCTTAAATGTACTTTGTAGGTGGAACATCTGGTGGCGGGGCCAGCGCGGAGGTGGTGGTGTTGGACGCGGACTCTGGGGAGGAGGCGGTGCAAGTGCCGGACGTTCCTGTGAGGGTTTGCACGGTGGTGGCGGGAAGAGGTAAGCTATATATTCCTTACTTATTGATATTGAAAACTGCATAGTGTGCTTTCTGCACGGGTGTATTATAAATCAACCAGGTAGTAGCCTCCTCTAAATGTACTTCGACTTAGCTGTGATATATCCGGTTATTACGGTGGACACTCCGTACCTCTCTTAATAACTTCAGTTTAGTAGTAGTACGTCATTCATGTGTGGGTGTATCACTGTTCACTCAATAATAAGCAAAGCACCTAAAGTCATCCCATATGTCATCAAATACATCCCATGTGAAGTGATAGATAATCTAATTATTTAGCTTCTTCATTTTCCTTTTCTAGTACTCATTTGCACTGTAGGGTGAAAGGTAAATTAATTAAGCAGTAGCCCTTGTAACAGAGTATTCTCAGTGCCACCCGTAATAGAAAAGTAATAGCTTCACCACCTGCATGTACTGGACCGGTACAGTAACGCAAGTCTGTCTCACTCATCATGGTGTGCGTCTGTTTTTCTCGGGTGCAAGTTCACTGCGCTGGCATTCTGCCGGCTTGCATAAGATAACGTACCAATTTTCCTAAACAAGAGAGAAGAAGAAGAATAAGACTGGTGTACTGTCATAGTCGACTGTAATGGAAGTCCATAGTGGTCGTAGAATTTGTTCATCAAACTACCACTAATGTTAGAGCAAGGATGCAGAAGTGGGCGGTTAGATAGATACTTTCCTCAATAGTTATGTACTGTGCTTTCAATTTGCTACTTGTACTGTGACACAACTTTCGGCTCAATCACTTTGTGTTATTAATGTTAAGGAGCATTGGTTACAGACTATGTCTTTCTTTCTTCATCTAGTTGCTCCTTCCAAATCGACATCACGGAGGGAGCAGGCTCGAATGGCCCGGCAATGGAGGCTGGATGCCACTGTAGCCGAATATCGGCGGCTGGTGGCCCTGGAGGAGGAGGAGGACACGCAGTCGACCGGTGCAACCACAACATCCTCGACTGGGACAGCTGCATCCTCCTCCGTGACCCCACGGGCTGCCAGCCAGCGCAGTGCTCCAGCGGTACGGAGCCGGGCTAACAAAACCAACCGCCACCGCCAAGCAGCAAAAAGACCAGCAGCCCCCCACAGGAGCTGCAAAGCACGCCAGCGCCGCCTAGGAGTCAGAATGTCCTACCTGGAGTAGGAGGTCCTTAGGTACAAGAACTTGGTGGAGGGCCTCCGCTTCGACCTTGCCACCCTCCGCAAGGAGTATGATGCCCTGGCCGCAAAATTCACCAGCACCCTCCAGTAGTGGAGTGTCCCTTGCCCTTTTTTTAGAGACTTTTGGGGGGTGGGATTTGGGAGTTGGGTTCTTTTTGGGACTTTTCAAAGACAATCGTTGGGGTTAGGGAGGGTCTTGAGGGAGATTATTTTGTTAGGGCTACATAAATATACTTTTTTAAACTTTATCTGACCATACCTGTTTTTTACTGCTTTTCAGTCTGGTGGGTGGGGGTGTAACAGTAAGTTTGTTTTCCTGAAGAGTCCTAGGACTTTAGTAGTACTACCGTCAATCTCTCGTCTAGTCCTAATACTCCATTATACTACCTCCCACCAAACGCTTATCTTACCTGTAATTTGTGTTAGAAATTAGGGCTAGGCCCAGGGCTGGCTCCACGTGAAATGGGGATTAATTAAGGTTGGCAATCCTGGGCGGATGAAATTTCCTCATTGCGGTGGTACTAGTGGTGTGACACAGTGGCAGTTGCATGCCTATGGAAAAAAAGAAAACGAAACCTGGTTTGTACTTACTGTACCATTACAACGGTTACGGTACAATCGAGAATATAGCAGGTGACAGTACACTAGAACAGTGCCACAATGTAGCCTAACAAATGGTAAAGTATTGCAAGTATAACTAGTACTTGCGTTGAATTTATTTGACATTGGCTCCTACTACTACAAGAAATAGTACTGAAGCTGAGTAAGTCTAGAATATATCCTCGTATTCCTTCACCAGCCTGTTGCTATGACCTTATCCTCCCCAGCAAGTGTGTGGAATTATTGATGTCATTTAGTCAGACATCAAGCAAAACCACACAGCCCGGGGGAAGAGGGTTAGGGTTGGAAAATGGATGGGAATGGGGGTTTCTTTTTGGGTAGGTTTTGTTGAGAGAAGAAAAAAAAAGCACAGCATGGACAAACAATAATTGAAGATAAAGAAATCTTTGGGTACAAACTAAAGCTAACCACATGCAGTCACACTCATAGAAGAAAACAATGGATACTGTATCTGTATTCTGTATGTTGTTGGAGTTGTCCTGTTGAATTTGGTAAGTAAGTTGCATGCAGCAAACAATTCCTCTTATTAGCGGCACTCCTCCATTCCAGCTGACGCTTCGTCCATCAATGTTGGTGACCACTGACAGAAGACACCCTGTCCACTGCCTGCCTGGCGGATGTTGACTGAAACCCGGCCTGTAATTATTGAACGGAAAACAGGAAGTGCTATTACAATACCACTGATAAATAAATATAAGGTATGTACACCTGATACTTGCACCGGAGGTCCCCGGAGGTGTTATCCTGGAAGCGGAGCGGTGCTTCTCCTGTCCGCCCGCTCTGCTGACGCCCGGTGCGACTTCTCTGGAAGCGGCCTGCTGCATTGGGTGAAGCCCCGGGCTCGAGTGGACGTTCTCCCCGGCCTCCCCATAGCCTCTGGCGTGGTCAGTCCAGCTCCGCGCCGGACCTCTGAGGCGGAAACCGGCGGCAGACCTCGCTTGTAGGGGGGTGTCCTGAGAGTGCGGCGACCCTGCGGCCCCCGCCTACGCTGCGGGGCACTACACGGCATCCTGCTGGGTGCCCTGCGTATCGAGCGGAGGCTCTCCTCTCTGGCTGACCGGCTGAACCCACGCGGAGGGCTAGACGCCCGTTACCTGCTGCGCCGCCCGGGACTGTGAGGCGGACAGCGACGGACATCGGACACAAGCGCCGCTTGCTCCGGACCCCCCCTGCAGGCCTCATTAGCAGTTTTGTGGGCGCCATTTTGTTACTGGGGCCCGGACGGGAGGAGCTTCTCTGGCCCACATACTGGTCGATTGCTTGAACCGCGACTAGGATTCCACGCGGTGCAACGCCCCTGCGGAGGGCGGTGTGCCCGGCGATGTGCGGGGGACGGTGGACTGCAGGACCTGGCTGGCGGAGCGACTGGCCTAGGACAGCGGCGAGAGAGAGGGACGCCGCTCTGCAGGCCTACCACCACGCACTGGCCCAGACTTCTAGAGTGCACCTGCGTAAAGCCGATTCACTGGACGCTGGCAGAAGGCCACCTTACCTCCTTCATCTGTACTGCGAGAAGCTAAAGACGACTTTGCACTCGGGGCCTCCCTGGGTGGGCCGCCTGTTCTGCAACTGACGTCAAGGACAGGGATTCTACGCGCTATCTGCCGGCCCTGGGCCTGTGCTGCTCCCACCCTTGCACAACATCACTCCCTGGCCCTGCGGCGAACACAGCCCGGCGCCCGGAGTGGCTACGGGAGAGGGCGGCGGCGAACTGCTGTGCCCTTTCCGACGCCACCCTGCTGACAAGAGCCATGGGCAAGCCAAGGGGCAGGACTCATGGACAAGGCGCTGCGACGGACCTGCAGTCCACGGGCTCCGAGGACCCACTGGCCTCCTCCAACGCGGACATCATCCCGCCGACTGGGAAAGGGTCCCAGGACGCAAAATTGGACCTTATCCTTAATGAGATACGAGCGACCCGTGAGGCCCTGGAATCGCGTATTGACAACATGGCGACGGGCCTATCACTACTAAGGGCGGACCATAACAAATTGGCGGAACGGGTGGCGGAGCAGAAACTGGCACTGAATGACCTGGTGCCACAACAGACGGAGCATTCCACGAGGCTGGAGGGAGTGGAAAAACAGCTTAAACATCTCTGGGATAAAGTGGATGAGGCAGAAGGACGTGCGCGCCGCAACAACGTCCGCATCCTGGGCATTCCGGAGAGAAGTGAGGGGAGGAACCCCACCCAATTCGTGGAGGACTGGCTACGGAAACTAGTGGGCCAAGAAGATCTCACTGCACTGTACAGCGTGGAGAGGGCGCATTGGATGCCTCCTCGGCCCCCCAAGCCAGGGGCGCCCCCTCGTCCTCTGATCGCGCGCCTCCTTCATTTTCAGAGACCGGGACACTGTGTTACGTGCGGCCAGGGAGAAAGCACCGATACGATTTGAAGATAAAAACATTTCAGTCTATCCTGATTTCACGCCCACTGTACAGCGCGCCAGGTCCACCTTCATGGGTGTCAAACGCAAGTTAAGGGACAGAAATATGAAGTATGCGCTGCTGTTCCCTGCTCGGCTCAAAATCATGCACGACAATAAGTCCCACTTCTTCGAGTCACCAGAAGAGGCAGAGGAATGGATGGAGGTCACTCTGACACCGCCGACCTCACAGGACCCATTCGGGGAGCACCGGGGGGACGACCGCAACGAGCGCGGAGACACATCGGACAGAAGACACAACACTTCAGGCCCTGGACTCCACTCTTCCCATGGACCCCCTGTGAAGACGCATCCTCCTGATGCTCGAATGGCAAACCACCCATCGTCATCTCACCGGCAGCAGCTCACGGAGGAGGCCCTAGCAGCACATGACGCCAAAGCACGTAGCGACAGGCACTCCGCCACCACTGGCACCCATACAGAGGTATCCGGCTCAATGGACAGCTTGCCGCTGTTCCCGAAAGTTACAGCCCAAATGGCGGAGGAGTTCTGATTTGCTGAAAATATGATCCCCTCCGGGTGGTAATGTATACTTGAAAACCCCCCCCCTCCCCCTCTTCTCGCAATTGGTGGGTTGCGTGGGGAACTCACTTTGTTGAGGACTACCGAGCCTATGCAGACCGTTCAATGACAGTCGACAGAGGCCTGTCACCCCCCGGTCTGCACACGGACTCCAATGACTTGTGCCCACGTTGGGCACCACAGTTTGGATCCCGGGCACGTTGGCTTGGGGACCTTTTTGTTAAGGGGTTATTTGTTTCCACGACACACTCACCTTATCTCAACGCAAAACTGACATGGGGCCCTGGGAGTCTCACTGAGTCGCACCACATGGTTGGATATGGGGCCGCTTAACAATTACCAAATGTGCACCTGGAACGTGCGTGGCATGGGAGCAGTCCAGAAACGCCATAGAATTTTGGCCCAGCTCAACCGCAGGGGAACCCAGATTGCATGCCTGCAAGAGACGCATTTGAACGCCTCTGAAGCAGTGAAGCTGCGCAAAAAATGGAGGGGACAGTTATTTGCTACCTCTTATTCTGCATTTTCAAGGGGGGCGGCGATCTGGTTCCGTGGCTCTGTCCCCTTTCAGATGTTAGAGCATAGAATTGATAAAGAGGGCCGATATGTATTTGTGCGGGGGATGTTGGACGGGGATGCTGTTGTATTTGGCTGTGTTTACTCGCCGAACTCTAATCAATCGGAGTTCTTGTTGACAGTGAATGGGGTGCTGACAGGATGGGCTGATCATCGATGGTTTATTGGGGGTGATTTTAATGCTGTGCTTGATGTTACGATGGATAGGTCACATCCCCCTTTACAGGCGACTGAGAGTAGGAAACAAGCGGATGCTCTTGTTCGTTGGGCTGAGGGCTGGGACCTGACTGATGTATGGCGAAGTACACATTCACAGGAGAGGGAATATACCTTTTTCTCCCCACCACACCAGCTTCATACTAGAATTGACCACATTTTCTGTTCCCGCTCCGTAGCGGATACAATTGTTAAGGCCCAACACATGGGGAAAACCCTGTCCGATCATTGCTCTGTAGAACTCACATGGCAGTGGGGCAGGCGGTTGGCCCCCATCCCTACTTGGAGACTGTCCCCAGATCTTCTTGAAGACTCAGTGTTCAGGGCCTCCCTGTCCGACGCTATAGAAACATATTTCTCCACAAACATGGACACTGCCAGCACCCGTCAAGTGGAGTGGGACGCATTTAAGGTCTGTCTTAGGGGGGCGGCCATGGCCGCTGGAATGGGCAGGAAAAGGGAGATAATTAATCAATTGAAGGAGGTGGAGGGCTCCCTGGCTTCCCTAGAAAGTGAGGCTGCCGGCACGCATGCGCCCTTCACACCACTACAGGAGGCTCACATTCGACACGCAGAGCTATTGGAAGACCTGAGGCTCCTGGACTATAGGGAATATACGAACAGGCAGCATGCACAGGCAGATAGAGCTGGCCCCCTCCTAGCCCGCCTATTAAAGGACTCACCAGTGAGCCACCCCATTCTGAGAATCTTGGACCAAGCAGGAAATCCAGTCACCACCCAGGTTGGGATCAACACTGCGTTCAGGGAATACTATACAGCGCTGTACAGTCCCCCACAGCCCCTTCCAGAGGTCGCATTCGAGGCCTTTACGAGGGACTTAGCCCTGCCTCGACTTACAGAGGGGCAGATCAAAGACCTTAAGCGCACCATCACCATAGCTGAAATCAGACAGGCAATACGCGCCCTTCCTAAGGGCAAGACCCCTGGGACAGACGGCCTACCGGCCGACTTTTATGCAACATACATAGAACTACTGGCCCCACGATTACACGCTATCTACTTGGAAGCACTGCGAACGACCACCCTACCGCAGTCGTCTATGCAGGCATTAATCACGTCCCTTTTAAAGCCTAATAAAGATGGGCTTCAGATGGCTGACTATAGACCCCTGTCCCTTCTCAATACTGACTCCAAGATATTGAGCAAGGTGCTGGCATCAAGGCTCGTGCAATATGTACCTCAACTAGTCCACTCGGATCAATGTGGTTTTGTCCCGGGCCGCAATACAGCCATGAACCTCAGGCGACTAGCCCAGCTCATGCTCGGTGATCAAGAGGGCACGGGCTCTGAAGGCTGCATCTCACTGGACTTGAAACAAGCATTTGACTCCCTTAGATGGGATTACATGTTTGACACACTGTCGAAATTTGGGATACCCCCCGAATTCCTCGCTTGGGTCAGATTGCTGTATACAGCTCCCACTGCTAGAGTGCGCACCTCAGGTCATATATCAGTTCCTATAGCTATTGCACGGGGCACCAGACAGGGCTGCCCACTTTCCCCCCTACTATTTGTCCTTGCCCTTGAGCCGATGCTCTGTAGGCTCCGCCATATGGCCCCCCGGTTTGGCATTATGCGACATGGGACGGCGCATATAGTGTCCGCTTATGCGGATGATATTATTTTATATTTCCGAGACTTGAGGAGCGACTTGAGCCCTGTTGCCCAGGTGTTTGAGGTCTTTAGGTCGATCTCAGGCCTGACCATAAGCGAGTCCAAATCATATGGCTTCACATTTGCAGCCGCTGGTCTGACTACTCCATTGCCCTTCGCCCCCCACGAGTTCCAGATAGCTGAAACCACCTTCAGATATCTGGGGATGCAGATTTACAGGGAAGCAGGTCAGATGATCGACGGTAACCTTGGGAGGGCCATTAGAGCACTGAAGTCGCAGATACAATTTTGGCTCACACTGCCACTCTCTATACCTGGCAGAGTGGCGATATCCAAGATGGTGATGCTCCCCCGCCTTCTCTACCACTTCACTAACTTGCCACACCTGATCCCGGCAGCTACCTTTAAGGCCCTGGACACTCTACTCACCGAACTGGTATGGGGGCACGGCCGCAGGCGTGTAGGTCTGTCCAAGCTGCAGCTCCCCTCTGAAGCCGGTGGCATGGGTTTGCCTGATTTTAGGGCCTACAACTATGCGTGTCAATTGCAATGGCTGGCCTTCTGGGTAGCGGGCCGCAATCTTCAGGAAATTAACATGACGGACAGGGATCATGAATTGGGGAGAATACACACGTTACTTTTGCCCAACTCAATTGTACCTGGGGATGTCCCACCTCTCCTCAAGCTGGCGATAACGTACTGGCGGAAGGCGTTAAAGTACACATCCCCTGAGTCGTCCTATGCCCCCACGATCCCGCTCTTGGGTATCCCATTGGCTACGGGGACTCTATCGACGGCCTCGCTGGAGCAATGGCATGACGCCGGAGTGTCGCACGTGGGTGACCTGTTCGCGGAAGAACGCCTACAGTCCTTTGCAGACTTTAGAACTACCCATGGAGTCCCTGGGGGCACCTTCCTGCTACACTCTGGCCTTCGCCACTATATCACACATAAGTGGTCCCCTAGGGGAATGGAGCCAGCTACGAATCCTCTCATCACCATGCACTACCTGATGGGCACGGGCGCCCACCTTACTAAGTGGCTCACTGCTAGTATTAAGAAGGGGAGGGCTTTCGATCTGTCGCCACTCCGAGCAGCATGGGAGGTGGACATTGGTAGGCCCCTGAGGGATAAGGAATGGGAACGTATCCTTCAGTTCCCCAAAAAAGTAGCTAGGAACCCCAAGTTCAAGTTTATTCAGTCGATGCTTCTACACAGAGCCTACCTGACCCCACGCCGCATACACATGATGTTTCCTGATGCGAACAGTAATTGCCCCCGGTGTGACACCGAGGACGCAACACTAATACACATGCTTTGGCAATGCCCCAAACTAGGATACTACTGGACCACGGTCCATGCTTCGCTCCAGGAAGCGGGTGCTTTGACCCGATCCCCAACATTGGAAGGCACGTTACTGGGGTTGGGGCCCTCACAGCGCACTAGAACCGTGGCGACACGCTTCGCGGATCTGGCCTTGTTGCTGGCGAAACGTGCCATCACTATGAGGTGGAAGTCGGCTAGGCCTCCTGACCCGGAGTTGTGGAGAGCGGAAGTGGTGAGATGGGGTAAGGCGGAGGGAGTTGCACTGCAGAGGGAGGAATACAGGGGACTGAGGAAAACACCAATTTCTCTGGACTGGTATACCATATTAGGTATGTTTGAAACTGAGGGAGACGGGGATGACGAGGATACAAGTGCCTCTTCGATTGCACGATAAATGTGTCCTTGGTCGGACTGACATGCACTGTCACTAACCATGGTGCGCTATGGAGAGATGAGGGGGATCCCCCCATTTTATATTTTCTGTATTGGTCTAGTTCCATCTATGTGGACATTTGAATAGAGCCATATGCTGTGGTTCTCTGAGTGCCCCGGTCTACTGATTAATCAATTATATGTTGTTATGTGAGTGTCGGATGGATTTGTTGAGGGTGGGGGGAGGGATAGTTTTGGACAGGAGTTTACATAAAATGTGACGGTTAATGTCACCAACAAACTGAAAATTAAGACAACTATGCAATTATATGTTCTAAGCAACCTTATATGTGTATTACTCTGTATCCCTCCGGGATTGGAAGTATTTGTGACTGCTTTACCTACTATGCTAATAAACAGATTTAAAAAAAAAAAAAAAAAAAAAAAAAAAAAAAAGTTGCATGCAGCAAAAAATTCCTCTTATTAGCGGCACTCCTCCATTCCAGCTGACGCTTCGTCCATCAATGTTCGTGACCACTGACAGAAGACACCCTGTCCACTGCCTGCCTGGCGGATGTTGACTGAAACCCGGCCTGTAATTATTGAACGGAAAACAGGAAGTGCTATTACAATACCACTGATAAATAAATATAAGGTATGTACGCAGTGTCGTGCAAAAAGTCACACTTTGATTTCCCTAATAGTCAGTACAATATTTTTGAAATTGCATACTCTGTCTGAGTCACCTTTTTAAGGATAAATAAGTATGGCCAAAATAATTTAGCGTATCTTTCCCCTCAAGCTAGGTGTACTGTAAACTGTGTTTTAGAACAAAATTTGACCTTCCCAGCAATGCTCCCACCAAGACCCTTACTAAAGCCAGTCGCAAAAATGTAGAAGACCCCCAATCAGATCTCAAAAAACGAGGCCTAGCAGAAAAATGGTGACAAAACGTACTTTGAAAGTAAAATTAGGCCCAAATACACCCTTACCCACCGTGGATTGTATTCAAACCACTTGCAAGCAAGCAAAAGTATCCATAGCCAGCATCGCTCCAAGAGTGCTCTAACACCCCAGAACTGAGTTGCAATAGAACACCCTGAAACACATGCAATCCTGCTGCTAGGGCTAACCCTAACGAACCCTAAGTTACAAAAAGTGCCAAAAGGTTTTTCCTTATGGATTTTGTCCTAAACACTTCTATCCGGTATTAGACCTTCACAGGAATGCCCCAAGAGGCCCGCCAACCCACCCGCAAAAAAGCACGCGACAACACCCCCAAACAGCCAAAAAGCTAAATCTCATACTTACAATATCTCTCGACCTTCGGTCCAAACGCGCTGTGCAGCTAGGTCATCATCATAACTCCTGTTTTCCACCACGGGTTTCCTGAAAAGCAAATGCAATCAAGATTAGACTGTCGCAGCAGTGCTTCGACAGAGACCCCGCAACCCACCCACAAACACCAGGAAGCCCCCCAAAACGCTACATTGAGCAAGATGTCAGAAGAAATAGCAAAAAAAAGGCTTTTCCTTATGGATTTTGTCCTAAACACTTCTATCCGGTATTAGACCTTCACAGGAATGCCCCAAGAGACCCGCCAACGCACCCGCAAAAAAGCACGCGACAACACCCCCAAACAGCCAAAAAGCAAAATCTCATACTTACAATATCTCTCGACCTTCGGTCCAAACGCGCTGTGCAGCTAGGTCATCATTCATCATAACTCCTGTTTTCCACCACGGGTTTCCTGAAAAGCAAATGCAATCAAGATTAGACTGTCGCAGCAGTGCTCCCAGACCCCAAAACTCACCCACAAACACCCGGAACCCCGCCAAAGATCACCTCAAAGGCAAGCAAGTCAGCAAAAACGGCAAGAAATTTCCGCCTCATATTTGGTCCAAAACACTTTTATCCGTTATTAGAGCTTCACAGCAATGGGCCCAGAGCCGTCAACTCACCCGCAAAGAAGTAGAACACCCCCACAAGTGCTGAGTCTTTCTTCATTGGGCGTAATCCAGCCCTCTGCTTTGAGGGAAATAGGAGGAGGAGGATAGAGGAGCATGTTCTTCTGAACTTGTGAACCTGAGGAATGTAGACTGCGGCACCTTCAAATCAATAAGCAAACAAGTGAAGACAGTTCTGCTGATGGGCTTGTTTTTGGGATTAGGTGATTAAAGTTTGAATTACATTAACTGTGCAAAACAAAGAAAGACAGACACACAGGAATAAAAGTGAATAAGGACGAAAAAGAAAGTTATTGATTCATTGTCTCATTTTCAGGGCTCGGTGTCAGGGAATAAGAAGAAGATTTCGTCATCATACTCTGCGAATTCAGGCAGGATGAGGTCAGCGTCACCGAACAGAGAACAAATCCCCTCATCTACGTTGCCGACCTCCTAGTCTTCATGCGGCGTGCTTTCTCGTACTTTGTAATCTGGTGGTATGAGGTGCTGATTCATCTTGATCATTGTTAGCCTCTCCACATTTTTGGGCGAGAGGCGGCTCTGTTTGGGAGTTACAATGCCACCAGCAGCACTGAAAACACGTTCAGAAGACACACTTGCGAGTGGGCAAGACAAATAGTTTATAGCCAGGTTGGAGAGCTGTGGCCACAATTGTTTTTTCCCATGCCAATACTGCAATGGCTCATCATTAAGAAAGACCTCTGTTGAGTCATTCAGATAGTCCAGCACCATCAACTCAAAGTCCTCAACGGTTCCTCCACTTTGCTTACTTTTTGCTGTGCCTGTGACCTTTTTTTGAGAACCATACCCAAGCAAAGTTAGCCAATCCGCTTCAGCAGCCACTGTTACTCTTGTGTGTGGTGCAGATGATCCGGTTGCTGGTGTCTTTAACGGCTGAGAGGTCACTTGTGCCACAGCCACAGGTGCAGAAGTGGATTCTTTTGACTGGGGATGGCCTGCTGATGCTGATGCTGATGTACTGCCTTTTCCTTCAATATCCTGCCGTTCTTTTTCAAACCTCTTGGCTGACCAGGCTAGCCAACGTTTGTACTTTTTAACATCTTCATCAGCAAAAGGAAAGAATGCTTGGCCTGCCAGCGCCTTTTTGTAGCGTGGATCCAGAATAGTAGCACAAATGTAATGCTGTTCTGAGTTGATCTTTTTAAGACGTTCATCACCACGTAGGCGCTCTAATAATTTCTCTGACAAAAGAAAAGGGTCTTTGTTTTTTTCATCTTTTTCTAACTCAGAAGACACCGCCTTCAGTTGGTGCTCCAGCATGCACAACAATGGGATAGCTTTTCCCAAATTACAGTCCTCCTGGCTGACTGCACGCGTGAAGAACTCAAAAGGACGAAGCATGTCTGTCAGGCTTTTAACTATGTCCCATTGCGCCGCACCCATCCGCAGGTCCTTCTGAGCTGTACCCTCTTTTAAGAAATAGTGATTGAGTACCGTATACTGCTCATACAGACGCTCAAGCATGTAGAAGGTTGAGTTCCAACGTGTTGCCACCTCCTGGATGAGTGCTTTCACTGGCATTCGACGTTCAAGTAGCAGGCTCCTCAGATGCTTCCGGGCCTTAAAAGAATGGCTGAAATGGTTGCACAATTTGCGGCAGGTGGCCATTACCTCGCACGCTGGACTGTCTTTATCACTCAAGAATTTTTGAACTACCAGGTTGATACAGTGCGCCAAACACGGCACTCTGAAATAGTCACCCAGCGCCATGGCCTTAACTACATTGGCGCCATTATCCGTGGAAACATAACCAATCTTGCGTTTTTTTGGGGACAGCCAGTGAAAGACCTTTTTGTTAAACTCGTCCAAAATGTTTTGTGATGTGTGACTTTTCTCCAAGCCAAACATGGCTAGTGTTGCATGTTTACGAGCAGCTTTAAAAACTTGGTCCGGGTCAACACCTGCGTTTAGCTTTGCTTTAACACCTGAAAAAGAGACCCAGTGTGCAGTGATGCACATGTAATCAGCGCCTGCGCCACTGGTCCACATGTCTGTTGTCAGATGTATTGTGTGAACAGCACTCTTCTGCAAAGCTGCCCCAATCGCCTCCAGCACATCTTCATGTAGTGCTGGAACCGCAACTCTGGCAAAATAGAACCGGCTAGGAACCTTCCATTTAGGGCAGAGCGTTGCCACTAATTCTAGAAAACCTACCGCTTCTACAAAAGAAAAAGGGAGAAGGTCCACAGCTAGCATTTTAGCCAGCTTAGTGTTATACAGACGCGTCAGTGGGTGGTTGCGTTCATATGGCGCGTCTGAAGAAAACATGGTTCTAATGTTGCCCTGGACCAAGCATTTACGGGATGATAATGACTTCATTGACCCAATTATGCTCGCTGGTGAACTTTTGCGCGTTGGTGTCTCACTTGCTACAACACTCTTAGTGTGCCTCACATGGGGTGTGCTGCTGACAGGGGTACTGGGTGTAAGTGAAGTGTTTGACAAGTCTTCTTCCTCCTCGTCATCATCAGATGAAACATCAACGTTTTCTTGACTTCCAATTCGGGCTTCCTTGATCGCCTTTAGGTGCGCATACCATTGGACAGTGTGCTGTCTCCTAAGATGACCTCTCTGGCCTCCGGTACCATAGTTGGTACCAAACTTACCACGACTAACTGCAAGCTTACAAAGGGTACAAATGGCGAACTTTTCCCTTTTTGGGCAAACAGTAAAGAAGTCCCAAACTGGGGACTTGAAGTGTCTGTGGGGCCTGGAGGAGGCGGCGATACTGGTGGTGGTGGTCATGCTGCTAATGCCAGATGAAGTGGAGGATCTGGATTGCCCAACTTTTGTACGTTGTGCACGTTCACCGCCACTAATTAAGGTTGAGGTGGATGGAGGTCCCTTCTTGTGAGAAAGAAATATGGAAGCGGTACGAGTTGGTGTACTTAACTCCAATGATTGTGGTGTTTCCACTGCCTCCTCGTCGACAACATCATCATCATCATGCTCAGCAGCTTTTCGGGCTACGGTCAAAATGTCTGTTTGCTGCATGCCCGCTGGGGCTGCAGTGACCTTTATGATGACTGGGTCGTCGTTGTCAGAGTCTTCACCAGCAGCAGTATCCCCCACTTCTTGTTGAGCCTCATCATCACACTCCATAACTCTGAGACTTTGGACGAGCTTCCTTTTACGCTTAACTACCTTTGTCAGATCATGTGCCTCACTCTCAGACGGCAGTGGTGCTGGTTCCCAATTTTGATCCGTATCATCAGAAGGAGGTGTGCTTGAAGAAGATGTAGACACCACCCTTGATCTCTTCCTTGCTAGGGGTGTGGAAGACAATGAATGATCATCAGGAGGAGTGTCTTCCTCAAATGATACCTCGCCTTGATTGTCGATTTCCTGATGTGCCCCTACTTCGGGAGGAACTACTATTGTGGGCACTTGTGACCCTCCATGCACCTCTGCTTGCGCATCTCCTTGCGCTGCCTCTCCTTCCACATGTACTTGGGCTTGTACTTAAACATGTGGTTTTTGTTGCGGCTGTGGTTGTTCAACACTCGTCAGATGAGTTACAACAACCTGTGTTGATTGAGGGACATTGCTGCTACTTTCTTGCGATGAGCCAACATCACTGGTCGATGGTGATTGAACAACTAGACTAAGTGCCTCTGCAGCACTGAAGGGCTTGGACTTAAGTTGGCGTGGTGGTGGTGGTGGCACTGAGCCCAATGGAGCGGGGGTGCTGCTCCCAGCTTGGTCCCCAGCAGATCCAGCTGCTGCTGCAGGCATACTTTTTTTTTTACTCCCAAAAAAAGGGGCGGCCGGCACACCAGTCTCCTTGGTAACTTGCTTCTTCTGCTCCTTACTGGCAACTTTCTTGCTAGAGGAGCTACGGGTAACTTTTTTTGGGGCCATCTTCTTCAGAACAGCAGGCAGCAGTTGCACGAGTTGCAGAGTTGTCTGTGTCCAGACGTGACGTCGCGTGACGTTATGCTGCACACACATACCGCTGCAGGACTTCTTCCTGGCACTGGTGGTTCTCTAGAGTCTTGTGCACCTAAAAGCAATGGAAGACAGAGGAACATCAGTTCAGTTATACACCCCAAAAAATGGAAAAACACAGAAAAATAAGCACAATCCCATGTCATCCATGATGTTTACATTCAAGACACCACACAGAAAGACTAGGCCCATGCAACACTGAGTCACTACCCCTGGGGATAATGGATGAAAAGTAGGCTAAATAAGTGCAGGCCTCAGACACTGCCTCTCTTCAAAATGGCCCCTTGCACCCCAAGCACATGTTGCCTGTACCAGCCAGCACTCAAGATGGCCACCACCACCACCCACATGGCCAGTCCACATCAACAGTACACCCCAAAAAAACAGAAAAACACCCAAAAATCACCACAATCCAATGCCATCCAGGATGTTTACATTAAAGAGAGTGAGACCCCACAGGCACACTCAGTCCATGCACCACTACCCCTGGGCAAAAGGCCACACCAGCAGCCCCAAAAAACCGACAAAAACCACAAAAAACAGCACAATCCCAGCCCATCCATGGCCTCAATGGTGTTTAAATTCAAGAAGACACCCCACAGAAAGACTAGGCCCATGCAACACTCACTACCCCTGGGCATAATGGATGAAAAGTAGGCAAAATAAGTGCAGGCCTCAGACACTGCCTCTCTTCAAAATGGCCCCCCCGTACACCCCAAGCCAGTCCACATCAACAGTACACCCCAAAAAAACAGAAAAACACCCACAAATCACCACAATCCAATGCCATCCAGGCTGTTTACATTAAAGAGAGTGAGACCACACTACAGGCACACTCAGTCCATGCACCACTACCCCTGGGCAAAAGGCCACACCAGCAGCCCCCAAAAAACGACAAAACCACAAAAAACAGCACAATCCCAGCCCATCCATGGCCTCAATGGTGTTTAAATTCAAGAGGACACCCCACAGAAAGACTAGGCCCATGCAACACTTACCACCCCTGGGCAAAGGGCCCCACCAGCAGCCCCAAAAAAACGACAAAAAACAATAAAATCAGCACAATCCCAGCCCATCCATGGCCTCAATGGTGTTTAAATTCAAGAAGACACCCCTCAGAAAGACTAGGCCCATGCAACACTCACTACCCCTGGGCATAATGGATGAAAAGTAGGCAAAATAAGTGCAGGCCTCAGACACTGCCTCTCTTCAAAATGGCCCCTTGCACCCCAAGCACATGTTGCCTGTACCAGCCAGCACTCAAGATGGCCACCACCACCACCCACATGGCCAGTCCACATCAACAGTACACCCCCAAAAAACAGAAAAACAGCCAAAAATCACCACAATACAATGCCATCCATGATGTTTACATTAAAGAGAGTGAGACCACACCACAGGCACACTCAGTCCATGCACCACCACCCCTGGGCAAAAGGCCCCACTGCAGCCCCAAAAAAACGACAAAAACAACAAAAATAAGCACAATCCCAGCCCATCCATGGCCTCAATGGTGTTTCAATTCAACAAAACAGTTGTATCATGCACCCATAACCAACCGTGGTCCTACTGGATACTGTGGCTACCTACAATATAATTTATTTAATGTTCTGAAAAAGTTCCAAAATTGTAGTTGCAGCAACTGTAATGCCCCAAACAAACTTACTTGTGAAAGTTGATTTCTAATCCAAAAGTGATCCAAAGAAAGTCAAAAAGGCCCCAAATCCAAATATCCAGCAGCACCCACAAAAAGTAATCCTTCCAGCTCCAGATCCAAATGAAAGTGACCAGGAGATGGACAAAGCACTGGGAGGAGCCTGCTGGACAGGAAGAGGAAGTTGGAGACTGTGGGGCACTTCCTTCCCCCCCCCCCCCAAAAATGGACTCCTTGCAAAAAAAAAGGCCATGCAAATGTCAACCTGAGGAGTGATTCTGATAAAAATCATCATTTTCTGAAGGTTTATCCTGTTTGCTGGTGGATTTTTTGTGCAGAATTGCAAAATCTCTATTTCGCGAGTGCGAGATTGTTCCTTTCCGCCGCAACTACGTGTTCGCAATTGCGAACTCTCGCGAGGTGTGCTGTGCAAGGTGGCAAGCCGCGATTACGTATTCGCGGGCGCCAAACTCCCGCGGGATCACGCAGCAAGATCCAAAATGGCGCAGCACTCGCAAAATATGATCGAGAAAAACAACTCGGCAAACGCTTAATGACGGAAAGTGAACGCCGTGCACCACGCCGCGCGCCGCAACCAAGCAAAAAATCCGCCGCGAGCGGATTCACGGATTTTCGACAAATTCGCGAGAGTTCGCGGATTGCGAATTTGCCGAAAATCCGAAAAATCCGCGAGCGGAGCGGATTTTACGCCCATGCTTAACCCCGATAAGCAGACTCATTTACAGGAGGCACACATACAACATGCAGAGTTGTTGGAAACACTCAGACTGATTGATTATAGCTCCTGAACTCAAATAAAACATTTAGGACAAATCGGGTACCTTGTTAGCAAAATTGCTTAGAAATGACCCACCCACAACCATTATCAGCCATATCAACGTGCCCAGAGGTGACACCATATGTACGCAATATGATATAAACAAGGCCTTTCTTGTGTACTATGAAGCGTTATATGGTCCGCCGCCACCACTGGATGGAACCCATATTGATGACTTTCTCACAAACTTACCATACCCACAGGTCCCGGAGGGCATGCAGGACGCACTAGCAGGACCCATAACTAGGGTAGAAATTAAGGCAGCTATCAGAGGGCCTTCACACAATTAATCACCAGGCTTGGATGGCCTACCGGTGGAATTCTTTGAGATTTATTCAAAGATATTAGTGCCTCAGCTGGAGTAACTATATAATAAGTCTCTTGAGTTAGGACACCTACCCCGTACCATGGTTTAGGCGCTAGTGGTGTCACTACCAAAACCAGGGAGGGAACTTTGCTGACATGACAGACTATCACTCTCTGTCTTTGTTATCCACAGAATACAAAATGATAAGTAATATTCTAGCAAGCCAGATCCAACCATATTTAAACAAACTAATCCACATTGATCAATGTAGATTTATACCAGCACGAAGCATGTCGCTAAACATACGAAGATTACATCATATAATATCAACCGACTTAACTCCTTACCAGCAGGCTGGATGTATTGTGCTGGATATGAGGCAGGCATTTGAAACGCTGTCCTGGGAGTATATGTTTAAGGCCATCGCACGCTTTGGCTTACCCCCGAATATATTTAATGGGTGCGTTTACTATATGAAGCTCCGACGGCCAGGGTCAGGTCCGGTAAACATATCTCGCGAGAATATCGTGTCCATAGAGGCACACGCCAGGGTTGCCCCCTGTCCCCAATACTGTTTGTCTTAGCGCTGAAGCCATTGGCTCTCAGATTGCGAATAGAGACTACCCAGTGTGGTATTCTGATAGATACCTCCACACATTTGGTATCGGCGTATGCGGACGACTTAATTATATATGTGACGAACCTCGTGGGAGGATTAGATCCCATTTCGAGAATTTTTGCTGACTTTGAAAGAATCTCCAGTTTAGCAATAAATGAATCTAAATCAAACGTTTTCTCTTTTCACGATCAGCCATACCCGGACACTGTTCAATTTGAGAGGCTAACATTACAGACGGCCACACACACCTTCAAATACTTGGGCATTAATATATATTGCTTGCACGTAGACATGCTGGAAGGTAATCTAAGCAAAGCCATCAGAGGGATACGATCTCAAGTGGCTTTCTGGACTTTGCTGCCTCTCTTGACCATGGGCCGAGTAGCAATATACAAGATGGTAGTGCTTCCGTGTCTTCTATATTATTTCAGGAACCTACCGCTGATGGTACCGCCATCTATTTTTAGCACTTAGGATACTATTCTGCTGGATCTTATATGGGGAATGGGATGCCGCAGAATAAGCGTTTCCACCTGGATATGCCACCAGACAATCCATCAGGTTACAGCAAACTATTGTGACATCTGCCACACTGACCAACATGGTCAAAGCGCACTTCCCGCTCAGAAGCAACATCCTCAATATCCGCGGCTTGCTTGACTTTCTGTCCAGTTACCTTCTTCTTTTTGAATTGAGGTTTTGACTGTTTAGGTTTGTCTTCTTTTTTATTATGTAATCAGAAGAATTTTGAGTCCTTCTTCTGTTTCACGTACTCCTCTGATCTGCGCTCTGACTGTCCACCTCTCTTACAGATCCTGAAAGGAACAAGATGAACGTGTATCAGTATCCTGATACCTGTCAGGCATTTTAATATTATAATGATTATGCAAATAATAGCACTTTTCAGTGGCCTCCTATTGAGATCAGCCTTGTGACTTATTCTTTTCTTTATATTTCTTATTTTCCTATGTCTCTTAATTTGCGGTTTTGAAGATCTTGCTCCCAAATTATCTCTGCCTATAGATGCAAACATTTTTTTTATAACTTTAGGAAACTCTCTCTCTTGTTGGAGAAGTGTGGCTCAATGGTTAGAGCGGCAGACCCTGATGCAGAGGCATAGCCTCGGCGGGTCTTGGGCTCAAAAATTCCACGGACCTGATAATTCTCGCCTCAGTGCCTATTCCAATCATGGAGTCCCACTCTGCAACTCTGGGCAATAGCTTACTTAATCTCCACAACGGCACCCACAACGCTAAGGATGCCTGGCCTCCACCTTGGGGGTGCCCAGGAGTGGACACCTCACAGGGAAAGCCAGGATGGGTTCCACAGCGGTATTCGTACAAGCGCCATGAGACCCTTGCGGGTGAGTAGTGCGCTATACAAGTATCAATTTACATTACATTACATTTCTTGTTCTCTCTGAGTTAAGTTAGTGAGTTGTTGGTGTACCTCTAATGCTGCTGCTTCCCCTTTAATGTTATCCTAACATAATGGCGGATACTGGTGCCAAATTACCCATGAGTTTCATCCCCAAATCCAGGGCAAGGGCTGTCCTGTACTCATTTTGAATCTGTTAAAGCACCTCTGGCAAAACAGTAAATGAGGGCAGTAAATAAGGGTGTACCATGAGTCCTGGTATATACTGCAGTGAAGACTGTGCCCCAAGTGGCGTAGTCCTACACAGAGGGAGCCATCCTCATCAGCAAGCATGTTGTGAGAATTCTATGTTTTTCATGGGGTCCCGTATGGGTATACATTGCTTCAAGCTGACTTGCTTTTTGTGCAATCCAGAATGGAATCTCCTCCCTTCTGGTGGGAATTTGACCCATAACAGCATTGATAGTCTGTGGACTATTGCCTGGATTGTGGTTGTACAGATTGTGGTTGTACAGTCTTAACAGGATTTACTGTCATGGTTCACATGACAAACTGTGTCAGACTCTGTATATTCTGTTTAGAGTAATATGTTGTCTGCGTAATTGTGATGCAGTCATATTAACTATTTTTGGATGTGGTATGTAACTGGCTAAGAATGTCGATGTTGCTTTCTCATTGCTAAAGTGACCTAGTCTAACTTCTTCATTAGCGTATGGTTGGGTGCCTTCAAACCAATTTTGATGCTCTTGATAAGTTAATGATATTTCTAAAGCTTTGTAAGCTGTATAGTTATTTGGAACATCAGTTGAAGTGGTTGTTCTGTGCTGGGAATATAATGCATAAATAGAATACCTCTGCCTTAAATGCTTTGTGTGCCTCAACCACAGAGGTAACTTCAAGTGCAAGATCATGTTGTAGGAGCTTCAGATTAACTGCATGCCTGCAGTTCTCAAGTATATTTAATGCTGCCAGTTCAGCCATAAGAATATGTTGTATATTCAGAGAGGGTACTTCCTATGGCGAGATCCTTTGTAAGGATCAAGCTTAAACAACCTACAGCACATATATAGGGTTTACCTACTCAGCTGAGGGGGATTTTTCTCTAACACCAAGGATGTCTCCTGTTAAGAGGTTAGTAGGGTCTTTGGATATACAAAAGAAAACTACTCAAGCGATCCATTGAATAAGAACCCAAGATAAAACATGGGTGGTGCAGTGTCGTATGGCTTTTACCTTATCAGTAAAACTGTGCATTTGTCAGAAAACATAAACGTCATGATTGTGCCAGACTGATTCTATGCATACCCTCAAGATATGGTGGCCTATATCCCTGCTAGCCCCCAGTGCACCATCTGCACCCCTAACCTTACAGGGTAATAAATGTGTGTGCAACCTTAGAACACGAAAACTCAGATCCCCCGAGGAAATTGTGGTAACAGAACTAGAACCCTTTCACTTGGCCTCTCAAGCATACCCAAAGAAATACACAAGAAATACTCAGCAAAACATTTCAATATTTATTGAAGCATTGTGAATCTTGTATAAAATACGTGCACTGCCATAATCAATAGAATTAAATAGATTAGAGTAATTAGCTTTACAAGAATAGTGAAAAAGGTGAACATTTCCATCTTTGTGCTAAGACAATGAATATATGTGGGCATATAAGTACTGTGTTTAGTGTGCTCCTACCTAGCGTGCCCTAATCTAATCTTGCCTCTCTCCAAAAGGAAAGCCAACAACCACTACCCCCCCGCCCCTTGGTTTTCTGAGGCTCTCAAAAATGAAAAAACAAAATGTAAAATCTTAGAGAGGCAATGGCGGAAATTGTATGACCCTAAAATTAAATCACGGTATAAGTTAGCCTTTCAATAACTATCATCTACTTTGCCGGAATGCACGGGCAGAACATGCTAACCGCACCATCCAAGAAGCTCAAAACTGCCCAAAAACACTCTTTAATGTAGTTAAAGAGCTCTATGGGGCTTCATGTCAGCCCAAGCCCCCATACCTGGATGTCAAACACTGTAATGATTTAGCTGAATTTTTTGTTACAAAAATCAACACTATCTACACTGATTTTGAAAGACAGGTATCAGCAGAATCCCCCCTCTCTAAAACATCCCCTCCCAGTAATACAGGGGCATCTAACAACAATGCTGTCTTGGATCATTGGGCCCAACTGGACACCACCTCCTTTTGTAAAATTTTGAGCAGCATCAAATCCGGTTCCCCAAATGATCTGTTTCCCCCTTCTGTTCTTCAAACTCTAAGCATTCCGACTATTAATATAATTATGCAACTACTAAATTCCTCTTTATTGGAAGCTAAAGTTCCAGCAACCTGGACACATGCCATGATCATGCTCCTATTGAAGAAAGCGAACTTGGATCCGAAAATACCATCTAATTTCCGCCCCATCTCCCTTTTACCTATCTTCTCGAACATTCTGGAGAAGCATATTAATGCCTAGCTTGTTGAATTCATTGAAACACACAAACTCCTGCATGACTCCCAGTCTGGATTTCGCGCAGGCTTCTCTACTGAGTCCACGCTACTGGGCGTTACTGATAACATCCGCCGTCAAGTGGATAGAGGTGAAACCCTGGCACTTATTCTCCTTGATTTAAGTGCCGCACTTGACACTGTATTTCACCCTATCCTCTTGAAAACCCTTCAATCATGTGGCGTTACGGGTCTGGCCCTAAAGTGGCTATTCAGTTTCTTGACAAATAGGACCTTCCAGGTTTTTTCTGCTTCCTCTAAATCCGAAGTTCGTGGGCCTCAGGATGGAGTCCCTCAGGGCTCTATACTGAGCCCCCTGCTTTTTAATATCTATGTCAGCCCTTTAGCTGCCAGTGCGGAACAAGCAGGGCTCACGGTGTATTCTTACCCCGATGACACCCAGCTTATTTACTCTTTTTCAAGCAAATCAAATAATATCTCTTCGCTGAGATCTGTGTTGACAAGCATTGCAGACTGGATGCATAATAACAAACTAAAACTAAACTGTGATAAAACCGAGCTCCTTCTCTTCGGCAAAAATAATACCCTCTGGGGCCCCCAACATTGGCTCCCTCAGATGGGGCTACCCCCGACTCCTGTCCAATCTGTCCAGAATCTTGGTTTTACGATCGACGACCAACTAACCATGAGGCAACAAGTTGGCAAGGTAGCTTCAGTATCCCTTGCCATATTATAATGGCTGAAAAAAATACTGTGGATGCTTCCTCTGCCCACTCAAAGAACAGTAGTCCAAGCCCTTATTACATCTAGGCTCGACTACGGTAATGTTCTGTATCTAGGAGTGGGAAAGGAGGTACTACACAGGTTACAGGTAGTCCAGAACAATGCCGCCAGAATGCTTTGCAATCTCCCAACCAGAACATCTGTCTCAGCTGCACTACGCGATCTTCATTGGTTCAAGATTGAAAATCGCATCAAGTTTAAAACTCTCTGCTATATGCATAGGGATTAATTCAAGAATAGCACCTCATTACCTTCAGGCGTTAGTGCGTCAATACCGCCCCTCGCAATCACTCCGATCTGCCAATCAGCACAACTTTCAAATCCCGAGGATCAAGAGAACTAGAATGGGGGGGCGCTCTTTCTCCCATTTGACCCCAGCTCTTTGGAATTCTATGCCGTTTGCGCTGCGTATTGAACCACAGTACCAGAAGTTCCATAGGGACTTGAAAACCTGGCTTTTTAACCAATAGATCTTGCATTAGTCATCTGTCTTATGTCCTTCACATCTTTAGCGTTCTTAGCGCCGGGAAACCTACGGGTAGCTGTCACGCTGTATAAAATTAATAATAAATACAAGTATAAATAAATAAATTGCCTAGGGTGGGTGATCTGTCAAATCCATGCCCGGGTAGTCTAACTCCCATTACCTGCGTGTAAGTGTCATAAGGCTGTCCGTCTTAGTTTAGAGCAGGACGTCCCTCGTGTTGGTATGCAGGAATCAGATGAGCTGGAATGTTTATTCTAGATTGATAGCAGTGTTGCCTACTGGAAAATAATATAAATAACATTTGAGCAGGGAACTTTATCCCTTGTAATGAATGTTCAAGGTGTTGTGATAGTGTTCTTACGAAGTTGAAATGCAAGCAATGTAGATTCAGAGAATGTTGTCCTGCATGATCACACACACAAATGTATGTCAAAAGTCACTGTGTTCAATAGAGTAAGCAATTTAAGAAACATGAGCATGTAAATGGTGGTGTTTCTAACTGGGCATATTCTGACCATGTGACAGTTTTGATGAAAGCAGCCGCAGAACTCCCTGCTGAGGCCCAGAACTTGGAAGGGGCGCCTCAGGCAAGGGTACTCCTCACATGAGGCAGAGGCCAGCAGCACCAGCAGAATTGTATGAAGTCTTTTACATTCCTGAAACTTAAGAAAACAGGAGTCACGCCAGCAAGTCCTTGGAGATCACTTAGAGGTAAGGCAGAGTCCTTCCATCAGAGTCAGTGAGCACCAGGCAGCAGAGGTTCTTTCAGAAAAGAAGTCCTGTTGAGTCCTTTGAGCAGCATAGCGGTCTTTTGACAGAGGTTCAGTTCAAGATCCAGAAGTGTCTGATTTGCGTGGGTCAGGGACCCAGTACTAATACCCAAAAGTACCTTTGAAGTTGAGGCGACATCAAAGGCTGGCCTCTGAAGTGCGCACAGTCCCCTTGCGCCCAATGCTTTCTGCCAGGCTATCTGTGGGGGGTAAATCAATGCTTTGTGTGTGGACAGGTCACTGCCTAAGTAAGTGTCAGCCTCTCCCATTTTCTCTGCCCAGGATGACCCCTCAGACTGCAGATTAATGCTCAGAATGCAGACGAGCCTCACCTTCCTGTGTTTGTGGCTGTCTAGAGGGAAAGCACAACGTCTAGCTGTCACCCAACCCAGACGTCTATTGGCGACAGGCTGCAGGCACACAGAGAAAAGTTAAGAGCAGAGAAATGTCCACTTTCTAAAAGTGGTTTTTCTACAATAGTAATGTCAAATCCAACTTTCACACTAAAGAGGATTTATCACTACCATTCCATAGATATGACACACGATTTAGCTACTCCTTTTTAATCAGGAATTATAGCTCAAAAGTGATTTAAGGAATTCCCAATGCTAGCCTATAAGAAGAGTAGGCCTCACAGTAGTGAAACACTAATTTAGCTGGCTGTCATTACAATGACAAGTACAACATAAAAGTACATGTCCTACCTTTTAGTTCTACTACACCCTGCTCACAGGGCTACCTTAGTAGCATTTAATGTATGCACCCTGGGTATATGAAAGGGACCATCTCACAGGGAAAACCAGGACGGGTTCCCCAGCGGTCTACAGCGCCAGGACACTCGGGTAGAGTAACAGTGCGCTTTACAAGTATCCCACATATATGGTATACCATTTACAAGGGACTTATAAGTAAATCAAATATGTGAAACAGTAGGGTGGTGCACTATATGGATGGCACTCTGGGAGAACAGTTATCACCGGTGGGCATTGTCTGGCCTCATACTGCTGCATTTGTAGACCCAGGACTGTTCTACGGGACCAGCAGAGGTTTCCCCGGCGCAGTGGCAGAATTGGAACCTGGGCTACATACAGATTGCGTGACTTGGTGGCGGGGGGAGCGTTGACACTACTGATTCTACCCGCGCCCCCCCATGTGCTTTCCACGACGACACGGAAAATGGCGACAGGGGGCCAGGGTTCCAGAAATACAGCTCAGAAACAACTGTCTAAATTTGCATGGACTAAAGGTAGCGACAAAGGCGACTGTCCAAGAACAGATAAGGGAGGCTCGGAGGCGTCGTCGCCCTCGGAACCGGAACCGCCGCTCCATGACGTTATGGGGCCCATAGGAGGAATGCACATATCCATGGACTCAATTACGGTGGAGGTTTTCTTGCTCAGAGCTGACTTTAAGCAGATGAATGAGAAAGTGAAGGAGCTCAAAATAGCGACGACAGCACTACGGGATGATACCTCCGAGCTTCAACGTCAAATGGCAGAAATGGAGAAAAAGGAGCTTAGAATGGCACAGCAGCTGGATGACTATGAAGGGAGGGCCCGCCGAAATAATATAAGAATCCTTGGTGTTCCGGAAAAAACAGAAGGGCCGGCTGCGGACCTCTATGTGGAGGAATTAATCACGAAACACTTAAAACCCAAAGCGCTCTCCGCTTACTTCTCTATAGAACGAGCCCATAGAGTGCCAGACAGAAGGCCCAGGCCTGGAGCCCCGCCGCGACCCTTGATTGCCAGAGTTTTCAACTTTCGAGACAGGGATAGTATCCTACAAGCCTCAAGAACTGGCCCTCCGCTCAAAATCGACAACTACGAGGTGTCCTTCTTTCCCGACTTTACAGCCAGGGTCCAAGCACAGCGGAGAAGTTTCCAAGCAATTAGGCAGGAATTACACAGCAGGCACATTAAGTATGCAATGCTTTTTCCGGCAAAATTGAGAGTGGAATGGGACGGTAAGCCATGGTTTTTTGATTCACCGGATGCAGCCTGGGACTGGATGGAGGTCTGGACGAAGGTCGGACGCAGGAATGGCAATCGGCGGGACAGAAGAGAACGGAGGAACAGTAATGGACCTGAAAAGACAGCGATGGAGGCCGCTGCGGAGTCAAGTGGTCTGAATGAGCAGGAGTAAGATGAACGCTCGAGCTATTGAAGGACACGACATCAAGGAACCACGCAAGTACTGGAAAGGGGGTGAGAGGGGGGATGCCAGTGACAGCGCGGACTTTTCGGTTTTATTGGGTTTCAAACGACTCTGGGTTTATAATGTGCTTTATTTACCGATTATTTAGACATGTTATGATGCTTTGTAAGGTTCTATCGTAGAATTCAGGCTGTACCTTATTGACGACATTCTAGACTGCCATTGGATGGAGGGCTCAATTCCCCTCTGCATCTTTAGCATGGTTGGGGGGGGGTACAGGCACTCTGCCACATTGGGGGGTGGGTAGTTCTACAGCCACAGGCAGGGGAGCAGGGAGAGGTGTGGGGAGGAGTGAGGAGAGAGTTCTTAGGGGGTGGAGGGACGGAGATCTTGTTTGTTATGAAAATGTAAAGACCATGAAAATAGTGGCGAGGATATGTGAAGGGTTTTCGAGTTTTGTTCCAACTTTAAGTTTTGGGCTTTATTTCACTGCTGTGATTGATGAGATGCATACTGATGAGACTGGTTTACAACGCTGTCTTAATTTTGATGGAAGCAAGGGATACAATGTGCAACGCTGCAGATATTAGCGTCCCCCTGTTGGCCCCGGTGTCTCCTATGACTTTACTTACCTGGAATGTGCATGGGCTGGGGGATAAAATTAAACGAGGATTGGTGTTACAATATATACGCCGCGCGGCACCAGCCGTAGCACTGCTCCAAGAAACACATCTGGTGGGCTCGGCATGTAAAGCTATGGACCGTTGGGGCTACACAATGATGGCGCATTCAGAGTTCTCAACGGGCTCCAGAGGTGTTGGCATACTGGTTCGCAAACGATTCCCACTAATTGTCCAACAGGTCTGGAGGGACACACAGGGGCAATTTGCTGCTATCTCATGTCAATGGGAGGGGAGGAGATTTAATATAGTGTCACTATACATTCCACCGGCCCTTCATTCTGTGGCACTTCCCACCCTTAGCGCATTTTTTATTGAACTTGCCATAGGGGGAGCTCATTATAGGAGGCAACTTTAATGCAGTTTTAAATGATGGGCTGGACCGCCATCCATGCAGGACGCTGGGGAAGTCCCGGCTGACTGGATTCTTGGATGCACTGGGCCTTACGGACGGGTGGAGATACAAACATCCTGGTGACCGTGGGTACACTTTCCACTCGGGAGTTCACTCTAGCCTCTCCCGTATTTTCCTTTTTTTTCCTCTCCGCAGATAGCCTTCCTCATTTGACTGAGACAGAGATAAGACCACGGGGCATCTCCGATCACTCACCGGTCTCTATGACATATACCTCACACGTCAAAGCTTGGAAACAAATGTTTCCAATCTCCCCTGGCTATTTACAGATCCCCAAAATTTGAAAGGAACTTATTGCAGTCACGAAGCACTACTTCCAAGAAAATGCAGACTCCGTATACTCACCGGATGTTCTGTGGGAAGCCTATAAGACCGTGCTGAGAGGGCAAGCTATAGCCTCGATAACGGGTCACAGGCGGGCCGCGAGAAGTGACTTAGATGCGATTGAGGCCGAACTGGCCGTGCTACAATAGCAGCCCGAAACTGACTCCACGGTAGAGACAGCACAGCAGCTGCGCCTCAAATAATGTGAGCTTACTGAACACCAATGAGAACAAGTTAGACTGCGGCTCCAACACACGCACCACACTATTTTTGAAGATGGGGATAAGGCGGGGAAACTTTTGGCATGGCTGAATCAGAAGGAGAGGGCCCAGAGGACGATAGCACAACTCCACACCCCGACGGGAGTAGTAGTCACCACCCCAGGGTACATTGTTGACACCTTAGCTGACTATTATGAACAAGTCTACAATTCTAATTCGCACTTCACGACGGAAGAGGCACAAACCTACATTAAAGACATAAAAATGCCATCCCTATCAGAGAACGAGGCCTTACTTTTAGAATCCGACTTTACGAAGGACGAAGTCATTGCAGCGGTTCAGTCCCTGCAATCGGGTAAGGCTATGGGACCCAACGGGATCCCTATTGAATTATATAAGCGCGTATCTGAGCTAACAGTCCCACACCTCTTAGCGATGTTTTTAGATAGTCTGAGTAGGGGGAAACTGCCACAGGATCAACGAATAGCCACAATCGTTGCAATACCGAAACCTGGCAAACCCCCGGATGAGTGTACGTCATATCGCCCGATCTCCTTACTCAACGTGGAAGCCAAGATTTTAGATAAAATGATTGCCAACCGGCTAACTCCGTATCTTGAAACTCTAATTCACCCAGATCAATCCGGATTTATGCCGAATAGAAGCACTGCTCTTAATTTGCGACGGGTCCACCCGGTGATGGCACAGATACCAAGTCTCCCAGAGCCTGCGGTTATTCTATCCCTGGATGCCCGAATGGCATTCAACATGGTTGAATGGCCTTATTTATTTGCGGTCCTCCAGCATCTTGGCTCTGGACCAAAATTTTGTGCATGGGTGCAATTGCTTTATACTAAACCGTTGGCACAGGTTGTGGCTAACGGGCATATTTCTAGAAACGTTCCGCTCGGTCCCGGCACACGTCAAGGGTGCCCTTTATCACCCTTGCTCTTTGCTTTGATTCTAGAACCGCAGGCAGCATGGATCCGGTGGGACCCCATGATTAAGGGACTCAGCTGGACCACGACATGGGAGGACCGTAGATCACTATATGCAGATGATATCCTTTTATATTTGACCCTGCCCAGACGCTCGATTATAGTTCTCCTTAACATTTGTGAAATTTTTGGGCGGGTCTCGGGGTTTACTATCAACTGGTCCAAGTCTGTTTTATTTGTCCTCAAGGGCCCCCCACCGCAACTCCCGGCAGATTGTCTGTTAATAATCACTGAAGAGGAGGAGAAGCTTCGCGCGATTCCAAGATGGACGCGTGAGCTAAGGGCTCCCGATACCCCTTCCGCCTCCCGCGACTATCCTGTGCAAGATCCTGATTTTGACGATGGGTGCTCTTTATTGAAGCCCTGCTGATGCCAGCGTTCTTTTCAGAAATCGATTTGGCCGTCGAATACTGGACCTGCTGCGCTTTGAACTTTGAGGCCTATATCGTATGCCAGCCGGGGGCTTGAGTCCCCGAGGTACCCAGGTGGCAATCGAACAACAACGGCTGATAAGCCACGCCCGCTGCCCCTGGTGTACTTTCGGTTTTGTTTCTTCTCTTTGTTGTGAACGCTCACTTCCAGATCCGAGTTCCGATTCTGCTATCGCTGCCAGCCTGCTGCTTATGCTGTGCCCTTATCCACTCGCAGTTCAGAGCCTGCCACGACGCAGTTCGCTTTGCCTTGATTCTACAATTCCCGTTGGAGCTCCTTCCACGACATGACGGGCAGAACAGTCGTTGAGAGGTGCGGCAATAGAGGCTCGTCCCGAGGGGGGGTCACCCAATCTCAGACCATTGATCGATTTACTCGCCCACGGGGCTCCCCGGGCGGATTGAGTGGTGCCCTGGAAGAAGCTGGGGATGGTGCTCCTGATGACGAGGAGCCAACGTTGAAGGATGTTATGGGCGCTATTGCGAGTGTCCAATCCGCCATGGGTCAGCAATATGAAACTCTAGCGGCTAAGATTGATACGGTGGCGATTGATGTCACCCTCATCAGAGCGGACCTTGGGAAAACGAATGAGCGTGTCAAATCTCTCGATCTCAAGACTGCTAGTTTGACCACGGATGTCTCGGACCTTCAGACCACGGTCCGCCATCTTAGGACTACTTGTGACCTGTTTGCCAATCGGTTGGAAGATTTCGAGGGCCGGGCCAGGCGCAATAACGTCCGCATTGTGGGTGTCCCGGAGACTTCTGCTGACATGCCTGTTGATATCCTGGTGGAGGACCTCGTGTTGAAGCATCTGGTGCCGAAAGGCCTCAGTAAATTCTTCGCTGTGGAGCGCGCCCACCGTGTTCCGGGTGGCAAGCCAAAGTCGGGAGCCGCTCCGTGGCCCATAATTGCTAGACTTTTCAACTTTCGTGATAGGGACGCTATCCTGCAAGCTTCGCCCACCAATGGGCCCACTAAATTTGAGAACGTTTCAATTAGTTTTTACCCTGACTTTACTCAGGCAGTTCAGAAACAGAGGATGGGCTTTACGGGTGTGAAGAGACGACTCAGGGACCTGGGACTGAAATATGCTATGCTCTTCCCGGCCCGCCTGAGAATCGAACATGCTGATCGTGCATTCTTCTTTGACCGCCCTGAGGTGGTTAGTGAATGGTTAGACACTTTGTCGACGCATCATGAGGGCCCGGAGGACTCCAGAGGCGCTGAGGGAGGCGTGGAGGGCCAGGAGCAGTGAGTCTACATCGGCGAGCCATCATCCGCTGCAGCGGCTTAGAGACTTTGTTTCACGCATTGTGTGAATGCCCGGGGGTGGGGGGGGTTCGGGGATCTTCCTCCTCTGGGGACTTTTTCTCTCTTTCTGTAGATTAGTTCAATGGGGCGACAGGCACACAGCAAGTTGGGGTGGCTATTAGGTCTACCGCAGGGGTGCAGGGAGGGGGGTTTGAATTTGATGGGTTCCTTGGGGGTGGTGGTGGGGTTCTTTTCTTTTTGTTGGTTTTGAGGCTGTGCTTTGCTTTACAATTGCTTTCATGTGTCTGTTTCGGGATGGGTGGGGCGGTCGGTCTTCTGCCGGGATGGGGGGTAGGGGACTCAGGGTGTTGAGCTGGAATGTTAACGGTCTTGGGGACAGGATAAAACGTGGGGTTGTGCTACAATATTTGAAGAGACACACCCCAGATGTGGTCTTGCTTCAGGAGACCCATTTGGTGGGCAATACTTGTCATGCATTGGATAGAAGAGGCTATCGATTGGTGGCACATTCCGGCTTTACTTCGGGATCAAGAGGGGTTGGTATCCTGGTCAGGAATTCCCTTCCCCTGGAGATAGATAGCACGGTGCTGGATGACATGGGCCGCTATGCTGGCATTACGGGGAGATGGGAGGGGAAATTGATTTCCATAATGTCTATTTATGTTCCGCCTGGGCTGCAATCTACCACATTCACCGACTTGGGTGAGGTTGTCCTTGGTTTGCCCGATGGCTTACTGGTGTTGGGTGGGGACTTTAACTCTGTGGCGAATGGAGAGAGTGATCGTAGCCCCCCCAGGCTCCTCCCTGCCTCGCAGTTGTGGTTGGGGAAATTCTTGGATGCCTTTGGTTTGGCCGACTGCTGGAGGCAGCTGCACCCTGGCCGGCTTCAGTACACTTTCCACTCGGGGGCTCATGGCAGTCTCTCGAGAATTGACTATTTCCTCGTGCCGGTGGTGCAGTTGCTCTCTGTGCGTGAAATTAAACACTTGGCTAGAGGGATCTCAGACCACTCCCCGATATGGCTCCACTTGGATATCTGTTTGGGGAATGGGGGCCGAATTGCCCCGATAAATCCATGGCATTTTCAGGACCCTAAGATCAGAGCAGAGGTGGTCAAATGCATGAATTTTTATTTTGCTGAAAATGAGGGATCGGTGTCTTCCCCGGTCTGCTTATGGGAGGCCTATAAAACTGTTATCCGTGGTCAGACGTTATCCCTAATTGCTGACAAGAAGCGGCGCACACAAGAAGAGGTGGTGAGATTGGAGTCTGAGATTACTGTGTTGGAGGAGCGGTTGGAAGCTGAGGTTACGCCTGAGACGCTGCATGTTTTGGCTCTTAAGCAATCTGATTACAGAGCCTTGGTTACTACCTCGGCTGAGGCACTGCATCGTATGCAACAGGGGCGTCTGTACGACGTGGGTGACAAAGCGGGGAAGTTGATCGCATGGCTGGATAAGCGAGACAGACTGAATCGTGTGGTGCCTGTGGTTGAGAGAATTGATGGAGTGCGAGTCGTGGACCCGGTTGAGATAGTTGAGGTGTTTGCCCAGCACTTTCGGGTTGTGTATGCGCCGGTTTCGGGCTTGCCGGAGGAGGACTCGCGCTTGCTACTTCGTGATCTTGAGCTGCCCAGTCTCGCGGAATCGGACGGGGTTTTAATGGAGGCTGATTTCTCCATCGACGCGGTCGCGCTCGCTATTCGCTCTCTTCGTTCAGGAAAAGCTTCGGGCCCTAACGGCATACCGGTCGAGCTGTATAAGCTATGCCCGGATAAAATGGCGCCGTATCTGCTGCGTATGTTTGCGGCGTCGCGTGACCTCGGCTGTCTTCCTAGAGACCAGAGGCTAGCTTCTATTGTGGTCATTCATAAAGACGGCAAACCCCGTGAGTGCTGTTCCTCGTATCGCCCGATTTCGCTTTTGAACGCGGAACCCAAGATATTGGCGAAACTACTGGCAAACCGACTAGCCACGGTGATTAGCGGACTGGTTCACCCTGATCAGTCCGGTTTTATCCCCTAGCGTAATACTGCACTCAATCTTCGTCGACTGCATGGCGTCATAGCGAGGGCGGGATCTCTTGGTGAGCCGGCCATCTTGGTTTCTCTTGATGCTTCGATGGCTTTTGATACGGTTGAGTGGCCATATTTGTGGGCTACTCTCGCCAAGTTCGGTTTTGGCCCGAAATTTATTGCATGGGTTAAACTCCTGTATGAGCAACCGTTGGCGCATGTGGTGGTAAATGGTAGAGCTTCAAGGCCCTTCACTCTTGGGCGAGGCACGAGGCAGGGCTGTCCTTTGTCACCGCTGTTGTTCGCCCTCGCGCTCGAGCCGCTGGCCGCCTGGCTCCGGTGGGAGCCCTCCTTGAAGGGTATTCGGTGGTCCCCTGATTTTGAAGACCGTGTCTCATTATATGCCGACGACATTTTGTTGTATTTGACGTCCCCCCGTAAGTCATTGGGAGTCCTCTTTGATGTCCTGCGTTCCTTTGGACGTAACTCCGGGTTGGTTATCAACTGGTCCAAATCCTGTATTTTCCCGCTTACCTGTGACCCTCTCTCTTTGCCCCGAGTGTGCCCGATCCCGGTCCGCACCGAGGGTTTTAAGTATTTGGGTATTTATATTTCGCTTGACCCTGTGTTGCGCTATGATCGGAATCTGTTGCCTCCACTCGCCCGACTTCGGTCGGACGTTGCGGCTTGGTGTAATCTGCCCTTATCCCCCCTGGGACGGGCGGCCCTGTTTAAAATGATGTCTCTTCCCCGGTTCTTATATGCTATGCAAAATACACTTGACCTAGTGCCGGCTAGCTATTTCCGCGAAATTGAGGGCCTCCAAAGGAAGCTGGTATGGGCTGGCCGGCCTCGTATTGCGTTGACTAAGCTCACGTTACCCTGGTACGATGGGGGCATTGCGTTACCTGATATACGACGGTATTATTGGGCATCTCAACTGAGTGCTGTGAATCATGCTATGTATGGTCCAGTTCCGAACCCTGCTTACGAAATGGACCGGTGGCTCTTGCCCGGGGGAAATTATTACAGGGCGTTCTATTCTCGGGGTGCTAGGAAGAATTTGACGGGACCCACTGGAGTGGCGGTGCGGGTATGGGGCAGCACGACCGCGGCTACCGGATGGACAGATAGGCTGACCAGAGCGACCCCTCTATTTGCCGCGGAGAGGCTGGGTGAGTTGTGGACCTCAAAAGGGTTTGATAGATGGGACCTCATCGGGATCAGTAAGTTGGATGACCTCTGGGTTAAGGACAGGGTTAAGTCCTTTGCTGAATTGCAACAGGAATATGGTTTGTCTGATTCTGAGTTTTTCCGGTACCTTCAGGTTCGTCATGCCATTGGGTCGGTTTTTCCGGCTGGGTCTGCCATCCCGGAGAGCTCCCCCCTGGAAGACAGGGTGCTGGACGGACATGTGCCGGACAGCACTATCTCTCTTATATATAAGAAGCTTATTAATACTCGGTCGGATTTGCTACTTCATCTGCGTACTTCCTGGACTGATGACGGACTGGAGCTGGATGATGAGGATTGGCAGGCCGCGATATCCTCTCCTAAGGAGGTTGCGATTCCGGCGCGTCTGCGACTCGTTCAGCTGAAAATTCTACACCGGGTCTATGTCACGGGTGCCCGACTGATGCATATGGGTTTTTCAGAGGATGGATTGTGTCGGCGGGGCTGTGGTATGCTTGCTACTTTCCTCCATATTATATGGGAGTGTCCGGAGGTTGTATCTTTTTGGAATGGAGTGTATGCGGTGATGAGTGAAGTTACGCAAGTTCAGTTGCTGCCTGAAGCCCGGCGTTGTCTTTTGAATGTATGGGAGCCGACTGATTGTAATGTTGCTCAGACTCAATGGGTGACGCTGGGGACCATGGTTGCAAAGAGGGACATTGCACAATTGTGGGGATCTCAGAGGGCTCCATCGGTCTCCGGGTGGGAAGATAGTATGGACTGGTGCATGTTCAAGGAAAAGATTGTGTATGTCTCCCGTGGCAGGCCCAAAAAATGGGGTAGGATATGGGGCCAATGGAACTCGTTCCGTGGGGATGTCTGCGACCCCCCTTTCACTGATCCCCCTGATACTCCTTGTTCCCCTTAGCTGTGTGTTTCGGCTCTTTCTCGTGCTGTATTTTTGTTATACCGCTGGCGCTGGGTCCCCCCTCTCCCCCCCTCCCTTTTTCTTTTATCCTCTGTAGATTCTCCTGTCTTTCCCTGCTGCTTTAGGTCTGACTCGCCCCGCATCTCATGACACAGACGTAACAATTCGGGCATAGCCTTGTCTTTTTCTTCTTCGTTTGTTTAGTTGTTTTGAAAAATGAAACCTTTTTATATCCTGTCGTTTTGTGATTGATCGATGTCATGCACCATGGCTGCCGGACCCCTGGTTGTCGGCTGATGAGCTGTGTACCTTAACGTTGTTTTGAGATGCTGCATCGGCCGGCCCAGAGGGTTGTAGGCACATCTTTGTTTCTATTTGTCTCTTGCAAATAAAGGTTTTAAAAAAAAAATTTTAAAAAAATAAATAATCACTGAAGAGCCCTTTAAATATTTGGGGATCTGGGTGACGCCTAATCAAGAGGCCTTTTTTCGCCGTAATTTGGAGCCCCCTCTTGAGCGTTTTCGTACTGATGTACAACACTGGCATACCTTGGGAAAAGCGGCTTTATATAAAATGAAGACACTGCCTCGGCTGCTTTATATCCTCGAGAATACCCCATTTGCTGTTTCTCCAAAATATTTCAGGTCAATAGACGCACTGGTCTCAGGTCTCCTCTGGAGAGACAAACCGGCACGCATCTCCCGACACAAATTAGTTAGGGGCTGGTATGACGGCGGAGTTGCTCTCCCGGATATCCAGCTATACTACTAGGCGGCTCAGTTGAAGATCATAAATCAATGGCTGCACGCGCCCCTGACTGAGCCAGCGTTTAACGGTGGTGTGTTAGCTGCACTCTATGATAAAAGAGGCGCCTCGGCATTGCTTGGCCCTACGGCCCACACAGTTAAACTATGGTATGAGTCTCAGGCCCGCCTTAAATGTAAAGACGTCCTTACGCAAATAACGCCCCTTTGGTCATCGCGCCAATTGGGCCGCTTATGCAACAGTAAGGGCTTCCGGGCATGGGATCTGATCGGTATTTCCACGGTGGGAGACCTCTGGAAACGAGGTGCCATCTTAACATTTGAACAACTCGTGGAACAATATGACCTGGCGCCCACAGAGAGGTTTAGATAACTGCAAATTCATCATGCCTTGGATCATTTATCCAGCCTGGTGATGAGGTTCCTGACTCTACCCCATTAGAAGATAGGCTCCTCACAGAGCACATGCCCAAAAAAGCGACCTCATTTGTTTATCGTAAACTTATTAATAACCTACCGGACCCAACTTTGAAACTAAAGGACAACTGGACTAATGAGGTGGGAGAGTTTGATGAGTCAGGTTGGCAGACTGCACTTTCCTCACCCCAGGAGGTTGCTATACCATCCATACTTAGACTTGTACAATTAAAAATATTACACCGGGTATATTACACTAGGGTCACCCTGCACGCGATTGGGAGAGCCGCACATAAATACTGTTTAGGAGGGTGCGGGGAGGAAGGAACGTTCTTTCACACTATCTGGGACTGCCCTCAAATTGCCGACTACTGGGCTAAAGTTATGAGGACTATGTCACAGGTAATTAAGGACTCAATAGTTCCGGACCCACGGTGTTGCCTATTAAACATTTGGGAACCCAATGATCTCACTCACTCCACACAGGACTGGATAATGTTAGGCATAATGTATGCAAAAAGAAACATAGCAAGATTTTGGGGATCCCCGGTGGTATGGGCAGTCAAGGATTGGTGTTCTGACCTTGACTTTGCAATGTTGGCTGAACGGACAGTGTATTTGAATCGGAAATGTCCACAGAAATGGGGTAGGCTTTGGGGTGCATGGAATGAATACAGGGGATATTTGTGTGACCCTCCGATGCTAGACAGTGAAAGTAACTCTGAGTAAGATGGAATGGGGGGAGGGATTGCTGAGGGGCGCGGGGTGTATCTAATTGCCATAAATGTAATACTTCCTATCATGTGTTTTTGTATCTGGATCCTATATTTACCTCTCTCTATGTATGCACACTGTGATTTATTGTATGCCCTATGTTTGCTTTGAATGATAATAAAAATTGTTTAAAAAAAAAAAAATATGTGAAACAGGTGTAAACCAATTATACCATGTATAGAGGAGAGAGCATATGCACTTTAGGACTGGTCAGCAGTGGTAAATTGCTTAGAGTCCTAAAGTCAACAAAAAGATGGTCAGAAAAAGAGGAGGACGAAGGCAAAATGTTTTGGGTGACCCTTCAGAATGGTTCATTTTCGAACAACCCCACTTCAAAGGTCATCACCGAGTACAAGAACTGGACCTCAGACCCTACAACTTTGGTACAATTCTGGACCTAAGGAACCAGTGCATCAACTTCAGAACCAGTGCATCATCCTCAGAACCAACCCATTGCGCTATTGCTTGAAGAAACATAAACACATCTCATTTTGGAACTGAACCAGCGCCTTGCCCTTGGAACTGACACAGCTTCTACTGCATCTCCTTTGGAACCAGCGCATTACCCTCGGAACTGACACATCACTGCTGTTGTGTGGGGAAAACCGATGCATCACCTTCACTGTGTGGGCTGATGCATCGCCTTGTCTGCAACCCACATCCCGTCGTCGTTGTCGACTGTTAGACCTTTCTTTCTTATGGTGCTCTTCCCCCAATCTTTATGCCAGCTTACTTCTTGTTTTTGCAGATTTTTTTATTTTGGCTTTATGAGTCTTAGTCCTTTACCACTGCTGACCAGTGCTAAAGTGATTGTGCTTCTCCCCCAAATATGATAATATTGGTGTATACACAAATGGCATATTTGGTTTACTTATAAGTCCTTTGTAAAGTGGCATACCATATACCAAGGGCCTGTACATGAAATGCTACTAGTTGGCCTGCAGCACTAATTGTGCTGCAGAGGTTCAGAAAAGATAAAGTACGTAGTAGAAAGACCCGAGGAAGTAGCACAGAGAACTCCCAAAGGCGGGACATGGTCACAATTCCTCCCCCGCTCCTAGAAGTAGATAAGCCCCTGGGTCAACAAGGGTGGGGAACATCCTTTACAACGCAACTTTTTCAACGCAGTACCTTTATCACGCAGGTATTACAACGCAAGTCGTTACAACGACTTGCGCTGGGGGGCGCTGTAGGATAGGGAATAGTTTAATTTACTATCCAAAACCTTCCCTACTATCCACGGGGACTGGAGTTGGAATAGTAAATTAAACTATTCCACTATCCAGCGTCCCCCCAACGCAAGTCGTTGTAACGACTTGCGTTGTAAAACCTGCATGGTAAAGGCATGCATTGTGAAAGCATGCATTGTAACAAAATACATCCACCAGGGTCAGTCCCACGTCCAGTGGATGACACCCACACACACAACCTCACGTGTCCTGTGCTAGCAGTGACATTTCGATCCGAGGAGAAACCCACCATAGCACTACTAAAACAACACGCCTTACAGATTCCTGATTGACACAGGGGTAGCCAAGTTATGCCTAAAAGAAGGGATTATCCCCCTATCCAAAGACTCTTTGGACATGCAGGGATTTATGGGTACGATTATGAGTATCCCCTTTACAAAACCCCTAAAGTTGGACGTGAGAGGCAGTTGCATAAAGGGGCAATTGCTATATCATCTCTCATCCCCAACCAATCTATTAGGACAAAACTTGATGTCCAAACTAAAAATTACTATTCAGTTCTCCGACGATGGGTCTATGGCCTGCTCTTCCCCTGGAGATCCTTCCCTGGGACCCTTGTCACCAAAACACCCCACATCACAAGTAGACAAGCAAAGGCATCATCTGTCAACCAGACTGACTTCACTGAGGCAGTCCTAGAGAACGTTAAAAAATTCTCAGATCTTTGTGAATTTTGTCAGGCAGTGGGTAAGTCATGCACACCTTCTCCTACTTGAAACTGCTAAAATGACAGAAGCCATCATATCCAACAAAGTATTGAAGGAGGAAGAAAGTTGTGACTTCACTACACATGTGCCCACTGGATCCCCTGGGACAAATCGGGAGATGGGGAAACGGCACCTGGGGACCAGTGCTGTAACAGCCTTTTAAAACACTGAGCTCCACACATGCCACCACCACATTGCCTCAGTGCACCGGGAGGTGACGAAGACGAGGCTGCCTGGTACTGTGCGGTGCACTCGCCATGCCTAAGCTGTTGAAAACCTTACCCAAACACGAAGTGGTAATAAAGTGTGCGGTGCATAAGGAGGGCAGAAACACCTCGCAAAGAAATGTCCCCACTGATTGCATAGAAAAGATTAATGAAATGAGCAGACGGTCACACCTACACCCCACTCAGTGACCCTCAGGGATGACCCCAAAACAAGAGCAAGCCCAGAGAGACACTGCTAAATTGGTCCAACACAAATTGAAAAAGACCGCCCTTGAGGGGAACGTGTTGGCCGCGCGGGTGCAAATTGCAACATTCTTACTGGGTGCTCTACCGCAAAACCCCAGAGGGTTCCAACCCGGCTATAGCAGTTGAGGCCAGGGAGGTTGGCAGCAACCAGACACTAGGGACTGCTACTATTGCCACAGAATGTGTCACCTGGTAGACAGATGGTGGTTGAAAGCCTACCACGAGCAGAGATCGACAGGCCAGCCACCACAAAAACCTATGAATGCTAATCCACTAAGCCAAGCACAGGGGGAATCAGAGTGTGCCCTGCACTCAGCCTCGAGGAAATCCACTAGCTACTGCACCCCCACAGCAGGGATGGAATCAGGTAGTTAGACAAACGTGGCAGCAACAACCTCAGACAGGGAACTCAGCCCAATGGGGGCCCGGGCCGCAACCTCAGCAGGGTGGAGTAGATGTCTGGGGAGGTAGCGTCTTCACTCAATCACATAGCCAAAATTTACAGTAAGAGAAACTCTCACATAAGCAACTAAACCAAACCAAAAGAAAAGACCAATGAGACAATGTTGGGACTCAGACTTTTTACTTGCGTTCAGAGGTTTAGAGTGACTAAGGGATGCTGTATGTGTTCTGTCGATAGGCATCCTAGCTACGTTCTTCATCAAGGGCACCTCCAGGAGCCAAGGACCCACTCCGCTGCTCATTCTCCAGGTCGGGTTTCGCTGGCCACACCCCGAGGGGAGGGCAGTCTGATGAGGGGGTGGGGTGATTCTCAGATAAAGTATGTAAAACCAGAAACCCAGGTCCTCTCTTCCAAAAGACAATGGGGAAGGGTTCCAATCACCAAGTCGAAAGGTCCAGATTCTCGGGCATCCATCCCAGGACCAATGTTTCCATCATGGCTTGTACCTCCAATCACGCCTCCAAAAAGCTATAAGCCACCGCCCAAAGGCAGTACCTATTTCAGTTCTAAAAGGAAGCTGTCCTCAATGGTGTGAACCAGGATCCCCGTACACCTAGGATGGGGGAAACCCTACATACCCCACAGCGCACACACGAAGAGCCAATAAGCTGCAATGCATCCACATGGCATCAAATCAGTTGGAGGGTTCACCAGGGTGATCAGGAGTCCCATAATTGCTGAGTCAGTTCAAGTTCATAATCATCACTCGGCAGACTTCGGCAAAAGTTTCTGGTCGAAGCCTCTGGTCTCTCATGTTTTCTGTTCCCAGCCATGTTTTGATCGATTTCTTAGATTTACAAGGTCTGACCACTGTGCCACATACCTCCAAAATAGCAACAAACATACCAGTTCAGTAGGAGATCCCAGCCACAAGCCAAGGACAGCAGGCCCAAATGTGATGAAAGCTATCAGGATATGATTCGAGGGAGAGGGGGAATACCCAATGTCCACTACAGGTCCAGGCGAAGGCAGGACACTGGAGACGTTCACCCCCATAGGCCGAGCGACTAACAGACACTCCAAGCCTTGCATGCACCATCCAGAAAAAGCAGTAGGCCCGACCTCGGACACCACAAGACAGCATAGGCAGGGGTAAATGGGAGCCATAGAGTAATCACTGACGCCCTCCTTCTCATAGCAGATGAAGTAGTAGGTCATGCGAGACATAGGAAAACACCCAGAACTAACTAACACAGCCCAAAGTTAGCTAAAAATATGTTTCTAGAGAAAGGGCGGGATCGAGAAACCTTGCCCCACAAGGGTGGGTCACAATGCAAATCACCAACAACACTCAATTGCAACACACACCCTAATCGCATATTCCCGTTCACATGCAGGTTGAAAGATAAAACTCACACCGATGGCACCTCCATGCGCGCACCAGGCAAGACACGCTCTTAGGTAGCTAGTGGCGTCCTTGGAGCCCCAGCTAAACATGAAGCTTTCCACTAATCCAAGCATCCAGTTAGGTATGGACTAAAAGGGGGGGACTCAAAGGCTCATAAAAGAGATTAATTTATCTGCTGACTGATAAACCACCCTTAATTTTTTAAACTATCAAAAGATACCCCAACTGGTGCCACCTTTAGGTGCGTCACTGAAATTGCGACTAGTGGATTGTGGAAAACACACCAGTAAGGAAAATATAGGAGGCCTGGAAAAATCATTGATTATGAAAATTAACAAAATGAACCAAGTTAATATCCACAGGTCAACAACAAGATCTCCAAGTACACCACCACTCCGCTACCCCATCAACAGCCCAGCACGTATCAGAATTGTATGAATCAAGATTATGAACTAATACCACAAACTTTTTGTTTGAACTGTTAGTGGAAAACCACAGTCACCAGAGGACTGCAGACACCTTACACAGGATCCATACCAAGACCTGAATTGTCCAATGACAAGTTATGTATTATTGAACTTCCATGTAGCCTCTGAATATTGTGGGTAATACCGTACCTATTCACTGCTAAGGAACAGCCTAGCCAAATCGAGTCTGTTCTAAAATTGTCCCAGCTCTTGTATAGGAATATCTCCTATGTCACCTACAATTACACTAATTCAAAAAATGGCACCCCACATGCACTACATAGTGCCGTTTTGCACAACATGTGGTATTAGCACATGACAACAGTATGCTCCCAGATATCAGCCAGGTCATATTATAGTCTGTTCGTTGATACCGCATGCAGTAGGCACAGACAGACTTAACTTATCCCAAGAGGTAGCCCCTGAAAAAAACAAAATACCTTTCTCACTTATATCTATGCAGAATTAGGGCCAAACTCCAATCCAACAAGTACTTCAAGAATGAGCTAGGAGTGCAAAATTTAGTCAAAAGAGTACAATCATTTAATCACAATTAACATTTTCCAAAAAAATGCAATTATGTCATCACAATTGACACATAGATAAATCAATGATCAAACAATAGTCTTTCAGGAAAAATTGTAGTTCTTGTATAAGGAAACAATATGGTTCTTGTGTTTCCAATAAATCAATATCTTTGTATTGCCAGCTGCCAGCCAGCTGCCAGCTGCTGGCAATACAAAGATATTGATTTATTGGAAACACAAGAACCATATTGTTTCCTTATACAAGAACTACAATTTTTCCTGAAAGACTATTGTTTGATGGCTGCTGGCAATACAAAGATATTGATGATTAAATGATTGTACTCTTTTGACTAAATTTTGCACTCCTAGCTCATTCTTGAAGTATTTATAGGGTCAGTGTAGGGTTGGACGGTGCCCTAGTAGCTGGTAGAAGTGCACCTTGAAATATTTTCAGATAATAACCCTTTGGGTGCACCCCGTATACCCTACGTCGTCCTCTGTCTTTTTGAAAAAGTCCAATCCAACAAGGTAGAACCCCACAGGGTAGTAGTGAATATGAAACCAACCCAGAAGCTTTATAGCTCTTCACTAAGCTTAGTGAGATCCAAACCAAGCTGGACAGGATGCTCTGAAAGGGCACCATAGGGGAGGATACTGTTTTGCCCCAAGAATTCCCAGAGAAGAGATTCTTCGAAGAAGAAAAACCCTCAATTCAATGCACCAACAGGTCTGCTTCCGCCTGAATTTGTGGTCCATGGATGGTCCTTAGCGTATCCGGGCAGTCTTCTTTAACAACAAGTGGAACCTCAACATGGAATTTCTCTGTAGGGCCACCCAGCTCAGGGATGGAAAGGGGAATGAATCACATGAGGGAAGGTTGAATGAGAGCAGGACCATCCCATGTCAGGAAATCTGGGATACCGAGGTGGGTGGATATACTTGGCTAGAAGGGAAGGGGCAACCTCTAATTGTACAAAAACTTAAACTGTATTTCTTGTGTTTCAAATGTAAAGGAAAGCTTCCACATGGCACAAATGCGAACTGGCCTTTGTTCGCGCTTTAGAAATGTTATTAATAAATAAATAAATAAATAAATAAACTGTGGAACGATTATGCACATTCCAGATATGCAATGGGGCACCTCCACTCTGATGGATTTCTACTGGGAGAGCAGCCTGTTTGCCCATACTCATCTCATCCCTGGATGATGCAGACTCAATTCCCTGGTCACCATACACACCTGTACCCTGGTCATTCCTGGAGAAGAACTGTCAGAATTGTACCAACACACTTTAAGGAAGAAGACAATTTAGCTGCATCAGGCTCATAAAAAAATAACTGCAGACTATTTTGGCTGGGCTCAGTACAAGTACATTCCCCAAGAATTTGCAGTCAGGTAGGATCTGAGACATGGGCCTGAGATCACTGATTGATAGGTCACAGGTGAGGTTTCACATAGCCGGCAGGCAAACACACGAACATGAAATCCCCGATCATTCCCACAGATAGGCTTGGCGACACCACAATGGTCTTGCGGGATTGGCCCCAATACAGAACACATGACAGAAGGGGTATGCGTGCTCCTAAAACACCATAAAGTTAGATGCCAGATGAGTTAGGAACATATAGCTAATCAAGATACAGCACACATAGTGATCACATGCTCCCCATGCCAGACATTTAGACACATTACCCACTGGCCACATTGTGTTCGTGCAAAGTCAAGGCCCACCTAGATTATCTATTGAACAATTAATTTATGACTCTGAAGGCAACAACTTGCATTTCTTACCATAGAAGGATCACCGGAATCGTTTATGGCATACAATGAGCTGTACATACAAATTTCCCAGATCAATTGTAAATTGAGAAGGTCCTCAGACCATATAGCTGTAACTGATCTCCCGGCCACAATGTTTAATCAAATACATTGTTCCTGTTTTGCCAAACACCTCTTGTCTCTTGTTTTTTTCACTGTATTAAATGTTCAAGCAACACACTTAAGAAGCTGGACATCAAGGCCAGACAGACAGATTCCAACAGTAATGGTGGCAGCATACCTCGTGTCCCCTGGAAAAGGAAGGGTCCAGATACCAAATGATTTGTTGCCCAATCATGTGGTAGGAGACAAGATTGACAAGTGGTTCTCAGCTTATTAAGTGGCTCTAAGGGTGCACAAGGTTCCTGAGGAGTACTTTGGGATAGCTTGTGGAGGTACATGTCCCCAGTGAGGAGGGATACACTTCTAACACTAGAGGTAGAGGTCCAGGTAGTACTTCAATACTGTCAAGAAATTTGAATTGACTCTCTGAGAGGTATAGACAGAAGTTCAGAGGCAGTCACAATCTTCCCACACAGACCTGGGTGGATTTTCTAGATTATTCCAGCAAGTCACTAAAGGGCTGGGTGAGAGGCAGCAAGACAGTAAATGATACTGTCTGTGTACAACTTAATGTTGAAGTAGCACATGCTTTATATTTGTTTATCTGATCTGCGCCAACACCTGTTTCATAGCAAGCTGACTGACCCCAGTAAGCCTGCTGAGGAGGGGGACCTCAGGGTCAGCACTAGAGTGTCCAAGAAGGCATCTGGGGGGACTCTCAAGTGGTTGGTCAGGGTTACCACCAGAAGAAGGAAAGGAGAGATAAATAGAAGGAGTTCTTGCAAAGCTCCCAGAACAATTCTCAGGGAAAGGGTTCCATTCCCAATCTGGCCACCAAAAAAAGACCTGCCCTGATGAGAATCAGAACAAGACTCCCATGTGCTATGTGTGCATTACAAGGGGAATCCCAAGTGTCCCAAGAGGGCACCGCTTCCCACTGGAGGTAAGACACCAGGGCTGGCTAGTGTAGTGCTTGGGGAGGAGTGTGTCCCCTTCTGTGGGGGAGACGTCAGTGAGGTTACCCTAGTGTCCCTGAGTGATGTGGAGATGATGCCTAAAGCCCACATGCCTTCCAATACTGCAAAGTATGGTCAATGGGTCACCATCAATGGGAAGAGAGTTGAGGCTCTAACGGACACAAGAGCCGTAAGGAGTCAGCTGGTGGCCTCAGAGCAGAATTTACCCAATACTTTCCACCATGTTGCAGTAGCGGACAACTGGAAGGGCCTATAAAGGTAGGCCAGAAGCCATGTTTGCACTGCCAATCTAGTGGATGGCACAACAGGTGCTGCAGTCCACTAGTGGCCACACTGTTAATTGCAAAATAGGGAAACCAATTATAATTAAAATAAGCCCAAGGTTGGGGATTTAGTCTCCCCCCAAAATGATATATATATGTGTGTGTATATATATATATGGTCAGCAGAGGTAAAGTGCACAGAGGTTTAATGCCAACATCAAAAATAGGGTACAGTAAAGGCTAAAAACTGCTTTGAATACCAGCTCTCAGAGCAGTCTTCGGCCACCGAGATGTATTCAGTGCACATGGAAGGGGTTAACTCCTCCTCTATGTTCTGCACGCATGACACGACTTGCAGAAACGCAGAAGCAACACAGGATCCCTGCTGGCTTCTCTACTTTAATCAGCCCCAGAAGTCTCCCTGATAACATCGGGATCATTGCAGGGCCGAACTGGCCGTAGCGGGCACTGGGCGTTTACCCACTGGGCTGCCGAGTGGGGCCATTTTTGTTACCAGAAGAAGGCAAATTCGGCCCTCTGTAACAAAACCGACCAAAACCGGCCCTCGCAAACAGCTCAGCTGCACTCCCCCTCACCCCAGGGTGGCCGGTCGTGCAGCTTGCCAGGGCCCGCTTCGATTCCCAGTCTGGCTATGGATCATTGCACGGTTGATATTAGGCAGAAGCACTGGCAGCTTGCCTTGACATGGTAAGTGGGGGGCCTCATGTGTATGCACGAGATACTGCATCTGACTCGAGTTCAGAGCAGTTAAGTAAGGATGACTTTCTTACAGTATTGCTGATAGTATTTTTCCCAGTATGTGACTACTGGCCGCACCCACCCCGGATGATCCATGTCGCCTGAAGTCCATGCGTCATGAAGTATGTTATTTTAAGGTCTATGCACTAGCATTCACAGTTTTCAGTCACATCAATGCGTACATTAAGTTTTCACTTTCCCCTGATTTTAAGAATTTGAGTTTGTATGGGGCACATGTGATTGCACTGCACTTGCCCTTCCATTTTATTTTTATGTTTCTCACCAATACACCAAACCTCTGGTATAAGAAAGATTATTGTTGACCGAATGGCGTGAATCCGATATTTTTCATCATACACGCTGTTAAATATGTAAAAGCACTATGCAGGAGGAGACTTTGCACTCACTAAGTTGTGAGTATAAAAATGTTTGTTAACACAGTAGAGCTTACTGTGTTTCGATGTCCTGAACCCTATTACATGATATGGGCAGGATAGTGAGCTGCACATGTTTAGGAAGCTCGTCAAGCTACTGTTTTTAGTCCTGTTTAATGGTCTCACATTTTATCCACTTCAGATTTCAGTTATAGAATTCAGTGAAAACCGTAAATTGCGATCCACCATACTTTCGCTGCATGCCTTAGTGCGCATTCTCATATTACACTAGGCTTGTTCCTAGTACACCTGGTCCTGAAAAAAACCACAGTAACTTCATATTACACCTAATTGACTGAACCATGTAGTTCACACACCATGATGTTTGAGACCATTATTCTCTCACTTTACATCAGTTGCTTTTACTTCCCTACCTAAGGCATCCATCAATAAAAGGTTTTGATTGGAAAGGACGACCTTGAGGCAGTTTTAAAACCACTCACAAATTCGCAACCACATAAAACAAAATTTAGCTGTGCTGTAATCATGGGTTGCAGCACACCCGGGATGCAGTAGGCATCTTGGGTTGGAACCCAAAGATGAAGCATGTCTCAACTAGGTTGGTGGGTGAGTGTTCTTTTAAAAAACCTAATAGTTCCCTGGATGCATGAATGAATAACATTCATGACAACAGAATCTATTGGTAGCAAGCTAGTTCTTGTGATAAAAACTGGGGCGACAATATGGAAAGTTGAGTTTCCTACTTTTTGTTTGCAAAGTTGCCTCCTTTTTTTGCTAAATCAACCACCTTTGGGCTTATTTTCATTATAATTGCTTCCCATATTTTGCAATCAACGCAAAGTTATCATTTCTTCAAAGCAATTTGTCCTCTGGCTCCATTTTTCCAAGAAGAGTGATAGCCACCATCATCCATTCAATCAGGGATTCTTTTCATGGATCGGCCATGCCTGTCATGCCCATAATATGTGCCAGTGAACCTAAAACATCTACTAACTTGCCCTGACACTGTTTCAAAAGTCTTTCAAATTCTTTTGTGGGTGTCGGACAATCTGACAAAGCTAATTGTCAAGCTCCAAAATAGGTGTATTACACTCCTTATTCTCAAGATTAGGTGTTTGGTTCTCTACATTCACAGTAGATCAGTTCTAATATATAATGGACAACATGCGCCATGGGTTACCAATCTGCACTAGGGGGATGTCATAAAATTTGGACTAAACATGCCATTCTCCGTGGAACCCTCAGCACATCCTTGACACTCACTTCATCATCTTTGTCCATCAAATGTTCCTGTTCATAATTTTCTTCTGCTACATCTAGTATGCATTCATCACCATAGTGATCACCTTCTCTCTCATTAGAAAACTGATCAAAATTATCTTCCTTCTCAGAATACTGTGTAAGCTATTTTGTTGCTCTAAGAACACCTTTCCTTTGCTTACCACCAAGGATAAACTTTCTTTCAATAGTACTGTGACTATCTTATCGTACCATACAGAAAAAGTTTCCTATTTATTTAATTAATTTAAAGGTACTTACCAACATTATCGCTTGTTACATTTCACTTTTCTTACTCTGAAAGTGACAAATAGCCTTAACTTTCTACCTGTTTGTACAAAACATGTTGTTATATCATATTGCAACAAATCACTAATTACTTTTGCAATAATCTTCTCTATATCCACTATTTCTAAAACACCTCCTGTACATACTTCATGCCAAAACATGATTTCAGTCTCATGATCTTTCTTTGTTTTCTCTTCCAATATTTCTGAGGTCATTAGTACGCCTTGATCAGCTTGTTCTGACAGCTTTTGTTTATTATGTTATGTATATTTGTAAAGTGCACTATCACCGGCAAGGTTATCCTGGTGCTGTGCAGGTGTGTGTAATCAGCCCTGCCTATTGTAGATTGGTTAACATAAAAGCCAGGTCTTCAGATTCTAACACAATTGAAAAAGAGGAGGAGGCTCTGAAGTGGAGAGGGAGGACGTTTCTTGCTTTTGGATTGAAGTAAGAGAATGCCTGCCCTCCTCATCTGGTTCTGTGTATGAGTGGGATGTGTGCACGTAGGAGTCCTGGGGGTGCGGAGGTGTCGGAGGATTGGAGGAATAAGATGCAACTGTTCAGGTAGGTGCAGCCTAAGTTATGTAATATCTTTAGGTGTTTGAAATGAGCCTGCGTGTGTATCTGGAGCCAACCAAGTTCCTTGAGGGGTGGTGTGGTGTGATATTTGTGGGAGGTTCCAGATGAGTCTGCCAAGTTGTGGATGATTTGTAGTTTTCTGGTTCTTTGCTTGATGATCCTAGTTTGGAGGGTGTTCCAGTAGTCCAACTTGCTGTTGACTAGGGTGGGAGTTGGTGGGATCTATTTGAAGATCTTTCTCAGCATCTTCAGGGTGTGGAATCATGATGCAGTGATGGCGTTGACTTGTTGAGTCATATTCAGTTTGCTGTTGATGATTCTGAGGTACCTGGCAAAGTTGCTGGGAGTGGTAGTGGGTCCAAATTTGGTTGCCCACCAGGTGAGTCCCTAGGTGAGGTGTTCTTGCCAAATATCACTACTTCTGTCTGGTCGGTGTGAGCTTGAAACAGCTGGCTTTAATCTATTTATTGACTTTGGTCATGCAAACGGTGAGTTTGTTTCATGTGTTGGGGAACTCGTCCAAGGAGGAGAGTATGAGTTGCGTGTTGTCAGCATCGGAGAGGATGTTGATCTCGTGTGTGCAGATGACATTGGCCACGCCAGCTGCGGAACATGTAAACTTACTGCCACTTCTTTCTTACTATTTGTGTACTGTCTTTCTTATCCAAAATGACAGGTGAGTCTTGTAATACCTGTGATACATTCTAAAACATCATGATATTTGCATGCCACTTAATCAGCTTACGTTTGAAATGCTTGCACTTGCTATTAATTGCAAGTACAGCAGAAATCATGCAATCCAGTTTTTGCACATTCTCTCCTGATCATCTGGCTGTTTTCCAATAGAACTAATTATTCACCCATTGCACACTGCCACCATATTGTGCTTTGTTTATCCAACATAAAAATAAATTAAAACTCCTTGCTTTAGCTTGCACAGCCATGCACAAATATAATTTGTAAAAACAAATCGAATTAAAGCTCATCTGTTAATACTAAAATAAACATCATCACTGAAATACCCATTCAAGACACTGCCTAATGCTCTTAGTAATTGGAAGCTGTAGCCCACATCGTTTCTTACCATGCCATATAAATGAATACCCTTCTTTTCTACTGAAAAGTGAAAACATCTTCAATTGCCATCCTTCTTAGAGGTTATTATGCCATATGTAGCATCTTCCCCAGCCCAGGAGAATGCAGATGAAGTATGACACACAAGGCCTTTGGTCGAACATTACTTTATTCTTCAGCATACACTCACACACTGCATTACATCATACTTCCCATTGACCAAATCCTAACACCTCCCTGCATTTTACGTATTTCCTGTTCAGAGTCTGCCCAGAACCACAAGGGTCCTAGTGTACATACATCAACATGCTACATATTCCACTTTGTTAAATAAAAAGAGACGGACATCACTAAAATCACATTTCCTCGATTAGTCGGCTCGACGCTCGGCCGATTCACGTGAACCGAGGTGATCGAGATCCACCCTGATTGGGCCATGGCCACATTAGCTCAGGAACTTGAGCCGGACCTGCTGGCAGGGTCACCTCATGTGTGGTTTCATGACTCAACAAGTTTCAGGGTAGGTGCTTAAAATGTGATATGTCCTGAGTAATGGATTGTCCAGGACGATGTGCTGTCACCATGTGTCCCTTGCATGCCATGACCTGTAAAGGATCAGTAGCAAAAGGAGTGTTCATTTTCTGTCATGTCTCTGCTGAACCTGTTCCCAGTCTTCTTTGTCAAAGATTGTCTTATGTGCATGGTGACTCTGATCTGCATACGTTTTTATTTTCCTTTTCTGAGTTCCGTCGGTGTCTTGAACCTTGTCAGTATTCACTGATCTGGGTCCATTGAAGTAGTTTTGTTTTGATGGCTCTCCCAAATAGCAAGGGGGCGGAACTCTCACCAATTGTGGAGTGAAGAGTTAATTAATAGGCCTGGAGAACCAGGCACATGACTTGGTTCAGATCTATTTCCTCCATGGATGCTCGATGAATGGCACTATTGAGGGAGCCCATGAATCATTCAGCTACACCATTGGCTTGGGGCCAGAGGGGTGTACTCTTTTGGTGTTTAACGTTGAGTTGGACAAGAAATTCTTTTAACTCTTTGCTGTTAAAAGGCGGGCCATCATCAGATTTGATGAATTTGAGGATACCCCACATTACAAAGATGTCCTCAAGCCGTTCTATGGCTTTGTTATAGGTTGTCCAGGATACGTCTTCCACCAAAGTAAAACGCGACTATTCATCTATGACTCCCAAGAGATGGTGTCCATTTCCTAAAGGCCCAAATAAATCATCTGCAACCCTCTCCCAAGCATAGGCAGGAATGTTAGAAATTGTCACGGGTGCTGCGTCACCTTGGGTGACAAACAATTGCAAATGTGGCATTCCTTCAGCTCCGTCCCGACTTGCCCATCTATCCGAGGGAACCACATTCGATCTCTAAAGGCTCTCTTGGTGGCCATGATACCACGGTATCATTCATGGGTCAGCTTGATTACCTGCTGCCTTAGGCTCTCAGGTATGATGATTCTCAAGCCTAGCAGTGTTACACCTTCTAGGGTGACTGCTAACTCATCCTGTAAATGTTTTTACTTTTGAAATTCAACATCATCGGCAAGAGCCCGATAATTCTCTTCCATGATTGCGTGGTAATAAGTTCTTCGAATAAGGCCATGTCTTTATCTGCATTAGTGGCAGCAATGATTTGTCCCACAGACAGAGTAGCTAGCGTGCTGAATCTCATAATAAAGTTGAGATATGCTTCATCTGTCTTGGATATCAAATTCTGATGATGTAACAGTATTCATGAAAAGCAATCTGCCAGGTTTTGATCCTTGCCCAGTTTGTGAACTAACTCATAGTCAAACTCTTGTAGTCTTAACCCCCACATCTCAAAGCGGCACCTGGTGATTCGTGATGACAATGAATCGTGTGCCTTAGAGGAATACATGAAAATGTTTGTAGGTCCGGGTAGGCACGTTCTGTTTTCAAACAGGCTTCGACTGGCAAAGGCAGCACTAAGAAAAAATAGATCACCCATCCCCATGGAGCTTACTGGCAGGTGCTTACCCACTATAACATAGTTCCAATTTACACCATCAGTACCGAAAAACTGGCCGCATCCAATATAAGTTGCGATAAACTCACGACATCTAATTCAACAGTAAAATTCAAATTACCAGCACAGTCTTGCGATTCACCATCTAAATATAGTCACCAGTTTTAATTGGGGGTGTGTAGAACTAAATCATTGTCATCCATCGTGCCCCCTTCCGCGCCCTACACCTGCTCCACAGCGGTAGGCCGTTGTTTTTCCTTGGAGTACGTTTTGAGTGCCTCTGCAAAGACTTGGGATCTGCGAAAAATTTGCATACTCCATCCATAGTGACGCGTAAAAGCACTGGGTAGAGCATAGCGTAATCCAATTCTTGTGCTCTCAGCGCCCTTTTCAGTGGGGCGTACAATCAGGAAATAGTGAAATAGTGGAACCCTTGTACTGTAATGTCCCCAGGTCTCTGGCTTTCCGCAAGGCAGCATCTCTGTCCCTCTAGTTTAAACATTTGGCAATTATCAGGCGCGGAGGCACACCCAGGGGAGGGCACGGGCCAAGCAAGCGATGTGCCCGCTCAATGACAAAGATAGCAGAAAAAGCATCACAACCCAGCAATATAATCAGAAGCGTTTCAATAAACTGTACCATGTTTCCAGTTGGGGTGGATTCCGGCGGACCTGTGAGGCGTATGTTGCTCCTGCGGGACCTGGCCTCAAGGTCCTCTGCCTTGTCCTGTAGTTGCGTTAGTCTTGTTCATCTGTTTTTGAGTCTTGTCCAATTCCAGGTGTGCCGCCTCCACTTCAGCGATACGGCGCTCCGCCATGTCGATCCTTACCGTCTTTTTATCTAGGTATTCTGTTATTCGATCGACTCTATAAATCAGCGAGTCTATCTTACCATCAGTGGAGCTAAGTCTAGTTTGATAGTGTTGAGGATTTGACAGAACTCCGCCGGGGTCTCTGCACTAGTAGCCCCTTGCTCTTAGAAGGGCTGGGCTTCACCTGGCTCTCTTTGTCTGGTCTTCCGCTGATAAAATGTGAGCTTGGGTCGAGCTTTGTCCACCTTACCCATCGTGACTGCGACCTGCTCCCCAGGGGACTCCAACAATTAGCCCCCCCAATCGTCAGAGCCTTGATAGCGAAACTCGTGACCCACTGGTCTCGACTTTGATTATGAGATCTGAGCCGGACTCCAGGCCCAACCCCGCCCGCCCCGCCGGCAATCCCTCAATCAAAAGGCAGCGTATCTAGGAGTTCAGACTGGCTGAGTGCATACCAGCCTAGCTCAATGTAAGATCTGTGGAACACCCCAGCTCCACTACACCCCAGGGACAACTCGACTCCAATGTTCAGCCGGCCAGTGAGTTCAGTGCGGCAGAATTCACCAGATTGGTTCGTCGTAGCACTGACCACCAACCACAGATACCATAGAACATCAACCTGGCAGGTGCAGCGTGCCTGCTCAGTTCCCTGATCCGGCCAGAGGGCCCAACAAACCCTCAGCTCCAAGCTCCATGAGCGTGCAGTGGAGGTGATTGCAATTCAGGTTCAATCGCCCTTTCTAAGTTGCTTAATATATATTACATTGCAGTCCTCTTAAAAGCACCCAGGCCAGCAGCCCCTGTCCCCCACAAGACTCAGGAACACCGGCAGAGTCACCCAGCAGGGTCAGAGGAGGGTTGCCCGCACAGGGCGCAAAATTCGCCCTCACTGTCCTTCACGGCACCACCAGGGCGCAGGCCGCAGCCCTCCAGATCTCGCTGTCAGCAGGGGGTGCAATATTAGGCCAGTAGTTGAGCCATCGCTAGGCCCACAGCACTCCACTGGAATCTGCAACCCAACTGCTGCACCGTGGAAAGTTTCAGGAGGGCCGTCCGTATGGCAGGAGAGGGGAGTAAGGGAAGAGTGGCGCCAATAAAGTCTGTGGCGCGGGTCCCGCCACGCGGCCCCAGCACGTCCAACTGCATGCCAGGTAGCCCTCCACAGGCTCACATGGATAACCTCCGCACCTCACCTGCTTCGTCGCCAGGACGTCTTGGCAGCTTAATTCACAGGCAGTACCCGGTACCTCTAGGCCGCTGCGTCGCACTTCGGGAAACCAGCTCTGCCCGCCGCCCGGAGTCCAAAAACCAAACGGTCCTTGGGCCTCGATGTGTCTCGAAGGGAAGGGCACCTTGGCTCACCAGGTCAGGCCGAGGCCCCGCAGCTCCTGTTAGCAATAACCCAGTAACGGCACATCGTAGCCGCACCGGACCTGCGCCAAACTGTCGTTAATGACTTCTGACCTCTGGTCGCCCGAAAGGGTGGCGCTCAGGGTACCATTACTGCCAGGATAGTGACGGATAGTTAGGTGGCTTAGCGGAGCTTAACTAAGACGCGCCATCTTGTCAGCCCGCAAGCTCCGCCCCCCTCCAGGTCCTATTTACCACCTGCCCAGAGCAGGTGGAAAATGCTAGTGTTAATCTTCATGATATTGGCAATTTTATTTAGAAATTGAGATTCAGCTATAACGGCTCAGTGAGGATGTAAGTCACACTGCAACACACACCTAAATCCTGCCCACTTGGGATCGAGCCCTTTGTGTAATGACATACCTCTTGCTATCAAATCTAACAGTATACTAGTATGTGTAAGCGTAAGCAAAATGTTCTCAGGTAGTTTGGAACACAATGAATGAGAAATACTGTCCTCCATTAGTAAGTAACCTTCCAAACAACAAAGGAAATATGTGTATGATTTATTTTATTTTATAAAAATGTGGTGTGATTAGAACAATTTGGATATAGCAGCCTATTGATATTATTGACAAAAAATATAACTGAAAATACACAAAACCTAGAACCTGGATTTGCGCAATATTTATACAACTACAAATGTGTTAAGAAATATGTGCATATGTGTGGTATCTTGGATTCTGTCCCATAGTCAAACAGAACCTGCTTGATAGCTAGGGTGCATTGTTCACATGCCCAATTAGGTGCTAAATATGTTGTATTTATCAAATCATTAAGATAACTTAATGTCAAACAATATAACTAATTCTTGTATCAGTGATGAATTTAGTTTAAACTGATTTCCTTAATTAAGCATTCTCCATGACATGAGGTGAAACATTTTTCACGGTCACCAAAACAACATTACAATGCGTGCACAATAAGTAAAAAAAAATTTGAAACAAAAAAAGAATCAATGTTCAGCATAGTAGTTGCTATTTTATTTGCAGTTTCCAATATTCAATTCTCAATTCTTCAATACAGCATCCAACAATTCCCAATGCATTTCGGTGCTGGCACCTTCATCAGGGGAACACTGTAAAAACATATATATATATAATCCATGTATTCCTTGAAAATAAAGTTTTTCAAAATCGTAGACAATTTTTGTTTGACCGAATTATATGTTGACAAAATTGTATGAAAACACCACTAGCCAAAAGTGGAGAAACATGAAATTAATTCCCGATTTGCTGTGACATTTTTAAAGACCCTATGGGTTCCATTAGGATGTCGGGCGGTGGCACCGCGGTGTTGGCGAGGTGGAAATAAGCCCTTTTCTGCCCGCGAGCTGCAGTACTCACGTCCGCCATATTAGTATAGCAAAACATAGGTCATTTCCCGACCGCCGTGGAGCGACGCGCACCGCCATCAAAGTGCGCCCGCCACCGCGGTGGTGGGAGCCAATGGAGACTCACCGCCGTGAGGAATGACGTCTGTCCCGCTCCACAAATTAGGATGGCCCAAACAGGCAGATGCACCGCCCAACCAGACATGGCGGAAACTCGACAGCGGAGCGCCATAGCAGAGACCCGGTCCTCTCCAACCGGTCATGAACGCCATGGACCCAGCTCTACATATGCACCCGGTCATGTACCTGCTACAGCACTACTATCAAATGGGCCGCCGCAGGTACGCAAATACACAAATACAACACACAACACACGGACTGACACAGGGTCCAATTCCACCACAGACACCCTACTGGGGGTCACAGCACATCCACAAGGGCACCCACACATTACCCACCTGCCAACAAGTCACGCCTCTGCATCCGGGACACACATCGACGGCGAACTAGCAGCAACATCCCGTTCACGTCACCGCCGCGGTCAACACATGCGCACAATGCAGAAGGCAGAAATCAGGGCCACTACAAGGCATGGGCAGGGCACAAAGACCACAGAGACACACCACCCCCAAACACACATCAACACACCCCATCAAGTCACAGGCCAGGTGCCCATCCTGTGCACCCCCATGCACACCAACAAGCACAGCAACAAGCAAGCACAATACACACCCTGCACCACACAACAAACAACTGGGGAGACAGCCACTGCGGGAGTGTCTGACAAGGAACACACAACACCAGTGCCTCACACACTGAAGGCTGCCAATACTTCCTAGCACACATACACACAAACAAACACACACCCTGGGTGTAGCCATAAACAGAACACACACCCAGGGATGCCTGAACATATGCCTGCCCAAAAACAACACACACAGAACCCCAACAGAAACAGACATACCCTGTCAGCCAAACTGTGGAAAGGGAATGGAAGCACAAACAACATGAGTGCACAACATCATCACTCAAGAACAAAACACACACTCAACATACCACAAATCACACAAGAAGTGCACCTGCACAAACCTACACTGCCACATCAAATCAACCACCGATGCCCATGAAAGCACAAATCCTCAAACACCACAGGACATCAGGGGATGCACATCAGGCAATGTCAAGCCCACATACACCCAGCACTGTAGGCACAACAAGCAGTGTGTGCACACCAAGAACAACAGCTACACACAGACATGACTGACACAACCTCAACACACACACCACAAATCAGCACTGCACAAAAACAACAGCACACCCAGGAAGTGAAGCAATACCGCAGCCAACACACAGACATCCAGCACAACAACAACAGGATGCACCACTCGGGATACAAGAGCACAACCACCTACACCAGAGCACTGGGCAGCACACACAGCCCAAGTGCACATGGGCAATCCTCACTGATAAATAGCTCAAGAACATCACACATAAACTAATGGGGCAATGTCCAGAGTGCAACAACACTCTTGGCCCAAGAGTTGCACCCCAAGGCACAGTCTCACAAATGAAGTGATGGGGATGCACATACACATGTAAACAAAGGGGACAGCTGACATCAAAGTCAACTGACTTGCATGTCAGTAGTCGACATGTAAGGGGTGTACCATACACAACTAGAGGGAGTGAAGACCCACAATGGCTAGGCACAAGTGTCACACATAGGGGATGGCATCACACCACACACACCATGCCATACAGGAGGCGAAAAGGCACCATGTGCCTGCAATGCATGACATACACAAACACAATGCCAGTAAGGAGCAGCAGGGCCACACAGTCTAACCAAACACACTCAAGACACATTGATGTTCAAACAAACACAACACTGATGTGTTACACACTTTGCACACTCATAAGTGACCGAAACAACAAGGAGGAGTCACAACGAACTGCACGGACACACCAACACACTGCACAGTGCACAACAGACAACTCACACAAGTGCATACAATCATTTACACAATGCAGGACAATCCAAACTACAGGCACACAACTCCTGGCTGACACATGTGTGTCTATCACAATACAGGGGCACACATCCACTACAAAGTCGTACCCTTCACACTGCACAACTCCTCACCACCCAAGAGCACACATCTCATGTAGGCCAGGGGACCAGGACTAAGGGCCAACACAAAATGAACATACACATACACAGCTGAGCACATATACAGGAATAACACACATACATCATACATTGCCCAGCCTGCATGCAAACCTGTGCACAGCATCACACCCTGTGCTGGCAGTGTACCCCAACCTGACATGGCAACAATGTAGCCAACAATAGCAAACCACTAAAAAGAGAACTGCATGACAGGTAAAAGAGCCAACACAGATAACACAAGTATCAGTGTTTGAATGGACTGATGACCCTGTCACCCCTGTTTAGAAATGTGATGCGGGCAAAGAGCTTGGCAATGTTTAAGTGACACATAGAGCATGGGGCACAGGCAACCAAATGCACACACCAAAAGAACTTTAATCAGCAAGGACACTGACAAAACACACAACATGAGTAACTGTCTTTATTCACGTATTGCACAGATGTGACAGTAGAACAACAGTGGACAAGAGCAAGGCACCAAATGCTGACCATATGCAAGATAATCTGCACAGGCAAACTACAAACAGGAAGGCCAGTGGGCATGGCACAGGGGAGAGCACAACACAGCAGAGCAACAGGACCAGTGTCCATGGCACACGTGAGAGTACAACACAGCAGAGCAACAGGGCCAGTGTCCATGGCAGGTGGCACAGCAAGTACTTGAGAGGCTGCACAGGGGAGAGTCTAACACAGCAGAGCAACCGGGCCAGTGTCCATGGCACAGGTGAGAGTACAATGCAGCAGAGCAACAGGGCCATTGTCCATGGCACAGGTGAGAGTACAACACAGCAGAGCAACAGGGCCAGTGTTCATGGCAGGTGGCACAGCAAGTACATGAGAGGCTGCACAGGGGAGAGTTCAACGCAGCAGAGCAACAGGACCAGTGTCCATGGCACAGGGGAGAGTATAACCCAGCAGAGCAACAGGGCCAAGTGTCCATTGCACAGGTGAGAGTACAACACAGCAGTGAATGTCAATATCAGTGGCCAGGGAGAAATGTGGAATCAGGACTTGAGGAGCTGCACAGTGAGTGTGTTTGACTGTACCCTTCCATGACCAGCAACACACCCAGGTGGCAAACAATGGGCTGGACTAGCACACCTGTATGCGAGACAGGTGTATGAGGGGGACTGCCACTCACATTTGGCTGTCAGGCAGACTTGGAGTTGGCTGTGTGTCGGGGAAAGCAGGAACACTTGAGTGGGGAGACAGAGGCACAGGTGATGTAGTCTATCTGTTGTCTGTGAAGCTGGAGGGCTGTTTGGACCAGGTGGCATAGTAGCACGTGGAGGTGGAGTCATGCAGACCTGTGACACAGTGTGGGTGGGAGAGGATGGAGGGGTGCCCTTCCACTTTTTGGGTATACGAAATGGCTTCCCTGTCTTGGGGTTAATGGGAACTGGTGATGACACAACAGGCACACACACCAACTGTCCCGCATCAGGTGCAGACACTGGCACTACCTCTGGTGATGTTCTGGATCCTGCGGAACGCTTTGTCTGGCTACGCCTCTGGACCACATTCCCCTGTTTGCCAGGTGTCCCACCTACAGTGCCCTCCTTTGCCTCTTTGCCAGGGATGGCCCCTACAGTACCCTCCTTTGCCTGTTTGCCAGGTGACCCACCTACAGTGCCCTCCTTGCCTCTTTGCCAGGGGTGGCCCCTACAGTGTCCTCCTTTGCCTCTTTGCCAGGGGTGGCCCCTACAGTGCCTTCCTCCACCTGCTTCACTGGGCCTGGAATTGGAGTTGATGTGGTGGGGGATGTGGGCCTGTGTCCTTCCTAGGTGTACCCTTCCTATACAACACCTCCCCAGTGGTCACAGACACTGCACGCCTAGCTCTGCGTGAAGTTTTAGGGGCTGGAGAGTCCTTTGATGGTTATGCCTCTGAGGCATGTGAGCCTGATGTAAGCCTCATTGCTTTTTCGGCCTTGCTCTTCCCTGACGGGCTCTGCTCTTCTGTGGGGATGGTGTCTGTGGCCGGGACCGCTTGGGTTGTTTCTGCTGTGTGCTCCTTGTGCTGTATCGTGTCTGTGACGCATGCGAACCGTGGTCACTGTCATCTGATGTGGCCACTGACTTAGGGGTGGACAAAGGCACCTGAGCAGGAATGGGAGCATGTGCTTGTTGAGGGGCAGACGTCACAGCGGATGACAAAGCTTGGACTGTACGGTGTAGCCCATCCACGTCAGAGTGTAAGCCCTCCATGTAGGCAACCACCTGGCCTAATTTCTTGTCAGGGTCACTCTAGGCATTGAGCAGGGCAGTCTCGCCCACACAAAGCTGGTGCAGGAGCTCAACAGACTCAGCACTGAGGGCAGCAGGGGGGACAGGTGCAGGCTCAGCGGTGCCAGGTGTGAATGTAACTCGTCCCTTCTTACGGACACGGGCAGCACCAGATGAAGTGGATGGGAGGCTGGGCACTGGTCGCTGTGTGGTAGATGATGTTGCTGACTCCCCATCCCCAGTACCTGCCAACAAGGATGCATCACCGCTGCATCAGATGCTGTAGTACTCTGTGACTCAGCCACGGATTCCTCCTGCATACTACGGTCCCCTTCAGATGTGCTGGTGGGCTCTGTGTCACTGGCCTCCGGTGCAGCTGTGGTGCTACTCTCGCCACCACTGGTTTCCGGCTCCCGTTCCTCCGTGTCCACTGGCGATTCTGCATGAGAGGGAGATGCAGGGTTGTGTTAGTGTCATCATCTGGACAAAGCAATCCAATCAATGCAGTACAGGTGATGCCCAAATCAACATGGTGACCACCACACCCTGCAATCACATTGCAGCAACGCACTACATAGACCACAACAGTGCCTGTAATCCTGAATATCTGCCATGACAGAGCCATGTTGAGGCCACACAGCACAACACATGCCACTGGATGAAGTGAAACAGACACACAACTTGCCCTGCCGACACCTATCATGTCCCAACACTCATTGCCACTGACAGACCTTCAGGGAACAGGAGGGTACAACACACACATCTATTAGGACATGACAGTCCACAATGTCAAGTAGGCAATACCAAGCACCATGTGTTACTCTGGGTCACCTTGTTGTCAGGTTTGTGGGCCTCACTGATCATGGTGCTTGCAAAGTAGGCATACATGAATTCACACTCAGATAGTGTACCCTGCTGTTCAACCCCTAATAGATTCCCCACACTATCCCAATGCTGAATGACCATGTGGATCCTAACACATCTGGCTATGAGAAAGCACAGCAGGGAGGATCAGCTTTGTAAGACCAGTTTGTCCCAATGCCTGACGCTAGCACACATCCCATAGCACAGCACCACCACATGAACTTCACATGGGCCACCGCTGCCACAGGCCCTGTACACATGCATGCGCTCCCAGCAAAGTCACCCTCCCCAAATACTCACCCCTGCCTTGCTGGTGATGCTCCTTCAGACGTGCATCCAGCTCAGGATTAGTCACTGCCAAAATGCGGGCCATCAGTTATGTTAAGTTGTGCCACGCCAAACACCCAGTGCGTGGTTGCAGCCCCAAAGTAATCTCAGCCACATTCTTTGCCAGCCGGCTGGTGTCGTCCCACCTCTTGTGGCAGTGGGTGCGTCCTCGGTTGGATACCCCCAGGGCTTGCACCTTTGCTGCAATGGCCCTCCACACGGCCTTACGCTGGTGTACCTTGACCTGCAGGTATGGGAGAAAAGAAGGGAAAATGACAAGTCACACAGTGTCATGTACCAACATCTATCAGTACAGTGGCAAGACACAGACTCAGGACCTATTGTAATCTCCCTCCATCCCAAACTGGGGGACACCTCACAAGTGCACTCTGCATGGGCCAAACAGATGTGATTGCATGCATACATGAGGGCGTAGAGGGTACCTGATATTCACACACACATGCAGGATGACTGTACTGAACCCCCTCAGTGGCTCGCAGACATCGCCAGTCCCATGCATGTCTGACACCCCCCGCCCTACAGCTCCCTTTATGATAACTTACCACTACATTGGGTCCACCATACAGCCTTGGGTACTGTGCCAGCACCTTGTCCACTAGGACCTCCAGCTCCTCGCTTGTGAATGGACTGGCACGGATCTTCTCTGTCCTTGCCATCCCTGTGGACATGGAACACCTGTGGTTGATGTGAGTGGTGAGGGGTCCCAGGCAGCAAGCTCTTCAGGCAGTAGCAGGAGAGGGTCCCAGGCAGCAGGCTTTGTGAACAGTGGAAATGTAAGGCTCACTCCCACAGATTTGTAGCCCCCTGCGGTCGTTTGTAAGGTGCAAAGCTGCAACAATTGGTTGTCCAGGTCTGCCTCATTCAAAAGCATCCAATGACCACCTCCGCAGTGGCGGAGCACGCCTTCCGCGATTTTCAAATGTGCATCATGCCACCGCAATCATCGCTCCCTTTGGCTGTGGGCAGAGCTCCATGGCGGTGATGCACCACAGGGGCCCGGGGTGCGCTACCGCGATGGTGCATCTTTCAAACCCATCCAATGACCACCTCTGCGGTGTCGGAGCACGCCTTCCGCGATTTTCAAATGTGCATCATGCCACCGCAATCATCGCTTCCATTGGCTGTAGGCAATGCTCCATGGCGGTTATGCACTGCAGGCGAACGGGGTACGCTACCGCGATGGTGCATCTTTCAAACCCATCCAATGACCACCTCCGTGGTGGCGGAGCACGCCTTTCGCAATGTTCAAATGTGCATCATGCCACCGCAATCATCGCTTCCATTGGCTGTAGGCAATGCCTCATGGCGGTGTCACACCACCGTGGCCTGGCGGTAGGTACCGCGATTTTGGTGGCAGCGCATGCCCACCGTCATCTACCCATGTCTCCATGCCAATGGCTACCGCAATTGTGAAGGGGTGGTGCTGGGGTCACACCGCCATGGCCAGGCGGTAGCTACCGCGATTTGGGTGGCGGCTCATGCCCACCGCCATCTACCCATGTCTCCATGGCAATGGCTACCGCACTTGTGCAGGGGGTGGTGCTGGGGTCCCACCGCTGTGGCCAGGCGTTAGCTACCGCGAATTGGGTGGCAGCGCATGCCCACCGCCATCTAACCATGTCTCCATGCCAATGGCTACCGCACTTGTGAAGGGGGGAGTGCTGGGGTCACACCGCCATGGCCAGGTGGTAGCTACCGCGATTTGGATGCCGGCGCATGCCCACCGCCATCTACCCATGTCTCCATGGCAATGGCTACCACACTTGTGAAGGGGTGGTGCTGGGGTCACACCGCCATCGCCAGGCGGTAGCTACTGCGATTTGGGTGGCAATGCATGCCCACCTGCATCTACCCATGTCTCCATGTCAATGGCTACCGCACTTGTGAAGGGGGTGGTGCTGGGGTCACACCGCCTTGGCCAGGCGGTACCTACCGTGATTTGGGTGGCGGCGCATGCCCACCGCCATCTACCCATGTCTCCATGCCAATGGCTACCGCACATGTGAAGGGGTGGTGCTGGGGTCACATAGCTGTGGCCAGGCGGTAGCTACCATGATTTGGGTGGCGGCGCATGCCCACCACCATCTACCCATGTCTCCATACCAATGGCTACCTCACTTGTGAAGGGGGTGGTGCTGGGGTCACACCGCCATGGCCAGGCGGTAGCTACCACGATTTAGGGCACATGCAATGGCAATTTCCATCGTGAACACTGCATCAGTACACAGCAGCAACATGGTTAAGGGCACATCATTGTGCACACAATGCCATTATTCAATATAATGCACAGGTGGTCGCACGTTATGTGTGACGCACATTGGTCTGTGGTACCTGCAATGTCACTTATGCATTTGATGTTTGATGAAGCTTCACAGTGTTAAGCTGATGTCAATGATGTGTGACAAATCAATGTGTTGTGGGTCAGTGCTGACCTAGGCAAGGCTTGTCCCACTGTATGGTGTTGTTATTTACTTGTGCTACCATATCAGCTCATGCACACAAGTGACAGTTTGCCTGATACTGTGATCATTGGGCTCTTAATGTGAGCCAAGTTCACATGATGCATTGAGGTGTGACAGGTAAAGCAGATGGGTATGAGCCAGTCATGTTCATTTGACACACTTTTGTGGATGGTACGGTACGAGGCGTGCACATGTGGGATGTGGTGTTCTGTATGTGTGCATTCCCATTGACCTATGAGTTGTTTGTGGCACTTGTGTATTGTAAATGGAGAAGTGTGCCCTCTGTGTCTCAAATGTCCACCCATTTAACCTGGTGTGCTATGCATCTCTCATGGCAGTCTTTGTTTTTGCGTGACATCCTTAACGGGATGTGCTGTGGCCACCTCATGATGGTTGTCATTGACATTTGTCCATTTACATCTGAACTAGGAGGAGACCTAATCTCATCCGTCACTGACAGTGCTGGAGGACATGGAGGATATAGCGATCATTCGCAAATTCCGCCTCGACAGACCGACCCTGAAGACCCTTTGTGATCTGTTGGAACCCCACCTGCAGCCTCGTCGCCACTACCCAACTGCATTCACACCCACATACAAAGTGATGGCAGCCCTCCCCTTTTTTGCAACTGGTTCCTTCCAGGAGACCGTGGCCGGCGCTGCAGGGATGTCGCAACCCATGTTCAGCATGGTGCTGAGGGATGTTCTTGCAGCCATGATGATATATAAGGATCGATACATACATTTTCCCAGGGAAGCAGAATTGGCTGGTGTGAAGGGTGACTTCTATCCCCTTGGGCACATCCCCCATGTTGTTGGTGCCATCGATTGCACCCATGTAGGTCTGGTGCCACAACCGGCGACTGAGCACATTTTTAGAAATCGCAAACATTATCATTCGATAAATGTGCAGGTGGTGTTCCTTGCGGACATGACCATTTCACATGTGTGTGCAAGATTCCCTGGCTCAGCCCATGATTCGTACATCCCGAGGAACAGCATGGTGCCCCGGATGATGGCAAATCTGCTTCCCGAGCGTGCTTGGATTGTGGGTGAGTATGCCGAGTGATATGTGTGCTGTGTGTGTGAACTGCTGCCCTCTGCCAGTGCAACATTGCAATGTGTGTTTGTTATTCACAGGTGACTCTGCATATCCCAGCCGTCCATGGCTGCTGAGCCCACTACGGAATCCCAGGACCCCGGCTGACATCAGGTACAATGAAGCTCATGGCAGGACCCGACGTGTCATTGAGCGGACTTTTGGGCGGCTCAAGTCAAGATTCCGCTGCCTTGACAGGACTGGAGGTGCACTGGCATACTCGCCTGGGAAGGTGTGCAAGATCGTTGTGGCATGCTGTACGCCGCACAACATGGCCATTCACCCGGGGATTCCCCTGCTCCTGGATGATGGTGAGGACCCAAGGACCTGAGTCCAGTGATGAGGACAGTGGAGAGGAGGAAGGAGTTGACATGCGTCAACAGCTCATCACCCGCTACTTCACTTGAAGGTGGGTGAAGAGGTACGACTTTTACATTGTCTGTTGTGATTGCTGTTGTTGTGATGGGCTATGGGCGGATGGTACAGACAGGCACATGTTGAGTCACCTGTGTGTGGAAAAGTGGCTATGACATTTCACATGTGAACGTATGCAGAACTCTGTTTGTTGAAATTTGCTGCACATTGTGTTGTGTGCCTGTAGACTTATGTGTATGTTTTGTGTAGTATTATGTCTGTGATGGCACAATGACGCCAGTGACTGTTATTCTTTGTGTCTCCCTAGGTGCTTCGAAATTATCTAGCCCTACATACTGAACATCTTTTGGATACATCATGGACATTTTCAACACTGTAAATATGGCACTAAAATCAAAACAGCACAAATTCAAGTGTGTAAGCTATTTTATTTACAAAGTAGACATGTGAGGGGTGCGGGCATATTTACATGAAGGTGGTGATGGAGCTTTGAGTTGACAGTCATGGTAGATGAGATGCAAGAGTAGACACCACATGGATGTGGTGACCCAGTCCAACAGACAGGTACCATTCACAAGGCAGTGTGGGGAAGGGCAGTCCAAACACTCAATGCAGTGGGGAAGAGGGTTGCCATCGGAGCTGGCTCCGTGACTGGCGTGTGGCTGGTGCTTTGCCTCCAGTGACTCCCAGGCTCTTCTTTGGATGCCCCCTTGATCGCTTTGACGGGGGGGCTGCTGCATGGCCAGCGGCGTCTGAGGACTCACCCCTCTCTGTGGCTGCAGGGGAGGATGGTGCACTGTCATCCTGCAGCACAACAGAGGGGGCGGAGGTGTTGTTTGGGACACAGGCCTGTCCCTCAGCAACGCCACTTGCTGGGCCATGAGGTCCACCATTTGACCAATGCGTGTGTAGATTGGCCTCATCAGCAGGATGAGCTCACGTAATAGTTTGACAGACCAGCCGCTTTGTCCCTGGACCTGTTCATATGCCCCGATGACTCTGGTGAAGTGATCCAGGGATGGTGTACAAACCTCCTGAGGTCTGGGGGTGACCCTGGCCCTCCCACCTGCCCTGCCACCACGCACCTGTTGCCTCACCACGGTGGGTCCCTGCACACTCTCCCTGCCCTCCACAGTTGGTGGTGTGTCCTGGTCATCCTCTGGGACAGGGAGGGTGCTGGTGGTGGTGGTGGCGGTGGAGGTGGCAGCGGTGGAGGCACAGGCCGTGACTGCAGGGGTCTGCTGTGCTGTTGTTGGTGCAGCAGACGTGGTGGTGGGGAGGATGGGGTCCTAGGACCTGTTGGTCCTTGGCACACGAGATGGGCGAGCCTGGAGCTCATCGTCTACACTATCCTGGGAGTCAACATCCGAGAGTCCATGTACGGGAGGGGAGACTGGCTCTGCTGGTCGTTTTTGTCGTCAGCAGCGAGTTCTTCATCACCTGTGGATTAGATGGGGAATGGTCAGTGCTAGGCACTGTGCAAGTATTCTGTTAGCTGCATGTCATCCGCTGTCTGTAGACTACACAATTGAGACAACTTCACTATTATTGTTAAGAGCAATAGTGGGTGTTATTACATGGTGCAGAGGAACATCAATTACTCGAACATGTCAGGTATTGAAGCATTGCATGCAATTGGTGCAGTGTGTAGTGATGCAGGTCTCACACCCACAAAGAGCCAAACCAGTGAAGATGGCTACCTACCTGTAAGTTTGTTTGATAAACAGTGCAATGCCTTCCAGGTGCTCCTGGGTGGGGGATGCCTCTATCCTGCTCAGGTGTGGGACAGGGGGCCTGGTGAGAGTCGTGGTACAGACCTCCAACCCCCAAACATACCTCCCAAGCAAAATGGCTACCTACCTATTAGGTGAGGGTGATCAGTGCAATGGCTGACACATGCTCCTGGGTGGGGGAGGCCTCTATCCTGCTCAGGTGTGGGACAGGGGGCATGGTGGGAGTAGTAGTACAGGCCACCCACCCCCATACAGGGCTCACAGTGTGGATGGCTACCTACCTGTTAGGTGAGGGTGAACAGTGCAATGGCTGACACATGCTCCTGGGTGGGGGAGGCCTCTATCCTGCTCAGGTGTGGGACAGGGGCGTGGTGGGAGTTGTGGTACAGCCCTCCCACCCCAAACATACCTCCCAAGCAAGATGGCTACCTACCTATTAGGTGAGGGTGAACAGTGCAATGGCTGACACATGCCCCTGGATTGGGGAGGCCTCTATCCTGCTCAGGTGTGGGACAGGGGGCATGGTGGGAGTCGTGGTACAGCCCTCCCACCCCAAACATACTTCCCAAGCAAAATGGCTACCTACCTGTTAGGTGAGGGTGAACAGTGCAATGGCTGACACATGCTCCTGGGTGGGAGAGACCTCTATCCTGCTCAGGTGTGGGACAGGGGGCATGGTGGGAGTAGTAGTGTAAGCCACCCTCCCCAAACAGGCCTCACAGTGTGGATGGCTACCTACCTGTTAGGTGAGGGTAAACAGTGCAATGACTGACACGTGCTCCTGGGTGGGTGAAGCCTCTATCCTGCTCAGGTGTGGGACAGGGGGCATGGTGGGAGTCGTGTACAGCCCTCCCACCCCCAAACATACCTCCCAAGCAAGACGGCTACCTACCTGTTAGGTGAGGGTGAACAGTGCAATGGCTGACACATGCTCCTGGGTGGGGGAGGCCTCTATCCTGCTCAGGTGTGGGACAGGGGGCATGTTGGGAGTCATGGTACAGCCCCCCACCCCCAAATAAACCTCCCAAGCAAGATGGCTACCTACCTGTAAGTTTCTTTGGTAAACAGTGCAATGGCTTCCAGGTGCTCCTGGGTGGGAGAGAGTGCTCCATGCTGCTGGGGTGTGGGACAGGGGGCATGGTAGGAGTAGTAGTGCAGGCCACCCTCCCCCAAACAGGCCTCACAGTGTGGATGGCTACCTGCCTGTTAGGTGAGGGTGAACAGTGCAATGGCTGACACATGCTCCTGGGTGGGGGAGGCCTCTATCCTGCTCAGGTGTGGGGCAGGGGGCATGGTGGGAGTAGTAGTGCAGGCAACCCTCCCCCAAACAGGCCTCACAGTGTGGATGGCTACCTACCTGTTAGGTGAGGGTGAACAGTGCAATGGCTGACACATGCTCCTGGGTGGGGGAGGCCTCTATCCTGCTCAGGTGTGGGACAGGGGGCATGGTGGGAGTTGTGGTACAGCCCTCCCACCCCCAAACATACCTCCCAAGCAAGATAGCTACCTAACTGTTAGGTGAGGGTGAACAGTGCAATGTCTGACACATGATCCTGGGTGGGGGAGGCCTCTATCCTGCTCAGGTGTGGGACAGGGGGCATGGTGGGAGTAGTAGTGCAGGCCACCCTCCCCCAAACAGGCCTCACAGTGTGGATGGCTATCTACCTGTTAGGTGAGGGTGAACAGTGAAATGGCTGACACATGCTCCTGGGTGGGGGAGGCCTCTATCCTGCTCAGGTGTGCGACAGGGGGCATGGTGGGAGTAGTAGTGCAGGCCACCCTCCCCCAAACAGCCCTCACAGTGTGGACGGCTACCTACCAGTTAGGTGAGGGTGAACAATGCAATGGTGTTTGGGTTGTGCAAGGAAGTACTTATCAGTGTGTTAGTTGCCATTTGTTTGTACTTACCAGCCTCCATTTCCCCGGCTACTCCTGTGAGACTCTCAGGATGCAGTATGGCAAGCACCTTCTCCTCCCATGGTGTGAATGTTTTCTGTCGGATGGGAGGGCCACTGCCAGTCCGGTTAGCCAGCTCCCAGTTCTTGCTCCTCCTCTCTTTGACAACCCTCTTGAGATCATGATCTACTTCTTGGATCGCGAGGTGGCCCCTACTGCATTGACCCTTTGAACTATCCTTTCCCACATTTGTGTCCTTGTGGCTAATGGTGTCTGTTGGACCAGGCTACCAAACAGTTGTGGTTCCACTCTTACTATCTCATTTACCATGACTGTCAACTCACTCTCTGTGAATTTTGTCATTTTCTGTGCTGCCATGGTGCATGGTGGTTGAAGTGTTTGTGGGTGCAGGAGTGTGTGTGGTGGGTTTGGTGTTGATGTGTGAGGTGTGTTGTGTGGTGGGGGATTGTTGGTGCTGGTGTGATGGTGGTAGTGATGGTGATGGTGGTGGTGGTGTGTGTGCTGTGTTCCTTTGCCTCTCCTGTCAGATGTGATGTGTGGCCTTCTCTTCTGGAGTATTGCAAAGGATTGTGGTCAGTAAAGGGGATGGTTTTATACTCAGCTGTGTGGGTGTGTCCAAATGGGATTTTGCTGTGAGGTGTGTTGTGGGTGTTGTCCTGGGAATTGTATGTTTTTTTGGGCAATTGTTTTTTTCATTGGTATGTGTTTTGTGTATTTGAGGGCATGGCTACTTTGATACTAAGTTAGGCATTATTGCGGTGTTTTGGCATTGTACGCCATGTTTTTCATGTACCGTCTGCTGCGGTGGCTATGCTGCAGCTCTTGCGCTGTCTCTCTCATTCACTCCTGTGTGCGACCGCGGCGGTCGGAAACAGCGGTTTGTATCGCAGGACCATCGGGGATATCCTAATTTCCCGTGCGGTGTCTCCGCTTTGCTTGCGGCGGGTTGTAGCTTTTCCGCTGTGTTTCTGACCGCCGCGGTCGGGTTTTGGACGTCACCATCCGCGTCGGGCGGTTTCGGTTGGCCCGCTACCGCCGCGGTTGGTCTTTTTTGGCGGTTGATCCTAATTTGTACGCCGGTTTATCTGCGGTCCCGGCAGGCGGTTGTTTCCCGCCTCCATGGCGGTCGGGGTGGTTTTCCGCCCGCCATCCTAATGGGGCCCTTTGTATCCAAAAGTGTCCATGTGACCAAAACAATAAGAAGAAACATGTGTTTTATCAAAAGAAACGTCTGTTTTTTCAAAAAGACACGCCTAGTAGAATGAATGATGTAAAAGTCTCCCAAGTTATACTATGGGGCCGATTCCGATCCTGGAAAAACACTGTACAAATCGTGGTATGGAGCGTTTTCCCCATACAACTCGTACTTGTAAGGAGGCCCCTACAACCTAGGAAGTATGATCCGTACAAATAGACGCACTCCATACAAATTGTAAAAAAGACCATACAACTCGTATATACAAGCAATTCCGATTCGGATTGCTCTGTACGCGACTTTCCCATGTATTCCTGGCAGGATTTACAACCCGGCAAGTACGATTCGTACAAACGGCACTCGGTACGGCTCTTTTTTTACAAGAGCCAAAAAGTGGTGGAAAAACCTTGTACGCCCCGAAAACAGTACGAGACAGACCCCCTCATGTACGCGTCGTACACCCCATGAATACAGGGGTACGGTGCGTATGTACGGTGCGTACGGATGACACAGAAAGTGGGGTACGATGCGTATATACGCGATGAAGGGGTACTGGTCGTGTACGCACCGTACAAGCACCGTACCCCAAAATCGTGTATGTACCCCAAAATTGCGTATGTACGCACCGTACCCCAAAATCATGTATGTACCCCAAAATTGCGTATGTACACACGGTACCCCAAAATCGTGTATGTACCCCAAAATTGCGTATGTACGCACCGTACCCCAAAATCGTGTATGTGCGCACCGTACCCCAAAATCGTGTACGTACGCACCGTACCCCAAAATCGCATATGTACCCCAAAATCGCATATGTACGCACCGTACCCCAAAATCGCGTACATAGGGTGCGTACATGCGCGATGTTTGGGTACGCACCATACACACGCCTCGCATGTGGGGGGACCACTGTACACATCATACCCCTATACGACCCGTACCCCGGTATGAGTCATACCCCCAGAACGAGTCATACCAGGGTATGAGGCTTATAGGGGTTCACTTCGTTGCCCGGTACGAGTCATTCCCCATATACAGGCCATTTTCCATACAAATCGTATGCTGACAACCCGGTACGAATCGTACTTGACGGGTTGGACAGCCTTTTTACAAATTGTATGTTTTTTTTTACAAGTCCGTGTCGTACAGCTTTTCCCGATCCGATTTGTAAGGATCGGGCCGATCTGTATGTATTTTTCCGGTACGAATCGTACTACACAGGTTGGAAGGGACTTTTACAATTTGTATGGAAAAAAATACAAATCCTATTTGTATGGAAAATAAAAATCCAGGATCAGAATCGGCCCCCATTTGAAAGAGTGCACAAGTGAAATACTGATCCACGTAAAGTGGCATGCTTAATGTGCTTAAAAGCGTGGGAAGATTTGAATGTCCGATATTCTTAGAGCATCTCACTCACCTACAATGCGTGTGAACACAACCCAATATATAGTAGCCTTATACTGCCAACAAGATATCCATGTATTCTGTATCAAAATAACAAGCCAAGCAAACAATATCCAAGTTAACCATAATCATGTATGAGCGATGTTTAAAATGCCAGACTCAAAATTAATAGTATGCATCTCTAACTTACATGTGGCTGTGTTCGTGTTCGCCAAATGCCAATACTTCTCCTCTTTCTCTCTTAGTTGTCATTCCGATAGTGTGGGTCATGCTGCCAAAAAGAGACATTTCAGTCAATGACCGGACCTGAAGCATAACGATCTAATCCCTATGGAATGTAGACTAGTATGCTCGAATTCTTACCAATAGTCTACAAGATGTCCATTCCTCCGTAGGCACACATGCCGTAATGATGGTAAACACATAGGCTCATATTTCTACTTCCGCATTGACGCAACGCTCACAAGATCATGGATGCAAATAACAGACTCCCGCCGTCCGTACACCAAACTACAGCAGAAAACAGACTCCATACTCCGCCCGAATTCTAAGTAAAAAAATGCTTATCAAACGCTGCTATAGTGGGCAAAACGTCTAAAAAATGCCAATAAAATTACTGAACAATTTTTCGCTACAACAGATGAATGAAATTAAAAAAGTGATGAAAGAGCACCATAGAAAATGCTGAATTGTTTGCCCCAAACATCATGAACTCGCATGTTTCAATTGAAACAAATTACAGACTCCATTGATTTAAAGCCAACGAAGTGTGCATTGAAACATCACGTAATTATCATGTTTAAAAAACATGAAATAATAAACTTGAGTACAGGAGATAGCCCTGATAGTCCACCCATATGCCTCCATATATGGAAGTCAATGCTATGTAATTCGAGTATTGCATGTCTTTTTGAAAAAACTATATGTTGCGGTCACATGTGAAATATGTTGATTGTCAGAAATGTCTATAAATAACTAAAACATAATAAAAAGGTTGTTATATGGAAAATCATATCCACTGCTATACATGCCTGTTTACAAAAAACACGTGAATTTAATTTTGTCATTCAACCCACAAAGACTCATAGTTTTTAAAAATCTAATCCAAAATGCTTCTCTTTGTTCCAGATGCCTGTTTGTATCCACATGTGGCTGAACTGACACCTGCTCTAGTATAGTGAACCGTAATTGGGGTATAGTATGTTTCAGCTGCCACCTGTGTAGTGCTGAACATGATTTCACATTAGCAGCTCTGATCATACTCTTGTGTTCTGTCATTCTAATTTTGACTTTTCTGGTTGTTCTTCCAACATATACAAGTCCACAGGGACACTTGATGGCATATATGACCATGCTAGAATTACAGTCGGATGTGTGTTTTAGTTTAATCTGCTTTCCTGTAGGCGGTGACATTTTAGCTGCTCGTAAGGATAACAGCATTTTTCTACTTTCTGGTTTGGTTTATTTTGGTGGGACTAGGCTGTGATTAAAGAGTTTGATCACAGCCTTTACTTTTTCAGTTCAACCGCCGTCTCTCTGCTGGCACAAGCCCAAACTCTTACCTGTCTGTTGGGCAGCTCCGTGACACCTTCTTGTGACGTTCTTCTCTCTCTGACTGTCTGCTTGTTCTGGGACGTTTTGGTGCACAAGCGCACCGAGAGCCACCCTGCAACCACGCCTGAAATGTGCAGCCATTTTAAGTTTGGATATCAGATATTGGGGAGCGATTCAATTGAGGTAGTCAGGGGCCAGAATCCAAATCAAAGTTTTACCACAAAGTTTTACCCCTAACACCATAGATCATAAACACTTTTTTGAATAGCAGAAGTCCCTTTTATTGACTGTACTGATCTTATTACTCTTTTTTTCTTTTTTATGCAACTTTTTTTGTTTAGGTGTGTTTACAGTCTATACAAATTCCTTACTTATATTTCCTGTCTTAATTCTTTGCACACAAGTATATACACTTAATTCTTTACACACTAGTATATACATCATACGATATTTACGGATCACTGACATAATATCGAGGGACATAATATCGACTATCAAAAATATCGGTGACAAAATATCGACAAACAGAATATCAACTTTGTATCTACAAACAGGTAAGTACAAAAATATCGAGTAAAAAATAATGTTTACAAAAATATAGTTTATAAAAATATCGACTTTATTAAAAACAATGTTAAATTAAATTAATATTAAAAATTAATTACTAAAATATACTTAAAAATACTTAAATTACCTTATAATAATTAAATATTTAATGAAAGTAATAAAAAAAATGTTTTACAATCATATTTGTTAAAACATATACATATAGTAACATAATATAATTAAATAATATCCAATAATATTACCGTAGGATAGCGGAAGTGTAAAAATTACTATTCCCACTCCAGAGAGTGCAACAGTAGGGAAAGCGTTGGATAGCGTTGGGGGAAAAATTACTATTCCCACTCCAAAGAGTGCAACAGTAGGGAAAGCGTTGGATAGAGTAGGGGTAAAATTTACTATTCCCACTCCAGTGGGTGCAACAGTAGGGAAAGCGTTGGATAGCGTAGGGGTAAAAATTACTATTCCAACTCCAAAGAGTGCAACAGTAGGGAAAGCGTTGGATAGCGTAGGGGTAAAAATTACTATGCCCACTCCAAAGAGTGCAACAGTAGGGAAAGCGTTGGATAGCGTAGGGGTTAAAATTACTATGCCCACTCCAAAGTGTGCAACAGTAGGGAAAGCGTTGGATAGCGTAGAGGTAAAAATTACTATTTCCACTCCAAAGAGTGCAACAGTAGGGAAAACGTTGGATAGCGTAGGGGTAAAAATTACTATTCCCACTCCAGTGAGTGCAACAGTAGGGAAAGCGTTGGATAGCGTAGGGGAAAACATTACTATTCCCACTCCAGTGGGTGCAACAGTAGGGAAAGCGTTGGATAGCGTAGGGGTAAACATTACTATTCCCACTCCAAAGAGTGCAACAGTAGGGAAAGCGTTGGATAGCGTAGAGGTAAAAATTACCATTCCCACTCCAGTGGGTGCAACAGTAGGAAAAGCGTTGGATAGCGTAGGGGTTAAAATTACTATTCCCACTCCAGTGAGTGCAACAGTAGGGAAAGCGTTGGATAGCGTAGAGGTAAATATTACTATTCCCACTCCAAAGAGTGCAACAGTAGGGAAAACATTGGATAGCGAAGGGGTAAAAGTTACTATTCCCACTCCAGTGAGTGCAACAGTAGGGAAAGCGTTGGATAGCGTAGGGGTAAAAATTACTATTCCCACTCCAGTGGGTGCAACAGTAGGGAAAGCGTTGGATAGCGTAGGGGTGAAAATTAATATTCCCACTCCAGTGAGTGCAACAGTAGGGAAAGCGTTGGATAGCGTAGAGGTAACAATTACTATTCCCACTCCAGTGGGTGCAACAGTAGGGAAAGCGTTGGATAGCGTAGGGGTAAAAATTACTATTCCCACTCCGATGAGTGCAACAGTAGGGAAAGCGTTGGATAGCGTAGGGGCAAAAATTACTATTCCCACTCCAAAGAGTGCAACAGTAGGGAAAGCGTTGGATAGCGTAGGGGTTAAAATTGCTATTCCCACTCCAAAGAGTGCAACAGTAGGGAAAGCATTGGATAGCGTAGGGGTTAAAATTACTATTCCCACTCCAAACAGTGCAACAGTAGAGAAAGCATTGGATAGCGTAGGGGTAAAAATTACTATTCCCACTCCAGAGAGTGCAACAGTAGGGAAAGTAAATACTTCTTATATTATGTAAAAAACATATGAATTAATATCTATCAAAAATTAATTATAAGTAATTACCAATTTAATATAATATAATATTTATTCAATTAAAATTACAAGTTACAATTAATTGTTACTATTAGTTACCTATTCAAATTAATTACAAATTAACAATTATTTAATTAACAATTAAAAATTAATAAACAATTCATTCAAATTAATACAATTAAATACATTGAATTATTTAATTAATTATGAATCAATTACTTCGCACCCTTTTTCCCTATAAACTTACAACCCGCTACAGAAAATAAATTATTAAAATTAACATAATTAGCAATTAATCAATTAAATAAAATGAATTGGCAATTAAAAATTAATTACCCAGAAAAAATTAATTAACAATTAATTCTAAAAAAAAACAATAAATATTTTTACATATTTAATTAATTATAAATAAATTACTTTCCACCCAATTCCCCTATAAACCCACAACCTGCTACAGAAAATAAATTAGTAAAATTAACATAATTAGCAATTAATCAATTAATTAACATTAATTGCCAATTAAAATTTAATTAATTACCAAATATAAATTAATTAACAATTAATTAAAAATGAATACCAATATATAAATTTACATATTTAATTAATTATAATTAAATTACTTCCCACCCTATTCCCCTATAAACCCACAACCCGCTACAGAATTAAATTACGCCAAAATTAAAAAAACAAAATTACACTAACATTAATACACACTTTTCACACATATAATAACATAAGAAACACTATACAAAATTCGATATTATTAAAAATTCGATAATTTTAATAACCTATATTATATACTTCGATATTTTAACTTTCTATATTTTTAACATTCGATATTACATTACTTACCTTCAAAACAATATTTTTGATGTCTATATTCTGTCCATTCGATATTTTGTCCAGCCTATATTTTGGACTCGATATTATGTCCATTCGATATTTTGTAGTCGATATTATGTCTGTTTACCGATATTTACAAATGACACGTAAAGACAAATTTATACATATAATTCAGTGTTCAAATCACAAGCAAAGACCTTATATTTCAAACGTTAATCCTGTATTATTGCTTACAAAGGAGGTCCTACTCTCTTGCCAGTTCTATACTGTTTTTTGCTAGCATTAGGTCCTGATAGAGTTAAGAGTCTGCTCTTTATCAGAGTTCTTGTGGGGTCTGGCAATCAGTCTCCACGTTTTTGGTTCTCCTTCATCTTTTGGAATCTGTTATGCTCTAATCCTCTAAAAATATTGCCAACGCATTTTGACCTCTGTATTTTTGGACCTCTTGTTGTGTATGAAGTCTTCCTCAGGGCATAGTCAATGTTATGTAGGACACAGTTCAATTTCGCTTTCTGTAGGAGTATAGGATGTTGGTGTACTCTCTGGTTTTATGTAGCTTACAATGGATTATTCAGTCTTGTTCTATTCTCAAGGTATCGATCTTGTCTTTGTCGTTTTTTGCAGCCGTATTTTCTTCTCTGTTTGTGGGGGAGTTTCAATGTCTGTATAGGTGCAGCGCGGCTTCTTCTCTCTGCTCTCTGCTCTGCTTTTAAGTTTGGCACTTTCTATGTGTTCTTGATGCTTTTTCCTGCAACATTACGTGTCCTGCCAACCACCTTTTTCAGTGAAGCCATTTCAAAGCTGAAACTCTACAGATGGCATGTTTAAATTTACTGCTTCGCGGGAGAACCTTGGATTTATTTGAGGTATTGTTCACTGCCGTATTTACAGTGTTTGAGTGACTTTCTATGTCAATTACAGCGACGCACGATTCCAACTTCTTTGGCACACATATTTTTTTTTAAAGAACTTTCAGCAACAGCAGTATGTTTCCATTTCAGCAAGTATTCGTTTTCATGAAGATGCAGCGTAATGTACTTTGCTTTGGTTCCATTTTCCATACTTGGTTTTCGTTCCGGAACTGCATTCACCTGACTTTGTTTAACATGGGATTCAGTGCAATTTCAGATGGTTCCTGCAGTTGAGATAGACTTTGGGTGAGGAGTCGCTCACGGTGAGAAGTATCAGCTATTTAAAACAGTTTTTGCTATGTTCAATTATTTTCTCTTTACTGTACAATGCCTTACTGTACTGTTGATGTTCACGTTTATTGATTAATCTACTTTATTATTGTCATAATGCCTAGCCATTATGTGACCTTCCACCTTCTGCGCAGATATTTGTGCGTGGATATGTCACTTACTGCATGATAAATAAAAGTTTCAGTATTTATTCTAAGGTTCCGTTTTGGAACTTTTCTCTATAAGGTTTTGATGATAGTCTTTTGGCTATGTGACTTTACATGTCACCTACATTTACCTGCATGTTTTCTACATTAATGTACTTTGTACAATTTTAATTAAGGGAATTGTTCCTGTTTGAGTTATGATTTATGAAAGTCTGTTGGACTATGCGACTTTCTGTGTCACCTACATTTTTCTTTACATGATACATTATTTTACAGTAATGTTTTTGACAAGCTTACTTGAATACATTTTTGCTGATTGAGGTTCGCTTTACATAGCCCCAGCTATGTGACTTTCCACTTGTGCAAATTTTTGCATGGAATTGTCACTTAGGTTACCTACATGATTCTTGTAGTAAATTTTAAACTTTAGTTTTGCTAGCAAATTTTATTTAAGGGGACCCCTTTTCTCTGTTGAAGGTTTGTGATTATATAGCATTTGCTATGTGACTTTGCACCTGTGCAAATTATTGGTGGTGCATTAGTCCCTTATTTCAAGTTTTCATTGTTGGGAATTTACCTCTGGTTGAGGTATGAGATGTGATAGCTATGCAGCTATGTGACCTTTGGCGCATTTTTGCTTTGTGCGTTTTCATGTCACCTATGTTTTGTGCGTCATTTTTTTCTTTATAGTATTTGGTTGCATTGTCTCAGTTTTGGGATCCTTACAAATATTTGTTTCTTCAAATTTTTGTAAGTTTCTGTTCTATCTTCGCGCTACATTATTGTGCATAGATAGCCTGCCATTTGAGGTCCTCTCCTCAAATTTCTTTATTGTAGGTACTTCTTGTGTGTGCATTTTCACCGTTCTTCATGTGTGTGTATTTTTCACTCTCTTTGCTGTGTCGTCCTGGGAGTACTGTTTTGCCTCCTTGGTTTTTGTATTTTACTTCGCTGATTATCCTCTACTTGCTGATCTGGCCAACTGGAGTGTACTGATGTACTCTGGATGTTTTGTCCTGTGTTTGCATTTTTCTGGTGTTTGCATTGCTGTGTGTTTGGTGAGAATGATCCATTATTCTCATTTGTTAGTGTTTTATTTAACCCTTTAACATGTAAAAGTGTATTCTTTTTTAAACCAGGGTTTGTATCTTGTAATTTTCTTTTAATGTTTTACTATGAAAAAGGGGAAGATGTGTGTCATGATTTTATCTTATTTATTTATTGATTGACTTCCCGTGATTTCTTCTGATATATTTATTGATTTCCTTCCCATTATTTGCTCTGTGCTGTCCTGTTTATATAATGCTATGGGCCGCATGTTACTTCTTGCTGTTGACATGTAAACGGGGAAGATGTTTGGTATCTTGGATTCTGTGCCATGCATCTTTCCTACTTCCCTGCCTTGCTGCTCAGCCAGAGAGGATGTGTTTTGGAATGCTGGTGCATGTGAGGTAATGGAATGTTGGTGATGCCTGGTGGATGAGTGTCAGTTGGAAGTATGGGCTGAGCAGCAAGGGAGCTGCTCCTGGTGGGGCTTGCTCTATAATCTAAAGAGTAATCTTATGATCTACAATAAACCTTCTTCATCATTGAGCTACACCTCAGCTACATGGGCTTATTTACCATTATCACAATATGTCCATTTGAAGTCTGTCAAGGTTTGATAAATAAAAGAAAAATCGTTTTTGAATCACAGAGTGAAGGGATATAGGGATCACATAGCACCCTGAAAGCATGAAAGCTATCCAAGCAGAGATAAGACACAAATTGATAGGTTTTCATGCCTACGGCTTCAATGGAGACCCATAAACATACATTTCCTCTACATCCTCATCATTATCAGGTGTCTTTAGTGGGGAAGAAGGAGTAGATCCTTTGACCCTGATTTACTAAAACTTTGCACCAGACTTCGTCTACTTTTGTGATGCAAACCTGACTCAAAGTGTTATGCTGGGATTTGCTATCCTGTGCAAATACCGATTTGCATTCAACAGTTTACCACAGTAACATAATGTTGCACTTTGCGCTGCTTTGTGTTACTTTGCATCTAGCGTGCATTCCAAGAGTGGTATGTGGGTATTCACAGGCAACCACCTATGGGTTTTGATGGAAAACCCTATCGACAAATATTCATAGACAAAGATTAATGACAAAGTCTTATGCTTCCTTGAGGCAGGTATAAAGAAGTGGAATGCTTTAATTTCTCCTAGTTTTTCCTACTTTGCATGTGTGCTGCATTGTACAGCACACAAGCAAAGCAGGAATAGTGTTAAAAAATAGTTTTTGTACTAAAAGCAAAAACTATCCCTTGCAGAACACACATAGCCTTGCAGTATGGCGCAAAGAGGTGTGCATTGGCCCATGGCAGCATAAAGTATGCCAGCACAGGGAGAAAGGAAAAGAGCACCATATCTTAGTAGATATGGCACTATTTTGCTCTCTCCCTTTGATGCAATGACTGCATTGTTTGAATTTTTCGTACATTGGGCCCCAAGTGAAGCAGCTAATAAACATATACACCGAAGACAGTCCACCAATCAAACCCTTTAACGAAGACCAAATATTTTATCCATTAGTACTAAAGATATCATTCATTTTTAGCAATTCTTTAAAATTATTTATGATATGGTGAATCTTGTCATATGTACGTAAAGAAACATTTGGTATAACTAGCAACATTTTGATCCTTCGATGGCACAACCTCTACCCTTGCGCGCCATGACAAAATCAAGAGACGAGTTTTGCAAACAGACAGTGCTTTGAGCTTCTAATTGATCAGAAATTAACTCTATCGACGTGACAGTAGAGTTTGACATCTGTGCCAAGCCCTCAGCTAAAATGTAAATTTCCTGGATTACCAGTCATTTCCCAAACATAGGGGAAAGGATGGTGAAGAAGCAGGCATTTTCGGATATTATCCTCTGCAGACTTTTCCAGTGCGGGGAGTTGGCAGGAGTGTGTTTGATTGGTGGGATGATGTAAGCAGGGTAGCAGTAATCAGATCAGTCTTTAGGTTACCAGATATACGCCCAGCACCTGCAAGGTCAGGGCGAAGATGCTCATGGAAGTGGCTGCAAAAGAAAGCACAAAGTATTAGAGGCTGGGTTTTGAGTCAGGGAAAGCTCTTAGAAATAAGCCGTAATCACTGTGGCCCGCATAGATGCTGCCATTTTGAGTTTTGCAACCATCCCATGGGCTGTGTCACCAAGTTAAAAATAGTTGGCATGATACCTTGGTTAGGGAAACAGAACCGTCCAGTTGAAAAGCATAAATGAACTGAAACATGGGTGTGTTCATCATGGTAGAGCCCATATAATTACAAATCAAACCATTGTTCTTCTACAAAAGGAAAGAAGACAATATGCACAACCACTCTGGCAACAGTGAGCAAGGGCACACAAATCCATCAAGAGGATAAAATGAAGTTCCATTGGTATTGTTGTCGAAAGTGCAAAAATGTGTTCTCATTGTACAGGGACCATTGATCTCAAAGAGTGGTAGGTAGGGTATTGATAATCTCAGGCCACTTTCCACTTGTGGAGAAGTGTGGCTCAATGGTTAGAGCGGCAGACCCTGATGCAGAGGTCTAGCCTGGGACCAGTGTTCAATTCCCCACCTCAGCGGGTCTTGGGCTCAAAATTCCATGGACCTGATAATTCTCGCCTCGGTGCCTATTCCAATCATGGAGTCCCACTCTGCAACTCTGGGCAATAGCTTGCTTAATCTCCACAACAGCCCCCACAACGCTAAGGATGCCTGGCCTCCACCTTGGGGGTGCCCAGGAGTGGACACCTCACAGGGAAAGCCAGGATGGGTTCCACAGCGGTATTTGTACAAGCGCCTCAAGACCCTTGTGGGTGAGTAGTGCGCTATACATGTATCAATTTACATTTACTTGGCTCCTTCAAGCAAAGCTGCACAGTGAGCAAGACAAAAGGCTTGTAATAAAGTAAACTTGCTAGATGCATCAGAAAATCAAGCAACTATGAGGTTGTACTTTTGGGCAGGAGGAAGGGCTACATCCTAGTGAGATTAAGACTGGTGGACCTTGACAGCAGAAATTCCTCTTTGTGTTGAAGAAGCTCTGATGTTGAAGCAGGAACAAGATACATAGGAGCGACTTGACTCACCCATACCAAGATGCTGCAGGGATGCAGTTTCTAGGTTTGGTGGTCCTCTTGAAATGTCTTGAATGCACTGAAGCAAGTGCTCTGCCGCACTTCGCAGTAGTGTTTGTGTGGTGAGCAGAACTTGGAAAGGACCATGCCAATAGGGCTGAAGGGCATACTTCTGTTTATGGACTCTCACATGAACCCAATTTCCTGTAAGGCGATCATGGGAACCTTCAGTAGAAAAGGTAGGTTAGTCCTGTCAGAACTGAGAGAGGAAGCTGTGGAGACAGCAAATACGTTATTTGCAGTATTGGAAGGTCATGTCATTGATTAGGTGGCACTCAAAGCACAGTGGGTTTGACAAAAGTACCATAGGTTGCCCCACCACGTATTCATAGTTATAAGTTTGGCTAGTGGTGGCTTTGATTGACCAAAGTGCCAATTAATAGATGACTGACCACTTGTGAGTCATCTCAGAATAAATCCTAGGTCTTTTGCTTTTAAAGTTTGAATTGAAATGTTACCTGGGATGTCTTGAAATGAAATGAAATCACATAGGTGTATTGCAATAATTACTACAGGGCATCAATGTGCTAATGAAAGATGAGCTTCCAAGGAAAAAAACAAAGAAAAAAATTCCTGTCACAAAGAAAAATTGCTAGCCATTAAATAAAGAATTAAAGGCCAGGTCTTCAATGTTTTTCGAAAACTATTGTATTTCTGCACATCACTAATGACACATGGGAAATAATTCTGTAATGTTGCTGCGGCCACGGACATAGCCCTGTCCCCCCGCCTGATCTTCCTAAATTTGGGAACAACTACAATATTGCAGCTAGCTAATATTCATTGTCTTCCAATAATGTGTGTACATGAGAGGCAGTGGCTGATCTGGGAAGCTTATCGATAACATCATTGCAGTCAGCAGACCGGTGCTTTGCCCCGGCAGAGATGTCATGATCTAGACAGAAAACATGAAGAAGACAGAACGTACGTTTCTCCTTTGAAGCTTTGCTTCCTTTTTTCCCTAATTCACAGAGGAGGTCCAGGGAGTTACCTGTACAATGGTCTAAATAGTTTCCAATGTTCCAATGTCCCAGCTGTCTAAAATTAAAACAAGAAAAGTCACCAGGTGGGACCGCATCTCCTCATCACTCTCTTTGTTTCGGCTTCTCCGTCCATTTCACTCAATAAGCGTTTGGTCCGTACCCATGCCAATCATGTTATCTCCCCATGTGCCTTTGAGCACTTTATAAATTCTGTTCATTTCATTTCATTCCCCCACCCTCTTTCTCTGGCACTCTATTGAAATTATTGCATTTCTGAAGACATGAATTTGGATTGATTTGACTCCTTTTTCTTTTTTGCATTGCCAATGGTTTTCACCTTTAAAAAATTCGGCAACGGTCTTGGGGCCAGATGTATGACCCTTACAATTTACGAGTCGCAAAATGTAATTTACAACAGTGTCTCAGATACTGTTCGCGATTCCTAATGGGGTCGCAAATTGCATGCCTAATTAATATTCATGAGGCAGGTGCAATTTTCGACCCAATTGGGAATGGCTAGCTCTCCTAGGGATGGTGGTCTGCTGGGGTAAGCAGACCACCATGTCTGTGACCGATTTTTAAATAAAGCAGTTTTTTTTACATGCATCCCGTTTTCCTTAAAGGAAAGCGGATGCATTTAAAAAAGAAAGATGAAACGCTTCTATTAATTTTTTAAGTTTAGGAAGTGGGCCGTGGGACCAGTTCCTGCTCTTAAAAAATATTTTAAGTGCCAGTCACAAAGGGGAAGGGGTCCCCTAGGGTCCTCTTTCCGTTTGGGAGTGGCTTAACACCTACTTGAAGGAGGTGGTACACTGCGAGTGTTTTGCGACCGCAATTACGGTCACAAAACAATCATACATTTAAGTGCGAGTCGCTATTTGGAAGGAACGCCCTTGGCATGCACATTCCTAATAGTAAGTCACAAACCCTACTTTGTGAGTTGGTAATAGGTTAACGACTCACAAAATAGGGTTTGTACATACGGCAGACCAATTTTGCTGTCACAAATCGGCCGATTTCCTGTTTGCAACCACAAAACATGGTCGTACATCTGGTCCTTGGTTTGTCAAATGCAAATAACATCTGTATCTCTTGATGGAATTTCTGGAGATTATCACGGATACTGGGAAATTGTTGTTTTATATTCACTGGGATGGCAGGGGATGGATGGATATGAATGGTAGCACAAACCGCAGCCCCAGAACAGAGATATTGTCTAAACTGCAGGAGGTTGGAAAGGGGCATTCTGGGAAATGTTACTGTCCAAATTACTCAAGGAGAGGGTATGTTGAACATTGGGAGGATTTCTCTTGCTCTACATCTGAATATTCACCTCAGACTATCCCGGATTATAGTCAGGCTGTAAGCCCTGCTGCTCTGATGTTGGGCACTGAGTGAAAATGTGATCTGGTGGAGAAATGTCATATTATCAAGTCAGCCTCTTATCTCATGCGTAAAGCACCATCCTCTTGTGCTTTGCTCCCTGTTATACTTGCGATACAAAAGGGGATGGTGGACGGAGCGTTTGAGCAATTCAAACACTCACCCCCAGTCAACTGATCTGGGTTTAATCCATCACCATTCTTTAGCTCACTCAGCCACCCAAGTTCAGACATGGTCATATGCAAATCATTCTGACCCTGTGCCTCATGGGAACAGTCCAGCCCGAACTGCCAAGCCATGTCTTCCCTGGACCGGAAACAAGCATACTTGCAGCATTTGCGGCATCTTATTCCCAGGTATCACACCTGATACACCCCCAGTATCCTCTAAAAACATGAGGAAATTCAACACATCTAAGATATCCTCCTCCTTTCCGACTGCTAGTTCTTACAGAACATAATTTCAGACAATAAATGCAAAAGAGGGAGAACTGCAGGGGCACAAGCCCTCAACCTGCTGTCAAATGGTAATTTGGTGTTTTAGTCTCTCATGGGTTTCATTCATACTCTTGAGAGAGCGCCATTTACAGTGAAATTTGTAGGGGTGCATCATATGTACAAGTAGTCAGCACCCGTATATATAGAGGACTTTTATCATGTTTAGATGTAATGTGGGATGGAGAACTAGAGTAACTGGTATTAGAAATCTGAAGAGCCACGGTTATGAATTACATCCACACTTGCTGTATAACCTAGAGATGTCATTAAAATGAAATCTTTCATTAATGAGAAGTGCGTTTAATCGAGCACTATTGTGCATTTATATCTGCTTATTGAAACTAACTGTGCCTTTATATTTGACAATTAGCTTAAAATAGAAAATGCATTTGCTGTTAAGGTTGGAGGCCTAGTGAAACAAGGGATTGCTAATGTAAAATGTTGGGCCTATAAATCATGTCGAGGCCTAGTTTATGCAACTCGTGCAGGCCTGTTTGAAAAAGCCTTGCTTAGCATTTAGCTGTGGAAATGTTTTATGAAGATGCTTTTAGAAAACTTTGCAACATTTATGGAATGTGAGCCGAATTGTATGTATTCCTTTGCAGGTGCAACACTGTGTAGACATCAGAGTAGAAGGGCCCCTTGTGTATGAGAGTTAGAAATGCTAGACTCAGACATGGAGGAGTAGACCAGGAATTTGAAGATACAACTTGAAGCGACGGAGAGTCTGAGACCCAAGGACGTTTTAACGGACAAGGATGGAAGAGTGCCATAGTGGAAAACTTCTTGAAACCAACACCTTCGAGAGGGGCGTACCTGAAGGCGTGTCGTTCACATTTTGGGGTTTTCGTATTAGGGACAGCACCCCGAGGGTGGAGGCAGAGCAGATGGGCTGAGGAGCTAGAGAAAGCGGTTGGATGGCAAGGAGCTTAGCTAGGATTGAGAATTACACCTGATTCAAGAGAAAGTGGGTGAACTTCTTTGAAAGTCACCACGGCTGACACCTTTTGCTAGGATGGGCTGTTGTTGAGTAGGGATGTCACCTAGTATAGAGTAGGGACAGTCTAATTTGAACTTATGTCTATTATCCCAATGAGTACTAAAACCCAGGTTATAGCAATTTTGTTTAGTCTGATGATTCTGGAATTGATTCTCGTATTATTCATCAGTCGCTTGAGACTCTTCCGTAGAATTATGTTTGTATTAGTACCAGTGTATCTTTTGAACCTCTTGCTGAGGTGCTTGTATCTTCAGTTGTTTTTGGTTATGTAATAAATCTTCAAACTTAGTTTTGGTCAGTGGTTCTTGGGGGAAGCTGTTGGGGTTTCTAAAACAATTGTTGATTCCGTAGACAAGATTGCCTAATTCACTCTATGACAGGTAAAAAGGTCTAGTCGAACTGTGACGGGATTCTGGAGAATGGTAAGCAGACTCTAGAGGTAAAATCCCGCCTTTCCAGTTGGTAGCAGAGTAGGATGGTTTATCTTCTGGAGTGAGGGTAATCTAGAAGTAGGTTGAGATTTTGAGATTTCCCCGAGGCCCATAGAGAAGCAATGAAGAGTGTCCAGAAAGCTGCGGACGGATGGCGTTCCATGGAAACTGACGGAGAGTGACAGTGCGGCAGAAAGCAGCAGGTCGGAAGAGAGTGAGTATGAAAAGGGTCATGCGTTGTTAGATTGCGATTATGTTGTGTTGCTGTGTTGTGTTGTCTTGCGGAGTTGAGTGCCTGTAGTGTGAAAGAGAACGGATTGTGAGCGCGCGCAACCGGAGAAAATCTTAAGCTCGAGGGGAGTTTAAGTGGTTCGGGTGTATCGAACACCCAAAGTAATTGTCGACCATTGTTAAAGGGGGTTATGAGGTACCATTGATCGCCCGCAGGACCGAGATAGGGGGAACGAATGTGTGAGTGCGTGGGTAACGGACGCTGGTCGGAAGTTGCCGTGAGTTTGTAACCTATCAGTTGAGGCGATTGTCCGGTCGTTCGCGGACAGACATTTGCCAGGTCGGTGACAATTACAGTTAGACTGTGGAAGTGCAGTCAGGGAAGTGGTTGCTTGGTCGGAAGTAAACATTTTTCAGTGTATGATTGGGACGCATGCGAGACCGCGAGACGAACGGAGAGAGGAGGGTAACTGCTGCGAAACAGAGGCGAGTGACGTCAGAAAGGGCCGCGCTGGGATTGGTCGGTTAGAGTGGAACCGCGCTGGGATAGGGCGGTTAGTGAGAAGCCGCGCTGAGATTGGCGGATTGTCATCAGGAAGTAAACGAGTGTTGTAAACAAGGAAATGTTGTGGATTTTCATCATGAAATGTTTTAAAGTGTTGCGGAAATGTTTCAAGGGAGACAACAAGATAGAACCTCGGGGTGGGGAGGAGGCTCCACCCGAGGATACTCCAGCTTATTATATGGCAACGAATGTTGGGTTACATACCATATTGTGGCTTGGTACCTGGTGTAAGATGACAGATGGAAACGAAGAATTGACATTTCCTAAATATGGAACGTTTAGACTAGAGGTGTTGTATCAGTTGAAAGCGATTATGGCTGCGTTGCGACCGTTGCCCAGACCAACACAGTTTGAAGCACTAAATGCATGGATCAGGGCAGCCCATGAACGGAACAGAGACAGGAGGCAAGAAAGGGTGAAACGATCAGTTAGGGCGGTTCAAGATGCGAGATGGGATGCATTGGCCAAGAGGTGGAGGGTACAGACCATTGAAGGAGATAGGTTGTACCCGTTGTTGGTAAATACGGGAGATGCACAGAGGAAAAGTACGGAGGATGAGGACAGTGAGACAGACGACAGCCTGATAGAGAGGCTGTTGTCAGAGAGACCACCTTCATACAATCCTGAGTTGGAGGGAACGCAAACACCAGCAAAGAACTGGGAAGTCTCTGACGGGGATGGTGAGTGGGTCGAGTACCTTAGGGGACAAGTTTTGCCCAGCAGAGGGAGAAAAGGCACCTCCACCTTCCCCAGTGACGAGAGTAGTGGGAAGGTTCACAGTACAAAAAGTTCGGGTAGAAGAGGGCGTCAACTCTCAGAAACTGCCAGATGCTCTTACGGTACCAGTTACCATAGGTCCCATAGTATCAGTGTACAATCCAGAACAGAAACAAGGCGAGAGTCCACCACAAAGAGAGAGCGAGAGATGTGTCAGTGAGGACAGGAGTAACGTGGCAGATGGGTGGAGGCAGTTGCCAAAGCCCGTAGAAAGAAGCACTCCTTTGGCAGCATCAGCAGACTCCTCAGAAGAGCAGATGGGTTGGAGAGGACCAATGGATCTGAGGGGACCGCGGCCGAGGTCGATGAGAGAATTAAGGCCAGATTTGAGAACTTGGGAGACCATTGTGGACACTCAGAGCAATAGATCAGCGAATGAATTTGGGTCTGGAAGCCAGGAAAGTAGGAGTGTGTCCCACTGCGCACCTAGTGAAAGCAGGCAGGAATGGGAACGCGGAAGTGTGGAGAATAGGGGGGCATCCCACCACACCTCCGGAGACGGCAGACAGGAGTGGGACCGAGAAGGTTGGGAAAACAGAAGGGTTCCCCCTAACACACCTGAAGAAAACAGACGAGTGAGTCAGGACTGTGGTGGGAGGGACTCTAATGGGACTTCTAGTCAAGGTACATTGAGGGCTGCAATTAAGGCACGAAGGATAGATGTGCTGAGACTAAAATCAGAGGTGGAGGAAATAGTGGAAGGTACATTGCCACTAGAAAGAATAGAACTCTATGAACCAGACGAGCTGTTGTTTGTGGCTAAAGATGTTACCCGGAGGGCTAGGGCAGCTCACGAGAAACTCTCTGAATTAGCAAATAAGTATACTGTGGATTTGACAAAGACAAAAGCGCTACAGGGTGGCCATAGGTTGCAGTACTCTGACCAAGATCTAGAAGAAAAGAGGGTGATCGGATTAAAAACCCACATCAGGGAACTGATTGTGGGGATCCGAACGTGGTCCAATTTGGAGAAGTGGGAAGAAAGGTGGTCAAAGAAAAAGATGGTTAGACGAAGTGTTATTGAGACATCCCCGGGAGGAAGGTTGATGCATACAGAAGCGTACCCCTTGCGGGAGGTGGCTCACGGGGGATATGTACATGTACCCTGGAGTAGGGGAGATCTGGCTGCCTTTACGAACACATTTCCAAAGTTGCGTGAGAGTCCAGTGGAATGGTACAAACAGGTAGAGAGGTTCATTAAATTCTCAAAGGTGTTGTGGATTGATTTGAATACGCTGTTTGACATTGTGGTTCCAGGTGATTTGTGGATAGCATGTAAGGTCAGCGTTGAATGGCCCACGGCAGAGCCAGAGCGAGATGCTGCCACAAATGGACCGTCACCCAGGGTGATGGCAAAGTATGAGCAAGCGATCACGTGGCTAAAGACTAAGGTACCACCACAGGACATTGACTGGGTGAAAATAGACCGGACTAGGCAGGAACCAAAGGAGACAGTGCATGAATATTATGAGAGGCTATTGCAGATTTTTAAACAGTACAGTGGGTTAGATGTGATGGACCCAAAGGACATGGGACAGTTCGTGTCCAAGTTTGTTTTGGGACTGAGGCCTGATATTTGCCTCATGATACAGCAACATTTAATTTGTTGGCAAAACAAGCCTCTGGATGAGATCTTGAGGTACGCGAGGTATTGCAGTGACGAGATAGACTCGAAGACAAGAAAACTTAAGGATAAACTGATGTTAGTACAGATGCAATCAGGAGGTCAGGGTCAGTCAGGAAATGGCACCTTAGGGAGGAATTCGGGGGGACAGAAAAGGTACAACGAGGAAGGTCCGAGACCAAGGATAGATATAATATCACTGAAAAAGACGACCAAGTGTCCTCAATGTCATGAGGTCGGGCATTGGAGACGCGAGTGCCCCCATAACCCTGACAATCAGGTACAGGAAGAAGAGGAGGAGGAAGTCCAAGCCCCTCTGGTGCGGAAGGTAACAGTGACAAAGTACCAGACCACGAAAGGGGGGACTTCAACCCCTAGGGCTCCAGTTCCCCAGCCACCGAAGATTTCAGCAGGGAACAAGGTATACAAGCAGATGCCTTTCATAGTCGAAGGGGACGAGTGCTATCACTTTGACCCAGTGACAGGACGGTACTTGGATGGAGAGGAGGGCTTTACTCTGGGAGCGGTGCTGGAGGTAGATCAGATAGGACCATTTGTGGAGGCAGATGTAGATGGACATCCCACCACCTTTTTGGTTGATACTGGTGCTTCTCGCTCTACTGTGCGATCTGCGGTAGTGCCCAACTTACCCCTTTCAGGACAGACCATCCAAGTTGTAGGAGTCGCAAACAGGAGAATGACAAACCCCCTGACCGAGCCAGTCCCTGTGAAGATCGGAAGTTTCAGAGATAGACACCAGTTCGTAGTGTGTGATTCCAGTCCCGTGTGCCTGTTAGGAAGAGACCTTTTGTGTAAACTCAACTGCACTATCTATTGTACCCCAAAGGGAGTGGAGCTACAGACTAATGATGACGATGCTGACTTTAATGTGTGCATTGAATTGTACCCTGCTTTGACGGTGGAGGAACTCCCTTGGGATTTGAGAGATTCAGTCTCACCGGAGGTTTGGGACTTTACAGGGGAGGAAATCGGACTGCTTAAAGGAGTAGAGCCAGTCAGAATTCAAGTAAGGCCGAATGCTGAATTCCCAAGAACACCCCAGTACAAGTTGACCCCGGAAACAATTGCAGGGATAAGACCCTTGATTGAGTCCATGATTAGACAGGGAATTCTAAAGGAGGTCATGGGCAGTCCCTGTAACTCTCCGATAATGGGGTTGCAGAAGCCAAGTGGGAAGTTCAGGATTGTGCAGGATTTACGAAAGGTTAACAACATATTTGTTCCGTGCTGTCCAGTGGTACCGAATCCATCAGTGATACTGTTTCAGATACCGTTTCAAGCTGAATGGTTTTCTGTGATTGATTTGTGTCAGGCTTTCTTTTCCATCCCATTGCACGAGGAGAGCCAATTTCTTTTTGCGTTCAAAATAGAGAGTCGCGTCTTAACATGGTGTCGTATCCCTCAAGGGTATACAGAGAGTCCATCGATCTTTAATCAGTTGTTGAAAAGGAATCTTGAGAGTCTGGTACTGCTGCAGAACTCTGTTCTTGTACAGTACATAGACGACCTCCTTGTTGCGTCAGACACCGAAGATGCTTGTAGAATTGACACCATTGCCTTGCTGAACCATTTGGCAGAGAATGGACACAAGGTATCCCCCAACAAGTTACAGTACTGCCTATCTGAAGTGCAGTATCTGGGTCACAGAATAGAGAAGGGAAAGAGAAAAGTGTCGCCTGACAGGATTGAGACGATCATGAGAATGACGGTGCCTTCGACCCAGAGAGAGGTCAGGATGTTCCTAGGCATGGTTGGCTACTGCCGACAGTGGATTGCTAACTTTTCTCTGAAGGCGAAACCATTGCAGAAACTGACGCACAAGGACGTGAGTGATCCGGTACCATGGGACACAGATTGTATGATGGCCTTTCTCGAGCTGAGAGAGGACTTGTGTCGCGCTCCGGCTCTGGGAATGCCCGATTACACCAAATCATTTGCATTGTTCTGCAGCGAGAGAGAGGGGTGTGCTTTGGCAGTCCTAGTGCAGGATCATGGAGGAGTCCGTAGACCAGTTGCTTACTTCTCGGCTACTTTAGATCCAGTAGCCGCAGCGTTGCCCGGATGTCTCAAATCCGTAGCTGCAACAGGTGTCAGCAATGAAAGATGTGAAAGTATTGTGATGGGATATCCACTGACAGTGCAGGTACCCCATTCTGTGGAATTGTTGATGACCAGGACCAAGACACAGCACTTGACCAATAATAGGCTCACATGCTACAAGCATGTTATACTTGCTACGGAAAATGTGACTCTCAGGAGGTGCTCTGTTTTGAATCCTGCTACCTTGTTGCCATTACCAAATGATATAGAAGATGATTGGGAAGACCATGATTGCCTTGATGTGACTGAACTATGCACCAAAAACTAGACCGGATATTGTTGATGAGCCATTGACGGACCCCGATGAAATTTACTTTGTAGATGGCTCAGGTGTAAGAGACAATACTGTTCAGTTGAGAGCAGCGTTTGCTGTCTGTACTATTTCTGGAATAATTGAAGCAGCCTGCCTGGAAGGAGTACACTCCGCGCAGGTGGCTGAGATAATTGCGTTGACGCGTGCCTGTCTGGCAGCCAACGGGATTCGGATCACCATATTCACTGACAGCCAATATGGGTTTGGGGTGGTTCATGACTTCGGTCAATTGTGGTCTCAAAGGGGCTTTATGACATCGTCGGGCTCCCCAATCAGGAATGGCGAATTTATCAGGTTATTGCTGGAGGCCCTGCAAGGTCCTGCAGAGATAGCCGTGGTAAAATGCACGGCCCATACCAAAGGTACAGATTTTGTGACAATGGGGAATCGTTATGCTGATGAAGTTGCATGATATTGTGCGGAGCAGGGATACTCCTTTACCGAACAAACAATTGAGGGACCAAAGGAAAGAACCGAACTAAGCATGATGCTTGAAGTGGCAGACACATGGGAAGAGTTGAGAGACATGCAAGGACAGGCGTCAGACTATGAAAGAAGGGTGTGGGAATCGGCTGGTTGTGTCAAAGGAGAGTTGGACATGTGGGTTTCGGCTGACGGAAGAGCTGTGTTGCCGAATGAGTTGGTGAGTGCAATGGCACGACAGATACATGGTCCTGTGCATCTGGGAAGGGATGCGATGATGCGTGTGTTCAGGCAAACGTGGTACAATCCGAAATTTAGACAGGCTGCGGAAGCAGTATGTCAGAGATGTGTAACCTGTCAGCAGCTGAATGTTGGGAAAAGAACACCAGTTACATTGAGTCACATTGGGAGGTCCGGAGGACCTTTCTATAGAATGCAACTGGATTTCATTGAGATGCCGAGGTGTAACCGCCTCAGATACGTCTTAGTGATTGTGTGTGTGTTCTCTAGATGGGTTGAGGCATATCCCACTCGTAGGTGCGATACACTCACAGTAGCGAAACTATTGTTGAGGGAATTGGTGCCACGATTCGGGGTTCCGACCTCTTTGGAATCGGACAGAGGAAAGCACTTTAATAGCGAAGTTGTGAAGATGCTCTGCTCTGCCCTGAACATTGACCAGAGACTGCATTGTAGCTACCGCCCAGAGGCTTCTGGCATAGTGGAGCAAATAAACGGAACCCTTAAAGCCCGAATTGCAAAGGTGTGCTCATCCACATCCCTGAAGTGGCCCGATGCATTGCGTTGGTACTGATGAGTATGCGTAGTACCCCAGACAGGAGGACAGGGCTCTCACCTCATGAAGTGCTGATGGGGAGAGCTATGCGACTGCCATCTATTCCTACAATTGCCTTGCTGAATATCACAGATGATCTGATTCTTGATTACTGCAGGGGACTTTCTGATGTCATCCGTTCTGTGTCCCTTCAGGTGCAGGCTGCTGAAATCCCGGCTTCTAGCGACCTTTGTCACGACCTGTGCCCGGGTGATTGGGTCCTGGTGCGGAAACACGTTCGGAAAAATTGCCTGGACGTGCGTTGGAGAGGACCCTTCCAAGTCATCCTAGTGACAACGACTGCTGTGAAGTGTGGCGGATTGCCAAACTGGATCCATGCTTCTCATACCCGCCGAGTCCCAGCACCCCTAGAAGGAACAACTCCTCAAGAAGGAAGAAATTCCGACGAGGAAGAAGTGAGGTACTGGGTTTTTAAGAACCGGCACAGAACCGGTAACCCAGCGGTGTCAGGGTACACCCAGAGACCTCGGGTTCTTCCTGATCCAGACCACAGAAACTCAGAGTCTTCTAGGTGAAGTCAAAGATTGGTTTATTGGCTGCAACCAAGGTAACAAGTGTCCTAGAAGTACAACACGGGGGAGTATATTCTCAGGAGACTGCTCGCCTTTACAAAGTCAGGCTTCTCTTCTTATACACAATTTTAAGCTTCAGGCAAAACATTCTTGGTTGTAAAGTAAATAGTTAACATATCTCAAATACAAAGAAAAAGCAGAGTCATGATGACATGTTCATATTTCACTTCGTGCTGCCTACAACAAATCACCTGGCAAGGCCCAACATTTCATCAGATATCGGTGGACCCCCAATAAAACAGGCACCTCCCCATCATAAAGTAAGTGAAGCAAAAGAGTAGAGACAGATGTGAGCAAGATACGGCAGGTGTGTGCGCTGAAATGGTTTTATGGCTTGTTGAGCCTTGATGCTATCTTGCTCGGCCACTGGGAGGGGAACTGACCTAACGAGTTCGGCCTGGGGCAATGGTTCCAACTTGCACAGGTCATGGAAAAGTCGATTAAGGAGTATGTGTCCTTGTGGAATTGAATTCAACCGGATTAAGGCCTATGTAAAGGGCAACACATAAATGGAAGCCAAGGGTTCAGAACGCAAATGACGATTTCGAGGTGAAATCGTCACTCGAATATGCTGAAAATATATGTACAGGATGTACTCGTCATTCTCGGTCTTTTGATACCAAATTCGTCATGTTTCGACGAAGTTTTAATTCTCGAGTCCAGAACGATTACACAAATCCAGATTTTCAGAACCACAATCCCTCCTTTTGCCCTTACATAGGCAATTAATCTATCCTCATGTTAGTCTGAGTCCAGGTCTATATTCCTAAAGTCATTGAGATGTTGCTGTAACATCATTCTAGTACTTAGTTCATCTCTTGAGACAGGTTTCCTTACACATGAGGCAACACAATTCAATTCAATTCAATTCAATTCAATTCAATAGATTTATATAGCGCGCTACATACCCAGAGGGTCTCAAGGCGCTTGAAGAGGGGTGGGGAATTACTTGTCAAATATCCACGTTTTGAGTTGCTTTCTGAATGCTAGGTGGTTCTGAGTAAGGCGAAGGTGAGTGGGAAGTGAGTTCCAAGTTTTAGCTGCTAGGTAGGAGAAGGATCTACCTCCCATGGTGGTTTTGTTGATGCGAGGTACAGTGGCAAGGGCTTGGTTGGAGGATCGTAGCTGGCGGGGGGGGGTGTAGAAGGATAGTCGTGTGTTGAGGCATTCGGGTCCGATTTCGTAGAGTGCTTTGTGTGCATGGGTTAGGAGCCGGAAAGTAATCCTCTTATTGACGGGGAGCCAGTGGAGGTTTTTCAGGTGACCAGAGATGTGTTCTTTACGCGGGATGTCTAGTATGAGTCTGGCTGAAGCGTTCTGGATGCGTTGGAGTTTTTTCTGGAGTTTTGCGGTGGTACCGGCATAGAGGGTGTTTCCGTAGTCCAGTCGGCTCGTGACCAGAGCGTGGGTGACCGTTTTTCTAGTTTCGGTGGGGATCCAACGAAATGTTTTTTTGAGCATGCGAAGAATGTTGAAGCAAGATGAAGAAACGGCGTTGACTTGTCTGTTCATCGAGAGTGAAGAATCCAGGATGACGCCCAGGTTCCGTGCGTGGTCCGTCGGGATGGGTGCTTTTCCAAGGGCCTCTGGCCACCAAGAGTCATCCCAGGCGGAGGGGGAGGTGCCTAGGATGAGGACTTCTGTTTTGTCTGAGTTCAGTTTCAGACGGCTGTGCTTCATCCAATCGGCTACTTCTTTCATTCCTTCGTGCAGGTTGGTTTTGGCCGTGTTAGGGTCTCTGGTGAGTGATAGGATCAGTTGAGTGTCATCCGCGTAGGAGATGATGTTGAGATTGTGTTGGCGAGCGATGGCCGCAAGGGGGCTCATGTATACGTTGAAGAGGGTGGGGCTGAGTGAGGATCCTTGTGGTACGCCGCAGATGACTTCAATGGCCTCTGACTTGAATGGTGGAAGGCGGACTCTCTGGGTTCTCCCGGAGAGGAACGAGGTGATCCATTCCAGTGCTTTTCCTTGGATTCCGACGTTTCTGAGGCGTTGTAGAAGGGTGCTATGACAGACCGTGTCGAAGGCTGCGGAGAGGTCGAGGAGGATGAGGGCGACTGTGTCTCCATTGTCCAGTAGAGTTCGAATGTCGTCTGTTGCTGCGATGAGGGCGGTTTCAGTGCTGTGTTTGGCTCTGAAGCCGGATTGTGAGGAGTCGAGGGATTTGTTGGTTTCGAGGAAAGCGGCGAGCTGGTTGTTGATCGCTTTCTCGATGACTTTGGCCGGGAAGGGAAGGAGTGAGATAGGGCGGTAGTTTTTGAGTTCGGTGGGGTCAGCTGTGGGTTTCTTCAGGAGGGCGCTGAGTTCGGCATGTTTCCAGCTTTCCGGGAAGGTTGCGGAGTTGAGGGAGCAGTTGATGACGTCTCGGAGGTGCGGTGCAATAATGGAGTCTGCTTTGTTAAAGATGTGGTGAGGGCAAGGGTCTGTGGGGGATCCTGAGTGGATAGAGTTCATCAGACGGATGGTGTCCTCAGTGGAGATTGGCTTCCAGTCATTGAGGATGTTCAGGGGGGGTGGGGGTCCAGCAGGGGATTGGGCGGGTTGGTCTCCGGGTTGGTTGTCGAAGCTGTTGTGGATGTCCGCAATTTTGTTGTGGAAGAATGAGGCTAGGGAGTCGCAGAGGGCTTGAGAGGGGGTGATGTCGTTGGAGTTGGCTGAGGGGTTGGTAAATTCCTTGACGATGTTGAATAATTCCTTGCTGTTGTGGGCGTTGTTATCTAGTCGGTCCTTGAAAGCGGCTTTCTTGGCAGTCCGGATCAGTTGGTGGTGTATGCGGGTGGCGTTTTTGAAGGCGTCCTTGGTGCTGGTGGTTGGGTCTTTTTTCCAGGCCTTCTCGAGGGAGCGACAAAGTTTCTTGGATTTCTTAAGATCATCGTTGAACCAGGAGGCCTTCTTGCTGACTAGTTTGATTTGTCGTTTTTTCAGTGGTGCTAGGATGTCGGCGCTGTTGGATAACCATTGGGTGAGGTTGGTGGCTGCTTGATCTGGGTTTGAGGAGTGGGCGGGGGGGGTTTTGAAGAAGCGATGAGGAGATCTGGTCGATGGTGATTTTGTTCCAGTTTCTTTGCAGAGTGGGTTGGGGGTGGTTGTTGGATGTGGACTTGTTGTAGGTGAAGTGAACGCAGCTGTGGTCAGTCCAAAGGAGAGCTGTGGTGTGGCTGAAGGAGACATGTTTGCTGGAGGTGAAGATAGGGTCGAGTGTGTGACCTGCGATGTGGGTGGAGGAGGTGACTAGTTGTTTAAGTCCGAGGTTTGCGAGGTTGTCCAAGAGGGTGGTGGTGTTGCGGTCGTTGTTCTTTTCAAGGTGAAAGTTGAGGTCTCCCAAAAGGATGTAGTCCTCGGAGGGGAGCGCGTGTGGAGTGATGAAGTCCGTGATGTCTTCACTAAATTGTGCGCGGGGTCCTGGTGGCCTGTAAAGGAGGGTGCCTCTGAGTGTGGTCTTGGGGTCGATGTGGATCTGGAAGTGAAGGTGTTCAGAGTTGGCGAGATTGACGTCTGAGCTGGTTGAGATGCAGATGGAATTCTTATGGACGATAGCGATGCCTCCTCCTGTGTGGCCGGTACGGTCCTTGCGAATGATCTTATAGCCTTCCGGGATGGCAATGGTGATGTCTGGGGCTGATGTGGCGTTCATCCATGTTTCTGTTAGGATGGCGACGTCCGGAGAGATGGTGTCTAGTAGATTCCAGAGGTCGATGGCGTGTCTGTGAACCGAGCGGGTGTTGAGCAGGATGCATTTTAGGTGGTTGGTGTCAGGTCTCTGAATTGTGTTGGTGGATGAGGAGCTGGTTTTGGTGCCGTCGAACTTGCAGGAGTTGCAAGAGAAGGGTCCATGGGTGTGTCCAGGAGCGGCTTGGACGCAGTTGGGGGAGCGGCCGGGGTTAAGGGCTAGGAGGGTGGTGGCATCGTAAGTGAAGCGAGTGGGGTGGACATTATGGGAACCAGGGGGTCTGGCTCTGGGCGCGGTCCAGGCCCGGATGGGCGTAGACGGGCTTACCTTTGGCGCACCTTCGGCGTGGCCGTAGCGCGTGGACGCTGCGCATGGGGGCATTGGCCATAAATGGAGAGTGGAGGGGGCGGAGCGTGGGAGGGTCAGCAGCAGGGAGGCGGTGGTAGGGAGGAGGGGCGTGCCTGGGAAGAACAACACAGAACAAAATGGAGGTCAAAGGGGAGGCGAGGCAGGGGCAGCGAATCGACTGTGGCACCGAGAGTGCTATCTAACTACTTGCAGGCTGGTAAAAATAAACACAAAGTCGCGAGCACAATGCACAGTGCATAAAGCAGGGCGGGCGGCGCTCCGATTCAATGCGCTATGATTACAGGTCAGTTACAAAGCAGAGTCTACGTAATGTCAATCAGCTTTAAAATTTCACTACGTAAATAATACAGAGCGCAGGCGATACCGTTGTGTCCAGTTAGGGGTGCGATGTGGTTCACCAAGAGCAGGCAGCAGCAATGGAAGAGGAGCGAGGGGGGGAGCAACCGGTCTGGAACGAGTCCGGGCGGTCACAAGGGGTAAGAGGAGGTGGCAGGCTCTCTGAACGTGGGTGGGAGGGTCAGCAGAAGGGAGGCGGTGGTGGGGAGGAGGGGCGTGCCTGGGAAGAACAACACAGAACAAAATGGAGGTCAAAGGGGAAGCGAGGCAGGGGCAGCGAATCGACTGTGGCACCGAGAGTGCTATCTAACTACTTGCAGGCTGGTAAAAATAAACACAAAGTCGCGAGCACAATGCACAGTGCACAAAGCAGGGCGGGCGGCGCTCCGATTCAATGCGCTATGATTACAGGTCAGTTACAAAGCAGAGTCTACGTAATGTCAATCAGCTTTAAAATTTCACTACGTAAATAATACAGAGCGCAGGCGATACCTTTGTGTCCAGTTAGGGGTGCGATGTGGTTCACCAAGAGCAGGCAGCAGCAATGGGAGAGGAGCGAGGGGGGGAGCAACCGGTCTGGAACGAGTCCGGGCGGTCACACAGAGGCCACATACTGCAGGAGCACACTGTATGCATAGACAGAACAGGAAAAGGATGGCCAAGACCATCCCAATGACCATCAGAATTCAGAATTTTCCATCCCCAGGCGGATATCAGTTCCCAGAACCATCCCATTAACGACCAATCTCCTTTATCCACATGAATAGATTCGGAAATCTTATGTAGTTTGGAGATGGCCTGGTACACGGGAGCGTTATCAGGGATGAAGATACAGCAACTAGATTGGATCAATCTGCATACCCCACCTCGGTCTGCAAGTATGACATCTAAGGCGACCCGGTTCTGAAGGGTCATAAGTCGATCCGACTGGAGCTCAGCAGTCAAGTTACTAAGGGCACCAGTAGTTTCTATCACGGTGGACTCAACTACCCTTGTCAATTGCCTTATGTTTCTGCTGTTAGCCATGGATCCCCAGAACGGCAGAAAACCATTTGCAAAGTCTCTAAATTCTTGACCTGCAGTGTCTTCTTCACTCAAAACACCTCTAACTATCCTTGTCCTGTGGTAGTCTGCCGCTGGCAACAGGAAGGAAACAAAACATGAGCTCGAAAAGTCAGGGGGCAACCATGTATAGGCTCTATCATGGCAGACGAAATAGGTACCCTTAGCTGATAAAAACGCAGGAGAAGTCTGAGATCCAAAAACATACGTTTCAGTACAGACACCCTTCCCTAACTGAGCCCTGGGATTCGTGCCATTACCTTGCAGACACAGATAACCCTGATGGGGTACAATCCAAATCGGGGACGATCTCTTAGCTTGCTGTTTCTCACTCAGGGTAGCTCCATATCCAGTCATGTTCCATCCTATGTATAATAGTGTCTCATCTCTAGGGATAGTTTCATAAGAAATACCTTCCTTAATCATGTGAACTAAACCTTTGACTAGAGCACTTTTTCCAGGATTGTCTGTTACAGAACGTAGGGGGTAGATTTCGTGTGCATATATGAACATTGTCCTATATGCCCATACAGAACCATTGTGACTAAACGGCAGGACCAAATAAGGGATACCTTTATCCGTTGTGTGAGGCATAAGACCGCACACCCAACAGTTAGTTGTGTTCATTACAAGTTTGTGTTGGTGTAACAACTGAACAAAGGAGTTATTAATGAACTCCAACCTCCTATTTGATTTGTGATCAGGCAGAGGGTGGAAAGAATGAGAGGAAACAGTAGGAGGAGGTATGGGTGATGCAGTGGGTGCAAATGTTACATGGAAAGAGAATAAAACATAACTTATCAAAAAGATCATTACACTGAATAGCATAAAAATACACAATATTATAAAACTTTTCTTTGTCATCGTGTTACACAGTCTCTGCTTAAAGTTCATTTGTTTGGCAGGTCTCTCTACATCAGGAAACTCCATCCTCTCTGAGGTGCTGCCCGCTGTGGGAGGTTGCCTCTGCTAAGGGATGCTTCCGTCAGTCTAGGGCAACTCCCTTGGACCAACCAAAACCACCGACCTAACGTCGTTAGCTGCACCCCAAAGACTTTATTCAACCGCGGCCCTAGCAGCGGAACCCGGATGGCGGTTCGAAAAACAAAAAATGAGCAAGTTTCTTAGATGGGAGAGCTGCACTTTCAAAAATAGTACTTGGGGGAAAAAGAAAATCTCTTTTTATTTGTCCATGGATCTTAGTCTCAAATTGCAAAAGAAATTATTTTATTAGTTCGTTTTTCTCGGGCTCAAATTATACCGCTGCTTCCCAGGTATTGTTTGATCCTGGAACAGAAAGTCAGGCTCTGTAATGTTCACTCGCTTGGATGGTGGCACAGCCTTTGTGCAAAATGTCTTCGTTTTCTTGTTCAGAGTCAGTTTCTTTTACATGTGAATCATTAAAAGGGACAGTATTTGGTACGGCATCAGGTTCTGGGTCAGCAACGCCCTCCTGGACCCACTGGTCGGAGGGCAGGGGTAAGGGTACCCTTTTACAGTGGGCCCCGTGGATCCAGGCCTTTTTCCCTTCCACTCGAACTGCCGATCTGGTAGAGAGAAGGACGAGGTATGGTCCCGTCCACCTGGGCTGGTCGTTTTTAGTCCTTTGGAAATTCTTTATCAACACCCAGGATCCAGGGTTTATGGGGTATCCTGGAGTATCAGAGGCCGGAGGCAGGGAGTCATGTACCTGTTGATGCAAAACACGCAATTTAGCCGTCAATTCACACAGGTAATCAAGCAAAATAGGGTGTTCTAGCTCGCTGAACTTCGTGGGCCTAGGCACTCCCCATATGTTGGCTGGCCGGCCAAAGACAACTTCATAAGGGCTGAGTTTCACTCGCGAATGCACAGTCATTCTGGTGGATAGGAGTGCTAAGGGTAGAGCGTCAGGCCATTTAAGACCTGTGCTTGCTTGGATCTTGGCCAATTTAAGTTTAAGCGTGCCATTGTAACATTCTACTAATCCAGCTGATTGGGGGTGATTTGCAGCGTGGAACTTTTGCCTAATGCCTAGCCCTTCACACACTCTCTTCATCACATGACCTACAAATTCACTTCCATTATCAGACCAGACCATTCTAGGCATTCCGAATCTAGGGAAGTACTCTCTCACAAGGGCTTTCGCTGTGGACAAGGCAGTATTGTCCTTCAGGGGATATGCTTCTACCCATCTTGAGAAAGCACAAACAACAACGAGCACGTATTTTAAGTTGTTGCACCTCTCCATGTGTATGAAATCTAGCTGCAAAACCTCGAACGGATACGTAGGAGGTGCAAAATGACCAGCTGGAGTTGGGGTTCCCCTACCAGGATTGTGCTTCAGACATACCATGCAATTCTTGACAACATTCTCTGCACACTTGGGAATCCCTGAATTCTTCCACACTGGGGCCAACAACTCGCAAATCCCTTTCACGCTGATATGAGCCATCCCATGAGCCATTGTAACCACTGCAGGCACATATGCATCGGGTAACAACCATCTCTGATGCTCTGTCAATTCAATCCAACAGCCATTTGCATCCATTCTACCTGTACTCTCTCTCCACGTGCTCAACTCTTTCTCTGTGGCCTCAGCTTGGATGGACTTCACACTCTCTAACGTGTCCGCATTTATTCCAACATCACCAGTCCATCTTTCAGGGCCTGCAACATACATTCGGCTCATTACATTCTTTGCAGTTTCTTTCGCGATCTCATCAGCAAATGCATTTCCACGACCAACATCATCAGTCACGTTCTTGTGAGCACTACATTTCACAATCGCCATTTGCAGGGGCAAGGTCAGTGATTCAAGGAGCTCATTCACCAACTGACCATGCTGAATCTTAGCTCCATGCGAAGTCAGGAACCCACGTTCTCTCCACAATCGTCCGAAACTGTGAGCCACTCCAAACGTATACTGACTATCAGTGTAGACAGTCACTCTCATTCCTTTAGACAATACACATGCTCTCGTGAGTGCAACTAATTCTGCAGCTTGAGCTGAACCATGTGGTACTCATGCAGTTTCAACAACTGTGTGCAAAGTCGTGACAGCATATGCTGCAGTCACGTTACCATTTGGGAGCTTGAAGCATGAACCATCCACCCATAATGTACCATCATATTCAGCAAGAGGAGTGTCAAATAAATCTACTCTCCCTTTTGTTTCTTCCTCTGTTGCGAGAAAACAATCGTGTTGTTCTAAAGCATCTGATTCCTCTGCAATTGGCAACAACGTAGCTAGATTCAAGGTACTGCACCTTTTTATGTGCACATGACTCGCTAGCAGTGTCAATTCGTAACTGGACAGTCGAGCACTAGTTAAGTGCTGTGTCTTGGTCCTATTTAACAATGTGTCTACTGCATGTGGAACCATCACAATTAGTGTATTATTCATGACCAGACCAGCAGACTGTCGAATAGAAACAGCTGCTGCTGCTGTGGCCCTTAAACAACTTGGCAATGCTTGTGCTACCAGATCCAAAGTTGACGAAAAATAGGCGCATGGGCGCTGCTTACCTCCAAATAACTGAGTCAACACAGACAATGCACAGCCCTCCTTCTCGTGGACATACAATGTGAAAGGCTTACTGTAGTTGGGGGTACCTAACACAGGAGCCGAACATAATGCTGTGCGTAATTCGAGAAAACTTTTCTGACACTCTTCAGACCAAAGAATGGGATTGGGTGTACCTATACACGTTAATGCCACCAAGGGTTTGGCCAATAATGAAAAATTTGGAATCCACTGTCTACAGTACGATGTAATGCCCAAGAAAGCACGCACTTCTCTCTGTGTTCTTGGCACATTCAATTTCGTTATTGCCTGAATTCTTTCTGGGGTCAGTTTCCTTCCCTCCTTCGATAAGAGGTGACCTAAGTAGGTCACTTCTTGTCGGCAATATTGCAGTTTGGAAAGTGACACCTTGTGGTGTAGATCACACAGATGACGCAATAATGTCAACGTGGCCTTTTGACAAATTTTCTTAGTATCTGCAGCAATGAGCAAATCATCCACATACTGTACGAGAGTAGCACCTTTAGGTAAAATAACCGTATCAAGCTGTGTTTTTAGCGCTTGACTGTATATTGATGGACTTTCACAGGAGCCCTGAGGAGCGCGTTTAAAGCGGAAGCTGCGACCTCCTAAACTGAAGGAAAAAATATCCCTGCTTTCCTCGGCGATCGGGATGCTGAAGAAAGCATTCTTCAGGTCAATCACCGAAAACCAAGAAGAAGAAGCTGGAATCATAGTCAATAATGTGGTAATGTCTGGGACAACTGGAAATTGTGGCACCACGATCTTATTCACCTCTCTGAGATCGATCACAAATCTGTACACCGGTGGCTGAGATGGGTCAGTTCGTTTTAAAACAGGTAGAACAGGACTATTGCAAACATTTCCTCGTGTTTCTTCAATCACATCCTTTTCAATTATTTCGTAAACGATCGCTATCAAAGCTTTTTCACCCTCACTAGAAATTTTGTATTGGGGAATTCGTGGCATTTTAACGTTGGCTTTCAATGTTACAACATATGGTGGAATTTCTAAAAGACCCACATCATTTGGACCAGTGGCCCAAAGAATATCTGGGAGAAACGACAATTCTGCAGGAATTTTATCCCTCGACAAATACATGGGAGAAACCCCTTTCTTACCTAAAGTAAGTTGTACTCCTGAAGGAGAACAGTACAAAGTCGCATACAATCTTTTTAACAAATCCAGTCCTAGCAAATTTTCGCCACAACCTGTTGTCAGAATGAGGGGTGCTTCGAATTCGCAGGGACCAACAGAAAGAGACTAAGGGTCAGAAATCGGATTTCTAACTGGGGCGCCAGTAAAACCTACAGAAACATTCATTTCGCCAGACAAAGGTGCGCCAGGGAGTTTGGAGTGCATAATAGAACTCTTTGTAGCACCAGTATCCAACAGAAAAGGCTCTGACACACCTGATGTAATCACCTCAACGTAAGGTCCACTCTGATCTACTGGAACTGAAACAACTCCCTCTCTTTGTCTTTGGCTGTCCTAGCAATCATTATTCTCCAAATACTCATCTTCTGTATAGTAATCATCAACGTAGTATTGAGCTGTCCTGTCAGATACGTTATTTTGCTGATCAAACCTGTTCATAGAGTTTTGTGGTGGAAGGGGACGTGTGTTCTGAGGGGCGTTTCCACGCCCTCTACCTCTAGGTACTTGCTGACTGCCACGACCTTTCACACCAGAAACTCCATTTGCACGTTGTAATAGAATAGGACAATTATACTTGAAATGACCCTCTTGTCTGCAATATGAACACTGGTTGGGGCCTACAGGTACACAGGGTTGAGTATACTCGACTCTTTGCGAGTTCCTCTGATACTGTTGAGGCTGCTGAAAAGTATTTTGGTAGTGATTCTGACCATTATTATTTTGATTACCACCACCACGTGGCGGATAGGCTTGCTGTAGCAAAACCTTCGTTTTTAGTTCTTTAGTTTTCTTTTCTACTCTATCTTTCTCATCTTTGTCTCTATTCTCGTAATATTGTGCAGTAGCCAATATCTGGGCTGACGATGAGACTGGCCAAGAACTTTCTGAATCCTTTAATTTTTTACACAATTCTGGAAGCAGATTGTGCACGAATTTATCGACAAACAATCTCTGACCACCTTCTGTGCTCATATCTTGACCACTGTGGTCGACAAAAGTTTCTTCAAATCTGGTGAAGAAATCAGACACCGTTTCATCTTTCTTCTGTTTACATGCAGATAGTTTATCCCAATTCACGCGTATTTCAGGCATTATCTTTTTCATATAATCAATTATTTTACAAGGCAGTTCTGCTATCAAAGGTTCAGGCTTAGCGCCACCTACTTGTAGGGCATCTGTCGCGGTAATGTTAGCCCATGAGTCACCTAATTCCTGATCATGATCCGTGTGACGAATCTTTCCCCATAAAGGCTTTGGAACAACGTTCCCAAATAACATATCGATATCGGCTAAATTCATTACACATGACCCAGCAGTTTGCGACAACTCTTTGTAATACCCTGCAGGATTTTTACGCGGATCGGGTAATGTTTGTTTAAGTGCTAAAACTTCAGCTCGCTTCCATGGGACATGTACCCACACACGCTGAAAGTGTGGCAGAATAGGTGGGACAGCAGTCGTGTCACCCTCTCTCCATTGTGGGGGAACTTCTCTCATACTGTATTGTCGCGCCTTTTTCCTACTAGATGTACTAGGTTCAGATGGTGACCCAGAACTGCTCCCCTTACTCCGATATGATAACAACATTTCAACTGCTTTTTCCATATCTGGACCTACAATCATACCCTCTCCGAACTTAAACCGTACACAACACATCTCTTGTGGGATGCATTCCATATCATTGTCTTCTAAATCCTCGCAAAGGAAAACACACATCTGTTCGAAAACATATCTCTGTGTCGCTGATTCCCATTGATGGAAGACTTCCATGACAGACTGTACATCATATTTTACAGTGTCCATGACCCATTTCCGTGCTAAACTATTCAGTGAATCTCTCTCTTGATAATCAGGCAGTCGACTTCGCAACTGTCTTCTTCCCATGTTAGGGGTCGTGGTAGGCGACCCGAAAAGAGGTAAAAGAAGGTTAGTAACAGTGCTGGCCATTTTCTGCCGAATGGAAGGTGAAACTGAAGGAAGAACGGATGGAAAAACGGGGTGAGATAAGGCAGTAGCAGAGATAGCAGAAGAGGTATCAGGGGAAATAGAGGGGGCACTAGGCAAAATCGTAGAGGGAGCATTAGGAGACGTAAAAAGTACAGTAGGCAAAATCGTAGAAAACACAGGCGAAACAGGTGGTCGGTGGGCCTGGAGGAGGCTGCACCAAAGAAGTAGGAGCCAGCTGAAGAACAGCTGGTGGGTGCTGTGGAGGAGCAGGAGGCGTAGTTTGCGCAACTAAAGGTTGCGGGGGTGCCGTGGCACTCTGCGCATAGGGGGGGGGCGAATTTAGTAAATGCGACATTAATGGGTCTTTTTCACGCTCTTTTTCTGCCTCTTGCTGAAGAGACGGCAAAACTGGATAACACTTATCTATTGCCATTTTACGTTGCCTGTGCAACTGCTCACTCATCTGTTCTTCTTCATTGTCTTTAAACTGCATAGCAGCTTGCATTACTGAAAGTCCCTCTTCTCTCTTATTTTTCTTAGCTAATTTGATTTCTTTTTGTTTGGCTTCTTTACGCCATAAGCGGAAAGAGTCAAACATCGCCGGCCGGGCTTTCTTTTTAAAGAGTTTAACTTCAAGGTTGTCTAAGATTTCGGAATCAAAACTACCATATTGGGGCCATTTTAGAACACCATCTTTCCTGGTGTATTTAATCCATACTTCGTTGTAGGTGATGGGACCTACCCCATGTTTCACATATAGCTCGTAAGTCGGAGTTCCAACTGGAGGAACCGGACATGAGTCCTCCAACCGGGAGTCCCTATTATTACCACCAAGACAAAACAAATTTCCAAGTCTAAGACTAGGCATCTTTGCTCTCTAGTCTAGTTCCAAACTTCAAAGGATTATCGATTACGATATTTCTCGTGAATACACGAGTCCTTCGGTTTTGGTGCTTGCAAGTACCAACACAAAACTTTTTATCCCAAGGATACCAAAACTAAGATCAACTAAGGACTGGGAGACGCTCCACTTATACTTAACTGAGATATCGATGACGTCACCAGAAGACTCGTCTTAGTGTTTCGCTCTACCAAACTTCAAGGGTCCAAATCAGGGCGATAGCCAGGGCAGCAGTCCTTGTAGCCGTCGGGAAGCAGGGAACCTCGCAGCAAAGGCCCTCGGACCACGTCGACATGCAGGGGTCGATGAGGTGGTTGGCAGTCCTCTGGAATTTTCACACGAAGCTCCTCACGATCCTCTGGCTGACTGGTACCACTGGAATCGCCCCAAACGTTGGGCGCCAACTGAGGTACTGGGTTTTTAAGAACCGGCACAGAACCGGTAACCCAGCGGTGTCAGGGTACACCCAGAGACCTCTGGTTCTTCCTGATCCAGACCACAGAAACTCAGAGTCTTCTAGGTGAAGTCAAAGATTGGTTTATTGGCTGCAACCAAGGTAACAAGTGTCCTAGAAGTACAACACGGGGAAGTATATTCTCAGGAGACTGCTCGCCTTTACAAAGTCAGGCTTCTCTTCTTATACACAATTTTAAGCTTCAGGCAAAACATTCTTGGTTGTAAAGTAAATAGTTAACATATCTCAAATACAAAGAAAAAGCAGAGTCATGATGACATGTTCATATTTCACTTCGTGCTGCCTACAACAAATCACCTGGCAAGGCCCAACATTTCATCAGATATCGGTGGACCCCCAATAAAACAGGCACCTCCCCATCATAAAGTAAGTGAAGCAAAAGAGTAGAGACAGATGTGAGCAAGATACGGCAGGTGTGCGCGCTGAAATGGTTTTATGGCTTGTTGAGCCTTGATGCTTCTTGCTCGGCCACTGGGAGGGGAACTGACCTAATGAGTTCGGCCTGGGGCAATGGTTCCAACTTGCACAGGTCATGGAAAAGTCGATTAAGGAGTATGTGTCCTTGTGGAATTGAATTCAACCGGATTAAGGCCTATGTAAAGGGCAACACATAAATGGAAGCCAAGGGTTCAGAACGCAAATGACGATTTCGAGGTGAAATCGTCACTCGAATATGCTGAAAATATATGTACAGGATGTACTCGTCATTCTCGGTCTTTTGATACCAAATTCATCATGTTTCGACGAAGTTTTAATTCTCGAGTCCAGAACGATTACACGAATCCAGATTTTCAGAACCACAGAAGATCCACAAGAGGGGTCGAGTCAAGCTGAGGGGGTGCCAGTGGAAGTTGGGGACTCCCCTAATCAAGCTGAAAGTGACCACGACGACAGTGACACTGAGTCTGCCTCAGAAAGGGGAAGTGGCGACGAAGGTGATCTGAGCGCAGAAGAGGCTGACAGTGGGGACGAACAGGGTGTGCAAACGAGAAGCAGAAGAGCCAGAAGTGCAGAGGCTAATTGGCCCGAAAGATGGAGGCGAATGAACGTGAGATTGGCTACCGAGAGAGATCTTGCTCCGGTGTCCGAAGAATCAGATCCGGAAGAGGGAGAACAAGAATCAGAGCAAAGGGGTCCGAGAAGGTCAAGGAGGGTAAGAGTACCTTGCCGAAGATACGCCACTCCTGAGTGGACCTACCCTTTTACAAATGCCAGGTGTACTGAGGTCCGGGAGGGTGAGGTCAGTGGCTGTGACCAGTACGATCCCAAACGTTAAGTGTGAAGTGATACTGTTGGTACCTGGACTTGAAATTCAAGGCGTACTGACACTCACAATTCCCAATCCCCCTTACCTAAGCAAGACACGTGATTTACTCCTGGATAGACTGATTTTTCCTACATTTGGTCCGGATATACCAGCCTATGACGCAGTTGTGCTCCGCATGGAACTTTTAGACTATGTGTTGCAGGCAATTGGACCCAGTATCATCATAGACTATTAAAGACTTTGTAAATAGCTGTTTTACCTAACCTAGAGCCGAGTGGAAGAAGAACAAATTTAGGGACTTTCCACAGAGGACGGAGGAGGGTTAGGGTTGTCTGCTGTTGAACCAAAAGAAGAACTGAAACGGGGATTTCTGCTTTCCGAGGTGGTTCGAGAGACTCAAATAACAAAGAAAGAGACTTTTGGGTGCTTTCCGAGAACGAACTACTTTGTGCTGAGACCATGGCGCCTGGAAACCCGAATCGTAGAGCCAAGTGCATAGTAGGCACTCTTTTAGGAGGAGTGATACTCCTTATAGCTATAGTAGTTTTAGTTTCTTATTTTGCACCACACGAACAGGTAGAGAAGGCTGAGGGGACACCGACACCTACCACCCCTAGCCAGAAAGAAGACAGAGAGCGAAGAGAGAAAGCCTTGCTGGCTGCAGAAAGTCGTAGGCTACATACAGATCTATCAAAGGGAAATTTTGGGCAGAATGCGTATGCAAAGCTGTTGTATGAATACATCGATGTGATGGATGCGAAGGACTGTTATGTGTGTATGCAACTGCCAGCCTCAGTAGATGAGGGCATTAGATATCATCACCTACCATTGACATATGGAATTTCATGTAGTTTGCTGATTAGTATACTTTATGGGCGAAATCATTTTGAATATTTCTTTTCGAATTATGATGCTGTGTTACCAGAAGTCCCTATTACAAGCATTTGAACAAATGGGATTATTATAAGTCAGAGGACAGACTCGGATATTTTTTCATTCCCACACAAGAGCTAGACACCCCGTATGCACACCGACACAACTTGACATGCTTATTATCTGAGACGGAGAAGAAGTTCATTGAACAAGTGGAGGATAGGTACACGAAGCAAAAACAGTTGCGAGATTCAGGGCAAGGCAAAGTAGATTGGACGGAAGAAGAGAAGCAGCATAAGTCAAGAGGGAGTTATGGTCCGATAGCTCTCGATGAAGTGCAGAAAGGGAAGTTGTGCCTTCACCGACCACAGACGTATTATGAAAATGTGTATGTGGGTCATACTACGTGTGAACACACCTTCACATTGGAATATTACACTAAAGATTTCTTGGAGAGTGTGGTACTGATCAATACGAAGGCGGCGACCGCATTGGGAAAATATTAGCTTTCAAAACTGCGGATAGAAAAGCTAAAACTAAAATCAAAGAAATAATAGGATCAGACTCTAACTCTTATGAACGATCGGACCAAATATTGAACCAATTTGTTAAATTTTACCAACAACTTTATACACCAGAGGCTACACCCCCTCAAGCCGATATCATACAATATCTTGACAAATATTTAACTTCACCTCGGGCGTTAAATACAGATGTACTTCAACAACTTAATCCAAAAATAACATTAGATGAAATAAAACGAGCAATCGATAATTTACCCTTAGGGAAGGCGGTTGGAGAAGATTGTTTACCTGTGGAACTTTACAAACTCTGTGCCCAAGAATTGCAGCCGTTATTAGAAAAGGTGATAAACTCAATTATTGTTTCCAAGCAGCACCTTCATCATGGAAAATTGCTAAAATAATCTTTTTTTTTGAAAAAGGGAAAACCTGAAAAAGAATGTGGATCATACCGGCCGATCTCTTTACTTAATTCTGATGTTAAAATCTTTGCTAAAATCCTTGCCAATCGCCTAGCTCCTATTATGCCAGATATTGTTAACCTTCAACAACATGGTTTTGTAACGGGCAGAGATACCACTACGCATGTGAACACATCAATTACAGCTTTTGACGTAGCAGAAGCTACCCACACCCCGCTCGGTATGATTATGTTAGATGCGGAAAAAGCATTTGACCGAGTGGGGTGGGAATATCTGTGGGCGGTACTAAAGAAATTGGGATTATCTGGGTCCTATTTAGATTGGGTAAGGTCACTTTACGATGAACCATTGGCTATGATTAGCTACGGAGGTAAAGACTCAGTCAACTTCAAGATTGCAAGAGGTACAAGACAAGGTTGCCCCCTCTCCCCATTACTTTTTGCTCTTTCTTTAGAACCCTTTTTAAATGCACTAAATGAGCAAATCAATATTATCCCAGTTAATCATGGGGGCATAGCTCTTAAACTAACTGCTTTTGCTGATGACATCGCAATTTATACAACAGACATCAATAAAGCTATGCCAGAAATAATTAATGAAGCGCAAAAATATGGTAGAATTTCCGGATATAAATTGAATGTGAGCAAAACTCAAATTATCGTCAATTATACCCCGGATACACATATCTACGATACTTGTAGAGAGGCTGTCTATTTAGGTATTAAACTAGCTGCCAAAGTGGGGAAAATTTTGGAAATGAATTATGAGACATTTTTAAAAGAAACTACCATAAGCTTCAAAAAATGGCACAAAATCCCTCTCAGTTTATTAGGTCGACTCAATCTGATTAAGATGAAAATACTACCAAAACTACTTTATTTGTTTAGAGCTATACCATTACAACCGAATAAACTTTTCTTTAAAAGGCTTGACGGTATCTGTAGCAGCTTTATATGGGGGTACAAAAAAACACGAAGGGCTATAAAATTCTTGGCATTGCCGATATCTAAAGGGGGACTAGTTTTCCCGGATTTTAATTTGTATTTCTTAGCTACCTTTTTTGTCCGAATAAGGAGCTTATTAAAAAACGAACCATCTTTATTTTTCCATCAATATATGTTAGGCGCCGACTCTAACCAATTCCTACTTCGCACTCACGACCCAAACTACTTCAAGCGGGTCAAATTTAAGACCGCAAAACACGCTATAAGAATTTGGGACAAAATCTTGCATATTAGCAAAAGCTCATTCTATAATGCTGAGCTTAGATTATGGAACAACCCAGGTCTCCCGGGTATCTTTTCTGATGGGACAGGGACTCGCTGGATTAGACACGAAATCAATACACTAGGAGATATATATGGAATCAATGGTTTGATAGATTTTGAAAACCTGAAAATAACAAATGGTCTAGCGAATGATATGCACTTCAAATATCGACAACTGAGAGACTTCTTCCATAACAAAATGAAAATAACGGAAGTTTTACAGTCAGATATTTTGGAGTGTATCTACTCTGATAAAACCAAATCACTAATAAAACTGGGATACCAATTTTTAATTAAAGATAAATGTGAAAATACTACCAAAATTGCAGCTAAATGGTCTCGTAGACTAAATCTAGACATAAACTCAACGCAGATAGGAAATGCCTTAACACATTTAAGTGATATAGTACACTCCTCTAACCTCAGAATGCAACTATATAGGACAATTACTGAGCTGTATTACACGCCACAAAGAATATCCTTATGGACGCAAGGGAATTCACTATCAGATAAATCTAAATGTGCAAAATGTAATATACATGCTGCTGGAATAGAGCACATGCTATTTTCCTGTCCCGCACTCTCTACCTATTGGAATGGAATAACAGACCATCTAAAAATTAATCAGATAACGATACCCGAACTTTCTCCACAGTTGGTCTTATTAGACATTCAAGAGATTAACTGTCTTAACAGGGATCTTATAACGATTCTGCTCGCATGTGCAAGATTAATTATAGCTAGGGCATGGATCTCTAAGGAACCTCCAAATGTAACTGAGTGGCTAGAATTGGTTAGGGAAATCAGAATCATGGAAATCACACTAGCTAAATACAGAGGCCCAAAAGCCCTTGCTAGAAAGGAAAGGATTTGAAAAAATGTTTTTGAAATACAAGAAGTGGGGAGTGTCTGCTAACGCTTTTTCTTGTGAGAAACACTCTGTTGTTTAACAGCCTTTTTTTACTATTTTTTTTTTCTTTTGAGCACCAAAGTGTTTCTTTACCTCTCCTCTATTTCTCTCTTCTAACTTTTATTCTTTACTATTAAAAATATACCAATGTTAATTCTATGTTAATTCAGACTTATGGAACTTGTATATTTGTACTACTTTGGTTTGTCGTATCTTGCAATAATAAAAACTAGGAAAAAAAAAAAAAAAAGAAGAGTGTGGTACAGCTGATTCCTACTGTATATTTTGTTTGCGGGAAGAAGGCGTATGTGAGGTTGCCAGAGAAATGGTATGGAACATGCTATCTGGCAATTATTTTTCCCAAGATTTATCATACAGAGGATTTTGCGCTCTTAGAGGGAGGGCCTCAAAGGAGGGTAAAGCGAGGGGAAAGTGCTGGAGCAATTGTGGGAGATGTGTTTGGAGCAGCGATACCTATGTTGGTTGTCATTTTGAATGACATAAAGATACGGCGGTTGGCAACTGTAGTGGATGAATTGTCAATGAATACAGCCAAGTCATTAGTGTTGGTTGAGGGTGAGATGTTGTCGATCAGGACAATGGTTTTACAGAACCGTCTTGCGCTCGACGTCATCCTAGCAAAAGAGGGAGGAGTCTGTAAACGATTGAAGGTTCAGGAATGTTGCACTTATATCCCAGACAATTCTAAGGATCTGGAGAAATATATAAGCAATATTACTGCAATCCATTATGAAATTGAGGATTTGACACAAGAGAATGCGTGGGAGACCGTTGGCAAAGGATTTGGGAAAGTTGGAAGCTGGTTTGCCAATTTAGGGAAGAGTTTCCTTGGGTTTGTACTAAAACCTCTCATCATAGCAGTGGTATGTGTGATTGGATTGTGGGGCTTGGTGAGACTGTACAAGTGGTACAAGTCCAATAGATTGGCGAGATCAATGAGAGCGCAAGAGATGCGAATGGAGAGGCTGCAGGACAGTCGTTACCGCAGCTTCAGAGCGTTGGAAATGCTCAAGCGAGGGAAAATGGCCACCAGCACTGTTTAGAGCGGTTCTTACCCTGAGGATGGTGTAAGGATGGTGATGACACGGGTCATCAAAGGGGGGAACTGAGAGAGCGCCATTTACAGTGAAATTTGTAGGGGTGCATCATATGTACAAGTAGTCAGCACCCGTATATATAGAGGACTTTTATCATGTTTAGATGTAATGTGGGATGGAGAACTAGAGTAACTGGTATTAGAAATCTGAAGAGCCACGGTTATGAATTACATCCACACTTGCTGTATAACCTAGAGATGTCATTAAAATGAAATCTTTCATTAATGAGAAGTGCGTTTAATCGAGCACTATTGTGCATTTATATCTGCTTATTGAAACTAACTGTGCCTCTATATTTGACAATTAGCTTAAAATAGAAAATGCATTTGCTGTTAAGGTTGGAGGCCTAGTGAAACAAGGGATTGCTAATGTAAAATGTTGGGCCTATAAATCATGTCGAGGCCTAGTTTATGCAACTCGTGCAGGCCTGTTTGAAAAAGCCTTGCTTAGCATTTAGCTGTGGAAATGTTTTATGAAGATGCTTTTAGAAAACTTTGCAACATTTATGGAATGTGAGCCGAATTGTATGTATTCCTTTGCAGGTGCAACACTGTGTAGACATCAGAGTAGAAGGGCCCATTGTGTATGAGAGTTAGAAATGCTAGACTCAGACATGGAGGAGTAGACCAGGAATTTGAAGATACAACTTGAAGCGACGGAGAGTCTGAGACCCAAGGACGTTTTAACGGACAGGGATGGAAGAGTGCCATAGTGGAAAACTTCTTGAAACCAACACCTTCGAGAGGGGTGTACCTGAAGGCGTGTCGTTCACATTTTGGGGTTTTCGTATTAGGGACAGCACCCCGAGGGTGGAGGCAGAGCAGATGGGCTGAGGAGCTAGAGAGAGCGGTTGGATGGCAAGGAGCTTAGCTAGGATTAAGAATTACACCTGATTCAAGAGAACGTGGGTGAACTTCTTTGGAAGTCACCACGGCTGACACCTTTTGCTAGGATGGGCTGTTGTTGAGTAGGGATGTCACCTAGTATAGAGTAGGGACAGTCTAATTTGAACTTATGTCTATTATCCCAATGAGTACTAGAACCCAGGTTATAGCAATTTTGTTTAGTCTGATGATTCTGGAATTGATTCTCGTATTATTCATCAGTCGCTTGAGACTTTTCCGTAGAATTATGTTTGTATTAGTACCAGTGTATCTTTGGAACCTCTTGCTGAGGTGCTTGTATCTTCAGTTGTTTTTGGTTATGTAATAAATCTTCAAACTTAGTTTTGGTCAGTGGTTCTTGGGTGAAGCTGTTGGGATTTCTAAAACAATTGTTGATTCCGTAGACAAGATTGCCTAATTCACTCTATGACAGGTAAAAAGGTCTAGTCGACCTGTGACGGGATTCTGGAGAATGGTAAGCAGACTCTAGAGGTAAAATCCCGCCTTTCCACTCTCCTTTTTGAGACCCTTGTTCTGATTTGTTAGCTTCCTCATAACAGTTCAGGACAACCACCCATTGATTTGCATTTTGCTTGTTTTTGGGTTCCTATAAGCTTTTTCTAAGATGGGTTAAGCGTTTTATATCAAAGTTAACTTAACCCAGTAAGGACTTCTTCCCATTCCTGTTAGTAAGACTAACCCACTGTTCTATGTACAGGCAAGTGCTAGTAAATAACATGGATGAGAGTCCTTGCACGCTTGGCCATTGATCCCATTCTGAGAATACAGCCTGCGTAGGTTCCAGCACGGCTGGATCAGCATCCCTCTTTAACTTACAATTCACCTGCTACGGACTACAGTGGTATTTTAGACACTTTTTCCTATTCCTACAACTTTCTAGAACTTCCTGCTACATTCTGTGGAATTCACTCACACCTTTACCTCCTAATATTCTGGGACTCCCCTTGTACCTGTCCCAAAACCGAGGTGCCCCTTCTTCACCTTTAAAGCTTAAAAGTCGACAAACACAATCAAATTTCACACATCATAAATCAGCTACTGAGGTCTGACCTAATCGGTGAACCAAATGTCACGTCAAACTCCACAGAATTTTTTGCCTACCTTTGGCAACCCTAGTTGTCTTGTGGAGTCCTATCCTGCCTCTCCCCATTAGTCCTGGTCAAGCACAGGCACTTCCCTGCACCAGCAGGTATTTTTAGATAGCCCCATTCGTCCCAGGAGCATCACTTTTTTTTACTTTCCGGTGGTGTAGTGCCATTTCCCATATTCACAAGGTGGAGCTAACCCACCTAACGTGGCTTAATGCCACCTTTCAGCTATGCCCCTTTCCACCGCAGTACTTTGTGGCAAAGATGCATGCAATGGGTGTTCTAGTGGATATTCCACTGCAGCACCCATTGCTTTTTGACGCTGCCCCAGGTTTACAAGGCTGGGGCAGAGGCAAGAACGAATGCCAGGGAATACCTGGTCCTGGAATGGCGAAACAAGGAGAAATTATTTATTTCTACTCGTTTTTTGCTCTTTGAGAGCAAATTGCCAATATTAATTGCTTATGTTCCCCTTCCTGCACATAAACATTTGCCCCTGCAGTGCAGGCCCCCTTGCTACATGGTGGCAGAGGGCCTGCGCTGGCGCTAGCCAGTTTTTTTTGTGTCAACGCTAGAGGAAACGCAGGGGTGCACAGTATTCTTGTGAATACGGCGCATCCATGCGCTTAAAAAATGTCTGCGCTCGGCAATGCCAAATTTGGCGTAGCACCACGCTCTGACATTTTTTTGTAAATATTCCCCCAGGTCTGTGAAAGAAAATCTGTGCACATGCTAATCCAAAGCTTGCAAAAGAAAATTAGTCTGTGAGCCACGGTGTTTCGTTTGAACCTGGGGATCCACTAGCCCTCCACGAACATAAAAGCTATCCAAAAGACACAATTATGTTCATTAAAATAGGGCACCCTGGAGATCATGTGATGAAACTGAAGCAAAACCAATGCACAAGTGCAGGATATGAAGTCCTGAAATAGTATACAAAAGACTTCAAACTGAAACAACAACATTTTAAGCTTTCAGCGCTGAGCAAGCTATCACAAAATTGCTCGCCTATGATGCTAGGCATGAGCATGAGATTTTGCTAATCAGAAATGGGCAACAAATTGGTAGTGCTGGTTAGCATTAAGCAGAAAGATCGCTCCATTACTCTATTTTAACACTCCTACACCCAATGACAGGTTGTGAAACAGTTTCTATAGCTTTATTCTGCAGTCTTCAGCTCCCACTTTCAAATTTTTTCTATGCATTAATTAAAGCCTCAATCACGCAGTCGGCTGTGATTGGTATGATAATTATTGTCTCAGATTTAGTTTCCAGATTTGTATTTGATAAAGTTATGTGTTAGCCACCATGACGTGGGTGTAGAAGTTCCTTCCTTGTACATGAGCGTCTTTCAATATTGTTTTTACAATTACTTATTTAGTTTCTAAAAAAAACAAATTGTGATGTTTTCTTGCCTTTGCTACTTATTTTATAGGCTTTTGGGACGCACTTCTATATTCTCCATGGCAGATAAAATTATGACTTGAAATACTTGTAATACGTTTTTATTTCGACTCGATGCAATTAATGGTGTGTGTGTGTGTGTACGTGTGCTTGCCCATGCTCTTAAATAGATGACATATTCACAGTTGCCTACATCCATTGGTGACAGGGCCTGTATGCATACCAGTTAGTAACTGTCTATGGTCAGAGAGGCAATACATATCCCTATAACCCTGCTGAGTTATATGATGGTGCTCCTAGTCTTTACACTCAACAGTTTTTAGTATACTGTATGCCTGCCTATTGATACCCTGACTCGCTTCCACACCCTCTCCTACTCTCCAATTACTCATTACTTTTAACACACTCCTTCGCATTCACTTTTACTTATTCATACACTCTATCAAACACGGATTCTCACTTTCACTCTCATTCATACTCTCATACACACAGTCACACATTCTTTTTACTTGCCTTGCTCCCTTTGCTGGCAACTCGGATGCTCCAAGGCAGCAGTGGAGCAGGAATCTGGTGCTGTGTTTTAGAACCAGCCAGACATGATAGCCAACAAGGAGCCAGATAGAGCAGCAAGGCCAGGGTTCAAAAGGGGAAGACCTACTTCAATCCCTCTTGCAACTTCTTGATAGGACTAGAAGCACAGCCCTATGAGAAACTGGGACAGTGCTTGGGAGTCTGTCCCTGCTGCACTGTGTGACCCATCATTGGCCTCAGGAATGCTCTGAGTGTGCCCTGACAATCACATTTTAGCAGATATACTGGGGTGCATTAGGTATGCAGACTATGTCTTGTAAATAAAATGAACTGTGCCTGTGAGAGGGGATTATAGTGCGCAACGGAGATATCCACCTACAACTGTGTTGTTCAACAACTTTCTGTGGCTGGATCATGCCTCAACACTTTCACCCCCTCCTCCTCCTGTCAGCAGGAGACTGGAGACGAGGTCATAAGCGCTACCCTGCACACCATCAGTGATCATAAAAACACCCATTTTCACTACAACATCTAACATTACCTTCTACACAGATACTGAACCTTCTGATTTCTGGAAGAGATGGTAGTAAGAGGGCTCAACCAGAGGAGGAATTTCCTCTACCACACAGTATGGAGAAGGGCATTTTACTGTTAGATTCTCTTCTTTATATAATACTTCATTTGGGATTTGGAGGATTTTCAATTGACATCTAACCCTAAACCAGACCCTGGAGTTGGTTTTGATTATTAGTGAGTCAGGATGGGATCCTGAATCTCACTCAACTGTGAGATGGGGTTAATTATGGAATTCCTCTTGGATTTTTTCCATTTTAATAATTAGTGGAGGAAACCAGTGATGTAGCCAGGGTGCAATAAGGCCAAATGCAAGTAAGGAAATGCCTCACAACTCCGTGGTTGGACGTAAAAGGGCTCCAATTGGGTTGCTAGGGACCCCGTAGACACAGTACCACTACTATAACAATGAGAGGCAATCCCCTACCTGCAGTGAAATGTAGATTTTGTAGTATCTTTAGATGAAGGCAGGATCATGATGGGCACTACAGCACTTGTATACTTTGTATACTTACTTTAAAGTGGTTAAGCATTGAGCTCCTACTGAAGACAGTGGACATAAATCGAATGACTACTGTTTCCACCCAGCACTCACGTCAATCCCACATGCATTGAGGCAAGCACCAGCCTTCCTAGTTCTGGGGTGAAATAGCCATCCATAGTTCCAGGAGTGACTTCTCCATTCTGTACGAACGCATGACGCACCACCTTCGAGACCTACACTGGCTCCTGGTCGAGAAGAGAATAACCTACAAGCTTCTCACTCACGCCTACAAATCCCTCCACAACATCGAACCTAAATACCTCAACGATAAAGTCTGCTTCCAGGCACCAAAAAACCTCTCTGATCCGCCGTCCTCGATCTAGAAGAGACAACCGGCATCCACAGAAGCAGAACAGGAGGAAGGGCCTTCTCCCACATCGCATCCAAAACCTGGACCAAGCTCCGTGCCAGCATCAGACGCTCCCCTTACCTGCACAGCTTCAGGACCTTGCTCTTCGACTGAGCTGGAGCTGCCCCCCCGTGCCTTGAGAACCTCACGGGTGAGTAACGCACTTTATAAACCCCTGATTGATTGATTGATTGATTGATTGATTATGGTGGAGGAGCGCCGTCCTACTGCCTCAGCCAGCAGATGAAAACATGGAAAATAAAATGATAATAAAGTAGTTCTATTATCATTTTGTTTTACATGCCAAAACTGAGTCTTGAAGGCGGGGCTATCCTCTGAAAGGAGAATGGAGGAGGAGTGATGGACACTGCAAGTCTGCGTGACACTTTGGCCAGCTGTCTTAGGACGGACAAACCGTCATGCGCACTTAGAATGTCTCCAGGTGATTGCATGGAGAACAGCAGGCACGAGTTCCCAATCCCTCTGGGAGCGTAAAACCAGCCCACTGGGTAATTGTATTACTAGTATGAGAGCAGCGTAGGGATTGGTGCATGGGAGTCTGGAAGCCCTTGATCAAAAGCAGAAGAGCACAGGTACATTTTCATTGTAATTTATTTATTATTGTCCCCCGCACTACCCCACCACTTTTCCCTGCTTGCAGCTGCAGCTGCATAGTTCACAGCATCTCTAGGCAGAACAAACCCAGAACCGAAACCCAGGCCCATGAGGAAGCAGCGGAGAGCAGGTCAACCATCACATTACCACACAACACTCAACAAGCTGAGCATGGGAGCTCAGGTACACAATAGCCACAGAGCTAAAAAGACAAGGAACGTCCTTCAAGCTCCATGGTCCAGCATTGAGTAGAATGAGAATATCAGGTAAAGGCACTACTCCATAAAGAAAAAATGGGATTCTGCATAGATGCAGCATCACTCATCATATAGACACACAACCGCCACAAGCTTCTTAGTCCAGAAGAAGCCCACAGGGAAAACCCACACCCAGACTTTCTTGGTCTGTACGAGGGGGGATATACTTTAAAAAATAGGCACTCAGAAGTATCAACAGGGATCCAGGAAAGAGGAGGCCAAACATCAGTACAACACCACACAACCCTGGACAAGTTCAGCAGGGAAGGTAGGAAACACCGTAATTGAACAAAAGTTGATAGAGGAAAACAAGGTGACATCACATAAGCCTCAAGCTCAGCTAAGATCATAGTGGGAAGCCATTGCCCATTCCTAACCTCAGACATAAAAGGGAGGCACTAACCTGTCTTCTAGTGATGGAACCTCTAGCGCCTCACAGCAAACAAGTATACCCCGGCTCCACATGCACCAGTGATCAAACACAGGGTAAGGGCCACACCCAACCTCGCTATGGCGAATGGGGTGGTATCAACATCCAAGGGTTGACAGTAACATCCAAAAATGCAGTCACAACCCAAACTTCAAGCCAAGCAGGGAGCTGGGAGCTGGCGAAGGGTAGGTCAAACACACAAACCAGCACCACACAATATCAAGCATGTTCAGCAGCTACTTGTATGGCCACAGAAAGCCAGCATAAATCAGGTTAAAAGAATTATAGTGTCCCCAGAATGCAGCAAAATATAGGAAAACACTATACATTAGGCAGCAAAAGCCAAAACAGGGATGATAAGGTATATAGGAGCTCTCATCCAGAGGCAGGAAAACATGGTGTTAGACCTGTCAACCATATTGTGGTTGCCCCAAATGTTTTGCCATTACCTCTCCTGTTTTGCTGAGTTCATTTCTGTTAGCTGAGGACTCTACACACTTTACCACTGCTAACAAGTGCTTAAGAGTTTGTACTTTCTCCTTTAAGCATAGCAAAACTGGCTTAACCCCAATTGGCTCATTTCATTTACTTGTAAGTCCCTAGTAAAGTGGTCCTACAGGTTCCCAAGGCCTCTAAATTAAATTCTGCTCGTGGACCTGCAATACTCCTTGTGCCGCCTAACTTTAGTAGCCTTTTTGAACTTGTCTCAGGCCTGTCATGGCAGCCTGTGTGTGTAGTTTTAAACTGCCATTTTGACCTGGAAAAATATGTGTGTTTCCAGGCCTAAACCATCCTTTTTGTACCAAGTCTGTTTTATTTTAAACAAATCCCCAGGCAGGGGCACAAAAACACAGCGATAAGCCTACAACCTCCTTTCGACGCCAGCCGCGTATAAAATAGCAAGTAGATTGTATGACCCTCCTATAGGAACAAATTAACACAGCACCATGCCTACAACCCCAGCAAGGCCGGCCGCGTGGTATAGAAACAACTGCAAGGCCTATGTGGTGTGGTTGAAGTCCAGGCGTCAGGACAGTAAGAGCAGGCAGGCATGTGACAAGGCCGGCACTCACACACGCCCCAACGGGGGCCAACAAACATGTAAGAGAGTTAAAGATGAGTACAGGAAAGAAAGAAAGAAAGAGAGAGGGGATAAGAGGCGAAAGACCGGAAGGGTGCCATGCAAGCTGGGCGTGTACGCTGCTCTAGGGAGGGGAGGGAGGGCAGGCGCCCATCGGGGGTGGCGCAGGGGCACCCATGCCCTGCAGGGTGTCTAAGGGAGCAGTCTGTTGGGGTCAGCGGGAAGGACAGCGTCATCGAAGAGGTGTAAAGTCCGAAGTCTAGGAGGCATATATCACGCGTGTTCTAAGGAGCAGAGGTAACGCACCAAGGGTTTCGAAACTGTCCCAAAGCGAGTGTCGCGCAGTTGTATTCGCGCAGTGAGAAGTTCCATAGCTAAAACATGCCAGAGCCGGACGAACTAAGAGGCTATGGGGGGCGCTTCAGTCTTCTTCCAGTATAGGGCTATAAGCTGCTTGGCCGCCCCCAGCATTTGAAGCGCCAGAACCCAGTCACTGCGGGTAAGTGCCTTAAGGTCTAGGGGCCGGATGCCAAGCAGGATTGTGCTTATGGCTTCAGGTAAGGGGAACCCCAACACCCCCCGAACGTGGCTGAGGACCTCCTTCCAAAATACAGTCAGGAGCGGACACGACCACCAAATGTGAACAAAATCCCCCGTTGCAGACCGACATCTCCAGCACAATGAGGAAACTTTGGGGAACATCTTATGCAATCGCAGAGGAGTGTAGTACCACTGAGTTAGGAGCTTGTAAGCATTCTCCCTTTGCGGGATGCTCCGATAAACCTTAGGGATATCCCTCCATACTCTATCCCATTGCGTAGGCTCAATGTCTGCGACAAGCGCTAGCTGCCATTGGCGCTGGTATGGGTGAGTAAGTACATGCGTCGGATGTTGCAGGATGTGATAGATCTGGGTGATCAATCGTTTCAAACCCCCAAGGGAGCGTGCCAGTTTTTCGAAGGGCGTAAAGGGTCGTGTGGCTGCTTGGCGCATCTCCTCGCTGGAGACCCAGTGTCGCAATTGGGCATGTAAATGAAACTCCTCCCGGCAATGGTCAAACGACTTGAGCGTGCCCCCCTCAAAGAGTCACAGAGCACCCTGCAGTCTCCTTGCGTCCATTATTCAAACGCTCGCGACTGGTGAGCCGGCGGAAAATGCGGATTCGATGCTATGGGAGTGTGCGGGGATGGGAACGTGGTGAGCCCTCTGGACATGGCAACGGTGTCCCAGATGTCGAGCACCGTTTTTGTGGGTACCGCCATGTATGCACTCTTAGAACGGGCTGTCCGATGAAGCCACGGCAAATCCCAGATCGTGCGCCCTGCCACTGCCCTATCCATGTGCAGCCATCCTTTTTCACTCTCCCGCACCCCCCATTCCACCACAAAACGGAGATGTGCGGCCCAATAGTAATGCACTAGATTGGGACAGGCGAGACCTCCTCTTAATCGTGGGGCCATAAGAATTTTTTGTGAGAAGCGTGGCCGCTTACCACCCCACACAAAGGACGTGAGCTCACGCTGCAGGCTCCGTATGCAGTGTAGCGGGATTGGGGTGGGGAGGCACTGAAACACATATAGAATCTTGGGGCGAATCGACATTTTAACCGCATTGAGCCGTCCTAACCAAGACCACATCAGTGGTCTCCAACGTCGTAGATCCTCCAGGACTTCCTTTCGGCAGTCCCGCCAATTCACAGACGACCAGGCATCCAACGAGGAGGTCAGGGTGAGGCCCAGGTACCGAATATGATTCTCAGCCCACCGATAGGGCACAGCCCTTTGTAAAACAGGGATCTCCTCTATCGGAATGGTAAGATTAAGAGCCCAGGACTTATCATGGTTGATCCTGAGACCAGAGGCACTCTCATAAAGGCAAAGCAACTTATGGAGAGCTGGCAGAGAGTCGCGCGGGCGTGTAAGGGTAAGAATCAAATCGTCTGCAAACAGCGCCACCTTATTATCCCGACCGCCATGAGTTATTCCGTGGATGTCCGGCTCGCGCCGTATCATCTCCGCGAGGGGTTCCACTGCAAGGGCAAACAATAGGGGTGAGAGGGGGCACCCCTGCCTAGTGCCCCTATATATCGTCAGCGGAGGTGTTAAACCCCCATTAACCCGGATTCTGGCTTGAGGCCCTATGTAAGGCGCCATAACCCTGGCAATCATCTTCGGACCCAGTCCGAATTTGTGGAGCACCGCTCTAAGGAAGGCCCAGTCTACCCGGTCGAACGCCTTCTCTGCGTCCAGGGAGAGAAGGCAGGCCGGGATTTTCCAATGACGCACCTTCCCCACTAGGTGGGCAAGCTTACGCACATTGTCCGCCCCCTGTCGGTCTCGAATAAATCCAGCCTGATCAGGGTCCACAAGCCCCGGCATGTGCGGGTCTAAGCGCTTGGCAAGAAGCTTAGTATATATTTTAAGATCTGTGTTTAGTAAGGCTATAGGACGGTAGGAGGCGCATACTGTAGGGTCCTTTCCGGGTTTCGGTATCAGTGCTATTTCCGCCATGCCCATGCCAGGGGATGGTCCCGTGTCATCTGTGAAAGAGTTAAACAGTCGCAGGAGATAAGGCCGAAGTTGGGCCTGGAATGTGCGATAGAAGGATAAGGGTAGGCCATACGGGCCGGGCGTTTTCCCTAAAGGAAGATCCACGAGTGCCGCCGCTATTTCCTCCTCATTAATGGGGTCTTCCAGAGCCGCCGCGCTCCCCGGGGGAGCGTCACCCCCTCGTATTCCTCCAGGACTGTCGCAATCGCATCAGCCGAGGTCGGTTCCCGCCTATACAAGGCAGCATAGTAGTCCACAAATGCAGCCTGTTTAGCCCCCTCTGAGACAGCTCGCGTCCCGTCCGGCAGCCGAACACTAGCTATATGGGCCTTGGCGGCACGTGCTCGCAACCTCCCCGCCAGTAGTCGGCCCACCTTGTCACCTCCCTCGAAATATCTCTGTTTCAAAGCCAACAAAGCGCCCTCCGCCTTATTAGTGCGTAAGAGCCGCAACTGCCCCCTGAGATTAGCTAGCTTCCTCCTAGAGGCCAATGACGGATGTGCCCTATCCTGCACTTCGGCCTTCTTGATGTCTCCCGCCAGATCAACCTCCAGTTTGCAGGCGGCCCGCCTCCGAGCAATTGCCAGAGAGGTGATATGTCCCCGGACCGTGGCTTTGAAAGCGTCCCACACCACCGGGAAGGACATCTCCGCGGTATCATTAGTAGCAAAATAGGAGTTGATGGCCTCACGGATGCTGTCAACATCCTCAGCGTCCCGAAGGATACTCGGCGGTAAGGACCAACGCACCTCGCGAGGGGAACGCACAGCTTGGTCCTGGAGGAGCATCTCGACATGGGCATGATCGGACAGTGATATGTCCGAAATGGAGGCTCCCAGTGTATCGCGTAACAGCTCCAGCGAGACAAAGAGGGAGTCGATGCGGGAGTAAGACCTGTGGGCGTGCGAATAAAACGAATAGTCCCGCAGATCCGGGTAGTGGTAGCGCCACACGTCCATTAACCCTAGGTCCGCGATCTGTTTACGCAACGCAGAGGACATTGCCCCCGTATCATTAAAAGCAGCATCACTGCGGTCCATAGTCGGGTCCCAGGCTAAGTTGAAGTCTCCTCCCAAAATCAAGTTCGGATCACCACACGGGATCTGGTCCCGCAAAAGTGTCTGGAGATATCGGTCTTGCAGCTGATTGGGTGCATACACATTACATAGGGTAAGTCGGCGCCCCCCCACGTGTACCGTGACCTTAAGAAAGCGCCCATCTCCACTTTTATAGGGCTTCGAAGCCCCTCGCCTGAAGCCAGCCCTGCACAAAATGGCTACCCCGGCAGTTTTAGTATCCGTAGAAGCCCAGAACTGAAGGGGATACTTGGGATGCGCCATGCGGTGTGTGTCGTCCTGCATTAAGTGGGTTTCCTGGAGGAATATGACGTCAGGGCGGCATTGAAGGAGATAGCGCCAAACCTGTTTTCGCTTATTAGGGGAGTTTAAGCCCTTGACATTGAGTGTCAAGACCTTTAGGGTCTGGGGGATAGGCGCAGACATAGCGGGTAACAGTCAAGGTCCGCCCATGATCCCGGCTCCCACCACCACGGGGGGGAACGCGCAGAAGCAACCCCGCTCCACTCATCCCACCCAGGGGACAGCAACCAGCTCACCACCACCCCACCACACGCCAAGTCAAAAGGGGGAGACAGAAGAGAGGGCAGAGGGAGACCAGACCAGAAAGAAAAAGAGGAAGAAAGAAGAGGCAAGAGAGAATTCGGAAACGGCCAAGCGGGCCTCACAACGTTCAAGGTCAAAAAAGGCCAACAGGGCCACAGTGGACTGCCCCAGTCGCCGGGCATCCTCTACCCAAGGGTTTGGACGCACTCAGGAATGTCACTCCCTTTGGAGCAGTACCAGGAAGAGGGGGGGGGGGCCTCTCAAGAGATTCAGGAGACAGCAGCCCCAGTGCCCCCACCGCCCAAGTGGGAGTCAGGATGCAATGCAAATTCACAAACAGAGTATCGTGGCTGCGTTCAGGACGTGGAAACCCGGGGTGGGTCAAGCAGAATGGCCAAGGTAGTGTGCCCCGGCTCCTGGGAGGCCCTGAGCAATCGACGAGGGCAAAGAGTCTCCAACCGCCATGTGGAGCACCGTGATCGCAGGGCTAGAAAGGGTCAGCGAGTCCCAGGGAAGACAAGGCTGATACCCAGGAAGGGCGCCAGTGGAAGATGAGGGCCAAGGGATGCCCCCACTGGTAGGAGACGTTGAGGGACCGCAGTTTCTCCGTCACCGGCCGGAACGCTCTCCGCCTGCGCAAGGTGTTGGGGGCCAAGTCCTGAAAGATTTGAATCTTGTGGCCGTCATAGGTGAGGTCCGGGTTATCTCTCGCCGCCTTGAGGATGGCTTCCTTCTCAGTGAAGTAGTGGACTCTGGTCAGGATGTCCGGGATCAGGCCCCTACGGCCCGCGGGACCAGCAACCCGATGCGCACGATCCAGAGTCGGAGGGGAGGCATCATCGTCTCCCCAGACCTCGTGGAGGAGCTGCGCCACGTAGGTCATGATGTCCTTCCCCTCTGCTTCAAGTGGAACGCCCCGAATACGCAGGTTGTTCCGGCGACTTCTATTTTCGAGATCTTCCTGTTTGACCTAAAGCTCAATGTTTTGTTCCTCCAGTGCCGCCACCCTCTGCCAGAGCTGCTCCTGGTCCCCCGTGCGCTCATCAACAATTTTCTCAAGGCCATCAACTCTATCCCCCAGCTCAGTAACCTCTTTGCGCATCTCTTTAACACAGGAGTGCACTTCCGAGCGCAGGGAGCCTATCTCTGTCTTGAGTTCAGCCATAAAGGAGGACATAAAGGCCTGGGTCACCGGTGGCGACTCTACAGCGGGCTGGGAGGAGCTCTCAGTCGGTGCCGTCTCCCCTGCTTTGCCCCACATGGCCACCACAGAGTTGGTCTTGGAGGTTGTTGCTGGATCCGCTTTACCCCCTCTGGAGCGAGTCATTGTCAGGTCCGCAAACAGGGCCTAGCGGCGTGTCCAGTGCGTTAGAGTCCAGCTGGAGCGAAGAAAGAGAGGGGGGTAGTTCGCCTCAGACCGCGTCTCCCACCCCTCCGGCAGTGTCCCCAGTGGCCGCAAGATATAGGCCCCCTCAAAGCACCCCAGTCAACAGCGGCGGGCACACTAGGGAAGCACAGGCACAACCAGCAGCAGAGGCCCAGCGGTCCAGGGCAGCGTCCAGACCTATATGGGAGGGTAAAAGAGCCAGGGGTGTACAGAGCAGCCCTTCCACGTGAGCCAGGGGCCGAGGTACCAGATAGCACACTGTGCCCCCCAGCAGCAGGGGCTGACGTTTGTGGTCACAGTCAGGAAGAGCGCCCCTCCAGCGCTAAAGGCTCAGGCAGTAGTGTTCCGCGTATCCAGGGGGCCACAACAACCCAGGCCCTCCTGCCCCTCGCCCCCAGCGCCTTCCCAGGACCTGTCCTTAAAGCCACAGCCCGCAGTCCTTAGGGCCTAGCGCCAACTCCTGGCCCACGTGCCGCTCTCACCCAGATCTCCCTTCTCTCTCAGGGGGGCTGTGCAGGAATCTGTCACCTCACTCCTCCCGCCTCCAAGTGAGCCTGCAGGGTCCCCGGCTGTCACTGCCACCCTCCAGTGCCGCTCCGTACCTCACAGGGGCCCCACCGAAGCCAGGGTCCGGGGCCAGTCCCCTCTGCAGGTCCAGCGCTCCACCGCTCCGGTGCAGGTCGCAAAATGGCGGCCGCGCTCTCTGCGCCACCCCCACAGGCCACCTCCAGGTCCCTCGGAGGTCTCCCCACACCAGCAGCACTGCAGAAGACGGGGGGCACCAGAGCGGCCGCTCGATCCCCAGCATCTCCGGTCACCACGCCGGGAATGGGGCCAAAGGAAGCTCCGAGCCAGGCATAGGCTCTACCAAGGGCACAAAATGGCGGGCATAGACAGTCTCCGAGGCGCCGGCAGTCCTCGGCAGTCCCCGGCGAGACGGAGAGGGCAGCTCTCACTTCACGCACTACGCCCCCCTGGGAGGTCACGGCTCACGCCGCAGGGTTCCGCCGGGTCTCTCACCACTTTGCCGATCGCGGCGCAGAGGCCGCTCTCCCAGTTGCCTCCGCCGCTCTGGTGGACCGCGCTAAGCCCCCCAGGGCGCACTCAGGCCTCCAGCCCCGCCGGGCCCTCCCTGCAGTTCCGCCGGCTCGTCTTTGCTCCTCCTGCTCCCGTAGGCTCCCCCGACCGGGCCCAGCGTTCAGCCCACCGGCGCGTCACACACAGCACCAGGGTGCGGGGGCCGGCTCCCGGAGGCTGCACAAGATGGCGGGCGCGGCCGCCCGCCTAGGCTCACCAGAACACTCCCAGGCCACCGGCGCACACAGCAGTCCTCCGCAGCAGTCCGCCTCACAGCGCAGGTGCCCCCACTCTCCAGGAGCCCCCACAGATCACGGGGTCACAGTTCGGCGCCCCAACTCCGCTAAAGAAGGCTCATACAAGCGGTGGGGCACCGGAGCTCTCGTAAGACGCGTCTGAGCACATCGCAGTCCAGGCCACGCCCCCTAAACCTTCCTTTTAAATAAATATAAGTCACAGGTTGTCAGGTAAAACCGTTTTCAATGGAAAAGTTTGATTTGAAGTCACAATTCTGAAAAGGCCACTCTTAGAAAGTAGGCATTTTTTTGTTGTTCTAACCATTTCGTGCCTGCAGCCTGTTCCTGGGTCACAATACTACGTGTAGTTGACCTTGGTGTATTCCTCCCAAACAGTATCACATTGGAGGGTCTGGGTATTGGCAGGGTGGGACATCCTGGCTTGATGGTGGTGGAGGGAGGGGGTACAGGCAGAGCTGTCATCTACCACAGTTGCACTTCAAAGGCACTGACACTGGTCACACAAAATAATTCAGACTGACATATTGTGTCCCCATACACACTGGGACCAGGACAGGAAGGCAGGAAATTCCAGACTCTTCTTCAAGGGGAACACTCCAGAAGATTCTAAAAAGTAGACTCTCAAACCCACTCTTCAGTGCACTCCTTGATCTGTGTTACTAAAGAAGGAGGCCTGCAACACTACCAAAGGACTAGCCTGCTGCTTGAGGCTTGCCCTGCTGTCTGAGAAGGAAGCCTGAATGTGCACCATTCATCCAAGGGTGAAGTGACTATAAGGGTCAGCTGACTGGCCTCCTGTTCTGCACCACATGTACACAACAATCTCCAGAGGTCTCCCTGCAACTGCCCAGCTGAGCTGCTGCACTGGACCTGCCTGGACTTTCAACTGGACCTGTCTGAGTCCTGCTAGCCTCTGCTGGAGTAAGCTCCTGATCACCAAAAGATGCCTTCCAGGTCCTGGTCCATTGGTATGGCATCAATTGAACTCCAGGCTCTTCGCAACAGCGAACTGCAGTTCAAACTTGGATCTTGCCAGCCACCAACGCAAAGCTCAGGTGAACTTGACTCTTCGTGCTGCAGCGACTTCCAGCAACAACCGGCAATGTGAGATCTGCACTTAATGCTACAGCATCAAGAGCCCAAAACTCCAGCAATGATCATCTGCGAAACTCAACAGTATCTTCAAACTACAGTAACAACCTTTCACGACGCCTGGCCTGCTCTTCGCACCATAGCTGTGCCCATCTGTTACACTCTCCCTGCTCCTCCACCACAAACAGAACTCTTCGCGCTGGACTTTAGAAGGTAACTTTTTCAGCAGGACAAACCTAGTCCCTGTATTCAGACTGCGCTCCATCTTGGTTGGTCTGAATTTGTGCTTCTAGGCACTCTACTGACCTTACATCTTTGAAATTGCATATATCCAGTTCTACTGATAGTTTTTTTTTTATCGTTTTGGTGTCAACTAATTTATTACATTTTACTCTATTTTTCTACATTGGTGTGGTATTTTTCTTGTGTTTTCACTTTATTACTGTTAGAATGCTGCATAAATACTTTACACATTGCCTCCAAGTTAAGTCTGACTGCTTTTGTGCCAAGCTACCAAAGGATTAAGAGTGGGTTAATTCAGTGACTTTTTTTTTGTCCACCCTCACAGGGATTTTAGCTGTTGCTTGAGCAGGGTTTCACCCCCTCAACCAACAATCCATTTTCTCACACAGGGTTACTGTTTTCCAAAGGAGATGGACAAAAGAGGTTTTTAGGTAGAAATGCTACTTTATAGGCATATCTGGATAGTGAAGAGTTTATAATTTTTCTTTAGGTTAGCAGTAGGGCGCTTGCTTCTTGCATCTGGGCACACACTTCTTGCATCTGGGCACACACCATGCATAGATACCAGCAGACCCGATGCAGGTGGGAGAATGATTTTTGAAGCCAACAATTTCTTTAATTTTACAGTCTTGCGTAAAATTGCCTCTGCTCTGCTTCAATAAAAGTCAATTGGAAAAATACATTCTCCCGATTTCTTTTTTCAAAATCTCCTAAAATGTTGGCACAGATAAATGCTCAAGGCATAGGAAATGAGAGGAGAAAGAGGTGATGAGGTCATGTATGTGTTAATAGGAGGATTCCTTCTACTTTTTTAACTTGTACTGAAAGTGTGCTTTTAGTATTCAGTAACAGTTGAAAATTCTGTAAATTCTACCAGTGATCAGTTAAATGATATAATCCGAAAGAAAATGAAAACTAAAACCACTGGAGGCAGCCATAACAACAATCCGTTTCTTTTCTACTCTTTTGCAGTATTTTCTCCACACATCTATCAAATATCGGACAGTTACTGTAGTCAAAATGTTTATCTTCTCAATTATTTTTTCACTGACAGTTTTATGGGGTGAAAATATGAGCCAGTGTACATTTTGAAGAAATAAACATGTGCAATCGATCCGCTTTTAATTCAGAGCTATAAAATATTCTTCAAATTGAAGTCCAGGCTTCAAAAAATTGAACTGATGCTTTCTACCCAATTTTTTTCTGTGACTAAAGGATCAGTGGCAGCCCTACCTGTCATAAATGTTGGCAACGATAGTGGAATTGAGTCTGGAATTCGATGTGGCCCGCACAAATATGTAAGCGGTCTTTGACAGTGTAACTAGAGTACGGGTACAAAGACACCACGCGGCAGAAAACATTTGCACCGGTACCGAGTACATTTATCCATGTGTGCTCAAGAAAACGCGAATGACATCTGAGAATGTTCACACACACGTTTTGTTGATGTCTACTCCGTGTCTAATGGTGCGTTTTCAACCACCATTTTTTTCTCATCTTTAATGTTAAACTGTGAAAGGTACCACATCTCAAAGAAAACATTATTTTGCATTCTTTGACTTTTAAAATCAAAATATTAAGCTACTGTCTTTTGAAGACCAAAAGCGATTTTGGAGACATTTTTTGGCCAGTCTAGTGATTGTGCGCAGATCTTTGTGCGCACGCTGCTATGACCAACTTGCAGTTTTTCACAAGCCCCTACCACCTAGGGCGGTGTTACATAAAGCAAGCACTAAGTTTAAACTTAGGGCCAGATTTACTAATCTTTCACACAACGCAGTAAAAGGGAGAAAACAGAAATGCGCTATATCTACTAAGATATGGCGCATTTCTGCTCTCTCAGTGTGGCGCACTTCAGATAGCCTAGCGCCAACGCAGGCACCCTTGCTCCATGGTGCAAGGGTGCCTGTGTTACAAAGAGAATTTTTTTGTGCAGGAAGTAATACCTTCCTGTACAAATTCAAAGGCCCTCATGTATGGGAGTTTGGAGTAGGGCAGTGCATCAAGTCACCTGGCTGCGCTGTCCTACGCCAAAGTAAAGAGCAGGAATGCACCGCATTTATGCAATATGGTGCATTTACGCCCTTTCTCCCTGCACTGCCGCCATTTGGACAATCTAGCACCAACACAGGCATCCTCACACCATGGTACAAGAGTGCCTCCCTTGCAAGCAGGATTGCTTTTGTACAGGAAGGGGCACCTTCCTGCACAGAAACAATCCTAAGATGCGTTTTCCTGTTTCCATGTGTGCTGCAGGTTTACATGATTTGGTAAATTTGGGGCAGCGTCAAAATCCATGGGTTTTGCATGGAAACACCCACCTCAGCACCCATGAAAACCTCCCAAGCGCAGTGTATGGCGACGCAGCGATATGCACTTCGTTGCCTTACTCAAAGTTTATGTGGATACTCAAAGCCATGCAGTGTGGCTTTGTGTAGATTCATAGTCCTGATTCAGAGCCCTTTGTCACACATGTACCACTTTACGTGGTGCAAAAGCAGGGCTCTCATAAATAACCCCCAAACTTTTGAGGCATTTCGTCACAAGGAGAATTCTTTTTGTGCAGGAAGAGATACCTTCCTGCACAAAAATAAACTTCTGAGACATGCTCCTGTTTCTATGTGTGCTGCAAATTGCAGCACACATTGAAGGAGGAAACAACGAGGAGGATATTTATTTTTCTCCTTGTTAAGCCATCCTTTGGGAGGCATAGCAACAACCTTTGTAAATCCAGCATTGCGTTAAATCCATGTGTGGATGCATGGGAACGCCCATTTTCCACTCATAGAATGCCTCCAAGAATGGTTTCTAACACAATGATCTCAAGCCGCTGCATTGCGTTATATTTTTTTTACAGAGCCGCGCAATGCAGAGCCCTTTGCATGGATTTGTAAATATCTGCTAGCATTTTGCATCATGGATGCACCACAAAAGTGATGCAACCATGACGCAAATTCTTAGTCTTAGTCTCTGCTACAGTTTTGGGCTAACTAGTGTCTTCAGTAGTTGAAGAGCAGGAGCTGCTGTACCACACAGTGACAAATGGTTCCTTGTCATAGAAACTTTAAATAATGTGCTGGATTTAGAAATGTAACAGCATTTATTGACATATCTAAAATAAAAACCAGAAAATGATATAATAACATGCACAATATTTCCATCATTAAATCATCCATTAATTGATTGCAATTGCCATATAGAGTCCTAAAAAGTTATGTCAGTGTCATTAAAACACTATAGACTTCTAGAAGGGATAGTGATGCATCATTTATTTTTGAATCAGTAAACAACCATCTGCCATTGTGATCAGCTTCCTTCATGATAATTTCTAGGTTCAGAGCTTCATGAAAAAATACAAATCCATTTTTATTTTCAATGGCGGGAGAATGAAAAATATACCCTACCCAATCGTGGCATAGCCAATTGATATCGTGCTTGTTTAAATGAGTTTCCTGAAGTGGAACTATTTGGCACCTTCATTTGCACAAGTGGATGATTTTGTCTCTTAAAGGGTTGCAAAGGCCTTTGATATTCGAAGAAATAACATGTAAACTAGTCATGATTCAAACCTGAGTGGAGTAGATAAGGGATATGAAGGTTAATCTCTTTGATTTCAGAAAGAAAATATGGTATACGGTCAAAGAGACCATAGTGTAGCACATAGAGATACAGAAAATAATTAAAATGGAGATTGGTGAATCATCTGAAACAATGGCCAACCGAATTGGTGATTCAACCAAGAAAAGAGAAAAGTAATACTAAAGGACAACATTGGAGAAATAAGTACAGTAAGCACAATACAAAAATGAGGCCTGTTAAGTAGCTACCAAAAACACTTAGCTCAACAAAGTAAGGGCGGAAAGGGGATGCCTCTGAGTGGACAGCAACAAATAATGACATGACAAAGATGTACATTCAGAATAAAATCATTCAAGGTTTCACAATAAACATTGTCCCTGAAAATGAACTCAATAAGTCCCTAACTGTGACATAAACACATAGAACAAAACTCATACATAGAAAATATAATAAATAAATTAGATGGGCAGGTATCATATAATGGACAAGAGTGACTCTTGAAAATTAAGTCTGACAATGTACATATCCTTTTCTTTATGAAGATGAGTCCATTCTTGCAGTTGATCAGGAATCTCAAAAAGTAGTAGTCTTTATAGATGACCTTGTAGTAGCAAGGTTTGATAAAAACCGAGTCTAGCATTCATCGATCTCAGATGAGAGAGGCTATCCAGACACTCCTCTCTTCTGTTTGCTGTAACTCTTGAGAGATCCTGTGAGAGATATATTTTTTAAGTAGACCAAAGAATGTTCATTTGCTGCTTTACAGCCTTGATTAGGTTGGTATGCTGCAAAAAGAGAACTATAATGGCTCTGGGTTTAGATGGGTTATGCATTGTTGAGATCTTTGCGCTAATTAGATGAGCCATTTCAATGTTAAGAACTATCTGAAACCTGACCACCTTAGGGATATTTGTTTTTAGGAAAGAAACCGTGTCTGGATCTTTAACCGTGTCTGGTATGCCAAAAATTCTTACATTATTTCTTCTATTATGTTTTACAAAATCTACAGTTTGCTTTTTTCGGAGGGTAATCTCTCTAGCCATTGAATCAACTTTTGCCATGATATCATGAGCATCACTGATCCATTGTTTACCCATGGATACTTGTGGCCATTTTCCTTCAGTTCTTTGAAGGGTGCTATCAGTTTCCATAACAAATGACTTATTCCTTCCATAAAAGTTTCCAGAGTAAGCAGAGAAGGTGTTTTGGTGGCAGATGTGGGCATATTCCTGAGTCTTTTATTATCATCACTCAATATCTCTTTGTGAGAAGTAGTGATCATACTGGAAGATGCAATGGGTTAAGGAATGCCAAAGGTTTGATTATCCCCTTTAAGTGGCACAGATTCTGCCATAGTGTTTTCAATTAACGTTGAGTTGCTTTGCAGAAATTCATTCCAGGAAGACGAAATTCTCTTATTACGATGGTGTACTGATTTTTTCCCATTAATTGTAGTCTACATAAAGATAATTGGACCTAAAGTGATTTCTCGAAATTGCCAGGAGAGCAGCAAACCTGGCTTTTAACAGCTTGAAGCAAAGGCTCCTGAGAAAATCATTGGGCTCCCCATTTTTTTTACAAACTTAGCACGGATATCAGTGTATGAAGCATCTTTGTGAAATCCGGACACTGCTTCACATGTGAAGCTACACAGACATTTGCTTTACTGAAGCTGGCATTATCCCCACAGGTAATTCATCTGCATGTTGAGAAAAGGAATGCGAGCTGTTAGCCACAATAGCCACAATATATCTGCCTAGTTCCTTTATGCACTTTCAGATTAGCTTTAGCTACTCCTACTCTAAAATAAGAGGTGGAGGCTCAAACACTGGATCACGGACATTGGAATCCAGTGTACTTGGTGATACTGTATTTCACTGAAAAAGAATTGTGAATGTTAAGAATTATTTAATAATAATTAAGAATTTTTAAATAATAATTCTTTAAAAAATATAAATAAAAGTTGGTTACTTGAATGGATTGCATACTTCCATCATTATCTCTTTGATGAAATTGGAAATAAATATATGAAAAAACGAAAATAGTTCTCTGGAATTATATCAAATGTTAAGGATCATGATCAGACATTCACAAACATTAGTGGGAAAATGTTTTTGAGCAGTTCCCCAATGGAGTCCCTTTTTCAACTGCCCCTATAGAACCACAGTAGTCAGCAGTACATAATTAGGGCCAGTTTCATGACAGATTATTTGACCGCCTTCTAGACTTAGTGCAATTGCACAGACTCCCGAGGGTTGACCCGCTATTGTGGCCAAGTGAACTTGGGTATTTCTCCATGCATGGCCACTTGGGGACAAAACACAAGAGAAAGTGTACTCAGAGCATGCCCACCAAAACATTGTCAGAGACAATGCAGTGCTATTTTCTGATTATAAAACAGTGGCACACAGACATATAATCATCACTGGAAGCAAAAGAAAGTTATCTTACGTCCACGTATAAGCCAGTACAATTTGAAAACAATCAACCAGAAGTGAAATTTTTAAGCAGGGACATATTGAGTGTCGTCCGTATGCAAGCATTTAAAAGAGAAATTGTGGAAGGTATCAAATTCTAATTCTAACTGTATTATATTTTTGTATGAGCAGTGATAGCTCTCTATAAATATTAAAGGTCCCTGGAGGTTCCTTGTATATTCCATTCTTTAATAAAAGGAGGCAGTCTGTTAGGCATGATCAAAGCTAACTCTTTTGATTTGGAATCCATGAATGTAGTTGTACATATGGGTCCACATCACATTTAAGGATGAGTGTAGATATAAGGCTATGCAAGGAGACCAACAAGTAATCCCAATGTCCTGAAAAAACAAGAATACATTATCATTCTTCTTTATCTCATTTACCCCATTTGGCCTCATTTCCAAGTCAGAGTTGAGGACTGAACTCTGGAAGGATATAGGCAGGGCTATTGTGAGGCTTTGTGTCACTGTAGCATGATCCAGATGTGGTTGTCATTTTCCTATCTTACTGAAATGCAAGAGAAAAGCGATGAGTCTAGTGAAGGGAATGTTGTTGTTAGGGTTAGCCTCATATATCAATCAACTTAATTTCGGTTCACAGAAAAGCTTGAAAATACAAAGTTCATTACAGTACTAGCCATATATAAGTAACTTGGAGCTCAAATACAGTCATTAAAAAGGGAAAGGGAATGCTATATACTGAGCTTCCGTGCTAAGAGAATTACCAGATCCATAAATACCACTAGAAGAGTCCTAGAAATTAACTCAAAAAGGGTCTGCTATGCTATACAGAAGGGTACTGTTAAGGATCAGTAAAATAAGGAAAAGCTTAGGACACTTGTCTGACTTCTCAATAATTAAAGTGCACAGTGCATTAGAACACGCTAAACCACACCCCTGTGGCTTTTTATTTTTTGACAGCAAGCCGGGATCTATTATGTCAAATTGACTGCAAGTATTTGGAAATCGAAGAGATAATGTTACTCCTGTTGTCTGTCTTAAAATTCTAAGGGCATTGTGTCCGTTTTCAAGCCAGAGAATTCGGCAAAGAGAAACAATCTAGCGAGCACTCTGCTTCGCATAGGCGCAACAGAAAAATAATAAGGGATCTTCATTCTCAGCAGCATAATGATAGGGCATAGCTTAGTGAGGTTATCGCTTGTGTTCCATGAACAGGTAAAAGATGTTCTGGGCAAAATCTCTAGCTTGAATTTAATTAATAAGGCTCTTGTGGATGGGAAATTAACATAATCGATAAATCCCCTAAAATGCGTGGCACACTTAAAAGACAAGAAGCTGTCCATAAGACTGTCCAAAGATACAGCAGATATTCTAGCACTTGAAGCACAAGATTTTACAGTTTCTCAGGCACAATTTGATATTGCAGTAGGATGCAAGCAGTATTGACACAGTCCTAAGTTAGTCAACCAGGCTTTATATGGGATAGCCAAGGAATTGTGTGCGACAAGTGGTTAGCGAATATCTCCCTGAGACAATCTTTGTAAGGTGCCAGTTCCTCTGTTATCGACAACCTACTCCAATATAAAATAGGTTTTATGCAAGCTATATTAGATTTTGGTTTGAGGTTTAAGTCAATCTTTACCGGAAGTAGTGGGGCATTGGTGGGAAGTCTCAAAAAGATTTATTAAATTATTTTCAGTCCTATCAAGTGAGTCACGCTTTTCATAAGCCCCACAATTCCGCTCCGTACAAAGCTGCCTCACATGCAAATCTGCAGGGCAGGTGAGATAGGTTGAGACGAGGCGCGATTAGCAATCCTAATATTAGTCCTTTCTCTATGCTTTAGGGTCAATGAGCTATTCTCAATCTACACAGTCCATCTATGGGAGTCGTTGAGACCCTTCCCAAAATGGTGCCTTCTAGGACTACATTCCCCGTAGCTTTTTTCTGGGGATTGAACACCATATATTTGGTTTTACTACCATTCATTTCCAGGTCATGATCTTTGCTGAAGAGACTAAACTTTTCCAGAAGGGTACATAAGCCACTTATAGTTTTTGACAGGAGAAGTGTGTCGTCTGCAAATAATAAACCTGGAGCTTGTAATTCAACCATTTCGGTTGAGTCATTCTTGAAATCAAAGAGGTAAGTAATACAGCCATTGATGAATAATAAGAAAACTATGAGTGCCAGGACACAGCTCTGGTGAACACCTCTTCTAATAGGGATGTCCTCTGTGGTTTCCCCACCTGGTCTCCACCTGACTATAGCAAAGTTATCTGTGTATAGTTGCTAGATCAAATACAGTAAACCGGTGGGGACCAACTGGCTATCCTTCTACACTCGTGATGACAAGAGGGGGCATGGAGCTATTTTTTGCCTCCATGACTTTTAAATCTGCATAAAGAGCTGTATATTGCTTAACACACTCCCCAGTGGAAATGTGGCATTGTGGCTGAGCGTGATCCCCACGGCCATCGAGTGTGATCAGATGCCAAAACCCTCTGCTATCCTTTCCCTTTGCTGCTTCACATAGCTTAGCTTCCAACTGGGACTTGCTGGCTTTGTTCACTTTAGCATATTTTTGTCTGCAGCTAATGGTGTTGGATGTCAACTTGCTTTTTAAGGCTTTGACAAGATCAGTTTTGGCCACTCTACATAGGTGATTACATCATTCGTGTATTTTGAGAAAATTGTTATGATCTTTTGACATCGTTCGCAAAGACTTCTTTCAAACTGGAAAGCAACTCCTCATGAACAACCATGATCTGAGACGATGTACGGTTATGTTCCCTGAGTGCTGTCAGCGATGCACTTACAGACCTATAAATCTCTTTTAAGACATTCTCACTGTTGGATAAATCCACCCATCTGACATTACGTCTATTATTTGTCAAGACTGTTAGATTGGATATTAGTATCTCAGGGCATGTTGTATTCCTGAATTGGGACCCTTTTGTTCAAGTGTAAGTGGATGGTGGTCGCTTTCCTGGTGATCACTGACCATCATGCCAGCCATTACATATCATATCCTCACATCAATCAGTATATAATCAAAAGTTGCTTTTATAGTCACTCCTCTCAAAAGTCGGTTTGGCTCTAAGGTCCAGGATGGACATGTAAAATCAAGCAACATAAAGCCAGTTTAGGCACAGTCAAGAGACCCAGATAAATGGGGTTGAATGAACTTTGCAGGGCCAGACATTTGCAGTAACGGGTAGGGACACATTGAAGTGCAAAGCAATAGGTCAAGGAGAAGCTGAACTTATGAATACAATGTTGCCATCAAAAGGATTTTGCGAGTGTCACAATTGAAAGGCGAAAACCAGAATTAGACAGACACCTACTAAACAAATTCCACTTATAAATATAAACAGCTAGTAACAATTGTATTCAGAAAAAAGAATAGTAAAACATAACTTAGAGCAAAAGAAAAAAGAAAACCATTAGCAAAAATAGACAAGGTCTGATATTTTATTATCAATGAGTAGAACGAGTTTCTGCATGTTTTTTAAGAAAATGTACCTAAAGAATCGAAACATTTAGGGCCATATATGTAGGTAATCTCAATGTACCTATTCTTAAATACCGAATTTTACCGATTCTGTATTTAAGAATAGGTAAATGGGATGTAGATAATTATTCGGTAAATATTACCGAATCGGTAGGATTCGGTAATTAAGAATCGGTATTTACCGATTCAGTAATTCCCATTCATTCCTATGGGCCTGGAGGCCCATAGGAATGAATGGGAAGCCATTCCGTATTACCGATTTGGTAAATACCGAATTGGTAATAGGGGGAACATTTGCAAGGGTGGCAGGGTGTCACATTGACACCCTGTTGCACCCCTGAATAGTGCATGGGTGCACATGTGGCACACATACATGCCCTAAGGGCATGTATGTCTGCCACATCGCACTGTTGTAAAAGCAAAATAATTGATTTTTCAAAGGTTTTCGATATTTACCACGAACTTGTAGTTTGTGGTAAATAACGAATCCTTAACTCAGGAATGCACTAACTTGAGTGCACCCTACATTACGGATTCGGTAATTTAATGAATCGGTATGTTAAGAATTCGGTAATTTACCGATTCCTTAAATTATCGATTTGGTAAAATACCGAATCCAGGAATCATGCCACCTACATCTCAAAAGCCAAATACCGGTCAGTAACAGCCGAAATTCGGTAATTTCGGCCGTTACCAACCGTTATTGGGCAACCTACATCTGGCCCAATGTGTCTTATATATGCATCCATCCACACATAATAGAAATAACAGAAATTAGTCAAGGAAAGTAGAGTCAAGGAAATAGTTACATGGAAACAACATTTGGAATTTAAGTGGGCAATGAGTGATAACATAGCCAATTCTCAGAAGGAGCCACTATCACAGAATAAGCCTAAACATCAAACTAAGGACCAGAGAGGGAAAGGATGAAACGGATCTGGGATGAAAGTGAAGGAGTAATGAAAGTGACTCCGAAATTATATTGCAGCGCATAGAAGCCTTCCGTATGTGCATTTTATTGGTGCAGTCTGAAGTAGTTCTAGCAGTGGTAGTACTGCCAGTCAGTTGTAGCAGGGACAGCTTTTAAAGGGCTGCAGCAAACAGAAATACCCTGCCTGGAAAATGTTGAGATGGGGTAGGTGGTTAGGAAGAAAATTAATAAAAGACATTTGACTTGCCTCATTCTGGCAATTTCCCATTATGGAGAATGCCAGTCTGGAAAATCCAGGCTGTCAAAACTCAATTTTCGGGAAATGATAAAACAAGGGAAACCCATTTCCACAAAAATCAGAAGATTTTTGTGTAAAAAAATATACATGACAGGTTTTAACCCCTTTAGTGCTGCCGTCGGCCAACGGTCGTCACGAGCACTACCTTGCCAGTGCTGCGCACGTCCGTTGGCCGACGCGGCCGTACCCGTTTCTTCGAACGTTCAGCACTGGCACAGAATGTTCGAAGCAACAAACGGGTTAATCCCAAATTCAGAAAATATCAACTACTAATCTACTTATAATTTTAAAAAAAATGAATTGCAAGAATAATTGTGTTATTCAAAAAAGGGGAACAAAGTAATCACCAAAAAAGAAACAAAGACAACAAAAGGCAATAAATCTGAGGTAAATAGTTAAAAAAAGCTGAAGCAAGATTTCAAGCAGGTAAATTCAGAAACAGTGTGACCGAAGTTAGAAAAAGAATGTCCTGAGCACAACTTCACCATGAGTATAAAGAAGTCCAGTCAATCTTCTCTTATGATGTTTTTATTCTTCCAATCGGATAAAATCTTCTTGATAGATGCAGGGTGCTTAGGTACAGGGGGTGTGAGTTATTATGCTTTTCCACGGCGAGTTATTAATTGGGCAGACGTACTGTACGAGATCGTAACTTAGGGAAAGGTTAAATATGCAAGTTTGAGAATCAATGGATAATGCAGGTGGTTGGTTCTCATGATATTCACACATGGTGGAACTAGTGAAACAACGTGGCTAGCTCCATAAATATTGGTGGCACTAAAGTACATGAGAGAATAAAAGCCTTACGCAATATATTTATGATTCACAGGACATTTGAAATCAGATCGTGTGAATGTCATAATTCTAACTTGGACGTTATATTGAATACTGACCGGTAAGATTTGTACAAACTATTTTATTTCATGTTAAGGGATGTGCATCCGATATAGCTAGTAACACCAGGTTACTATTTTTGGCAGAGCTGAATACAAGTTGGATATAGCGAGACTTCCACCTGTACTGTGCAGTAGCTGGGAATATTGGATTTGGATAAATATCCTGATAGGTGAGCTGACTTTGGAACATCGGCATGGGGCCTTTCACTGGAGGAATTTTGAATTATGACTTTTGTAGATAAAGGTGTTGCACTGTGTATTTGTAAATTTCAGTTGTAATTAGCATAAGCAATCTAGATCCTTCACTACACAATTTAATTCCAGTACATGAATGTACTTTGATCTGTCACTAGAACTGATTACTTTACCCATGAGTCACTGTGTGATTATCTGTTTTTCACATAGGTGATGTGGTGGTGGTTTTGATATATATACATGTGCGACATAGCATGATCTTTTAATTGTAGCCCTGAAGAAGTCAGAGATGCAGAGGCATCGTTACTGACGAAACACGTGTTGGTTTTGGCTTGGGATGATTTGATTTTGGATGATTTGAAGATCTCCATATGTGACTATCAAGACGATTTTATCAGAATTGGAAGAACAAAATCATCATAAGAGAAGATTGACTGGACTTCTTTATACTTGTGGTGAAGTTGTGCTCAGGACATTCTTGTTCTAACATTGAATTTGGACTGGTTTACTGGTTCTTATCTGGGGGTACTAGTGGCTGTCCCCGTCCTTGGAAGCACACTGTTATAGTTATTCAACATTGATTTGGGGAGTATAAATTGTATCTTGTGCGCAAGAAAAGCTTTGCCACTTTTTCTGTTCTTCTATTGAATTTAAAGCGTGCTGCACAAGAAATCCCAGTGAAGAACTACATAAAAATAGGATCAGATCGCCAGAATGAGTATCAGGCGAGACAGGGATAAGATAGCGGAAGATCTGTTCAAAGACTTGAGTGCAGGCGTGGCAATTGATAAAGCTGTCACACAAGGAAATATTAAGGTTAAAGAAGGGTTTAAGCAGAAATGTATAAGGTTGGAAAGGCTTAAGAAGAATGAGGCATCAAAATGGTGGGACGGGGCCACTCTGAGACAATACCAAAGACTGGAGAGGGTACCTTGTGGTCTCTGTTCACAAGTGATTCCAACATGCGATGATCTGGAACCTGATCTCCAGATACAGTGGGAGAAAGAATTGAATAGCAATTCTAATGACCTAATGAACATTCTCATGGAGAATGCCAGTAGGAAGGTATGGTAAAATAGCAGAAGAAATTGATATATTGGAGAAAGAAATAATTGAACTCAAACTTGATGATGCTACTAAAAAGAACTATGAGATTCTAGAGGTAATCCTCAATAAACATGAGGAGGACATAAAACAACGTAAAGCTCGTAAACTAAAGAGAGATGAGGCGGATTATTTAGGAGGAAGAGTTTTTACGTTCGCCAAGCGGTTTGATTATTTTGTGAAGCAGGATAATATGTCAAGTGCCAGTAGAGCTTCATCCGTTAGTGGTAAAAGTGCAACATCAACCAGTAGTATCTCACTTGACAGGTACTGGCACTGCTGTGCTCGCGCTGCTGCCGGCGCTTGTATATTTTAACTCGCCCTGATTTTGTATTTCTTTTTCTTTTATTATTTCATTTTCCCTTGTTTTTAAGTGGGACTAGGCTGGGCTTCGTTCCCCTTCCTCTTACCTCACATAAAAGGCTAAAACATCGCCGTTTTGGCGAGTCCGTGTCCCGGGGGTGGTCCTGTGTAGGCGCCATCTTGCTTTGGGCTCCTAATTCCATCGACGGGCGCCATCTTGGAGCGTCCTCGCGCTTGCGCTGGGCTTGGATCGCCTATTTAAAGCTTTACTCTCGCCGACACGGTAAGCTCTTTAGCGCCCGGGTGTGCGAATTTTAACATCATGGGTGACCTTAACATTCATTTTGACAACAGGTCATCCATAGTCATTAACACCTTACTCGCGGATCTGGAAGCACTTCAACTTGTCTAGCTAGTGACACTTCCTACCCACACTGGAGGACATATTCTTGATCCTTTTTCTCCCACGCTTGAGAGGGTGAAGGTGTCTGATCCGCTGTCGGTGGGATGGACTGATCATTTGCTGGTGGAAGTCTTTTGTCTTACTCACGATAAGCCATTTAAACCTGTGGATAGACTGATTTTTAAAAGACACTGGCATAAACTTAAATTGGAGGAGTTTTATAGGTTGCTGGAGCAGAATCCCCTGAGCCCTTTTTTGAATGTGGATCATGGCTACCAACTGTTTTATACATGGATTTCAGACGCTCTTGATTCCCTTATACCCATGCGCTGGTCGAAAGGTCATTCTAAGGTACCGAGCCCGTGGTATAATGATTCCCTTGCCGAGCTTAAAAAAACTTGCCGGAAAGTGGAGAGGGACTGGAGAAGATCCTATGATCCTGTTTTGAAAACCTTGTATTTTGCCAAACTTAAGATCTATCATAGAGCAATATGCAGAACTCGGGCCGCATTTTATGCTCAGGAGTTTCAAGCCAGCACCAATCCCTCCAAATTAATATTCAAGGTCTTAATAGACCTTATGAATAAGAGAGCCACTTCGGTAGAGATCTGCACCGACTCCCACTGCGAGAACTTGGCAGTTTTTTTCCTGGAGAAAGTGCAGAATATATACCGAGGGTTTGACCTGTGTCGGCTGGACCCAGAGTTAGTTGACCCTAATTTTTTGGGTTACGAGACTCTGACCTTTCTACCTGACCTGTCTACGGAGGCTTTTAACCCCATGGCTGCTCAGCATATTCCCCTGCTGTGCTGAGAAATCTGAAATCCCACACAAGATGACGAGCTGGGCTCGTCATGAGCGTGTGAGGAGGCTACTTCATGACGAGCCCAGCTCGTCATGAGTGTGGAAGGGGTTAACAAACTTAGCCTCAGCGTTGAATCAGGCTCTCCTCTGGACCCGCTGAAGCCAGCCCTCATCTTTACGCTTTCCCCGTTGTGTCAAGTTCCGATACTCACTCTTATCAACTTGTCGCTGTCAACTGGGACGGTCCCTTCCTTATGGAAGCAGGCGGTAGTTACCCCAGTCTTGAAAAAGGCAAATTTAGACCCTCTCTTGCCTGAGAACTACCGCCCTATATCTCTTTTACCTTGGACTGCTAAAGTCACCGAGGCCCACGTTAACTCTATCTTATCTGATCACCTTGCCCGTAATCAGATACTGGACTCTAGCCAAAATGGCTTTAGACCTGGGCACAGTACCGAGACTGCTTTGCTCCATATTATCGAGCATTTACGCCTGGTGCTTGACTCCGGACGTACAGCAGCGCTCCTATTATTAGATCTGAGCGCTGCTTTCGATACTGTGTCCCACCGTATACTGATTCAGCGCCTTGAGGAAGCCGGAGTAGCTGGAACCGCTCTTCAGTGGTTTCGATCTTTCCTCTCAGATCGAACCTTTAAAGTGGCTATTCCTTCCTGCCAATCCACCATCTATCCCTTGGATCTGGGGGTCCCACAGGGCTCCTCGTTGAGTCCCACTCTGTTCAACCTATATGTGAAACCGCTAGCGGCAGTCGTCAAACAGTGGGGTTTGACGATGACCTCATATGCTGACGACACGCAGCTAGCGGTGACACTGAGTGGAGACCCGGAAGTGGAGGCCCCCAGATTCCGAGTTGGACTTGTGGCAGTAGATAGTTGGCTACGTACCAACTGTTTACAACTGAATGCCACTAAAACTGAAGTGCTGGTTTTAGGGAAACATGCTGAGCTATGGGGAGACCAGTGGTGGCCTCCAGAGCTGGGCGTCACTCCCATTCCAGCATCCGAAGTGAAAAACTTAGGGATTTGGCTGGATCCTGCGCTCACCTTCACAGGGCATACGAAGAAGGTTGCAGCCACATGCTACGGTATCCTGCGAGGCATAAGGCCGGTTCTTAAATATTTCGATCCTCCCACTCGACAGCTCGTGGTCCAAGCCTCGATTCTATCTCAGTTGGACTACGGAAGTGCGCTGATGTTGGGGGTTAATCAGGCTGAGGCATCCAGGCTTCAGAGGGTACAAAATGCCGCAGCGCGGGCAATTGTTGGTCTTCCCAGACATTGCTCTGTTTCTGGTACTATCTCTGCCCTTCACTGGTTACCGGTCAGACAGAGGATTAAGTTTAAAGCGCTCTGTCTGGCTTTTAAAATCATGAAACTCTCCTCGCCGCCGGCTCTTGTTAACTTGCTCACTCCCTATATCCCTCCGAGATCCCTAAGGTCAGAGGCTTTGCATTTGGCGGTCTGCCCCCGTTTCAAACTTAGTAGAATGGGTGGTCGATCTTACCGGGTGCTGGCCGCGGAACTGTGGAATTCGCTCCCAGTGCACATCCGAGCTCTGAATGATCTGTCCATTTTCAGGCGTGCTATTAAAACTTTTTTGTTTTCTGCCTCTGAGTAGCCGCTCCCTCTTATTTTCTGCGTGTTATGTTATAGTACCTGTCTGAGCGCCTGGACGCCCCTTTGCTGGGGCAGCAGCGCGCTATAAAAATAAAATTAACATAACATAACTAAGTGAGAATGAGGATCTGGGGAGGGAACTTTTTTTTAAAAAGAAGTTTGGCGTATAAGAATGGGAAACAAAGAACAAAACTTAAAGCCAAAAGGTGGAGAGGTCACAAAACCAGGAGAGTGTGCAGAGGGGGGAAGCGCACCAGGGGAGAAAAGAGGTATGCAAACCAGATCCTGGAGCAAACAGAAGTAGATAGAGCGACAGATTTTGAGATGAAGGTCATTAATCTATCTGATAAGGTGTTATCAGAAGAAATGGAGAAAGTATTAAGTAGAGGTATGAGATTTTGCCCAGTGAAATTATATGATGTTGTTGATACTAAGATCGACTTGTATCGGTTTGTTAGGCAGTTAAAATTTAAAAAATATTTTGCAAACACTGAAAACTCCAGTCTGGGTCATGTGTATGAGAACCCAGAACTCTCCTGTAGTATATCCGCATGGGCGTAGTATGCGTAGTGGGGCTACACGAAGGCCGCGCATGCACATTGGTATCCAATACGGCGGTGACGGCGGCGCGAACGAGCAGAGGGAGCCCGGGACGCAGCGGACAAGGTAAGTGCCTTTTTATTTACTTTTTTTTTCAACATTTACAAAAATTAGGTATGTAGGGGAGGGCGGGAGGGAGGCGGGTGGCAGGCAACTTCGCTACGCCCACTGGGTGGGCGTACTGTTACCTGCTACGCCTACTTTGCAAAGGGCGAAGTAGGCAACACTACGCCCACTCCATGGGCGTAGCGAAGTCCTTCGCCCAGGGTTAAAGAATACAGTTATGCTACTATCAATCACTGAAAATGAGGAAGATCCTATGACAATACACAAACTATTGCAGGATTTAGATTTACAATACGAATACAGTGAAGACAGTGGCCTTAAGACAAAATCACGGTGGACCCCCCATTTGTCTAATGATAATAATATACATATCTTCTACAAGGCTGTTTTAAAAGATATAGAACAATGGAAAACAATTAGAAGGGATCATAGTCCTTATCATTTTAGAGACAATCTAACGAAGCAAGCGAGGGAGGCTCTGGATGATTTAGCACAAGATCGAAATAATATCATCCGGGAAGCGGATGAAGGTGGATGTATGATTGTGATGAATCGTTAGGATTATGATAATGAAACCTTGGTACAATTAAGTGATAGGAAGTGTTATGTGGAACTGTCTAGTAACCCGATATTTGAGATTACATGAAATATAAATGACCATTTGAAGCAATGTCGTGAGCCAGAACTGATTAATGAGAATGAATTCAAGTTTCTATTAGTGGACAGACCCAGGTTTCCATGTCTGTACACATTGCCAAAAGTGCAAAAGCAATTGCCTTTTCCCCTTGGAAGACCAATAATATAGGGTATAGGGGGGCCCACAGAGAAGCTCTCACAATTTGTTGATGTCTTTTTATGTCCATATGTCTCAAATCTACCATCATATATTCGTGATACAAAACACCTCTTGAACATGTTAGCTGATGTGAAGTGAGAACAGGGTATGATCCTGGTATCTTTTGATGTAGTAGCGCTCTAGACTAATATCGAACACGAAAAGGGACTATGTGCTATTGAATACTTTTTGGATAGACGACCAGTGGAATACATGTGTCACACTGCCATGCTTATAGAGATGTCTAGCTTAATACTGAATAACAATGCCTTTTTATTCAATAACAGCTGGTACAAACAGCTGTGTGGTACCGCGATGGGTTCCAGATTTGCGCGTCTTTTACCAACCTATTTATGGGTTGGTTTGAGGCGGTGCATATCTGGGGCCCACGTGGCCAGCAGTGGGTGGGAGACATCCACTACTTGGGTCGTTTTATTGACAACTGTGTGATGATCTGGACTGGCTCTGCAATAGATTAGATGCCTTCTTTAAATATTTGAACGATAATCTAGATAATATGAGTTTCACAATGACTAAGAGTTAGCATGAGTTGGTTTTCTTGGATGTTGAACTGTACGTAGAAGGTGAGAAAATCCACAGCAGAATGCATCGCAAACCAACCTCATGCAACTCAGTGTTGCATGCAGGGAGTGCACACCCCAGGGGCCAGATCAACGCAATCCCGTATGGTGAGATGCTACGGATTCGTAGAAACTGTAGCCAGGAGGATACATTTAATCAAAATATATGTGACATTAAAACACGATTCATTTCACGGGGAACTCTATTCCTTCCGAATTGGGGCAGCATCGAGGTTTCAGAGAATCTGGGATGGGGAATTCAGGGGGATGTAGAATTTGATGAACGGGTCCTATATATTTACCTCTAGGGACATTGTGGAGTGTTAGGAGCCCATTAATGAATTAACTAAGGAAGAGGTTAGGGAAGTCGCTATTTTTAACCAGATAACTTGGTTATCTTTTGTTGATAAGGTGTTTTTTACTCAATTTGAGGGAAGGACTTGAAATCCTGTGTAAATGAAATTATTTTGTCTTTACTATTTGCTACGTCTTAATTAACTCTTACTTCGAGTATATATGTTTGAAGGAAATTATACAACACACATTTTTATCTGGTTCATTTCTGAGCGGGGGGGGAAGAGTTGTTATTTTTATCCTGAACAATTTCGCGTCTTTTGGTGAGAAGTTGCTGGCTACTCTGAGGGAAAGATCTGTAACCCTGTTTATGAAAGGAATTTACCTTTACTATTTGTTGTTTTTAAATGAAAATGTTTGGTTTATTCCTGCGGGGGAAAATGTAACTCTACTCTATGTATTATCCTCCTCTTTCTTCAGTGATTTATGCTTAAATAAAAAAAACAATTTTTTTTAAAAAGAGACTAAAAATAATTATCAATGACAAAGGTATTATTTTACAGATCCGACCCTACCATGGCCTTTACAGAAAACAGGGGGATGGCAGAGCATCAGATATGCTGGAGAAGCAGGCAGTGAATCTGAGCTGAGGATTTTAACCTGACTGTGGAAGCAGGTGCCCAGAATGCTGAAGTTTGTTTCCATTTGTGGTACTTGGTGATTCTGAGGTTAAGGGTTGGACTGCTTTTTAATGAAATTTTCTTTGAACTGTTTTATTTAAAGGAGGAGAGCTGGTATTAGCGACCACTGTCAGCTGGGACTCAGACATCCTCCCTAGATGTACGATATTGTGCACAGTCTAAATATCAAGTTTTTTATTTGGATCTGCAGAAATATCGAGTTGGAAATATCGAAGGGACAGAATATCGACATCAAGAATATTGGTGACCAGAATATCGACCTGAAGGTAAGAAATATCGTTTTTGTTAATATCTATCAGTCATATTATTTGCAAAAATATTGTTGTAAATAATATCAATGTTTATTTTAGTGGTATGTATTTTATATGTATGTGTTCTATATTGTTTGTTAAGTATTGTATTTTGTTTTTAAATATATGTATTAAATCTTTAGAAGTCACTGATTTTTTGTAAGTCATTTTTGCGTTTTAGTACTGTAGCGGGTTATGGGTTTATAGGGGAATATGGTGGGAAGTAATTTAATTATAATAAAGTAATAATTCTTTTTGTGGTATATATAATTAATTTATTGTTAATTATTAATTGGTAATTAATTTTAATTAATTAATTAATTGATAATTATATTAATTGTGTTAATTTATTTTAGGAATGTGGTGAGAGTTTATAGGGGAATAGGGTGGGAAGTAATTTATTTGAATACAGTAATTATAAATTTGTATTTATTAGTATTTCAATTAATGTATTGGTAATTAATTTTTATTAATTGATTGGTTCTGATGCTCCGTCCATCACCACCCCCTTTTGTACCGCTTTGGCCGCAATAAGTGTGGCGGGGTATGCTCAGACGGGAGTCCCTTGCTCACTTTGCCACTGGATTCAAGCAAGCCGGGCTGAAGACGGCTGGAATGCCAGAAACCGGTCCTCAGAAGCTTGTTTCCGGTCCAGGGAAGGCATGGCTTGGCAGTTCCGGCTGGACTGTTCCCATGAGGCTCAGGGTCAGACTGATTTGCATATAGCCATGTCTGAACTGGGGTGGCAGAGTGGGCTAAAGAATGGTGATGGATCAAACCCAGATCTTTTGACTGGGTGTGAGTGTTTGATTGGTTCAGATGCTCCGTCCATCACCACCCCCTTTTGTACCTACTGAAAATGTGGGCAAACCTAACACCATCAATTGAGTGACAGGTCCTCTTTATTATAGTTCTACTATCCATAAACTATGATCAAAATTACGGAGGCTGTTCCATCAGGTTGGCTACGAGATCACTCTCCCTAAATTGGATAGGAAAATACAGAGAAGGTCTGGTAGAATATCAGGGGCATATTATCAAAGAATAGCGGTAAACATCGCTAAGCGCACTTAGCGCGTTTTTGTTTATTGCTGTCTATCACAGGATTACATCGCCGTGTTAGCAGCGTATTATCAACGCTTTGCTAACAGGTGATGTCATTCCAGCGATAGGGAACGAAAATGAGAAATAGCGTTAGCGCGTTTTTTTAAATCGCTTTGCGGGTCTGCTGCAGGGTTGTTAATAGCGCAAAGCTGGGTCAGGGTGAATTGTAATTGAGTTATGGACGGATATTGATCGCTGACATGCAAAGTAGCAAGGAAACACGCGCTAACGCTTGTTAGCGTGTCCTTGTTGAGGAGGTGATAAAAAAATTGCCTCTTTTTCGGCTCTATGTGCCGAAAAGGCAGCGATTACACCCTCGATAAAACGCCCCATCAGTCTTTTATTGGCTGATGTCAGTCTTTCACGTTGGATGCTCGAGCTTTACCTACTTCTTCCTTTGACTGTTAAAAGTCCTACCTAACAGAATGACAAAGTCTCTCTTCCATGCCAATGGCCGTTAATCATTATCCAATCAAAGATTTCCTGTGTCTCCTTAGCGTTCCCGCAGTCTTCAGGTTGAGAGGTCAGTTGTCACGACATTTCTTGAATATGTCTAAAAAATAAGAACTTCTACGCAGTATATTCAATAAAATATTGCACAAAGGAGCTTGTCTTCTTTTCGTGACATTTTATTTGGCTATGCATTAGAGAAACTAAATATGTAGTATTGATTTTCATGCTTATGATATTACATGGAAATTGTTACCTTGATCCATCAACGCCGAGAGGTTTCCGCCAGCGTTGCTTCATTTGGAGTCAATAATGAAAGCGCTGCTGCTGAATTTCTTTCGCTATTAGTGTCAACATTTCTGTAAGAAAAATTAGTCTGCCGGGTACAGATTGCCATTACTTATGTACACCATATTTTATTCTCTAGTTTTACATCCATCAAAAAGTTACCTTTAATACAGTAGAATTGAATAATTTATTAATTCTTCTAAATGCACGACTACATAATTGCCTAATTTCAATTCCAGGAGAACCAGACACAATATTTCATGGACGTGTTCTTCTAAATTTCGTTATTCAACGTGAAAAAGCAAAAGGCTGAAGTGATAATAAATTATTAAAAATGCACATCATTTTATTCAGCAACAGCTAGACTTTTTGCAGTGTGTTAGGACATCAGAGTCCCTCTTGTTTACCACATCACTGGGGGTCGGATTTGACTAAACAACACAAACACTGGACTCTAGCTTAAGAAAATATAGCGTACAAGGCTGACAAATCAGACAGGTGACTATTCGCTTCTGTAAAAAGTACTCTTTAAAGTCAAAAGCCACAAAGGTCAAGCCCACCCCTTTAGCAAGCAATATTCCTAGTTCGTTCATGTTTGTTAAGAATTTCTCACAATCTGATTCCACCCCTGTTGAAAATTAGTTCTTTTGCGTGAGGTCATCTCAGATTGTTGCCTTTTCATGGAACTTACTTTTGCTCATATTATGAGCTGTGTAGTGTGACACTAGTTCAAGTTCAAGTTCGGGCATTTATATAGCGCACTACTCACCCAGAGGGTCTCAAGGCGCTGGAGGGAGGGGTTCACTATTTGTTGAATAGCCAGGTTTTCAGTTCTTTTCTGAAGGAGATGTGGTTCTGGGTAAGGCGGAGGTGGGTGGGGAGTGAGTTCCAGGTTTTGGCAGCCAGGAAGGAGAATGATCTGCCACCCATGGTGGTTTTTTGGATGCGCGGGACTGCGGCGTGGGCTTGAATGGATGATCTTAGTTGGCGGGTGGGAATGTAGAAGGACAGTCGGGTGTTGAGGCATTCGGGTCCCAGATTATAAAGGGCCTTGTGTGCGTGGGTAAGAAGGCGGAAAGTAATTCTCTTGTTGACGGGAAGCCAGTGGAGATTTTTTAGGTGTCCGGTGATGTGCTCTTGGCGCGGGATGTCTAATATGAGTCTCGCTGACGCGTTTTGGATACGCTGGAGCTTTTTCTGCAATTTAGTTGTAATTCCGGCGTAAAGTGTGTTGCCATAGTCTAGTCGGCTCGTGACCAGTGCATGGGTGACAGTCTTTCTTGTCTCGAGGGGGATCCAGCGGAAGATCTTTTTGAGAATGCGGAGGACGTTGAAGCAGGAGGACGATACGGCGTTGACTTGTCTGGACATTGAGAGAGAGGAGTCTAGAATGAAGCCAAGGTTACGTGCATGGTCTGTGGGTGTGGGTGCTGATCCCAAAGCGGAAGGCCACCATGAGTCGTCCCAAGCTGAGGGGGAGGATCCTAGGATGAGCACCTCCGTTTTGTCTGAGTTGAGTTTTAGGCGGCTCTGTTTCATCCATTCGGCTACTTCTTTCATGCCTTCGTGAAGATTGGCTTTGGCAGTGTTGGGATCTTTGGTGAGTGAGAGGATTAGCTGGGTGTCGTCGGCGTAGGAGATGATGTTGAGGTTGTGTTGACGTGCGATGGAGGCGAGAGGACTCATGTAGACGTTGAAAAGGGTAGGACTGAGTGAGGAACCTTGAGGAACGCCGCAGATGACTTCGGTGGGCTCTGAGTAGAATGGGGGGAGTCGGACTCTCTGGGTTCTCCCAGCTAGGAAAGAGATGATCCAGTCCAAGGCTTTTCCTTGTATGCCGATGTTGTTGAGGCGTTGTATGAGGGTGCTGTGACAGACAGTGTCGAAGGCGGCGGAGAGGTCGAGTAGAATGAGGGCCACTGTTTCTCCGTTGTCTAGGAGTGCTCGGATGTCGTCGGTCGCCGCAATGAGGGCTGTTTCGGTGCTGTGTTTGGCTCGAAAGCCGTTCTGTGAGGGATCCAGGGAGTTGTTGGATTCAAGGAAGGCGGCGAGTTGGCTGTTGACGGCTTTCTCGATGACTTTGGCCGGGAAAGGGAGGAGGGATATGGGTCGGTAGTTTTTCAGTTCTGAGGGGTCTGCTGTGGGTTTTTTCAGAAGGGCGCTGAGTTCGGCGTGTTTCCAGATTTCAGGAAAGGTGGCAGAGTTGAAAGAGCAGTTGATGACATCACGGAGATGGGGTGCGATGATGGAGTCAGCTTTGTTGAAGATGTAGTGGGGACAGGGGTCAGAGGGCGATCCGGAGTGTATTGAGTTCATGAGGCGAATGGTGTCTTCAATGGTAATTGGGTTCCAGGAGCTGAGGTTGTTAGTTGGAGGGGTGGGATCTGAAGGGGGTGGGGCGGGTTGGTCACTGGGAGTATTCTTGAAGCTGTTGTGGATGTCGGCAATTTTGTTGTAGAAGAAGGAGGATAGCGCATTGCAGAGGTCTTGGGAGTTAGTGATATCGTTGGATGCTGCGGAAGGGTTGGTGAATTCTTTGACGATATTGAAGAGTTCCTTGCTGTTATGAGAATTGTTGTCGAGGCGGTCCTTGAATGCTGATTTCTTGACGGATCGAATCAGTTGGTGGTGTTTGCGGGTGGCTGTCTTGAGGGAGGCCATGTTGTCTGGGGTTGGTTCTATTCTCCAATTCTTCTCCAGGGTGCGGCATGTCTTTTTGGATTTTTTAAGGTCATCATTGAACCAGGGAGCCTTTTTGCTGGATGATATCGACTGGTGTTTTTTCAGGGGTGCTAGTTCGTCCGCACTGTGGGTAATCCATTGCCTGAGGTTGGTGGCCGCTTGGTTTGGGTCCGATGCTAGGGTGGGAGGGTTTTGGTTGAGTGATGTGAGGAGTTGGTCGGTGGTGATTTTGTTCCATGTTCTTCGGGGAATGAGTTGTGGACGGTTGTGTGTCAGGGTGGTTTTGTAGCTGAAGTGAACACAGCTGTGATCCGTCCAGTGGAGAGCTGTAGTGCGATCGAAGGAGATGTGTTTGCTGGAGGTGAAGATTGGGTCGAGCGTGTGTCCGGCTGTGTGAGTGGGGGTGTCAACAAGTTGTTTGAGTCCGAGATTGGACAGGTTGTCCAGAAGGGTGGTGGTGTTGTTATCGAGAATGTTGTCAAGGTGGTAGTTGAGGTCTCCTAGAAGAATGTAGTTCTCGGAGGCGAGGGCGTGCGGGCTGACGAAGTCTGTGATGTCGTCGCTGAATTGAGATCGGGTGCCTGGAGGCCTGTAAATGAGGGTGCCTCTAAGGGTGGTCCTGGGGTCGGTGTGGATCTGAAAGTGGAGATGTTCGGCGGTTGCAAGATTGTCGTCAGAGCTGGTTGTGATTTTGATGGTGTTTCTATGGACGATGGCGATGCCTCCTCCAGTTTTTTTATTGGTGCGGTCTTTACGAATGATCTTGTAAGTGTCCGGTATGGCTATGGCGATGTCGGGAGCAGAGGATGCGTTCATCCATGTTTCAGTAAGGAAGGCGACGTCAGGAGACGCAGTATCGATTAGGTCCCAGAGTTCTGTTGCATGTCTGTGGACTGAGCGGGTGTTCAGTAGGATGCATTTCAGGCTGTTGGGTTCGGAGCTGTGTGTGGAGGAAGTGGGTTTGGTGAGGGTCCTGAAGCAGTTGAACTTGCAGGCGAGGCAGGCGAATGGGCCGTGGGTACGTCCTGGGGAGGCTTCGCAGCATCGTGGGGTGCGTCCGGGGTTGAGGGCGAGGAGAGTAGCGGCATCATATGTGACTCTAGAGGGTTGGGAGCGGCGGGGACCAGGGGGTCTGGCGCTGGGCGCGGTCCAGGCGCGGACGGGCGCAGACGGGCTTACCTTTGGCGCACCTTCGGCGCGACCGCTGCGCGTGAACGCTGCGCGCAAGGGCATCTGTCATAAGTGGATGGAGGAGAGAGGAGGGGCGAGGGCGGGGCAGCTGGGAGGCGGGAGCGTGGTGGGGAACTGGGCTGGGGGTTCAACAACAACCAACAAACAACAAAATGGCTGCGAGCCAAAAGCCTAACACGGACAGATTAGGGCACAACCTGAGCACAACACTGCCATTCAGTTCCAAAGATTAAGGGCATTGTTTATGAAGGCCTGGCGTCACTTTTGCGCCACCGTTGCATCACTTTTCTTGACACAGCAGCGACGTAAACAATGAGCCACGCTGCGCCATATTTTCAAGGTGACGCATCTAGGCAGATGCTTCACCTTCTAAAGCCCTGCGCCACATTATACCTGCATCAGGTATAATGTATGCAGGGTGGGCGTTCCCACGCAACAAAGCTTCATAGTAGTGGTGCAGTAAAATCAATCAGATTTTACTGCACCACTTCTAGGACGCAACAGCGTCTACATCTTACGCCTTCCTCTAGCAGGCCTAAGGGTGAAGCTTTGCTAGGTGTAAAGGCCTGCCTCATGCATTGCTGGAGTTGCGTCATGCTTGCGACACAACTCCAGCAATGGGTGACTTTTGCGCCAACAGATACGTCTCCGTACATTAAATACAGTGCATCTGTTGTGACGCAAGCAGGGTGCAGTGAAACCTGCTGCATTGTTGTTTTGTTGCAGCAATGCAACAGTTTTCATAAATGAGGCCCTAAGAGCTCTGTATCTAAAACTACTGTGGACAAGAAATGAACCAGTGCTGAGGAAGTTAAATGTCATATGCAGACTGCCGTTTACATTTTACGCCACCCACATCTATAATATAAATGTATAGCTCAAGAAAGCACTAGTGTCCTCTGGTTGGGCTGTTGTTTAACAACACTGTAGTGACTCATGTCAAAGAAAAGCACCTTTATCATGTAGAAAAATCTATTTCTACATATCAAGTATGTCACTCCTTGAAGTGTGTCGCATGGCTAGTGGCATAATATTAAAGAAAACGTAACACAAACAAGATAGGGCTGCCCAAAATAACTGAGTGAAGTCAAAGTGTGACACAACAATTGTTGCTGGGAAATCCAGATGATGACCCTGCTCACATACTCTCATCAGGGGTCAAAAGGCCTTACTGGGGCAAATGTCGAATTACCACCTTCTGTTCTAGAGGTTTCTATTCATACATTAACAGACACTGCTTTTCTTTTGAGATTTATTTTGTTTATTTCACTTGTGTTGCACATTTTTATTTATGAGAGTACTGTAGCATTTCATTGTGGCCAGATGTTGCACCTCTCAGTTATATGAAATGTGTTGAATTGAATTGCCCATGCTTTTTTTAAAAAGAGAAAACTCTGACCTTAATGTTTGGTGTGTGTACTTTTTATGCTACCTCTAGCGACTCTATAATCTAGTTGCAAAAGAGACTGAATTGTCGACTTCATTGTGAATATGTTTGTTTGAATATCTTTATTCGGCAATTTTCACCATAAAAGAATGCATATACATAAACATTACATCCCAATAAAAGATATAAAATACAATAAAAACATGGACAAATCGTCCTCAGCTAATAGTATCTACAGTTTGTAGTTTAAGTAACCGGGAACGTGTCAACCACGCACTTCCTAAAAACTTAGCCACCCCACAGATCATACTGGCAGATGAAGAATCTGTAGAAAGAACACGTAGTGCCTGGCTGTGGCACCTCAGCCCCATCTCCCTGCAAACAGGTTTTAACCAAAATTTCCGTGCCCCTTTATAAGCAGGGCAGGCAAAGAACAAGTGAGCCACCGATTCCTTGGGGGCCGCACAGCCCGGGCAACCACGGGAGCAGACATCTGTGTTCAGCCATCTCCCTGTAAATTCATTCACCGGGAGCGTCCCATACCGCAATTTAAGGTACAGTGCTCGGTCCAATGGTTTGGTTATTAAGTCTAAAAAGGGTTCCAGTTTACGCACAGATTTAATAGACAAAAACTGGTCAGTGAGTGAACCCAAATTCATAGACCTCATGGTATTATTCTGTACCCAATCCCAATACAGTTTTTTTAAAACATCTTTTGGTGGTGGTGACTGCGACTCCCATGCCTCTCTAAGACCCAAGCTAAAAACCAATTTTTTTAATTTGTTTAACCATCTTATTTTTTTACAGGTGTCCAATAGTAACAGTTCATCCAGCCCTTCTGCGTACTTTGCGAGCTCCTCAGTTCTTCTTAGCCGGGACCAGAATAACAATGGGCGAAGCCTCACTAAGTCCTTTACTGTTTTCCTGCCCAGATCTAATCTAAGAGGGATCATAGGGGTGGAAGTGGGTAGAGCTACCACATTCCTAAAGAAATTATTTTCCGCTCTCATCAAGGCCGAAACCCCTTCAAATCCCCACATTTCAGAGCCATAGAGTGCTGCAGGAAGGATCTGGCCCTCGTAGATGGTCATAGCTGGGGAGACCGGTTTGCTAGTTGACTCCCGAATCTCCTTCAACACCACCCCGGATACTCTGTGATGGTTTAGTAGCATCTTAGACAGATGATCCTTCCAAGACATATGACTGTTAATTCGGACACCAAGATAGTCAAAAGACTCAACCAGCTCAAGGGGGGCGCTATTAAGCACAAAATTATTTCTAAATCTTCTTGAGGGTGCAAAAGCCATCAGTTTGGTTTTTAATGTATTGATAGTTAGGCCTCGATTAGTACAGAAGGAGCTAAACCGATTCAAGAGTTTCTGCAAGCCCACCGGGGATTTAGAAATTAATAGGGTGTCGTCAGCGAAGAGAAGTGTGGGGATTTTCTCCCCCGCCAGGGATGGGGCGTCCGACTCCTCCCCCATCAGATGGTCAACCACACCATTTACAAATAGGGAGAAGAGGGTCGGAGCCATGACACAGCCCTGACGCACTCCTCTTCGCACAGGGATCCTATCTGTAAGTTGACCCTGGGATCCCCATCGCACCCTCGCATAGTTCCCTTCGTGTAGCTTGACGATTAGGCTCAGAAGACCACTGGGAATACCCATCTCTCCTAGAATTCCCCAAAGTTTAGTACGAGGGACCAGGTCGAAGGCGGTTTTAAGATCAATGAAGGCCATATACAAACTGCCCTTCATGATAGTAACCGCCTTCCAATAGATGGCAAAAAATCGAAAGACCTGGTCCATCGTACCTACCTTCCTTCTGAACCCCGCTTGTAAATGGGAGAGGATACTAGCCTCCTCTATCCAATCGCCTACTCTTGAAATGATGACCCTGCCGACCACTTTCTGGATTATGTCTATCAGACTTATAGGTCTGTAATTTGCAGGGTCATCTCTAGCCCCCTTCTTGTACACGGTAACTACCTCAGCCCCTTTCCAGGAGTCTGGAACCTGGTGTCCCCTCATAATCAGGTTCATTATAATCGCGATTAGTTTAGCCCAGGACTCAGGCTCCACCAACAATAGATCCCCTGGGATCCCGTCCTGCCCAGCGGCTTTTTTGGGGGTTAGGTGTCTAATCGCCAATACTACCTCTCCCGTTGAAAACAGAAGCTCGGTATCATCCATGGGGGCCCCTTCACCCAGGCTAATCACCCCAGGTCTTGTTATTTCTTCCGAGTCTCCATATAGGGATGAGAAGTGTGTAAACCATTGCTGGCAAGTTATATGATCAGACAATGGTTGCGATTTTCTCTGCCTTGATCTATTAACTAGTTCCCAAAAGAGGTTTGGATTCCTACCACTCACTGCATTGGAGAGATCCTGCCAGTGCTGTTCCTCCCACTCCCGTTTGGCCAATGACTGTTCTTTCAGGTAATCCTTCCTGGCCGCTCTAACCAGTGGAGGGTCACCTGAAAGTAAGGCTTCTGTCAATTTTTTCCTTTTGCTTTTACAAGGTTCATTATACCAAGCTTTGCTAAGAGTAGAGGGTATAGCATGAGCCCTTTTACTTTTCCCCTTCGAGATAAAAAATTTCCCAACTTGGTCTATTGTGGATTTATAGGCAGAGTCAAGGGAGGGGTATTGGGGACTGACACTCCTATTTTCACCAGCCCATATTTCTAAGGTGGAAGACAAACCCTCAACCATTTCTTTGATACTTCCGATGTCGCCCTCATTAAGCTTAGCCTTATCCCATTTTAATCTACGATTGTTATTAAATGGGATAACTTCTTTAGTTGTTTTTAGGGTGACCATTGCGCACCTGTCATTCCGAATGCCCCAATAGAATTTACAACACAGGGGGTTGTGGTCACTATCCTGGCTAGGGACGACCTCCATATCAATTAGGTCCGGCCAGAATCCAACATCCATTAGGATGTAATCGATTCGGGACGGACCGGAAAGTCTATTAAAGGTCCATGCCCCTGCCTGGTCTGACAAGGTCCTGCCATTGAGGGCCCTTAGTCTGTGGTCCCTTGTCAGTGCATTAATTTGTATGGCCCTAGACGACCACTTCCTAACAGGGGACAAGGAAAGAGCTGGGATAGACCATTTCGAGTCCTCCTCTTCGATACCTAAGGGGTCATCTCCGAGAAGGGGTTCAAAGGTACAATTAAAATCACCCCCCACCAGAATTTTTGCTAAGCTGGGGCAATTGGCTAAGGCCAAGTCCAAGGATGTTAGAGTCAAAGAGGGGGAGTCACCCTGTGTCCCTCTTGCATAAACATTAAAAAGGTCAAGCCTATCAGCAACCTCCCCACCTTTTGCCGAGAGGTGGAGTATGTCATTACACTCCACGATATGTCTTGTGACCACCCAATTCAGATCTATTTTTATCCAGATAATGAGCCCGCCCGCTGGTCTGCCCTTGCCCATGCTTACTGCGGGCACACAGTGGGTGGTATACCCTGATTTATGTAATGGAACTAAACTCCATGTCTCCTGGAACAGGCAGACATCAAACTGCTCAATTTGTACATGCCACTCTGGTATATCCAACTTCCTCTTTAGCCCAGCGATATTCCAAGAGAGGAGGTTTATTACCCTCCTTCCTCTGGGCATGGAAGTATAGTCCTCCATTGGCAACCTCTCATTAACATCCCAGATCAGAGGGCACTCCTCCTCCTGGGCCAATGAAGTCACGGCTGCCGAACAATCAACCGTACTCATCACGGGCCCAACTGGCCTAAAATCCTCATTAATGTCAATAGTGGTCACCATGTGGTCTATAGGTAGAATAGCTTCCTCAATAACAATACTACCCCGGATTGGACGAAGACCCTCCCCCCCTAGAGATTTGTTGTCGGTTACCCCCCCCCCATAGCCCCACCTTCAATCGCAATCTTCCAGCCCCGACAGCTGAGAAAACCGATTATAGGTGTCCAATGGGGTAAAGGGCATCAAATGGTTCATGCTGGGACCTTGGTTCTGCCTATGTCCATGAGGGACTATGGACCAGGCGGAGTGTGGATCGGGCACCCTAGTCAGCTGATGACCATACTGAGGTTGGTTATTAATATAGGGCGGGATAAAGGGAGGCATATAAAGTTGTGGTCTGTTTAAATATTTAGAGTTGGTATTTTTTGCCCTGGGATAAAAGTATGTTAAAGCCCGTGGGATAACACAGGTTTCCCCTCTCCCAGGTGGCCAGTTTAGGATATAATCAACTGCCCGAGGGTCTCTAAAATTGACCACCACTAAGTCCCCCTCAATATCTTTGTTTCTACTCCCCAGCCAATTGGTCCTTCTAACATGAGCTATATCCCCATCTATGTTTGGTGCTATCGGCCTGTGCAACCGCAACCAATGGATAATTTTATTTTTAAGATCGGCAAAACCCTCCTTCTTATTTTCAGTTAGTTGCGGGACCCCTGTTAGGATCACCACATAGGGCACCGCTTCAGGGGGATCTCTATTGGTGGAACCCTTTTCTGAGGCATTCTACTTTTCCCATCGTCTCCCTGTGCACTCAGATTGCAACTCGTCGGAGCCTTTAGAGGTGGGTTGGGAGGGTCCACTCTCAACCCTGTAACTGGGGCTTTAGGTTGTTTAGTCTGTGATGTATTATGCGTTGATGGCACAGCTCCCCCCGGGGGCTGGCAGTTTTGCTTAGCCGAGGTAAGAACGGGAGGCAATCTAGATTTACTTTCAGGACCAGTAGAAGGGGGTTTGGGATTTACCACCACACTTCCTTTGTTTTTGGTATGAGTAGACATACTAGTTATGGCGGCTTCCAATATAGTTAGTCTAATTTCCACCTTTTTAATTGACTCATTAATGGGTAGGAGGAGAGATCTTAACAAGAATTCCAGATTCCCTGATACTGAAGAAGGAAGAGCAGGTGAAGTAATAGGTGAGGCGCCTCTAGTATTTTTATCTAGAGCCTCAACTTGTGTAGTTACTGAGGGTAGACTATGACCCGGTGAATCAACTACCTGTGGGGTATTTTCCTGGCCTGTTACTATAGGAATCTCAGTTGTAATCGGGGTTGTTATCCCTTTACCAAAATCAGTGTGAGGAATTTTTGTTTTACCTGATACCACCCTTTGTTTCCTTCTTTTTTTACTAGGGGGCGGGCGGTGAATCTGGGCTGGAGGGTAGGTATTAACTTTCTGCTTCCTAACTTTGGCTTTATCGGCCATACGACTACCACTAGGGGTGGGTGAAACAATTATAACATTATTATTATCTACAGGCAGACAAGGAGTAGCTACAAAGTCACGAAACAATAGTGGGACTCCATCTTGACTTACATTATCTTCATTTAGGCCAGTCATATCACCCTCACAATTTAGTTCGAGTAGGCTATCAGTGATGGGCCTGTGTTTCATATTTTCAACAGAACGTCGCCGCTCTGCCCTGCGCTCCGCTAGGATGGAATCTTTTTCCCCCTCGCTCCTCTTAGGAAAATAGTTCTCCAGGGATCCATTGCGTAACCTAGATTTTTTCCCCGGGGTTTCTTCTTCTGTTGCCTTATCCATTATATGGTGAAGAATGTTCTCCGGACTGCAACGAAAGAGAGCAGGCCCAGCCCGGCCTCCTGCGGCCCCGGACGGCCACAGACGGTCCCGCCCTTGTCCCGGGCTTCTCCCGGCGCCCTCCCGCGCTGCGGGAACGGCTACTTCTTTTTAAGGTAGACTAGGGGGTGTGGCTGGCAGGGAGAGGAGCCCAGCTGACAGGGGCGCGCGGGGACTCCTGGAACACAGAGTCCACCCGCTCTACCCTCGCAGCCCTGCCGGTGTCACAACAGCCCCAAGCAATATCCCACACGCTGCAGACCGCGAAGCGGGACCCGCGCAGCGGGTCCGGCGAGCAGCAGCGGCCAACAGGGAAGCACAGCAAAGGTCTGTAGTTCTGGGTCCGTGGCGTGAAAAGATGTGAGACGCTCCCGCTGGTAAGAACGCTGATGGTAATTAAATACCGGTGTGGTTGAGGGCGCGGCCGGCAGGGAGAGGAGCCCAGCTGACAGGGGCGCGCGGGGACTCCTGGAACACAGAGTCCACCCGCTCTACCCTCGCAGCCCTGCCGGTGTCACAACAGCCCCAAGCAATATCCCACACGCTGCAGACCGCGAAGCGGGACCCGCGCAGCGGGTCCGGCGAGCAGCAGCGGCCAACAGGGAAGAACAGCAAAGGTCCGTAGTTCTGGGTCCGTGGCGTGAAAAGATGTGAGACGCTCCCGCTGGTAAGAACGCTGATGGTAATTAAATACCGGTGTGGTTGAGGGCGCGGCCGGCAGGGAGAGGAGCCCAGCTGACAGGGGCGCGCGGGGACTCCTGGAACACAGAGTCCACCCGCTCTACCCTCGCAGCCCTGCCGGTGTCACAACAGCCCCAAGCAATATCCCACACGCTGCAGACCGCGAAGCGGGACCCGCGCAGCGGGTCCGGCGAGCAGCAGCGGCCAACAGGGAAGAACAGCAAAGGTCCGTAGTTCTGGGTCCGTGGCGTGAAAAGATGTGAGAATAATAATGTTGTTGAACTCATAATTGTCTAGTGAGGTTGATATTTCCCTCCCCTGCATTTGAATGCATGAATAATTTTTTTCTGTATAAATCTGAAGTGACCACGGTTATGATGTTTCTTTAGTATAAAAAAATAGGGCATACTAGACATTGGAAAAATAATTCTCTCACTGTCAACTTTTACTAAAATCTGTTTACACCATGGGGGCCGATTCCGATCCGGTAAAATCACCGTCCGTACGACTCGCATCCGGAGCCGTTTCCGTACGACTCGTACAGACGCCGTACGACCCGACGAGTACGATCCCGACCGGGGTACCAGGATGCGAGTCGTACGGTCCACGTCAGGTAAGGGCGATTCGTACAGAAAAGCGCACAATCACATACACACCGTACAGCGTGTACACCCCATGATTGCAGGGGTACGCGCCGTACCCCTGCGATCATGGGGGGTACGTGCCGTACATCCAGCGTACATGGGGTACGCACCATACACCCAGCATACATGGGGTACGGTGCGTACCCCATGTATGCTGGGTGTACGGCACGTACCCCCCATGATAGCAGGGGTACGGCGCGTACCCCTGCGATCATGGGGTGTACGCGCCGTACCCGGGGGGGGGCGTTCCGTACCTGTTTCGGGGCGAACTCTGCTCTTACGGCTGTTTTCAGCTCCGTAGGAAAAGGGTCGTACGGTGCGTACCCAACACGAATCGTACTTGCCGGGTTGGAAAAATCAGCCGCGAACCGTACAGATGTCGCGTACAGCGGGTGCCGAGGGAGAGTCGTACGGAGATTAGAGTCGTACGGTGTCTTGTATGACTCGTATGGAGTACGGCTCCTGGTACGGATCGTACTTCGTCGTTCGTACGGGGACGCTTACGGGTACGAATCGTACAGGGAAAAACGCTCCGAACGGCAATTCGGAGCGCTTTTTACCGGATCGGAATCGACCCCCGGATTCCGGAAACAGGCATACATAAAACTCCCCTTTCATATTTTAGCATGGGAAAATAATGGAATGGTCTTTGGCAGTACCTTTCCACTTAGGTGTCAAACTCTAATGCACTGGGTGAAGTAGATTCTGAATAACTTTAGTTGAAAATTAACCTTAGGAAATTGTACTTTGTTCAGCCTAGTGGGAAACTGGTTTTGAAATTGTTTGCTTCTGAGCCTTACTCTAGAGACTGAAAACACACCCTTGGCTGACTTGCTAATAGTTCTCCTCCTAAGAGTTTGGCTTGCATTCTGGTAGCAGGAATATAAGTGCGATGACAACAAGGGATCGTTTAACAAGGAATAACCATCAGATAGGGGAAATGGACTAGATGGCAGAACAAATGGCAACTTGCATAGCTCTTCTTATGATTTGGAAAAGTCATATGAGGCTGTGAAGAACTGAAACCACTGGTTCTAACACAGAGAAAAGGGAGGCCACTTCGCCTCCATAGGGGAGTACCTGGGAGGAAGGCCAAAGTTCCTTCAGGTGGATTAAAACATGGGTCATTTTGGCTGCGGGACTTTGAGAAAGTTTGCAGTAAACTTAGATAAGCAGTGCTGATAAAGGAGGAAGGAATGCTGCAAGAAACAAGCCTGAATTGGGTTGTCAGGATTCATAAATGGTATCCAGTCTGTGCACAATCCACCATGCTCCCCAGAATGTGGTTCTGCTAGTATGTGGAAAAATACAATGGCAATCATTACAAGCTAGGCGGAATAGTGTGAGATTTGTATCACATGGAGTCAATACTATTACCCCGGGGTGAGGTATTCCGAATTTTTAAATTGTAAATGAGGCATACATTGCAGAATTGTTATTTAGCACACCAATTCTGCATGTTTTGCCCTTTTTACGGGCCTATTCCTCTGATAAATTTCTTCAGATTTGACCTGCTGGCATCTATCAGGAGAAAACAGAGAGGATGTGATAAATATCACACACATCGATATTCTGATCCCTGTACAAACACACAATTGAATAGGGATTGGAATTTAGCCCTGCACTTGTAATTAGGGCCTAAGAGTAGAACGAAATATTGGAGGGAAGGAAGACTGGGCGTGAAGTAGAAAAAGAGAGAGCCAGGACTTTACAGCCTCTTCAGGGAGAGGTTTCTCTGAGTAGGCGTTCTCAGCAATCGGACCACGCACAATAACGTAGATGGAACACAGCCATATAGTTCTACCATTACCAAGCATTTGCGTGTAAGTAATTCATCTGAAATAACAAAAGCATTTGCTTACTAGCTTTAAGATTGCAGGGTGATGGTAATCTAAGTCACTATAGAAGAAGAAGGCAGTTCATTCAATTATTTTAGCCCAGGAGGGAAGCCAACACAGACTCTGTAATCGTGATGAAGGTCCAAACTAAAGAGTTAGTAACCAACGAAACTGTCAAGTAAGAAAACACAAATAATGAAAGACAAAGCAATGGTAAATGAGCTGATCTGGCAAGAGGTAAGCCCAATGCATTGTTGTCTGTTGCCATGCACCTTCAGAAGGAAACATCAGGTCTCAATTAATACTGTTGCCTATAATGCCCTAGAAGTTGCACCCACTGACTTATGTTTTGTCTAGCTGTCAAAAATCCCAGCAGCCACTGCTCGGTCCTCCACATACTAGCAGGAATGCACCTCACAGTTCTCCTTTACCTTATTACTAAAATAGACCAGAATCTGGAAGGCACTTGCGTACTGCTGACATCGGTGTAGTGATTTCTCCAATCACAGGTTAGTGTACAGGATAAGATTATCACCTCGACACCACCTCCTTAAAACATTTCTTGACCTGGGAATGAAACATCTTGTAGAAGAAAGTCCCCACTTTATTGCTGGAGGAAGAGGATTCAAGGACTTCTGCTGGGTCTCAGGGACTGGAACTATCCTTAAAGGGTCAAGTGGTTAGCCATCTGCTACCTGCTACAGGAACACAAAAAGCAGAAGGAATCCCAACTAAAAGGAGGGCCTAGTTGTCAAGTGAGGACTGGACCCTGCAGGGACCCTTGTTGGAGAGAGGTCTGGTGCCTAAAGCATGTCCTTTTGACGTGAAGGCTGTAGAAATGACCAGGATCAGCTTTTCCAGTATTTGGAGAAAAGTGGACCTAGACATTTATTTTGCTCTTCTGGAGACCCTTGGCACGGTACTGAAGCTGCACCAGGGAGTGATGTAAAAAAGAATTAGGTTTGTTCCGCTTGCGTCATTTTATCATACTGGAAATGCATCAGAATAAAGGTTTCAGACCATCTGAAGGGTTGTCAGACTACAGCTCCCAGTCTTGCCCTGCTAGTGGATTTCGAGAAAAAAGTGACTACATCTGAAAGAAAAACATTGATCTGTGATGAGGTGATAATTCTACGTCACCAGCAAAGTAACCTCGGCAACTACAAAAGCCAGTTTTGTTCCTCTCTGAGCTTTTGGCACAAAACAAATTACTTTAGCTAGTGTCAACAATGGCGTAGTTGACTTAGAACGACGTCCAGTGTGCCACAATTAGAGAGAACTGAGGTTTTATTTATCACTATCACAAGTCCTCCTTACATTCATAAATCACACAAAGAATGTGATCATTTAACTGATAAAGAAACCTTTTTTGGAAGAAAGGTAGTGTGCTTACACGATCATTATTATTTATAATGAACACGAAAGCCTCACCCACACTTCTGTGGCATACTTCATCTTAGACTGAATCAAACCACCATGATAAGGTGATTCTATCAGGCTGGCCTCAACCAGGATGAGAGGGAGTTCAAGATGAGTGTATTTGGATAAGCAAGTGATTCAGAGTACTGGTAAAACTGCCTCTGTGTATAGCTAAAAGGAATTTTTCATATCCAAGGCTAAACAGGGTTGATTAAAAATCAAAGAGGGGAGGAGAATTGAGAGTTTATCCCTCAGTCATCCTATTTATTTATTTAATTTATTTATTTAATTGCTTGTATCGCGCCAGAATCGACCCATGGGGTATCTCCGTGCTTTGCTCGCCTTAAATACAGAAATGCGATGCCTCTGTAGGATACCACAGGGTGAGTTATACTTCCTGAAACAAGTGCGTTTTTAGGGCTTTCCTAAAGCACAGATGGTTGGTATTGTGTCTTAGGTCGGTTGGAAGTTTATTCCACAGGGTCGGTCCCACAAATGATAAGGCACGACCACCTTGCCTGACCTTTTTGATGGTTGGAGTTTCCAGTAAACACTGGTTGCTGGAGCGTAGAAGACGTTCAGGTTTATATATCTGAAATTTTTGGGCCAAGTATCTGGGGCCTTGTCCATAAAGACATTTGTGCACTGAACAGCAGATTTTGAATTTAACGCGTTGCCGTATGGGCAGCCAGTGAAGGTTATTTAATAAGGGTTTAGACGGAGTTCTTGCAGGAGCATTTAAGATTAATCTGGCCGCCGTATTTTGGACCACCTGCAAACGGTTAAGCGCCTCCTCATTTGCTGATATAAGGAGACCGTTGCAATAATCGGCTTATCACCAGGGCTTGTACAAGAGTCTTTCTATAGGTGTCAGGCAGAAGAGGAAAGACTCGCCTTAACAGGCCGATTGTTCTAAAACAAGCTCCTGTGACAAAATTGGCATGCTCCTTTAAGCTCAGATTTTGATCGAGCTTCACTCCCAAGTTCTTAACAGTTGGCTTTGGGCATGGGACAGGTCCAAGATCTAAGGGCCACCAGTCGGGAGACCAGAGCATGCTAGCTTTCCCAAAAAGCATTACCTCTGTCTTCCCGACATTACACTGGAGGCAGTTGGTAGCCATCCAGTTGGACACTGCTCTCATGCCCTCGGCAAAATTGTTCTTCACATCAGATGTGAGGGAGTGGAAGGGAAAGAGCAGTTGGGTGTCATCAGCGTGTGACACTGGGGTGAACCCAAACCTTCTCACAATGTCAGCCAGGGGGGCCACATACACATTAAATAATGTGGGGCTTAGGCATGAGCCCTGTGGCACCCCCTTGGTGAGCACCCTAGAGATGGAACGATAGGGTCCCACGCTGACAGCTTGTGAGCGGCCGGAGAGAAAACTCTCTAACCAGGACAGTGCCACTCCTCCAATACCCACTCTCTGCAAACGGCCGAGAAGAATGTCATGAGACACAGTATCAAAAGCGGCCGACAGGTCTAACAGCACCAGAATCATCGAGCCTCCTCTATCCTGTGACATCTTGATATTGTCGGTCACGGAGAGGAGTGCCGATTCGGTGCTGTAGTTGGGCCTGAACCCAGATTGTGAAGGGTCCAGGCCCCCTGTCGCCTCTATGAACCTGGAGACATGGGTATTTACATGCTTCTCGGCCAGTTTGCTCAAAAAAGGCAATAGAGAGATGGGGCGGAGGTTGGAGAGTTCTGTCCATGGTAGGGCCGTGTTCTTCCGTATTGGGTTCACAACTGCCTCCTTCCACTGTCGAGGGAGATGCCCCTCTTTAAAGGAGAGGTTTAAGATCTTGTGAATAGTGGGGTAAAGTATGTTATTCAAGGTAACACTTAACTTAGCTGGTAACAGATCAAGGGGGAACCTGTTTTCATACTATTTATTAGTGCCCAAATATCACTATTACTGGCTTCTGGAAAGGTGAGTAGGGTGTCTCTTTGTGTGTCAGAGTGGGTCATACTGGAAGGCTCCAGGTCCCTGTGACATTGAGCAATAGTGATTTTTGTATAGATTATCTCAATTTTATCCTCAAAGAAATGAGAGATGTTATTGCACAGGGTTTGTGAAAATTCATCTGGACTTTCACATGCAATTGGTTTGGTGAAAGTCTGCAGGATTTTATACAGCTCTCTGGTGGAGTTGCCGGCTTCGGCTAGCTGTGCAATAATACTGTTCTTTCTTGCTTGCTTAAAATTTTTATAATAACCAGACATGGCTTTTTGGTAGTTGGTCTTATTTTCACTAGTATGGGTTTTCCTCCAGAGTTTTTCCAGCTTCCTACACCCTTGTTTTTCTAATTTTAAGGATTCTGTATACCATACCTCTCTCTTGGCCACAGAGGGTTGTTTAATTGTTTTTTGAGGGGCCAGATGATTGATCATGTCTAATAGAGTGGTGTTAAATTTGGACAGGGCTGACTCAGCGTCATCAGAATTCAATATTACCGGCTCCTTCCAGACTTCTTCCACTGTTTCTAAGGTGATCTTATGCCAGGACCTTCGCTTGATAGTCGGGGCAGTAGGTTTATTTGATTTATTTAAGCCCATGACGGTAAATTCAAGCATACTATGGTCTGACCAATTAACTACTTTGGGGGGATGACAATATATAGTAGCGCAGTTTGCAAAAATTAAATCCAGTGTATGGCCACCTCTATGAGTGGGTCCACTATTCTGTAGAGCAAATCCCAGTAAGGCAAGATCAGACATTAAGGTCTTTGTTTCTGGGTGGTCTAAATTGTCCGCATGAAAGTTAAAATCACCTAATAGAATAAACTTTTCTTTAGCTTTCATATGCTGTGCTAATATTTCAGTCAGGGCTAAAGTAAAGCCAGCATTGGGTCCAGGGGGGCGATAAACTAAGGCACCCTTCCAGTGCTCCTTAGGTCCTATCATAATTTTAAAGATCATAACTTCCATAGAAAGTTGGTTGATCTGTTCTATAACGGATACTTTAAGGTGTTCTTTATATATTATGGCAATGCCACCGCCAATTTTATCAGGGCGATCCTGTCTTAGGATTTTATACCCCGTAGGGATCCCCAGAGTGATAGAAGGGGTGGTATGCGGTTTTAGCCATGTTTCCGTAAGGAAGCTGACCTCAGGTTGAAGAGTATGGATAAGATCCCATATTTGTAAATGGTGTTGCGGTAAGGAGCGAACATTAAGAAGAAAGCTTTTCCAGCCTTTCATCATAGATGTATTCTCCCTGACATGTCCCACAATAATGGATGTTTGTGTAGCCTGAAACCTACATACAGCACATGAAAAGGGTCCTTCAGGACTTGGCCAACAGCCACTAACACATCTCTCCACCCCCTGGGGCTGTAGGTCTAATAGAGCTTGGGAGGTGTACCTGAGTCGTGAGGCTTTCAAAGGCTCCATGATTAAAATGGGCAAAGTAAGTGGCCCCTGGCCCCGTCCTGTCGCGGACGGGCGCAGACGGGCCACTCTTTGGCTACTCTTCGGCTCAGCTACGGCCCCGCTGCGCGCTCCCGCTACGCGTACGGAGAGAGGCGAGGGCTAAATAGCTCCGAGCAAGTGAACCACTAGAGCGCTAACCGCTAAGCGGTGTCCAAACAGGAAGTGGTGTCCTCCCACCCTTTCAAAGTCAGGGCTCAGGAGGAAGCGCAGGTAACGGGCTAAATTGTGGCTACAATGAGCAAATGAACCACCAGCAGTGAATGCAGGAGCAAGTGTGTGCAAAGTAATATGTCAATATAATATTTTAAAATTTTCGAACTTTTCAATCAGTAATTATTAAAATTGCATCAGTTTCAAGAGCGTACTCAGCACAGCATAGATAATGTGTCAGAAAGCTCAGGCGAGCGAGCGGGTCGAGGTGACGCTGCCACTATCACCCTTACCGCATCGCGCCGATGTCAGGCTCCGCCTAAATAGCCCCGAGCAAGTGAACCGCTAGAGCGCTAACCGCTAAGCGGTGTCCAAACAGGAAGTGGTGTCCTCCCACCCTTTCAAAGTCAGGGCTCAGGAGGAAGCGCAGGTAATGGGCTAAATTGTGGCTACAATGAGCAAATGAACCACCAGCAGTGAATGCAGGAGCAAGTGTGTGCAAAGTAATATGTCAATATAATATTTTAAAATTTTCGAACTTTTCAATCAGTAATTATTAAAATTGCATCAGTTTCAAGAGCGTACTCAGCACAGCATAGATAATGTGTCAGAAAGCTCAGGCGAGCGAGCGGGTCGAGGTGACGCTGCCACTATCACCCTTACCGCATCGCGCCGATGTCAGGCTCCGCCTAAATAGCCCCGAGCAAGTGAACCGCTAGAGCGCTAACCGCTAAGCGGTGTCCAAACAGGAAGTGGTGTCCTCCCACCCTTTCAAAGTCAGGGCTCAGGAGGAAGTGCAGGTAATGGGCTAAATTGTGGCTACAATGAGCAAATGAACCACCAGCAGTGAATGCAGGAGCAAGTGTGTGCAAAGTAATATGTCAATATAATATTTTAAAATTTTCGAACTTTTCAATCAGTAATTATTAAAATTGCATCAGTTTCAAGAGCGCACTCAGCACAGCATAGATAATGTGTCAGAAAGCTCAGGCGAGCGAGCGGGTCGAGGTGACGCTGCCACTATCACCCTTACCGCTTACCTTACTATCAGGTGCGAACATGTTTTAGCCTTAAAACAAACCATGTAAGGGCTCAGGCTTTCATCAGGGCAGATAGAATCTATATTGGAAATACTACTGGCCAGATTTACAAAGAAATCAATGAAGCATGTGTACTTGTTGTTATGTTATGTTAGAAGTGCTTGTATAGCGCATGGCTGCCCCAACATCAGGGCATCTCAGCGCCCACGGACGGATGACCAGGGAAGTGATGCTTGCGAGATGGAAAGACAGTCAGGTATAGTCTGTTTCTAAAAGCTGAGGGAACAAGAGCGCAGCAGGCACACACACGTGTGCTAGAGGGATGAAAACAGCCAGGTTTTGATCTGTCTTCGAAATGCCCAGTGATATTGTGTGCTGCTCGCCGTGAGTGGAATAGAGTTCTATAGGGCAGGGGCCAGAGACCTAAAAGAGTGCCCCCTCGCTCTGCTCCTGCGTACCCTAGGAGTGCAGGCCAGATGCAGGTCTGTGGAGCGCAGTGCTCGCGTGGTGACAAAAAATGTACAGAGCCCCTGCAGTATCTGGGGGCCCTGGCCGTGTAGGATTTTATGGGTGGTGCAGAGAGTTTTGAACGGAATTCTCTGTTCGATAGGCAGCCAATGTAGACGTACAGGAGAGGGGAGGTGTGGCAGTGCATAGGGAGGGCAAAAAGAATGCGGGAGTCTCTTTGTGACAGTTTTATTTACGACCAGTAGCAGCCCGTTACAATAGTCGAGACGTGACAGAACCACCGATTTAATAATCACTTGCCAGGTGGAAGCGTAAAAAAAATCCCAGAATGGGTTTCAGACCACGTAGGTGGCCAAAGCATGTACCTGCCACTTTTTTGGCATAAAGCTCAAAAGAGAGGGAGTTGTCCATCAAGACCCCCAGATTCTTGACTGCGCTTTTCGGTTGGGGAGGGGGGCCCAGTGCCGCAGCCCACCACTGATAGTCCCATTTGCGGAATCTCGTTGTGCTAAGTTGCACAAATTGGAGAAAGCATAACTGCTCCCTTTCTACTGAGAAGTGGTGCAGTTATATTTTCTCATGAACAAGTTCTCTGCTGAGAATGGAACGCTTAGAGATTTACTGGCATGCTGAATAAATATTAAGCTGTAACTGCAACAAAGTCTGGAACTGCCTTCATTCGCGAGTCGGAGCGAAATACCCCCTGCGGGGTTAATTGGTGATGTGTATATGTATATATATATATATTACCTACTGGCGGTCGCCAGTAGGTAGTTATAGTTAGGACCTAGTTACCATAGGAATATCGCAACATTCTATTCTCAATAACTTTGGCGCCGATTGACGAATGTTCGCGTAACTTTAAAAACTAATTCTTTGTTGATATTAGCTCCTTTGTTGAAAGTGAGGGGGTGATTCATCAAGGGAGGGCCGAGCAAAAAGGGGGTCCCAAAATGTGTTTTCTCCATGTTAATTTCCATAGGTAACTTTAGACAAGGCTACAGGTAGAACGTGTGAATGGAATTACCCCAAATTTGGCAGGGAGATGGGTCTTGGTCTGGTCTAGAAAGCACGCTCTTGTTTATGTGGTGTAAATCCGTTCAGTAGTTTTTGAGACATATCGAAATTTACAGATATCAATATTTGGGAATTCTGCCATCTGATTGATCTGATTACGAGCACAAGCTTGCTGCTGATTGGCTGCAAGCGGTGCGAGCGGTTGCAACTAGGAAGTGTTGGTCGCCATTTTGTGATTCCATTGAAGCGAGTAAGGGGAAAAAAGGGAGAAAAAAGTTGGAAAGAGGAGGGTAGGAGCGCTGTGAGGTCTGTAGGGTGGTTAGGTTGTGCTATGGAGGGAGTGTGAAGCAAAGTATTTACCCCCACCGGTGTGAAAGTGCTGTTTTGCCCACTGTGAGACGGTGCTGAGGTGAGGTGCCGGTACACTCCGGGATGAAAGCGTGTAAACCGTGAGCTGAGTGCTGTAAACTGATGTGCTCTGGGCGCTGTGGCATACTGGCCGAAGCAAAGTATTTACCCCTACCGGTGTGAAAGTGATGTTTTGCCCACTGAGAGATGGTGCGAAGGTGAGGGGCCGGTGAACTCGGCGATGAAAGCGTGTGCCTACACTGTGAGCTAAGTGCTTTGTAGCATCCTGGCAGAAGCGAAGTATTTACCCTTACCAGTGTGAAAGTGCTGTTTTGCCTAGAGTGAGATGGTGTTGAGGTGAGGTATCGGTAAAGTCGGGATGAAAGCCTGTGCCTAAACTGTGAGCTGAGTGCTTTGTAGCATCCTGGCAGAAGTGCAGTATTTACCCTTACCGGTGTAAAAGTGCTGTTTTGCCTAGAGTGAGATGGTGTTGAGATGAGATATCGGTTAAGTCGGGGATGAAAGCTATGAGCTGAGTGGTCTATAGCATACGGGCCGAAGCAAAGTATTTACTCCTACCGGTGTGAAAGCGCTGTTTTGGCCACTGTGAGATGGTGGTGAGGTGAGGTGCCGGTATACTTGGAGATGTAGCATATGCCTAAACTGTGAGCTGAGTGGCATGTAGCATACTGGCAGAACCGAAGTATTTACCCTTACCCGTATGAAAGTGCTGTTTTGTCTAGAGTGAGATGGTGCAGAGGTGAGGTACCGCTAAGCTCGGGGATGAAACCGTGCACCTAAACTGTGAGCTGAGTGCTGTAAACTGATGTGCTATGGGCGGTGTAGCATTATGGCCGAAGTGAAGTATTTACCCCTACCTGTGTGAAAGTGCTGTTTTGCCCACTGTGAGATGGTGTGGAGGTGAGGTGCTGGTACACTCGGGGATGAAAGTGTATGCCTAAACTGTGAGCTGAGTGCTCTGTAGTATACTGGCAGAAGCGAAGTATTTATCAATCAATCAATCAATCATATCATTTGTAAAGCGCACTACTCACCCATGAGGGTATCAAGGCGCTGGGGTGGAGAATGCTGCTACTGCTCGAAAAGCCAGGTCTTGAGGATTTTTCTGAAGGTCAGCAGGTCTTGGGTCTGCCGTAGGTGGATGGGGAGGGTGTTCCAGGTCTTGGCCAGGAGGTGGGAGAACGATCTGCCCCCGGAGGTCGCTCTTCCTAAGCGGGGGACTGTGGCGAGGGTGAGGTCGGCAGAGCAGAGCTGGCGGGTGGAGGTGTAGAAGCTGAGTCGTCTGTTGAGGTACGTTGGTCCGGTGCTGTGGGGTGCCTTGTGTGCATGGGTGAGGAGCTTGAAGGTTATCCTCTTGTGGACTGGGAGCCAGTGCAAGTCTCTCAGGTGGGGTGTGATGTGGCTGCGGCGAGGGATGTAGAGGATCAGGAGTGCAGAGGTGTTCTGGATGTGTTGGAGCCGTCTCAGTAGTTTGGCCGAGGCTCCTGCATAGAGGGCGTTTCCGTAGTCCAAATTGCTGCTGACAAGGGCCTGGGTCACCGCTCTTCTTGTTTCAGTGGGGATCCACTTGTAGATCCTGTGGAGCATGTGGAGGGTGTTGAAGCAGGTGGAGGAGACGGTGTTGACCTGTTTAGTCATAGAGATGGTGGAGTCGAGGATGACCCCTAGGTTGCGTGCGTGGTTGGTGGATGTTGGGGCGGTTCCCAGTGTGGTCGGCCACCAGGAGTCATCCCAGGCCAAAGAGGTGGATCCAAGGATGAGGACCTCTGTCTTGTTTGACTTAAACTTCAGTTGGCTGTTCCTTATCCATTCAGTGACGGCCTTCATTCCTTCGTGAAGGTTGGTTTTGGCGGTGTGGGGGTCCTTGGTGAGGGAGAGGATCAGCTGGGTGTCATCGGTGTAGGAGATGATGTTGAGGTCGTGCCGACGGTGACATGGGCGAGCGGTGCCATGTAGATGTTAAACAGAGTTGGGCTGAGGGATGAGTCCTGTGGTATGCCGCAGAGGATATGGGTGGCTTCGGAGCAAAAGGGGGGAATGCGGACGCTTTGTGTTCTTCCAGAGAGGAAGGAGGTGGTCCAGTCCAGGGCCTTCTCTTGAATCCCGGCGTTGTGGAGGCGTATTCGTAGTGTGTGGTGGCAGACCGTGTCGAAGGCGACTGACAGGTCCAGGAGGATGAGGGCCGCCGTTTCTCCATTGTCCAGCAGGGACTTGATGTCATCGGTGGCGGCGATGAGGGCAGTCTCGGTGCTGTGGTTGCTGCGGAACCCGGACTGGGAAGGGTCCAGAATGTTGTTCTCCTCGAGGTAGAGGGTCAGTTGTTCGTTGACAGTCTTCTCAATGACCTTTGCCGGGAACGGGAGCAGGGAGATGGGCCGAAAGTACTTGAGGTCCTTGGGGTCCGCCTTGGGTGTCTTGAGTAAGGCTTTGATCTCGGTGTGCTTCCAGTTCTCCGGGAAGGTGTCTGTCACGAAGGAGGTGTTGATGACTTTCCGGAGATGGGGTGCGATGGCTGTGCTGGCTTTGTTGAAGATGTGGTGTGGGCATGGGTCTGACAGAGATCTGGAGTGGATGGTGTTCATGATCTTGATGGTGTCATTGTCGTTGAAGTTGGTCCAGGAGAGCAGGCGGTCGGTGCGGATGGTGGTCGTGGGGGCGGAGGTCTCAGTGGTTGTCGGGGCGGTCGGGGCGTTGAAGCTGTTTTGGATGTCTGCGATCTTCCAGTGGAAGAATGTGGCCAGTGAGTCGCACAGGTCTTGCGAGGATGGGACGTCATTCGTGTTGGAGCTGGGGTTTGAGAGTTCCTTCATGATGTTGAAGAACTCTTTGCTGTTGTGTGCGTTGTTGTCTAGGCGGTCTTTGAAGGAGGCCCTTTTGGTGGATCTGATGAGGTGATGGTGTCTGCGGGTGGCGTTCTTGTTGGTTGTGTGGCTGTCTGGTGTTCGTTCACGGAGCCAGATATTCTCTAGCTTTCGACAGGTTTGCTTCGAGGCTCGGAGGTCTTCAGTGAACCAGCTAGCTTTCTTGTTGGTGTGACTGTTGGAGGGTTTCTTGATCGGGGCGAGGGTGTTGGCACAGTCGTTGGTCCACTGTCTGAGGTTGCGGTCGGCGGTGTTGGGGTCAGTGGGGTAAGCGGGTGGGCTCTGGGCGAGGGTGGTGGTTAGCTGGTCTTCGGTGACTTTGCTCCAGCAATGGCGAGGCATCTGTTGGGTGCAGTGGTGCATGGTGGGTTTCTTGAAGGTGTAGTGGATGCAGCGGGGGCTTTCGGAGAAGATGGGGTCACGCGTGTGACCGGCGGAGTGGGTGGGTGTTGTGATGAGTTGTCTGAGTCGGAGGTTGGCTAGGTTGTCAATCAGGGTGGTGGAGTTGGTGTCGTTGTTGTCCTCGAGATGGAAGTTCAGGTCCCCAAGGAGCATGTAGTCCATGGAGTCGAGTGCTGACGAAGTGGGCGATGGAGTCGCTGAACTGTGGTCCGGGGGTCTGTAGATGGGGGTTCCTCTGAGGCTGATGTTGGGGTCGGTGTGGATCTGGAAGTGTAGGTGTTTGGCGGTGCTGAGGGTGTTGTCGGTGTTGGTCGAGACTCTGAGAGTGTTCCTGTGGACGATCGCGATTCCTCCTCCTGCTCCGTTGGTGCCATCCCTGCGGGTGATCTTGTAGCCTTGCGGAATCTCGTTGTGCTAAGTTGCACAAATTGGAGAAAGCATAACAGCTCCCTTTCTACTGAGAAGTGGTGCAGTTATATTTTCTCGTGAACAAGGTCTCTGCTGAGAATGGAACGCTTAGAGATTTACTGGTATGCTGAATAAATATTAAGCTGTAACTGCAACAAAGTCTGGAACTGCCTTCATTCGCGAGTGCGAGCGAAATACCCCCTGCGGGGTTAATTGGTGATGTGTATATGTATATATATATATTACCTACTGGCGGTCGCCAGAAGGTAGTTATAGTTAGGACCTAGTTACCATAGGAATATCGCAACATTCTATTCTCAATAACTTTGGCGCCGATTGACGAATCTTCGCGTAATTTTAAAAACGAATTCTTTGTTGATATTAGCTCCTTTGTTGAAAGTGAGGGGGTGATTCATCAAGGGAGGGCCGAGCAAAAAGGGGGTCCCAAAATGTGTTTTCTCCATGTTAATTTCCATAGGTAACTTTAGACAAGGCTACAGGTCGAACGTGTGAATGGAATTACCCCAAATTTGGCAGGGAGATGGGTCTTGGTCTGGTCTAGAAAGCACGCTCTTGTTTATGTGGTGTAAATCCGTTCAGTAGTTTTTGAGACATATCGAAATTTACAGATATCAATATTTGGGAATTCTGCCATCTGATTGATCTGATTAAGAGCACAAGCTTGCTGCTGATTGGCTGCAAGCGGTGCGAGCGGTTGCAACTAGGAAGTGTTGGTCGCCATTTTGTGATTCCATTGAAGCGAGTAAGGGGAAAAAAGGGAGAAAAAAGTTGGAAAGAGGAGGGTAGGAGCGCTGTGAGGTCTGTAGGGTGGTTAGGTTGTGCTATGGAGGGAGTGTGAAGCAAAGTATTTACCCCCACCGGTGTGAAAGTGCTGTTTTGCCCACTGTGAGACGGTGCTGAGGTGAGGTGCCGGTACACTCCGGGATGAAAGCGTGTATACCGTGAGCTGAGTGCTGTAAACTGATGTGCTCTGGGCGCTGTAGCATACTGGCCAAAGCAAAGTATTTACCCCTACCGGTGTGAAAGTGATGTTTTGTCCACTGAGAGATGGTGCGAAGGTGAGGGGCCGGTGAACTCGGCAATGAAAGCGTGTGCCTACACTGTGAGCTAAGTGCTTTGTAGCATCCTGGCAGAAGCGAAGTATTTACCCTTACCAGTGTGAAAGTGCTGTTTTGCCTAGAGTGAGATGGTGTTGAGGTGAGGTATCGGTAAAGTCGGGATGAAAGCCTGTGCCTAAACTGTGAGCTGAGTGCTTTGTAGCATCCTGGCAGAAGTGCAGTATTTACCCTTACCCGTGTAAAAGTGCTGTTTTGCCTAGAGTGAGATGGTGTTGAGATGAGATATCGGTTAAGTCGGGGATGAAAGCGTATGCCTAAACTGTGAGCTGAGTGGTCTATAGCATACGGGCCGAAGCAAAGTATTTACTCCTACCGGTGTGAAAGCGCTGTTTTGCCTAGAGTGAGATGGTGTTGAGATGAGATATCGGTTAAGTCGGGGATGAAAGCGTATGCCTAAACTGTGAGCTGAGTGGTCTATAGCATACGGGCCGAAGCAAAGTATTTACTCCTACCGGTGTGAAAGCGCTGTTTTGGCCACTGTGAGATGGTGGTGAGGTGAGGTGCCGGTATACTTGGAGATGTAGCATATGCCTAAACTGTGAGCTGAGTGGCATGTAGCATACTGGCAGAACCGAAGTATTTACCCTTACCGGTATGAAAGTGCTATTTTGTCTAGAGTGAGATGGTGCAGAGGTGAGGTACCGCTAAGCTCGGGGATGAAACCGTGCACCTGAACTGTGAGCTGAGTGCTGTAAACTGATGTGCTCTGGGCGGCGTAGCATTATGGCCGAAGTGAAGTATTTACCCCTACCTGTGTGAAAGTGCTGTTTTGCCCACTGTGAGATGGTGTGGAGATGAGGTGCTGGTACACTCGGGGATGAAAGTGTATGCCTAAACTGTGAGCTGAGTGCTCTGTAGTATACTGGCAGAAGCGAAGTATTTATCAATCAATCAATCAATCATATCATTTGTAAAGCGCACTACTCACCCATGAGGGTATCAAGGCGCTGGGGTGGAGAATGCTGCTACTGCTCGAAAAGCCAGGTCTTGAGGATTTTTCTGAAGGTCAGCAGGTCTTGGGTCTGCCGTAGGTGGATGGGGAGGGTGTTCCAGGTCTTGGCCATGAGGTGGGAGAACGATCTGCTCCCGGAGGTCGCTCTTCCTAAGCGGGTGACTGTGGCGAGGGTGAGGTCGGCAGAGCAGAGCTGGCGGGTGGAGGTGTAGAAGCTGAGTCGTCAGTTGAGGTACGTTGGTCCGGTGTTGTGGGGTGCCTTGTGTGCATGGGTGAGGAGCTTGAAGGTTATCCTCTTGTGGACTGGGAGCCAGTGCAAGTCTCTCAGGTGGGGTGTGATGTGGCTGCGGCGAGGGATGTAGAGGATCAGGAGTGTAGAGGTGTTCTGGATGCGTTGGAGCCGTCTCAGTAGTTTAGCCGAGGCTCCTGCATAGAGGGCGTTTCCGTAGTCCAAATTGCTGCTGACGAGGGCCTGGGTCACCGTTCTTCTCGTTTCAGTGGGGATCCACTTGTGGATCCTGTGGAGCATGTGGAGGGTGTTGAAGCAGGTGGAGGAGACGGTGTTGACCTGTTTAGTCATAGAGATGGTGGAGTCGAGGATGACCCCTAGGTTGCGTGCGTGGTTGGTGGATGTTGGGGCGGTTCCCAGTGTGGTCGGCCACCAGGAGTCATCCCAGGCCAAAGAGGTGGATCCAAGGATGAGGACCTCTGTCTTGTTTGACTTAAACTTCAGTTGGCTGTTCCTTATCCATTCAGTGACGGCCTTCATTCCTTCGTGAAGGTTGGTTTTGGCGGTGGGGGGGGTCCTTGGTGAGGGAGAGGATCAGCTGGGTGTCATCGGTGTAGGAGATGATGTTGAGGTCGTGCCGACGGTGACATGGGCGAGCGGTGCCATGTAGATGTTAAACAGAGTTGGGCTGAGGGATGAGTCCTGTGGTATGCCGCAGAGGATATAGGTGGCTTCGGAGCAGAAGGGGGGAATGCGGACGCTTTGTGTTCTTCCAGAGAGGAAGGAGGTGGTCCAGTCCAGGGCCTTCTCTTGAATCCCGGCGTTGTGGAGGCGTATTCGTAGTGTGTGGTGGCAGACCGTGTCGAAGGCGACTGACAGGTCCAGGAGGATGAGGGCCGCCGTTTCTCCATTGTCCAGCAGGGACTTGATGTCATCGGTGGCGGCGATGAGGGCAGTCTCGGTGCTGTGGTTGCTGCGGAACCCGGACTGGGAAGGGTCCAGAATGTTGTTCTCCTCGAGGTAGAGGGTCAGTTGTTCGTTGACAGTCTTCTCAATGACCTTTGCTGGGAACGGGAGCAGGGAGATGGGCCGAAAGTACTTGAGGTCCTTGGGGTCCGCCTTGGGTGTCTTGAGTAAGGCTTTGATCTCGGTGTGCTTCCAGTTCTCCGGGAAGGTTTCTGTCTCGAAGGAGGTGTTGATGACTTTCCGGAGATGGGGTGCGATGGCTGTGCTGGCTTTGTTGAAGATGTGGTGTGGGCATGGGTCTGACGGAGATCCGGAGTGGATGGTGTTCATGATCTTGATGGTGTCATCGTCGTTGAAGTTGGTCCAGGAGAGCAGGCGGTCGGTGCGGATGGTGGTCATGGGGGCGGAGGTCTCAGTGGTTGTCGGGGCGGTCGTGGCGTTGAAGCTGTTTTGGATGTCTGCGATCTTGCAGTGGAAGAATGTGGCCAGTGAGTCGCACAGGTCTTGCGAGGGTGGGACGTCATTGGTGTTGGAGCTGGGGTTTGAGAGTTCCTTCATGATGTTGAAGAGCTCTTTGCAGTTGTGTGTGTTGTTGTCTAGGCGGTCTTTGAAGGAGGCCCTTTTGGTGGATCTGATGAGGTGATGGTGTCTGCGGGTGGCGTTCTTGTTGGTTGTGTGGCGGTCTGGTGTTCGTTCACGGAGCCAGATATTCTCTAGCTTTCGACAGGTTTGCTTGGAGGCCCGGAGGTCTTCAGTGAACCAGCTAGCTTTCTTGTTGGTGTGACTGTTGGAGGGTTTCTTGATTGGGGCGAGGGTGTTGGCGCAGTCGTTGGTCTACTGTCTGAGGTTGCGGTCGGCGGTGTCGGGGTCAGTGGGGTAAGCACTAAGCAGGTGGGCTCTGGGCGAGGGTGGTGGTTAGCTGGTCTTCGGTGACTTTGCTCCAGCAGTGGCGAGGCATCTGTTGGGTGCAGTGGTGCATGGTGGGTTTTTTGAAGGTGTCGTGGATGCAGCGGGGGCTTTCGGAGAAGATGGGGTCAAGCGTGTGACCGGCGGAGTGGGTGGGTGTTGTGATGAGTTGTCTGAGTCGGAGGTTGGCTAGGTTGTCAATCAGGGTGGTGGAGTTGGTGTCGTTGTTGTCCTCGAGATGGAAGTTCAGGTCCCCAAGGAGCATGTAGTCCATGGAGTCGAGTGCTGACGAAGTGGGCGATGGAGTCACTGAACTGTGGTCCGGGGGTCTGTAGATGGGGGTTCCTCTGAGGCTGATGTTGGGGTCGGTGTGGATCTGGAAGTGTAGGTGTTTGGCGGTGCTGAGGGTGTTGTCGGTGTTGGTCGAGACTCTGAGAGTGTTCCTGTGGACGATCGCGATTCCTCCTCCTGCTCCGTTGGTGCCATCCCTGCGGGTGATCTTGTAGCCTTCCGGAACAGCTATGGCTATGTCGGGTGCCGAGGCGGGGTTCAGCCAGGTCTCCTCAGGAAGGCGAAGTCTGGGGAGGTTGAGTCGAGTAGGTCCCAGAGTTCAACGGCGTGTTTGCGGGTGGAGCGGGTGTTGAGAAGGATGCATCTGAGGTAGTTGGGTTCTTTCCTGGTCAGCAACATGGTGGGGCGGATGCTTGTGAAGCTGCAGTTCTGGCAGGTGAAAGCTCCATGGGTGCGCTTCGGAGCGGCCAGGAAGCAGGTGTGTGATCGTCCGGTGTTGAGTGCGCGGAGGGTTCTGGCATCGTAGCGGTCTAGGGCATCGTGGCGTTCGCGGGGTCCAGGGGTCCTGCCGCTGGGCGCGGTCATCCCGAAACCATTATTTGCATTTCGTAAGGCCAAAAATATTCGCCAACATTTAGTTAAGGCAACTAGAACTTCACCAGAAAAGGGAAACCTAAGAAGTATGTTGAACCTCCCTCCGGTAGTTGGACACCATAAATGTAACGGTTGTGTTGTTTGTCCATTTACCACCAATACCAAACATGTGATAATCAATAACCGAAACCACACACAATTGAGCTTCTCAAATTGTAGAAACAAAAACGTGGTGTATTGCATCTCTTGCCCGTGTGGTAAAACATACATAGGGCAAACTACTCAAAATGTAAAAATTAGAGTGGTTCAGCACCAATCTAGAATCAGATGCCGTAATTTGGGAGCTCCTTTGGTACAGCATTACCTCGAGGAAGGCCACAATGAAAATGATATCAGTTGGTCCGTCTTAATGGTAGTAAGAGCACAGAGTATGATGATGTGCAAGCAACTCTCAATAGATTGGAAGCCAGGATGATTGAGAAATACGCGACTGCGAGAGGAGGTCTGAATGACCGTGATGAGATGTGGGCACTAATAAAGTTTTAAAGTGACTGTGATGTGACTTTTTTGACATTCTTGACTTTCTTGTCATTTATAATTACTTGCTGAACCTGTGATAAATCCTTTATTAAGGAGATGTGATTTTGTATATATATTGTAATGTGTTGTATAGATAATGTGTTTAGTATGTATATTGATGATCGATATTGTGTGCTTTTTTTATATCTATGATGAATGGGGTGGTGTGCACTCCGTCATCTTTCATTAGAATCCATCATTTTTCAAGCTATTCAATTACGTGCAAACTGGGTTACGCATTGCCCTCATGCACCATAAACATATGTAAACAAGTGGGGAGCGTGAAAATCGCGCTCCGCACCCAGATGCACTGCGATTTAAGGATACTAGATCCAACTCATTTTTAATCCATTTGTCCTTATTTATATCCATCCAATGATTATCCCAAAGTTTGTCATCTTTTTCTTCTTTTTCTTTGGCTGTAATCCACATATTCGACATGTTGCGTTCTAGAGAACTTAACGTATTAACTCGTGCCCATCCAGGCCTCTTTGTACATACGGACCCAACGCAAGAAGTAGTTCAGAGCAGTGTTTCTTTATTCATGACCCAATGCATTTCGGGCAATTCTCTTGCCCTTCGTCAGGGGTAACTGTGAATCAACAATTATAAACATTCAATTAGTAATCACTAAAACCTAATCTCGCTTTACACAAATCATATATATTGTGAACTTATTAAACTTACATTACGTGAATTAATTACGTAAATACATTTCTAGTCTATTGTGACTTCCCCCTCTTTTGCAAATCACTCTCTATTTTTAAATACGAACCAATTTTAGGAGCACAATTCTACTCCGACCTAACATCCGTGCAACATTCGTCCCTAAATCATATCAATCTGCCTCAGAGGACCCTAGTACGTATACAAGACTTACTCGCGCTTTCCAACTTCCCACTTTAATTACCTCCCGCGTTCAGTCTACTTTCTCGTTAGATACCAATAGCTTATTTTGAAAAAATATTGTGATTCCGAGTGGTATCTAGATAACAAGTTCTATCTAGTAAACACGTTCTATCTAATGAACACGCTTGACCTAGCCATCACGCATACCTGCTCACATGTTTCTTCTCTCCATAGCCCCGAGTTCGTCTGAAACTATTGATTTATTCATTAAGATGTTTCCCGCGTTCTCTGCCTAAAAAAACGTAAAACGTGCGTAACCCAGTTTGCACGCAATTGAATAGCTTGAAAAATGATGGATTCTAATGAAAGATGACGGAGTGCACACCACCCCATTCATTGTTGAAATTTACTGCCCTTTGTTGGTGTTGCACCCGATGACAAAAGAGTTTTGAAATGAAGTTTCGTAATATGGCAGATTCCTCATACCACTTAACAGCGAGTTCAGAAGAATGTGTGACTACGGAGGCAACGTGAAAATGAGACACACGTTTTAAGTCATGGATATATAAGCCAGGAGTCGATGTTTTTTCACACAAATGTTTTTTCACAGAAATATCTGATTCGTTTATGTATTGTTCGCACATTTTCCTTTGAATGGCATTATGGGAAAAGTAGTTTTCTTTGGCGATACTAACGTGGCAGTTAAGGTTTTTTCAGTAAGCACACGTGAGAAGGTGGAGTTAAATGAGTTTAAAATAGGCAGAGAACGCGGGAAACATCTTAATGAATAAATCAATAGTTTCAGACGAACTCGGGGCTATGGAGAGAAGAAACATGTGAGCAGGTATGCGTGATGGCTAGGTCAAGCGTGTTCATTAGATAGAACGTGTTTACTAGATAGAACTTGTTATCTAGATACCACTCGGAATCACAATATTTTTTTAAAATAAGCTATTGGCATCTAACGAGAAAGTAGACTGAACGCGGGAGGTAGTTAAAGTGGGAAGTTGGAAAGCGCGAGTAAGTCTTGTAAACGTACTAGGGTCTTCTGAGGCAGATTGATATGATTTAGGGACGAATGTTGCACGGATGTTAGGTCGGAGTAGAATTGTGCTCGTAAAATTGGTTCGTATTTAATAATAGAGAGTGATTTGCAAAAGAGGGGGAAGTCACAATAGAATAGAAATGCATTTACGTAATTAATTCACGTAATGTAAGTTTAATAAGTTCACAATATATATGATTTGTGTAAAGCGAGATTAGGTTTTAGTGATTACTAATTGAATGTTTATAATTGTTGATTCACAGTTACCCCTGACAAAGGGCAAGAGAATTGCCCGAAATGCATTGGGTCATGAATAAAGAAACACTGCTCTGAACTACTTCTTGCGTTGGGTCCGTATGTACAAAGAGGCCTGGATGGGCACGAGTTAATACGTTAAGTTCCCTAGAACGCAACATGTCGAATATGTGGATTACAGCCAAAGAAAAAGAAGAAAAAGATGAAAAACTTTGGGATAATCATTGGATGGATATAAATAAGGACAAATGGATTAAAAATGAATTGGATCTAGTATCCTTAAATCGCAGTGCATCTGGGTGCGGAGAGCCATTTTCACGCTCCCCACTTGTTTACATATTTTTATATCTATGGACATATAATGTGCTTTGTAACATTTATTGTATGTATATACATGTCTGTTATAATTTTTAGATTTGTTGTCTATCTGTGTCCCCTGTGCATTTATGTCCTCAGATCCATCTTCCGTGTCACCCGTTGCTGCACATATAGGTGAGGTGTTGTTTGCTATATGAGATTAATCAGTATACCAATAGGAGTCGTAGACATATATTTTGTTCTACAGCCTTGGGATTCATTGAGTGTTATAGTGCACGAAGATGTGGTAATTTTTAAAATATTTTCTTTATAATCCTTTGTTATTATTTTGCGTTTTTGAATATGGACCCCAATTTTTGTGGTGTTCCGCTCGAGGTCCGGTTCGCGTTTCTTGCCATAGAGATTGATGTAGAGGGAACGTAAGGGGGTTACCTTTAAAGTGGTTACCTTCGGTGATAGTCATTTTTCCGGCAAGTGAAGCAAGGAGTATGTACGCGGGTTTAGTCCCTTCTCGATGTCTATGACGGAACCTCCCGGTCACGTGGGGCGCGACGTACACCACTCCCTATAGAGGAAGTAGTTGTGTGTGTCCGTCTATGTGATTCCGACCATGATTGCGGCCCGTGTGTTTGTTAGAAGAGGAGATACACGCTGGTTCGAGGTAGGAAGTGCGATGGCGCTGTCAGAAGTGTGTTAGGCCCTTGAAAGTTGCAAAGTATCCACGTTAGAAATACTAGATATGGTCTTACGGTGGCGATTTTTTTCTATTGACCGTGTGGACCTTTTTGGAATGAGATTGAGATGCGAATGAAACGCACCAAAGCCAGCTTCATATAAGATAGGAGACCCGGATGGATTAGTATGAGACTGTATGGTGGGGACCCTAGCGAGATGTGGTTTACAATAGGATAGCTAGATGTTCGTGCATATTTTCCCAAGCGTGTGCACATTGCCTTACAGAAGTAGTTGGTGTCCCTTGAGTGACCGGTTACCTGCTGCTGCCGAATTGAGTTTTTTGTGTAAGTGGCATGACCTAGGGTCCATTGGTGCATGTGTCTTGCATGTATTGGCTTTGGTAGTGAGTTTCACTAGTTTAGATTTTCCATCACCGTATGGGTGGTTTTGGTCTTCCACTATATGCATGTAGAATTGGTGATTTGGTTACTTTCTGATTTTGTCTTGTGAGTCGTTTCGGGTGTGGTTAGGAAAAGTCTGGTTTCACGTCCCTTTTCTTCCCCCTGTCTTGTTTCGGATACATCACGAACCTATGTTACCTTTGTTGCACGGTGGGTGCCGGAGATGGATCGTGAGTGAAGGGGGAAAGAGGGCACAGAGTATACGACTGGATTTCTAAATCTAGATTTTTATATTGTATTACATGTACCTATAGGTTCTTTATCGCCCTGTCCTGAAGAGGCCAGATTTACAGGAAGGCCGAAACGCGACAGCGTCAACACTTTCCATATGGAGGAGTCCTTGTTTTTGAATTGATTTTGGAAATTAATGCTTTGTGACACATTTTTTGATTTAGGTTCTGTAAGTTTGTGCATTAAACCAGTGGTGTCCGACTACCTCCTAGTGCACCCCCTAGAGGGAATAGGAGGGCACTCAGCCTTTTGCTGCAATAATTCTTTCGGGTGGAAAAAGAAAAAGTTTCTTGTTTTTTGCCATTGTTTTGATTTTTGTCAAAAGTGTTTAAGTTGTTGATTGTTTGTATACATTGTATATAGGTGTGTATGTAGGTGTGTAAATATTTGTGTATGGTGCATAAAGTGCCTGTAAAACTTTTCGTTCGTTTGAAGAAAAAAAGAGAATAAGAAATGAGATAGAAATAACTTGTGTTGATTACAAAAAATAAAATGTGTAATCATGCCCCCTTGTGTGAGTGTTGATGTCCAGAACGTTTGATTAATTTAGCATTGGAGCTAGGTCAAGAAATAGGAGAATTGATTGTCTCTTATTTGAAAAAACAGTGTAGATCTGTTCCTCCTTTTTCGGGCACGGTCCAGGCGCGGACGGGTGCAGATGGGCTTGCCTTAGGCGCTCCTTCGGCGAGCAAGCGGCGTGGCCACGGCTCAGCCTCCATATGAGAGGATGTGGGAGGAAAGAGCAGGCGGGAGCGGGCGGCGAATGGGATTGCAGGGGGATGGGGCCGCAGGGACGCAGCGGCAGGAAAAACAGGCGGGGGCCGCGGGAGAATTGGGGGCAGGAAGGAAAAACAAGTTTAGGTAAGAAAATAAGTACAGGCACAGAAGAATAAAAACAAGTCTGGGCAAGAAAGCAAGTACAGGCACAGAGGAATAAAAACAAGTTTGAGCAAGAAAGCAAGTTAGGCACAGGGGAAAAATACAAGATTAGGCAAAAACAATGCAAGCAGAGCCGTGCAGCAGCATGGGGAGCGACCTGCCTGCGAGCGGTGTGAAAGTACTGTTTTGTCTAAAGTGAGATGGTGCAGAGGTGAGGTACTGCTAAACTCAGGGATGAAACTGTGCACCTAAACTGTGAGCTGAGTGCTGTAAACTGATGTGCTCTGGTGGTGTAGCATACAGGGTGTTGTAGCATTTGTGTGCAGGTTGTGTTAGTATGCGTTTAAAGTATAGCGGTATTGGGAAGCAAACTACTCACTGGTACCGTTCTGAAGACTCTGGGATGAAACTGTGAGTGTAAGTCGTGAGTTTATTGCTGTAAAGTGATGTGCTGTGGGTGCTGTAGGATACGGGCCGCTGTAGCATACCTGCGTAAGTAGTGTTAGTGTGCGTTTATACTACACAGGGAGTGGGACACGAACTACTCACCCCTACCGGTCTGATGACTTGAATGAAGCGTTTTAGGAAGCAGGAATAAAGAAATAACCATGAAGAATATAATGCAGAATGTTGCAATGCCACAGAAGGAAAATGGTAAAATGAGGCGTGTCTAAGAAAGTGGCTGTGTATAATAAAGGGATGGAGTTTGAAAATTATATAGAAAGTGTCTTTATTTAAGTGCCATACTTGGACCCACTGGTGCAAGAGCTTGGGTGTCCAGCTGATGCAAAGTTGAACCACTTCTGCTGTATTGAAACGTAAGCTCCTGCATCAGTGAATTGCACATTACATGTTACAGTTGCATGTGACACAAACAATAGCTATTACACTTGAATGACTCTACATTCTATAAGGAAAATAAAGGTAGGATATGATTACCACATGTATCCTTTAGGAAAAGAAAGAAATAAAAAAGAAATTGCAAAATGTAATCATCAAACTTTTTAGGTACCTTGGCAGTGCTTTTTTGTAACAGAAAATTATCAACATTAGAATAGTTAGCAATCTGTTGTACAGTAGATTCAATGTGGTACGTGTCAGAATTGGTACTAGTTCTACCCACATTGAAACTTTAAGGATGAATACAAATATTGCGCTTCTGAGAAGCACATTCGGTACCTTTGTAGTCAAACCATACATTATTGTCTTCAACTGTTTGAAAAAAATTCTTGTGTAGAGAGCTGAGACAAACTCCAACCGCTTCTGCTGTAGTCAAATCGAAGCTCCTGCATCAGTGAATTGCACATTATATGTTACAGTTCTATGTGACCTACGCAGTAGCTATTAGACATGAATGAATAAATTGTATAATGAAAATAAAGGTAGTTTATGTTTACCACACTGTGCCAACCAGTTCCTAAACAAAGTCATCTTTTTTCATTTTTATCCTGAGGTTGTGAGCAGAGGTTGACTTTGAGTAAATCTATATGAAAGGGCTTTGTGAATAACAGGCAGGCAGAGAGGCGTGTGCAGAAAGAATAGATGTGGTTTCTAAATGGGTGTCGGGTTTAGGCTAATTTAGGAAGTAAATAGCATATTTGCATAGGCCATACATCACCGATCCCTGGTTCGTAAGGGGCAATAATGAAGATAGAGTTCAAATGTCTGAGTATACTTAGAAAGTTATTATATCAAAGAAGGATTGAAGTGTATTATAAAAGATTTAAAGGAAAAAGAATAACGTGAATTTCTTACAAGTCTTGGAGATTCCAGTCCAGAAGTTCTTCAGCGGCTTGAGATGCGTAATGTACCAAGAGGCTATTGTTGCCATCATCTGAGAAAAGCAAAGCGATCCAATTCATATCCTCGAACGGACAGTATCGTTCCTCAAATGTTGGAGCAGCAATTTGAATTGGCAGGCAATCTGCGATGTTGTGAAAGGTTGCACGTTGCAGAACATCTTTCGTGCAGAAATCCCATTCCGCTGCGAGTCCTTTTTGCATTGCATTCGCCACTGCTCCACTGCCAGAACAATCAAGTTCATGGTTTTCAAGATAATGCATTGCCTGCTGGATATCGGGAGCGATTGTTGGGATGTTGGCAAGGCATACATCCATTCGCCAGTTAAATGGGCAAGTTTTGCAATCAAACGATGGTTGTACGTATATTGCATAAGTGTAGATAAATGTTATGTTGTAGCTAGCTCCGATAATAGATAGAGGCAGGTAGCCGAAAAGTTTTTCTCTTTTTTTACAGTATTGATGTAGCTTGGCGTAGAGCCGTATTCTATCGGACATAGTTGGTACCACTGAGACCGTAGCCATTTCTAGGAGTAGAATTAGTAGTAGGAAGGCTGCAAAGAGGGCGAGAATTATGGGCACTGTTCCGGTTATTCCAGAGATGAGCGAAGTGTAATTGGTGGTTTGTATTTAAAAGGGAGTGTATTTTATTTGAAGTTTGTGGTATCTGCAGTCGATAAATTTCTTTTGCAGAAGTGAGGGAGAGTTCTGTTCTGAACAAAACGGCTTTTAGTTTGGTTTGTTTCTTGAAATCTGTTTTCAAACTAGGAATTGAAGGCCAAGTTGAAATTTGGGAGTTAGTTTATGTCGGTGGAAATAAACATTGCCACTGGAAGTTACTGTGTTTGAAACAGTAAGTACATGCGGTGTGCCAGCTCACATTCCATAGGAGTGCATGTTATTGAGAAGCAGATAACTGCTGTTAGAAAGCTGTGTGAGTGATGGTCTGATTATGGGAGTTGGCGTCCTTTTAAAAAAGGATGTAAGATTGGGGGCTGTAAGTTTAGAAGCACCGTGTAGTTAGACATTCTTGGAAAGTAATGAATAACTGCCATTGTGGTCGCACTATTCACCTGTGAGAAAAACTTCTGTATGCTCTTTAAGACAGCGATATATAAATGGGAGAAACCATTGCTCATGAATAAACCTGCTACCTTATATAATCACATTCAACGTGACAAACAACATGTGCACCTAGCAGACACAACAACACTGCATACTGTGGGAAACCTGGCTAGCCATGTACACAAAGTAAACATGGCATGGCACCTCTGCATCACAATGCAGAATGCTGGGAGAGATGGGAGCCAAGTATGTGCGAAGGTGGCAAGTAATTATCGATTCTAAAAGTTTATAATGCAAAGTCTTGAGGGGATGTGCCGGACAGAGTTGAGTATGCAGAGCACAGACATGTACATATCAACATACAATGATGGTCTATTGAGTGAAGTGGACAGTGGACGCAACCATGATAGTACAGTCAGTAGGGTTAGATTACGGAATGGTAGCGCGTACGTGCCTCCCCCCCTAAATGTTTAGGGTAGTGGGCTGGCTCAGCGTACGCAAGTCTAGCGTAGGGGTTTGAAGAAGAGGCACTTTTCTCTGGGTGTGGTTCTCTTCCGGATTGGCAAATGTGTCTGCCAGGTCTGTGCAGCTTACACCGCCACGAGGCAGACGCTGTGAGCGAAGGTGGCTGCGTGAATGATGCTTTCAGCATGCTGGTATCTAGAAAGCGTCATGGCCGCGCCATCGCATATATGCTCCACAGTGCACCTTTCAACACTGCCATATGTGAAAGAGGGCCCACCACATGCCGGCGGAAGCTCCTGGGCTGAGGTCTGTGAGCTCAGAAGGCTCCTGAGATTAACGCTGGCTACCGCGACACAGGCACACAGCTCCTAGTTTGAGACCCAGCACCGTGGAGTGCTCTGTATACTACTAACCCAGTAGTCTGACAGGTACCAACAGTGTAACGGTGTTTTTGATATCATAGTTGGCGATGCTAGAACTGCATTTGAGAGTGGAGATGAAGGTACTCTTTACGACCAGGTGCAACCAACTTTAGGTCCCAACAGTGGAATGGTGTCTTGATCCCACAATGGACGGTGTTAGAATGGCATCTGAGAGTGGAGCTGAAGGTACTCCCTTCGACCAGTTGCAACCAACTCTAGGTCCCAACAGTGAAACGGTGTCTTGATCCCACAATGGACGATGTCCGATATTATCTGTTGCTTGCTTTTCACAGAATTCCCTCCGTTGAGGTGCATTAGACTCTGCGATTGCGTAGTTAACTGTTGCATATGGTTATTTTGGCTTGGTTGACTGCAGTCGCTGGACTACACCGCGGTACAGCAGGTCCGAAAAGTGAAACTGGGTCTTAATTATATGAATGAGGATATCAGAAGTTAAAGTCTGGGATGATTTGTGTGTACCCCCTCCGATCAGGTGCAACCAGCTGTAGGTCCCAACAGTGGAACTGTGTCTTGATCCCACAATGGACGATGTTAGAACTGCATCTGAGAGTGTAGATGAAGGTACTCCCTTTGACCAGGTGCAACCAACTCTAGGTCCCAATAGTGGAACGGTGTATTGATCCCACAGTGGACGATTTTAGAACTGCATCTGAGAGTGGAGATGAAGGTACTTCCTTTGACCAGGTGAAACCAACTCTAGGTTCCAACAGTGGAACGGTGTCTTGATTCCACAATGGAAGATGTCTGATATTACATTCTGCTTGCTTCTTTCAGAACTCCTTCAGTTGAGGTACATTAGACTCTGTGCTTCCGTAGTTAACTGCTGCACATGATTATTAGGCATGGTTTACTGCAGTTGCTGGAGTACACAGCGGTACAGCAGGTCCGAACAGTGAAACGAGGTCTTAATTCTATGATTGAGGATGTCAGAAGTTAAAGTGTGTGATGATTTTTTGTGTACACCTTCTGATGAGGCGCAACCAACTCTAGGTACCAACAGTGGAACGGTGTCTTGATCCCTCAATGGACGATGTTAGAACTGGATCTGAGAGTGGAGATGAAGGTACTCTCTTCGACTAGGTGTAAGAAACTCTAGGTCCCAACAGTGGAACGGTGTCTTGATCACACAATGGACGATGTCCGATATTACCTGTTGCTGGTTTTTCACAGAAGTCCCTCTGTTGAGGTGCATCAGACTCAGTGCTTCTGTAGGTAACTGCTACACATGGTTATTGGGCTTAGTTGACTGCTATCGCTGGAATACACCGCGGTACAGCAGGTCCAAACAGTGAAACGGGATCTTAATTCTATGATTGACGATATCAGAAGTTAAAGTTTGTGATGATTTCTGTGTACCCCCTCTGATGAGATGCAAGAAACTCTAGGTCCCAGTGGAATGGTGTCTTGATCCCACAATGGACAATGTTAGAACTGTATCTGAGAGTGGAGATGGAGGTACTCCCTTCGACCAGCTGCAACCAACTCTAGGTCCCAACAGTGGAATGGTGTGTTGATTAAGCATGGGCGGATTTTGCGAATCTGGCGTTCGCGAATGTGCGTATTTACGGATTCGCAATCCGCAGCATCCGCGAACTCTCGCGAATTTGCGGATTTTTTTGGTGTTCGCAAGGGTTTCTGCCAGTTCGCGAGGTTTGTGTACCAGTTCGCAATTGCGAACTTACTTGTCGGCTCGCAACGGCCGCGACTATGTTGTTTCTACGTCTGGTTCATCATCACAGGTTCACAGCACCCTCTGTTTCACCACTGCCACCCTCTGGTACACCCATGTCACCCTCTGGTACATCACTGTCACCCTGTGGTTGGTTTATCACTGTAGATTATGGGGGTGAAAAAAAGCAAGCACACCTGCCCTGCTTCAACTGACATGAATTAATTTGGGTTTGATTAATGTGTCACTGAATGTAAATTTCCAGTCTGGCTGGCACCTGCTTCCTTATCTGTAATTTGCTTTCTGTTGCAGTGTAATTTTTTTTCACAGGACCTTTGTGGCCTACTTGTAGCTATTCTATGAGCCTGCTGTGAGGGTCAGAGCAGGGTCATAGAATAGTTGCAAGTAGGCAACTGAACTCTGGAGGGGCCCCTCAGGAAGCACTAGAGGGAATGGTTACTAATGATAAGATTGAACTTTTGCACCTGCTGGGTGCTTTCAGTTTTGCAAAAATCTTTTTTCTGCAATTTCGCGCGATTCGCGGGGCGTGAATTCGTGCGAGATCGATTTCGGAAGCCGCGAATTCGTGCGAATACCCGATTTGGTTTTTTTTGCGGCGTGTTTGTTCGCGTGATTTTTGCGTGTTCGCAAGCCGCTTGTAGCGCAACGTTTGCGAAGTTACCCTAGCGGTCGTACATGGGCGCGGCCATCTTGTTTGCGTGACGTAATTCCGTTTCCGGGCGCTATGTGTAATCTCGCAAAGTGTGCGGCTCGCTAGTACAATTTCGCGTGTGATCGCGAGGAAAATCTCGCGCGAACTTACCCACACGGTCGTTAACAGGCGCGGCCATCTTGTTTCTCATTCATTGCTATGGTTCTGGGCATGCTTTCTGTATCCTCTCTGAATCTCTGCCATCCTTTGCTTGTTTGAAGTTTTTTTTTATCTATTTTACTTATTATCTATCCCTCTATTTTTCTAGCTCTATATTTTTGTGTTTTCTGCTACTTTTTGTTAATTTTAAACTACTTGTTTAAACTCTTTTCTTTTCTTCTTCCCTATTCTATTTCTTCTTTATTATTTAGCTTCCTTTCTGCCCAGACCATGGTAAAGGGAGCCCGGAAGCATCCTGAGAAGGGGAAGGGTCCCGCACCCCGTGCCCGGCTCCCGTGCGGGCGTTTGAGGGGGGAGAATGTCCAAGCCCGGGAGATCTTCAGCGCGGAGGAGGTGGGCGCCCTAGTTTTTTATGTTCAGCGCCGCCTCCCCAGGACCATCATGGCAGGCGGCAAGATCGCTAGCGGGTACGGGATCCGGGAGCGCCGGAAGCGGTGGGAGAAGGTGTGCCTGGCCATGTACCAACAATCTCGGGTCCGGCGCACCTACAACCAAGTCACCCACCGTTGGACGGATATCCTGGACCGGGAACGCGATCTGCTGGACCTGCTCGGCCTTGAGATCCCCGGGCTTGGTGAGTAGTAGTAGCTATTTCTTTACTACTCTGTTTTCTCCTGCTCTGTGTGTTATTATCTTGCAAATTTTTGTTTTTTACCAAGAGCAATAATGCTGCTGATTACATTGTAGGTAAATTATATTTCAAAATCTTCTGTGCATTTCAGGTGCACTTCTCTCCTTCTCAGTAGCGCTGCTACTATGCTTATTTGTTTTCGATTTTGTGTTCATTTCATTGGCCTGTGAAATTATGCATGAGTGTAGTTTAAAGAACTGCGTAATGCTAGACACTAAGGGTCAGATTTTTAATTACCGGCACATCCCTGCAAAGTAGCAGGGATGCGCCAGTAATTGTGCGCCACGCCACCACCACCCATGGTGCGCCGTATTTACAATGCGGCGCACCATGTGCCCAAAACGTCACCGAAGCGTTACGCTTCTGTGCCGTAAAGGCGGCGCATTTCTGGAGTTGCGTCGCAATGATGGTGCAGCTCCAGCAATGCTCTGGGGTGCCCTATCTCCCCAATGCTGCGTCAAGCCATACGTCTGCTTCAAGCAGGCGCAGGGTTTAAGTCACGCATCATTGTCCTCAAAGTGACCGATTAAAATCTTGTAGATGTCCCTCAGCCACTTTTAGGATGCGTTCCTGCGCAGGAACGCCCTCCCTTGCGCCGGAACGCCCCCTGATGGCGCAGGGCTTTACAACGTAATGCATCTCCCATATGCGTCACGTTGTTAATATACGCCGCACCATGGCGCCTCTTTTGTTCTGCCGCTGCGTCACAAAAGTCACACAACAATGGAGCAAAAGAGCCGCAAGGGGCTTCTAAATCAGCCCCTACAGACTCAAGTCCAGTCCTTCCTTTGTACAGATGGCGATAAGAAGAAATAGTGGTGGTGGATTGATAGTTTGAGTATTTTAATGACTGGTTAATGTAGTAGGAAACCTTTTAGTGTTATCGCTGATCTGCAATCACAATGGACTTTGTCTGTCACTTTGCGTGCTGCGGACTGCTGCCTGCCAGTCCTAGGCGAACCTTTTTAGTAGTTTGTTTAGTGAGTTACATAAGAACTTTCCAAGTCGACGGTCCGCAAATCAAGCAATACTTATAACGTAGTAGACCACATGAGATCGGTCAATATATCCCGTGGAATAGTTGTGTATTTGCTATTTTGCCAAAATATTTTGTTATTGTTCTTTTGAAATGTTTGATTTGGTTGACAAATATCATCCATGTTTTCTGGTCTTTCTTTCTTTCATGTTGTACATCAGCTCCCCCCAGGGGCAAGAGGTCATTGGAGGAGGCTGCTGCTGAACAGGATCGGTCAGGCGAGGGCTCCTTTGCTGGCCCCGGTAAGTTTTAATTTTAATATAGGGTACCTATTTTTTCCTAGCGTTCCTCATTCGATTTTTTCTAAATCGTCTTTGATCTTCTTGTAGACTGTATCTAAATTCTTATCCTGCCTCGACTATGACTCCCTGTGGTATTACTAGATTATTCTTATTAGTCTGTCTGTGTAGCTAACTAAGATTGCACATTTGGCAATTCCATTGGACTCCCATTCTAGTCAGCAATAGCTCTATGCACTGAGCCTTCCCTGGTAAAAGGGACATTTTTACTTTAGATTAGACAGTCACAAATTATTACATTGTTTTCTGTTTTTTTCACATTTCTTTATTCCTAGACCAAATATTATATAGTAGTGAGTGGTGTATTCTAACATTCTTAAATGTACTTTGTAGGTGGAACATCTGGTGGCGGGGCCAGCGCGGAGGTGGTGGTGCTGGATGAGGAGAACACTTCTGGGGAGAAGGCGGTGCAAGTGCCGGATGACACCAATGTGCCTGTGAGGGTTCACACGGTGGTGGTGGGCAGAGGTAAGCTATATATTCCTTTCTTATTGAGATTGAAGACTGCAGAGTGTGCTTTCTGCACGTGTGTATTATAAATCAACCAGGTAGTAGCCTCCTCTAAATGTACTTCGACTTAGCTGTGAAGTTTTTGGCGAGAAGAATCCCAATCAGATCTGAGATGAACTTGATGGATGGGATGAACGAAAAGCGAAAGAAGGGTGTAAGTAAGTGTGGAAGGACGAGAAATTTAATGATGACTGGCAAAGAAGAATGATATGTGTTTGCTTGGCCCCCGAGGTGGCTGGGAAGGAAAGAATATGGTATGGTGCATGGCTGGGTGAATGATGAAGCAAGGATGGGTGGAAGGAGAACAGCCTGGGTGGGTGAAACATAAACTGTATGTGTGCATATACTTTGAATGGATGGATGCCTGGATCATGGTACTATCTGACTCTTAGATAGCATATGTGTATCTAGAGAGAGTACACGGTCACTGGATGAACTAAGTGTTACTTTGAAGAGCATGTAACACCGCACCCGCACGTCCGTTCCAGTGTAGGAAAGGCAAGGAAAAGAAGTTGTAATTTTGTCCAAATACTACCATGAATAGTAGCAGTAGTTTGTATTGCAACTGCAAGCACAGCATATATCCGGTCATTACGGTGGACACTCCCTACCTCTTTTAATAAGTTTAGTTTAGTAGTAGTACGTCATTCATGTGTGGGTGTATCACTGTTCACTCAATAAAAAGCAAAGCACCTAAAGTCATCCCATATGTAATCAAATACAACCCATGTGAAGTGATAGTTAATCAGATTATTTAGCTTCTTCATTTTCCCTTTCTAGTACTCATTTGCACTGTAGAGTGAAAGTTAAATTAATTAAGCAGTAGCCCTTTTAACAGAGTATTCTCAATGCCACCCGTAATAGAAAAGTAAGAGCTTCACCACCTGCATGTACTGGACCGGTACAGTAACGCAAGTCTGTCTCACTCATCATGGTGTGCGTCTGTTTTTCTCGGGTGCAAGTTCACTGCGCTGGCATTATGCCGGCTTGCAGAAGATAACGTACCAATTTTCCTAAACAAGAGAGAAGAAGAAGAATAAGACTGGTGTACTGTCATAGTCGACTGTAATGGAAGTCCATAGTGCTCGTAGAATTTGTTCCTTAAACTCCCACTAATGTTAGAGCAAGGATGAAGAAGTGGGAGGTTAGATAGATACTGGCCTCAATAGTTATGTACTGTGCTTTCAAGTTGCTAGTTGTACTGTGACACAACTTTCTGCTCAATCATTTTGTGTTAATCTTAAGGAGCATTGGTTACTGACTATGTCTTTCTTTCTTCATATAGTTGCTCCTTCCAAATAAAAAAAACCAACAAGGAAGGAGCAGGCTCGAATGGCCCGGCAACGGAGGCTGGATGCCACTGTCGCAGAATATCGGCGGCTGCTGGCCCTGGAGGAGGAGGACACGCAGTCTACAGGTACATCCACTGCGACAGCTGCATCCTCCTCCGGGCCCACACGGGCTGCCAGCCAGCGCAGTGCTCCAGCGGTACGGAGCCGGGCTAGCAAAGCCAACCGCCACCGCCGAGCAGCAAAGACAGCAGCTGCCTCCACAGGAGTTGCAAGGCACGCCAGCGCTGCTTATGCCTCAGAGTGTCCTACCTGGAGCAGGAGGTCTTAACATATAAGAACTTGGTGGAGGGCCTCCACTCCGACCATGCCACCCTCCGCAAGGAGTACGATGCCCTGGCCGCTAAAGTGAACAGCATCCTGCCGTAGTGTCCCTTGCCCCTTTTTTAGAGACTTTTGGGGGGTGGGAATTGGGAGTTGGGTTGTTTTTGGGACTTTTGAAGGACAATCGTTGGGGTTAGGGAGGGTCTTGCGGGAGATTATTTTGTTAGGGCTACACAAATATACTTTTTGAAACTTTATCTGAGCATACCTGTTTTTTACTGCTTTTGAGTCTGGTGGGTGGGGGTTTACCAGTAAGTTTGTTTTCCTGAAACTTAAGTCTGTGTCATTTTCTTCCTTTAAGTGTAAATGGCTAAATGTTTTCAACACTAAGTGCCTCTCACAGAGTAAGTGATCCCCCCTTTCCCACCATGGATTTTCTTCAAATCACTTGCAACCAAAATTACACATTCCCACGAGTGCTCTAAGACCCCAGAACTCAGTTGCAAAAATCAAGAACACCCCGAAACACATGCAATCCTGCTGCTAGGGCTAACCCTAACGAACCCTAAGTTACAAAAAGTGCCAAAAGGCTTTTCCGCATGGATTTTGTCCAAACCAGTTTTATCCGGTATTAGACCTTCCCAGCAATGGCCCCAGAGCCGTCAACCCAGGCGAAAAGAAGTAGAAGACCCCCAAACAGCCAAAAAGCAAAAGTACAAAAATTGGGACTTTGTCACTTTTGTGAAAATTTCCAAAATCACTCAGCGCGCGCTCTGCAGCTAGGCCCTAACTCCCCTCTGCCTCCATGGATTTCCTTCAAACCTCTTGCTATCAAAACTATCCATACCCAGCAGTGCTCCCAGACCCCGAAACCCACCCACAAACACCAGGAAGCCCCCCAAACAGGCCCCCGAAAACACTACATTGAGCGAAATGTCAGAAAATGCAAAAACTTTTCCCTCATGGATTTTGTCCAAACCAGTTTTATCCGGTATTAGACCTTCCCAGCAATGGCCCCAGAGCCGTCAACCCAGGTGAAAACAAGTAGAAGACGCCCAAACAGCCAAAAAGCAAAAGTACAAAAATGGGGACTTTGTCACTTTTGTGAAAATTTCCAAAATCACTCAGCGCGCGCTCTGCAGCTAGGCCCCAACTCCCCTCTGCCTTCATGGATTTCCTTCAAACCTCTTGCTATCAAAACTATCCATACCCAGCAGTGCTCCCAGATAAGTATGGGCGGATCTAGCGGACTCGCGTACGCGAATTTGCGAATTTACGGATTCGCAATCCGCAAAAATACGCGAACTCTTGCGGATTTGCGGATTTTTACGTTTTTTGTGTTGGCGAGCGTTCGCGAGGATTTGAGGACCATTTCGCAATTGCGAACTTACTTTTCGGCTCGCAACGGCCGCGACTATGTTGTTTCTACGTCTGGTTTATGATCACAGGTTCACAGCACCCTCTGTTTCACCACTGCCACCCTCTGGTACACCCATGCCACCCTCTGGTACATCCTCACTGCCACCCATTAGGTTTGTTTATCACTGTAGATTATGGGGGTGAAAAACAGCAAGCACACCTGCCCTGCTTCAACTGCCATGAATTAATTTGGGGTTGATTAATGTGTCAGTGATTTTTAAACTTCCAGTCTGGCTGGCACCTGCTTCCTTCCTTATCTGTAATTTGCTTTCTGTTGCAGTGAAAGCAAGCACACCTGCCCTTCTTCAACTGCCATGAATTAATTTGGGGGTGATTAATGTGTCAGTAATTTTGAAACTTCCAGTCTGGCTGGCACCTGCTTCCTTCCTTATCTGTAATTTGCTTTCTGTTGCAGTGCAATTTTTTTGTCACAGGACCTTTATGGTCTACTTGTAGCTATTCTATGAGCCTGCTGTTTGGGTCATAGCAGGGTCATGGAATAGTTGCAAATAGGCAACTGAACTCTGGAGGGGCCCCTCAGGAAGCACTAGAGTGAATGGTTACTAATGTTAAGTTTGAACTTTTGCACCTGCTGATTGCTTTCAGTTTAGCAAAAATCATTTTTCTGCAATTTCGCGCGATTTGCGGGGCGCGAATCCGTGCGAATACAATTTTTTTTTGCGGCGTGTATGTTCGCGTGATTTTTTGCATGTTCGCAAGGCGCTTGTAGCTATACGTTTGCGAAGTTACCCTAGCGGTCGGACACGGGCGCGGCCATCTTGTTTGCGTGACGTAATTCCGTTTCCGGCCGCTATGTGTAATCTCGCAAAGTGTGCTGCTCGCTAGTACAATTTCGCTCGTGATCGCGAGGAAAATCTCGCGCGAACTTACCCACGCGGTCGTGAATGGGCGCGGCCATCTTATTTCTCATTCATTGCTATGGTTCTGGGCATGCTTTCTGTATCCTCTCTGAATCTCTGCCATCCTTTGCTTTTTTGAAGTTTATTTGATCTATTTTACTTATTATCTATCCCTCTATTTTTCTAGCTCTATATTTTTGTGTTTTCTGCTACTTTTTGTTAATTTTAAACTACTTTTTTAAACTCCGTTCTTTTCTTCTTCCCTATTCTATTTCTTCTTTATTATTTCACTCATTTCTGCCCAGACCATGGTAAAGGGAGCCGGGAAGCACCCTGAGAAGGGGAAGGGTCCCGCACCCCGTGCCCGGCTCCCGTGCGGGCGTTTGAGGGGGGAGCAAGTGATGCCACGGGAGATCTTTAGCGCGGAGGAGGTGGCCGCACTCATCTTCCACGTCCAGCGCCGCCTCCCCAAGACGATCCTGGGAGGTGGCAAGATCGCAACCGGCTATGGCATCCGGGAGCGCCGGAAGCGGTGGGAGAAGGTGTGCCGGGCCATGTTTAAGCTCTCTGGGGTCCGGCGCACCTATAACCAGGCCACCCACCGCTGGACGGATGTCATGGACCGGGAACGGGACTTGCTGGACACGCTCGGCGTAGAGGTCCCCGGGCTTGGTGAGTAGTAGTAGCCTAGCCATTTCTAGCTATTTCATCACTAATCTGTTTTATCCGGCTCTGTTATTTGCAAATCTTTGTTCTTTACCAAGAGCAATAATGCTGCCGATTACATTAGGTAAATTATATTTCAAAATCTTCTATGCATTTCAGGTGCACTGCTCTCCTTCTCAGTAGCCTTGCTTGCTACTATGCCTATTTGTTTTGTATTTTGTGTTCATTTCATTGGCCTGAGAAATTATGTATGAGTGTAGTGTAAAGAACTGCGTAATGCTAGACACTAAGGGTCATATTTTCAATTACCGGCGCATCCCTGCAAAGTAGCAGGGATGCGGCAGTAATTGTGCGCCATGCCACCACCACCCATTGGCCCAAAACGTCACAGAAGCCTTACACATCTGTGGCGTAAAGGCGGCGCATTGCTGGAGTTGCGTGCCAACGATGGCGCAGCTCCAGCAATGCTCTGGGGTGCCCTATCTCCCCAATGCTGCATCACGCCGTACGTCGGCTTCAAGCAGGCGCAGGGTTTGAGTCACGCATCATTGTCCTAAAATTGACTGATTGACATCTTGTAGATTTCCCTCAGCCACTTTTAGGATTCGTTCCTGCGCAGGAACGCCCTCCCTTGCGCCGGAACGCCCCCTGATGGTGCTGGGCTTTACAACGTGATGCATGTCCCATATGCGTTTTTTTAAAAATATATACGTCGCACCATGGCGACTCTTTTGTTCTGCCGCTGCGTCACAAAAGTCACGCAACAATGGAGGAAAATGAGCCGCAAGGGACTTCTAAATCAGCCCCAACAGACTGAAGTCCAGTCCTTCCTTTAGACACATGGCTATAAGAAGAAATAGTGGTGGTGGTCGGTGGATTGATAGTTTGAGTTTGCAAGCAGGATGGACTTTGTCTGTCACTTTGCGTGCTGCGGACTTCTGCCTGCCAGGCCTAGGCAAACCTTTTTAGTAGTCTGTTTATTGAGTTACATAGGAACTTTGAAAGTCAACGGTCCGCAAATCAGGCAATACGAATAACATAGTATACCACATGAGATAGACAACTATTCCACGGGATATATTGACCTATCTATTTGCTATTTCTCCAAAATATTTTGTTATAGTTCTTTTGAAATGTTTGATTTGGTTGACAAATCTCACCCATGTGTTCTGGTCTTTCTTTCTTTCATGTTGTACATCAGCTCCCCCCAAGGGCAAGAGGACACAGGAGGAGGGTGCTGTTCAGGAGGATGCAGGCCAGGATCGGGCAGGCGAGGGCTCCTTTGCTGGCCCCAGTAAGTTTTAATTTTAATAAAGAGTACCTATTTTTTCCTAGCGTTCCTCATTCGATTTTTTCTAAATCGTCTTTGATCTTCTTGTAGACTGGATCTAAATTCTTATCCTGCCTCGACTATGACTCCCTGTGGTATTACTAGATTATTCTTATTAGTCTGTCTGTGTAGCTAACTAAGATTGCACATTTGGCAATTCCATTGGACTCCCATTCTAGTCAGCAATAGCTCTATGCACTGAGTGCAGTCCTCTGGGATTGTCCATAATGTCTTTTCAAGTCTTCTAAATGTTTATGCTTTGACAATTGCCAACAATAAAAAGGTGAATGACCACCAAGAAAGAATAAGATACTACTTTACTTTTGTTTTGGATAGAAGGACAATCCATTCTACCACTGTTACAGGGACAAATCTGCACAAACCGAACTATGAACACTAAATAGTGCATTGTTTATCAATTAGAATAGGCGCAGGTAGACTTTCTTTCCACATACCTCAGTGATATCAGACTTTGAAGAACCCCCAATCTCCTTACTGACTAGATAGTGTGGCAGAGTCATTTAGCTCCCTAAGTCACCGATAATTGATCCCCAATGATCATTAGATTATCCTACGCAGGGCAAGAGTACGGAGTCACAGTCAAGAAGTGTCAGAGGCACTCATGCTTGCAAAAATTCCAAAACCTTTAGCTCATCCACTCTAGTCTGGAGGACCAAAAACCACAGAGTCTACTTAAGTTTAAAAGCTTTATTAAAACTAAACACATTTATTAAAATCAACTTTGTCATAAAAGTAAACGTTTAACTGAAAATGGAAAAGTGCTTAGTGCTAACGATTAATTGGACACATTTCTTGTGGTTGAGCTGAGCTCTCACCTGGTTTGAACTTGAGCTTGACCCTGATCGTGTTCTTAGAAGTCAAGCTTCTGTTAGGAGAAAAAGTGTTGTGTGTTAAAAATAAAAAGCAAGCATTCATCAGTTGTGACAAAAAGTGCAGCAAGACAACAGCCTTCCCTGAAAAAAGGGAAATTTTTACTGTAGAGTATACAGTTACAAATTATTACATTGTATTTCGTTTTTTTTAACTTTCTTTATTCCTCCTCAACCAAATATTATACAGTAGTGAGTGGTGTATTCTAACATTCTAAAAATTTACTTTGTAGGTGGAACATCTGGTGGCGGGGCCAGCGCGGAGGTGGTGGATGAGGACAACTCTTCTGGGGAGGAGGCGGTGCGAGTGCTGGACAACACCAATGTGCCTGTGAGGGTTGACACGCTGGTGGCGGGCACAGGTAAGCTATATATTCGAAAAGCGAAAGAAGGGTGTAAGTAAGTGTGGAAGGACGAGAAATTTTATGATGGCTGGCAAAGAAGGATGATATGTGTTTGCTTGGCCCCCGAGGTGGCTGGGAAGGAAAGAATATGGTATGGTGCATGGCTGGGTCAATGATGAAGCAAGGATGGGTGGAAGGACAACAGCCTGGGTGGGTGAAACATAAACTGTATGTGTGCATATACTTTGAATGGATGGATGCCTGGAGCATGGTATTATCTGACTCTTAGATAGCACGTGTGTATCTAGAGAGAGTAGATGGTCACTGGATGAACTAAGTGTTACCTTGAAGAGCATGTAACACCGCACCCGCACGTCCGTTCCAGTGTAGGGAAGGCAAGGAAAAGAAATTGTAAATTTGTCCAATACTACCATGAATAGTAGCAATAGTTTGTATTGCAACTGCAAGCACAGCATATATCCGGTTATTACGGTGGACACTCCGTACCTCTCTTAATAACTTTAGTTTAGTAGTAGTACGTCATTCATGTGTGGGTGTATCACTGTTCACTCAATAATAAGCAAAGCATCTAAAGTCATCCCATATGTCATCAAATACATCCCATGTGAAGTGATAGATAATCTAATTATTTAGCTTCTTCATTTTCCTTTTCTAGTACTTATTTGCACTGTAGGGTGAAAGGTAAATTAATTAAGCAGTAGCCCTTGTAACAGAGTATTCTCAGTGCCACCCATAATAGAAAAGTAATAGCTTCACCACCTGCATGTACTGGACCGGTACAGTAACGCAAGTCTGTCTCACTCATCATGGTGTGCATCTGTTTTTCTCGGGTGCAAGTTCACTGCGCTGGCATTCTGCCGGCTTGCATAAGATAACGTACCAATTTTCCGAAACAAGAGAGAAGAAGAAGAATAAAACTGGTGTACTGTCATAGTCGACTGTAATGGAAGTCCATAGTGGTCGTAGAATTTGTTCATTAAACTACCACTAATGTTAGAGCAAGGATGCAGAAGTGGGAGGTTAGATAGATACTGTCCTCAATAGTTATGTACTGTGCTTTCAATTTGCTACTTGTACTGTGACACAACTTTCGGCTCAATCACTTTGTGTTATTAATGTTAAGGAGCAATGGTTACAGACTATGTCTTTCTTTCTTCATATAGTTGCTCCTTCCAAATCAACATCACGGAGGGAGCAGGCTCGAATGGCCCGGCAACGGAGGCTGGATGCCACTGTCGCGGAATATCGGCGGCTGGTGGCCCTGGAGGAGTCGGAGGACACGCAGTCGACCGGTGCAACCACAACATCCTCGACTGGGACAGCTGCATCCTCCTCCGTGAAACCACGGGCTGCCAGCCAGCGCAGTGCTCCAGCGGTACGGAGCCGGGCTAACAAAGCCAACCGCCACCGCCAAGCAGCAAAAAGACCAGCTGCCCCCCACAGGAGCTGCAAGGCACGCCAGCGCCGCCTAGGAGTGAGAATGTCCTACCTGGAGCAGGAGGTCCATAGGTACAAGAACTTGGTGGAGGGCCTCCGCTTCGAGCATGCCACCCTCCGCAAGGAGTATGATGCCCTGGCCGCAAAATTCACCAGCACCCTCCAGTAGTGGAGTGTCCCTTGCCCTTTTTTTAGAGACTTTTGGGGGGTGGGATTTGGGAGTTGGCTGCTTTTTGGGACTTTTCAAAGACAATCGTTGGGGTTAGGGAGGGTCTTGAGGGAGATTATTTTGTTAGGGCTACATAAATATACTTTTTTAAACTTTATCTGACCATACCTGTTTTTTACTGCTTTTCAGTCTGGTGGGTGGGGGTGTAACAGTAAGTTTGTTTTCCTGAAGAGTCCTAGGACTTTAGTAGTACTACCGTCAATCTCTCGTCTAGTCCTAATACTCCATTATACTACCTCCCACCAAACGCTTATCTTACCTGTAATTTGTGTTAGAAATTAGGGCTAGGCCCAGGGCTGGCTCCACGTGAAATGGGGATTAAGGTTGGCAATCCTGGGCGGATGAAATTTCCTCATTGCGGTGGTACTAGTGGTGTGACACAGTGGCAGTTGCATGCCTATGGAAAAAAATAAAACGAAACCTGGTTTGTCCTTACTGTAGCATTACAACGGTTACGGCACGATCGAGAATATAGCAGGTGACAGTACACTAGAACAGTGCCACAATGTAGCCTAACAAATGGTAAAGTATTGCAAGTATAACTAGTACTTGCGATGAATTTATTTGACATTGGCTCCTACTACTACAAGAAATAGTACTGAAGCTGAGTAAGGCTAGAATATATCCTCGTATTCCTTCACCAGCCTGTTGCTATGACCTTATCCTCCCCAGCAAGTGTGTGGAATTATTGATGTCATTTAGTCAGTCATCAAGCAAAACCACACAGCCCGGGGGAAGAGGGTTAGGGTTTGGAAAATGGATGGGAATGGGGGTTTCTTTTTGGGTAGGTTTTGTTGAGAGAAGAAAAAAAAGCACAGCATGGACAAACAATAATTGAAGATAAAGAAATCTTTGGGTACAAACTAAAGCTAACCACATGCAGTCACACTCATAGAAGAAAACAATGGATACTGCATCTGTATTCTGTATGTTGTTGGAGTTATCCTGTTGAATTTGGTAAGTAAGTTGCATGCAGCAAACAATTCCTCTTATTAGCGGCACTCCTCCACTCCAGCTGATGCTTCGTCCATCGATGTTGGTGACCACTGACAGAAGACACCCTGTCCACTGCCTGCCTGGCGGATGTTGACTGAAACCCGGCCTGTAATTATTGAACGTAAAACAGGAAGTGCTATTACAATACCACTGATAAATAAATATAAGGTATGTACGCTGTGTGGTGCAAAAAGTCACACTTTGATTTCCCTAAGACAGTACAATTTTGTTGAAATTGCGTACTCTGTCTGAGTCACCTTTTTAAGGATAAATAAGTATGGCCAAAATAATAGTTAGCTAACCCTAACGAACCCTAAGTTACAAAAAGTGCCAAAAAGGTTTTTCCTTATGGATTTTGTACTAAACACTACTATCCGTTATTAGACCTTCACAGGAATGCCCCAAGAGACCCGCCAACCCACCCGCCAAAAAGCACACGATAACACCCCCAAACAGCCAAAAAGCAAAATCTCATACTTACAATATCTCTCGGCCTTCGGTCCAAACGCGCTGTGCAGCTAGGTCATCATCATAACTCCTGTTTTCCACCATGGATTTCCTGAAAAGCAAATGCAATCAAGTTTAGACTGTCGCAGCAGTGCTCCGACAGAGACACCAAAACCCACCAACAAACACCAGGAAGCCCCTCAAACAGGTCCCCGGAAACGCTACATTGAGCAAGATGTCAGAAGAAATAGCAAAAAAAAAATCTGCATGGATTTTGTCCTAGACACTTCTATCCGTTATTAGACCTTCACAGGAATGCCCCAAGAGACCCGCCAACCCACCCGCCAAAAAGCACACGACAACACCCCCAAACAGCCAAAAAGCAAAATCTCATACTTACAATATCTCTCGGCCTTTGGTCCAAACGCGCTGTGCAGCTAGGTCATCATCATAACTCCTGTTTTCCACCACGGATTTTCTGAAAAGCAAATGCAATCAAGATTAGACTGTCGCAGCAGTGCTCCCAGACCCCAAAACTCACCCACAAACACCCGGAACCCCGCCAAAGAGCACCTCAAAGGCAAGCAAGTCAGCAAAAACGGCAAGAAATTTCCGCGTCATATTTGGTCCAAAACACTTTTATCCGTTATTAGAGCTTCACAGCAATGGGCCCAGAGCCGTCAACTCACCCGCAAAGAAGTAAAACACCTCCAAAAGTGCTGAGTCTTTCTTCATTGGGCGTAATCCAGCCCTCTGCTTTGAGGGAAATAGGAGTCTGGAGGAGGAGGATAGAGGAGCATGTTCTTCAGAACTTGTGAACCTGAGGAATGTAGACTGCGGCACCTTCAAATCAATAAGCAAACAAGTGAAGACAGTTCTGCTGATGGGCTTGTTTTTGGGATTAGGTGATTAAAGTTTGAATTAAATTAACTGTGCAAAACAAAGAAAGACAGACACACAGGAATAAAAGTGAATAAGGACGAAAAAGAAAGTTATTGATTCATTGTCTCATTTTCAGGGCTCGGTGTCAGGGAATAAGAAGAAGATTTCGTCATCATACTCTGCGAATTCAGGCAGGATGAGGTCAGTGTGACCGAACAGAGAACAAATCCCCTCATCTACGTTGCCGTCCTCCTGGTCTTCATGCGGCGTGCTTTCTCGTACTTTGTAATCTGGTGGTATGAGGTGCTGATTCATCTTGATCATTGTCAGCCGCTCCACATTTTTGGGCGAGAGGCGGCTCCGTTTGGGAGTTACAATGCCACCAGCAGCACTGAAAACCCGTTCAGAAGACACACTTGCGAGTGGGCAAGACAAATAGTTTATAGCCAGGTTGGAGAGCTGTGGCCACAATTGTTTTTTCCCATGCCAATACTGCAATGGCTCATCATTAAGAAAGACCTCTGTTGAGTCATTCAGATAGTCCTGCACCATCGACTCAAGGTCCTCAGCGGTTCCTCCACTTTGCTTACTTTTTGCTGTGCCTGTGACATTTTTTCGAGAACCATACCCAAGCAAAGTTAGCCAATCCTCTACAGCAGCCACTGTTACTGTTGTGTCTGGTGCAGATGATCCGGTTGCCGGTGTCTTTAACGGCTGAGAGGTCACTTGTGTCACAGCCACAGGTGCAGAAGTGGATTTTTTTGACTGGGGATGGCCTGCTGATATTGATGTACTGCCTTCTTCTCCTTCAATATCCTGCCGTTCTTTTTCAAACCTCTTGGCTGACCAGGCTAGCCAACGTTTGTACTTTTTAACATCTTCATCAGCAAAAGGAAAGAATGCTTGGCCTGCCAGCGCCTTTTTGTAGCGTGGATCCAGAATAGTAGCACAAATGTAATGCTGTTCTGAGTTGATCTTTTTAAGACGTTCATCACCACGTAGGCGCTCTAATAATTTCTCCGACAAAATAAAAGGGTCTTTTTTTTGGCATCTTTTTCAAACTCAGAAGACACCGCCTTCAGTTGGTGCTCCAGCATGCACAACAATGGGATAGCTTTTCCCAAATTACAGTCCTCCTGGCTGACTGCACGCGTGAAGAACTCAAAAGGACGAAGCATGTCTGTCAGGCTTTTAACTATGTCCCATTGCGCCGCACCCATCCGCAGGTCCATCTGAGCTGTACCCTCTGTTAAGAAATAGTGATCGAGTACCGTATACTGCTCATACAGACGCTCAAGCATGTAGAAGGTTGAGTCCCAACGTGTTGCCACCTCCTGGATGAGTGCTTTCACTGGCATTCGACGTTCAAGTAGCAGCCTCCTCAGATGCTTCCGGGCCTTAAAAGAATGGCTGAAATGGTTGCACATTTTGCGGCAGGTGGCCATTACCTCGAACGCTGTACTGTCTCTATCACTCAAGAATTTTTGAACTACCAGGTTGATACAGTGCGCCAAACACGGCACTCTGAAATAGTCACCCAGCACCATGGCCTTAACTACATTGGCGCCATTATCCGTGGAAACATAACCAATCCGGCGTTTTTTTGGGGACAGCCAGTGAAAGACCTTTTTGTTAAACTCGTCCAAAATGTTTTGTGCTGTGTGACTTTTCTCCAAGCCAAACATGGCTAGTGTTGCATGTTTCCGAGCAGCTTTAAAAACTTGGTCCGGGTCAACACCTGCGTTTAGCTTTGCTTTAACACCTGAAAAAGAGACCCAGTGTGCAGTGATGCACATGTAATCAGCGCCTGCGCCACTGGTCCACATGTCTGTTGTCAGATGTATAGTGTGAACAGCACTCTTCTGCAAAGCTGCCCCAATCGCCTCCAGCACATCTTCATGTAGTGCTTGAACCGCAACTCTGGCAAAATAGAACCGGCTAGGAACCTTCCATTTAGGGCAGAGCCTTGCCACTAATTCTAGAAAACCTACCGCTTCTACAAAAGAAAAAGGGAGAAGGTCCACAGCTAGCATTTTAGCCAGCCTAGTGTTATACAGACGCGTCAGTGGGTGGTTGCGTTCATATGGCGCGTCTGAAGAAAACATGGTTCTAATGTTGCCCTGGACCAAGCATTTACGGGATGATAATGACTTCGTTGACGCAATTATGCTCGCTGATGAACTTTTGAGTGTTGGTGTCTCACTCGCTCCAACACTCTTAGTGTGCCTCTCATGGGGTGTGCTGCTGACAGGGGTACTGGGTGTAAGTGAAGTGTTTGACACGTCTTCTTCCTCCTCGTCATCATCAGATGAAACATCAACGTTTTCTTGACTTCCAATTCGGGCTTCCTTGATCGCCTTTAGGTGCGCAAACCATTGGACAGTGTGCTGTCTCTTAAGATGACCTCTCTGGCCTCCGGTACCATAGTTGGTACCTGACTTACCACGACTAACTGCAACCTTACAAAGGGTACAAATGGCGAACTTTTCCCTTTTTGGGCAAACAGTAAAGAAGTCCCAAACTGGTGACTTGAAGTGTCTGTGGGGCCTGGAGGAGGTGGCGATACTGGTGGTGGTGGTCATGCTGCTAATGCCAGATGAAGTGGAGGATCTGGATTGCCCAACTTTTGTACGTTGTGCACTTTCACCGCCACTAATTAAGGTCGAGGTGGATGGAGGTCCCTTCTTGCCAGAAAGAAATATGGAAGCGGTACGAGTTGGTGTACTACTTAACTCCAATGATTGTGGTGGTGTTTCCACTGCCTCCTCGTCGACAACATCATCATCATCACGCTCAGCAGCTTTTCAGGCTAGGGTCAAAATGTCTGTTTGCTGCATGCCCGCTGGGGCTGCAGTTACCTTTATGATGACTGGGTAGTCGTTGTCAGAGTCTTCATCAGCAGCAGTATCCGCCACTTCTTGCTGAGCCTCATCATCACACTCCATAACTCTGAGACTTTGGACGAGATTCCTTTTACGCTTAACTACCTTTGTCAGATCATGGTGTGCCTCACTCTCAGACGGCAGTGGTGCTGGTTCCCAATTTTGATCCGTATCATCAGAAGGAGGTGTGCTTGAAGAAGATGTAGACACCACCCTTGATCTCTTCCTTGCTAGGGGTGTGGAAGACAATGAATGATCATCAGGAGGAGTGTCTTCCTCAAATGATACCTCGCCTTGATTGTCGATTTCCTGATGTGCCCCTACTTCGGGAGGAACAACTATTGTGGGCACTTGTGACCCTCCATGCACCTCTGCTTGCGCATCTCCTTGCGCTGCCTCTCCTTCCACATGTACTTGGGCTTGTACTTGCACATGTGATAGTTGTTGCGGCTGTGGTTGTTCAACACTCGTCAGATGAGCTACAACAACCTGTGTTGATTGAGGGACATTGCTGCTGCTTTCTTGCGATGAGCCAACATCACTGGTCGATGGTGATTGAACAACTATACTGGCTGCCTCTGCAGCACTCAAGGGCATGGACTTAAGTTGGCGTGGTGGTGGTGGTGGCACTGAGCCCAATGGAGCGGGGGTGCTGCTCCCAGCTTGGTCCCCAGCAGATCCCGCTGCTGCTGCAGGCATACTTTTTTTTTTACTCCCAAAAAAAGGGCCGGCCGGCACACCAGTCTCCTTGGTAACTTGCTTCTTCTGCTCCTTACTGGCACCTTTCTTGCTAGAGGAGCTACGGGTAACTTTTTTTGGGGCCATCTTCTTCAGAGCAGGTCAGAACAGCAGGCAGCAGTTGCACGAGTTGCAGAGTTGTCTGTGTCCAGACGTGACGTCGCGTGACGTTATGCTGCACACACACACCGCTGCAGGACTTCTTCCTGGCACTGGTGGTTCTCTTGAGTCTTGTGCACCTAAAAGCAATGGAAGACAGAGGAACATCAGTTCAGTTATACACCCCAAAAAATTGACAAAACACAGAAAAATCAGCACAATCCCATGCCATCCATGATGTTTACATTGAAGACACCCCACAGAAAGACTAGGGCCATGCAAGTATGCAACACTCACTACCCCTGGGCATAATGGATGAAAAGTAGGCAAAATAAGTGCAGGCCTCAGACACTGCCTCTCTTCAAAATGGCCCCTTACACCCCAAGCCAGTCCACATCAACAGTACACCCCAAAAAAACAGAAAAACGACAAAAAACAGCACAATCCCAGCCCATCCATGGCCTCAATGGTGTTTAACTTCAAGAGGACACCCCACAGAAAGACTAGGCCCATGCAACACTCACCACCCCTGGTCAAAGGGCCCCACCAGCAGCCCCAAAAAAACGACAAAAACGACAAAATTCAGCACAATCCCAGCCCATCCATGGCCTCAATGGTGTTTAAATTCAAGAAGACACCCCACAGAAAGACTAGGCCCATGCAACACTCACTACCCCTGGGCATAATGGATGAAAAGTAGGCAAAATAAGTGCAGGCCTCAGACACTGCCTCTCTCCAAAATGGCCCCTTACACCCCAAGCCAGTCCACATCAACAGTACACCCCAAAAAAACAGAAAAACATCCAAAAATCACCACAATCCAATGCCATCCAGGATGTTTACATTAAAGAGAGTGAGACCACACTACAGGCACACTCAGTCCATGCACCACTACCCCTAGGCAAAAGGCCACACCAGCAGCCCCAAAAAAAAGACAAAAACAACAAAAAACAGCATAATCCCAGCCCATCCATGGCCTCAATGGTGTTTAAATTCAAGAGGACACCCCACAGAAAGACTAGGCCCATGCAACACTCACCACCCCTGGGCAAAGGGCCCCACCAGCAGCCCCAAAAAAACGACAAAAAACAATAAAATCAGCACAATCCCAGCCCATCCATGGCCTCAATGGTGTTTAAATTCAAGAAGACACCCCTCAGAAACACTAGGCCCATGCAACACTCACTATCCCTGGGCATAATGGATGAAAAGTAGGCAAAATAAGTGCAGGCCTCAGACACTGCCTCTCTTCAAAATGGCCCCTTGCACCCCAAGCACATGTTGCTTGTACCAGCCAGCACTCAAGATGGCCACCACCACCACCCACATGGCCAGTCCACATCAACAGTACACCCCCAAAAAACAGAAAAACAGCCAGAAATCACCACAATCCAATGCCATCCATGATGTTTACATTAAAGAGAGTGAGACCACACCACAGGCACACTCAGTCCATGCACCACCACCCCTGGGCAGAAGGCCACACCAGCAGCCCCCAAAAAACGACAAAAAACAATAAAATAAGCACAATCCCAGCCCATCCATGGCCTCAATGATGTTTAAATTCAAGAAGACACCCCACAGAAAGACTAGGCCCATGCAACACTCACCACCCCTGGGCAAAGGGCCCCACCAGCAGCCCCAAAAAAACAACAAAAACAACAAAAATCAGCACAATCCCAGCCCATCCATGGCCTCAATGGTGTTTAAATTCAACAAAACAGTTGTATCATGCACCCATAACCAACCCTGGTCCTACTGGATACTGTGGCTACCCACAATATAATTTATTTAATGTTCTGAAAAAGTTCAAAAATTGTAGTTGCAGCAACTGTAATGCCCCAAACAAACTTACTTGTGAAAGTTGATTTCTAATCCAAAAGTGATCCAAAGAAAGTCAAAAAGGCCTCAAATCCAAATATCCAGCAGCACCCACAAAAAGTAATCCTTCCAGCTCCAGATCCAAATGAAAGTGACCAGGAGATGGACAAAGCACTGGGAGGAGCCTGCTGGACAGGAACAGGAAGTTGGAGACTGTGGGGCACTTCCTTCCCTCCCCCCCCCAAAAAATGGACTCCTTGCAAAAAAAAAGGCCATGCAAATGTCAACCTGAGGAGTGATTCTGATAAAAAACATCATTTTCTGAAGGTTTATCCTGTTTGCTGGTGGATTTCTTGTGCAGAATTGCAAAATCTCTATTTCGCGAGTGCGAGATTGTTCCTTTCCGCCGCAACTACGTGTTCGCAATTGCGAACTCTCGTGAGGTGTGCTGTGCAAGGTGGCAAGCCGCGATTACGTATTCGCGGGCGCCAAACTCCCGCGGGATCACGCAGCAAGATCCAAAATGGCGCGGCACTCGCAAAATATGATCGAGAAAAACAACTCGGCAAAAGCTTAATGACGGAAAGTGAACGCCGTGCACCACGCCGCGCGCTGCAACCAAGCAAAAAATCCGCCGCGAGCGGATTCACGGATTTTTGACAAATTCGCGAGAGTTCGCGGATTGCGAATTTGCCGAAAATCCGAAAAATCCACGAGCGGAGCGGATTTTACGCCCATGCTTACTCCCAGACCCCGAAACCTACCCACAAACACCAGGAAGCCCCCCAAACAGGCCCCCGAAAATGCTACATTGAGCGAAATGTCAGAAAATGCAAAAACTTTTTCCTCATAGATGTTGTCCAAACCAGTTTTATCCGGTATTAGAGCTTCCCAGCAATGTCCCCAGACCCGTCAACCCAGGCGAAAACAAGTAGAAGACCCCCAAACAGCCAAAAAGCAAAAGTAGAAGTGATTAAAGTTTTAATTATATTAACTGTGCAAAACAAAGAAAGACAGACACACAGGAATAAAAGTGAATAAGTACGAAAAAGAAAGTTATTGATTCATTGGCTCATTTTCAGGGCTCGGTGTCAGGGAAGAAGAGTTCGTCCTCATACTCTGCGAATTCAGGCAGGAGTAGGTCAGTGTCACCTAACACAGAAGAAATTCCCTCATCTAAGTTGCTGTCCTCCTCGTCTTCTTCCGTCGTGTAATCTGGTACTTTGTAATCTGGTGGTATGAGGTGCTGATTCATCTTGATCATTGTTAACCTCTCCACATTTTTGGGCGAGAGGCGGGTCCGTTTGCAAGTTACAATGCCACCAGCAGCACTGAAAACACGCTCAGAAGAAACGCTTGCGAGTGGGCAAGACAAGTAATTTATAGCCAGGTTGGTGATCTCTGGCCACAATTCTTTTTTCCCATGCCAATACGCCAATGGGTCATCATGAAGAGAGACCTCTGTTGAGTCATTCAGATAGTCCTGCACCATCGACTCAAGGTTCTCCACGGTTCCTCCACTTTGCTTACTTTTTGCTCTGACCTTTTGAGAACCAAACCCAAGCTCAGCTAGCCAATCCTCTTCACCATCATCACCCGATATTTCTGTTGTGTCTGGTGCAGATGATCCGGTTGCCGGTGTCTTTAACGGCTGAGAGGTCACTTCTGCCACAGCCACAGGTGCAGAAGTGGAGTCTTTTGACTGGGATGGCCTGCTGATGCTGATGTACTGCCTTTTCCTTGAATTTGCTGCTGTTCTCTTTCAAACCTCATGGCTGACAAGGCTAGCCAATGTTTGTACTTTGTAACATCTTCATCACCAAAAGGAAATAATGCACTCCCTGCCAGCGCCTTTTTGTAGCGTGGATGCAGAATAGTAGCACAAATGTAATGCTGTTCTGAGTGGATCTTTTGAAGACGTTCATCGCCAAGTAGGCGCTCTAATAATTTCTCCGCCAAAACAAAAGCTTCTTGCTTTTCTTCATCTTTTTTAAACTTAGAAGACACCGCCTTCAGTTTGTGCTCCAGCATGCGCAACAATGGGATAGCTTTTCCCAAATTACAGTCCTCCCTGCTGACTGCACGCGTGAAGACCTCAAAAGGACGAAGCATGTCTGTCAGGCTTTAAACTAGCTCCCATTCCGCCGCATCTAGCCTCAGGTCCTTCTGAGCTGTACCCAGTGTTAAGAAATACTGATCGAGTACCGTAAACTGCTCATACAGACGCTCAAGCATGTAGAAGGTTGAGTTTCAACGTGTTGGCACCTCCTGGATGAGTGCTTTCACTGGCATTCGACGTTCATGTAGCAGGCTCCTCAGATGCTTCCGGGCCTTAAAAGAATGGCTGAAATGGTTGCACATTTTTCGGCAGGTGGCCACTAACTCGCACGCTGGACTGTCTTTATCCAAGAATTTTTTAACAACCAGGTTTATACAGTGCGCCAAACACGGCACTCTGAAATAGTGACCCAGATCCATGGCCTTAACTACATTGGCGCCATTATCCGTGGAAACATAACCAATCTCGCGTTTTTTGGGGGACAGCCAGTGAAAGACCTTTGTGTTAAACTCATTCAAAATGTTTTCTGCTGTATGACGTTTCTCCAAGCCAAACATGGCTAGTGTTGCATGTTTCCGGTCAACACCTGCGTTTAGCTTTGCTATAACCCCTGAAAAAGAGACCCAGTGTGCAGTGATGCACAGGTAATCAGTACCTGCGCCACTGGTCCACATGTCTGTTGTCAGATGTATAGTGTGAACAGCACTCTTCTGCAAAGCTGCCCCAATCACCTCCAGCACATCTTCATGTAGTGCTGGAACCGCAACTCGGGCAAAATAGAACCGGCTAGGAACCTTCCATTTAGGGCAGAGCGCTGCCACTAATTCTAGAAAACCAACCCCTTCTACAAAAGAAAAAGGGAGAAGATCCAGCGCTAGCATTTTTGCCAGCTTTGTGTTATACAGACGCGCCGTTGGGTGGTTGCGTTCATATGGCGCGTCTGAAAACAACATGGTTCTAATGTTGCCCTCGACCATTTTACGGGATGATGATGACTTCTTTGACCCAGTTACGCTCGCTGATTAACTTTTTCGCATTGGTGTCTCAATCTGTCCCACACTCTTAGTGTGGCGCACAGGGGGTGTGCTGACAGGGGTACTGGGTGTAAGTGAAGTCTGTGACGCTTCTTCCTCCTCGTCATCATCAGATGGAACATCAACGTTTTCTTGCCTTGCAATTCGGGCTTCCTTGATCTCCTTTAGGTGTGCAAACCATTTGACAGCATGCTGTCTCTCAAGATGACCTCTCTGGCCTCCAGTCCCATAGTTGGTACCAAGCTTACCACGACTAACTGCAAGCTTACAAATGCTACAAATGGCTAGGTTTTCCTTTTTTGGGCAAATACTAAAGAAGTCCCAAACTGCGGACTTGAAATGTCTGGGGGGGCCGGAGGAGGCGATACTGGTGCTGGTCATGCTGCTAATGCCAGATGAAGTGGAGGATGCGTATTGCTGAACTTTACTACGTTGTGCACTTTGCCCACCACTAATTGAGGTCGAGGTGGATAGAGGTCCCTTCTGGCGAGGAAGAAATATGGAAGCGGTAGGTGGTGGTGTACTAGTTATCTTCAATGATTGTGGTGTTCCCATTGCCTCCTCGTCGACTTCATCATCACGCTCAGCAGCTTGTCGGGCTAGGGTCAAAATGTCTGTTTGCTGCATGCCCGCTGAGGCTGGAGTCAAGCCTGTGATGACTGCGTCGTCGTCGTGAGAGTCTTCAGCAGCAGGAGTATACGCCACTTCTTGTTGAGCGTCATCACACTCCATAACTATGAGAGTTTCGACGACCTTCCTTTTACGCTTAGCTACCTTTGTCAGATCATGGTGTGCCTCAGCCTCACTCTCAGACGGCAGTGGTGCTGGTTCCCAAGTAAGATCCATATCATCAGAAGGAGGTGGGCTTGAAGAAGATGTAGACACCACCACCCTTGATCTTTTCCTTGCTCGGGATGTGGAAGACAATGAATGATCGTCAGGAGGAGTGGCTTCCTCGAATGATACCTCGGCTTGATAGTCGATTTCCAGATGTGCCCCTACTTCTGGAGGAACAACTATTGTGGGCACTTGTTGCGCCCCTCCATGCACCTCTGCTTGTGCATCTCCTTGCGCTGCCTCTCCTTCAACAAGTACTTGGGCTTGTACTTGCACATGTGGTTGTTGTTGCGGCTGTGGTTGTTCAACACTCGTCCGATGAGTTACAACAACCTGTGTTGATTGAGGGACATTGCTGCTGCTTTCTTGCGATGAGCCAACATCACTGGTCGATGGTGATTGAACAAGTAGACTGGCTGCCTCTGCAGCACTCAAGGGCTTGGACTTAAGTTGGCGTGGGGGTGGTGGCACTGAGCCCAATGGAGCGGGGGTGCTGCTCCCAGCTTGGTCCCCAGCAGATCCCGCTGCTGCTGCAGGCGTACTTTTTTTTTTATTTCCAAAAAATGTGGCGGGCGGCACACCAGTCTGCTTGGTAACTTGCTTCTTCTGCTCCTTTCTGGCAACTTTCTTGCTAGAGGAGCTACGGGGAACTTTTTTTGGGGCCATCTTCTTCAGATGTCACTCAGAACAGCAGGCCGCAGTTGCACAAGTTGCAGAGTTGTCTGTGGCCACACGTGACGTTGTGCTGCACACACCGCAGCAGGACTTCTTCCTGGCACTGGTGGTTCTCTTGTGCACCTAAAAGCAATGGAAGACAGAGGAACATCAGTTATACACCCCAAAAAATTGACAAAAACCACAAAATTCAGCACAATCCCAGCCCACCCATGGCCTCAATGATGTTTAAATTCAAGAAGACACCCCACAGAAAGACTAGGCCCATGCACCACTCACTACCCCTGGGCATAATGGATGAAAGCTATGCAAAATGGGTGCACCCCAAGCACATGTTGCCTGTACAAGCACTCAAGATGGCCACCACCACCCACATGGCCAGTCCACATCAACAGTACACCCCAAAAAAACTAAAAACACACAAAAATCACCACAATCCAATGCCATCCAGGATGTTTACATTAAAGAGACCCCACAGGCAGACTCAGTCCATGCACCACTCACTACCCCTGGGCAAAAGGCCCCACCAGCAGCCCCAAAAAATTGACAAAAACCACACAATTCAGCACAATCCCAGCCCACCCATGGCCTCAATGATGTTTAAATTCAAGAAGACACCCCACAGAAAGACTAGGCCCATGCACCACTCACTACCCCTGGGCATAATGGATGAAAGCTAGGCAGAATGGGTGCAGGACTCAGACACAGCCTGTCTTCAAAATGGCCCCTTGCACCCCAAGCACATGTGGAGGGCCTGCCTGTACAAGCACTCAAGATGGCCACCACCACCCACATGGCCTGTCCACATCAACAGTACACCCCATAAAAACGAAAAACACACACAAATCACCACAATCCAATGCCATCCAGGATGTTTACATTAAAGAGAGTGAGAGCCCACAGGCAGACTCAGTCCATGCACCACTCACTAGTACTACCCCTGGGCAAAAGGCCCTACCAGCAGCCCCAAAAAATCGACAAAAACCACAGAATTCTGCACAATCCCAGCCCACCCATGGCCTCAATGATGTTTAAATTCAAGAAGACACCCCACAGAAAGACTAGGCCCATGCACCACTCACTACCCCTGGGTATAATGGATGAAAGCTAGGCAGAATGGGTGCAGGCCTCAGACACGGCCTGTCTTCAAAATGGCCCCTTGCACCTCAAGCACATGTGGAGGGCCTGCCTCTACAAGCACTCAAAATGGCCACCACCACCCACATGGCCAGTCCACATCAACAGTACACCCCAAAAAAACGAAAAACACACAAAAATCACCACAATCCAATGCCATCCAGGATGTTTACATTAAAGAGACCCCACAGGCAGACTCAGTCCATGCACCACTCACTACCCCTGGGCAAAAGGCCACAACAGCAGCCCCAAAAAATCGACAAAAACCACAAAATTCAGCACAATCCAGCCCATCCATGGCCTCAATGGTGTTTAAATTCAAGAAGACACCCCACAGAAAGACTAGGCCCATGCACCACTCACTACCCCTGGGCATAATGGATGAAAGCTATGCAAAATGGGTGCACCCCAATCACATGTTGCCTGTACCAGCACTCAAGATGGCCACCACCACCCACATGGCCAGTCCACATCAACAGTACACCCCAAAAAAACGAAAAACACACAAAAATCACCACAATCCAATGCCATCCAGGATGTTTACATTAAAGAGAGTGAGAGCCCACAGGCAGACTCAGTCCATGCACCACTCACTAGTACTACCCCTGGGCAAAAGGCCCCACCAGCAGCCCCAAAAAATCGACAAAAACCACAAAATTCAGCACAATCCCAGCCCACCCATTGCCTCAATGATGTTTAAATTCAAGAAGACACCCCACAGAAAGACTAGGCCCATGCACCACTCACTACCCCTGGGCATAATGGATGAAAGCTATGCAAAATGGGTGCACCCCAATCACATGTTGCCTGTACCAGCACTCAAGATGGCCACCACCACCCACATGGCCAGTCCACATCAACAGTACACCCCAAAAAAACGAAAAACACACAAATATCACCACAATCCAATGCCATCCAGGATGTTTACATTAAAGAGAGTGAGAGCCCACAGGCAGACTCAGTCCATGCACCACTCACTAGTACTACCCCTGGGCAAAAGGCCCCACCAGCAGCCCCAAAAAATTGACAAAAACCACAAAATTCAGCACAATCCCAGCCCACCCATGGCCTCAATGATGTTTAAATTCAAGAAGACACCCCACAGAAAGACTAGGCCCATGCACCACTCACTACCCCTGGGCATAATGGATGAAAGCTAGGCAAAATGGGTGCAGGCCTCAGACACTGCCTGTCTTCAAAATGGCCCCTTGCACCCCAAGCACATGTGGAGGGCCTGCCTGTACAAGCACTCAAAATGGCCACCACCACCCACATGGCCAGTCCACATCAACAGTACACCCCAAAAAAACGAAAAACACACAAAAATCACCACAATCCAATGCCATTCAGGATGTTTACATTAAAGAGACCCCACAGGCAGACTCAGTCCATGCACCACTCACTACCCCTGGGCAAAAGGCCACAACAGCAGCCCCAAAAAAATCGACAAAAAACACAAAATTCAGCACAATCCCAGCCCATCCATGGCCTCAATGATGTTTAAATTCAACAAAACAGTTGTATCATGCACCCATAACTAACCCTGGTCCTACTGGATACTGTGGCTACCCACAATATATTTTATTTAATGTTCTGAAAAAGTTCCAAAATTGTAGTTGCAGCAACTGTAATGCCCCAAACAAACTTACTTGTGAAAGTTGATTTCTAATCCAAAAGTGATCCAAAGAAAGTCAAAAAGGCCTCAAATCCAAATATCCAGCAGCATCCACAAAGAGTAATCCTTCCAGGTCAAGGTCCAAATGAAAGTGACCAGCACATGAAGAAAGCACTGGGAGGAGCCTGCTGGACAGGAACAGGAAGTTGGAGACTGTGGGGCACTTCCTTCCTCCCCCCCCCCAAAATGGACTCCTTGCTAAAAAAAGTGCAGGCAAATGTCAACCTGAGGAGTGATTCTGATAAAAATCATCATTTTCTGAAGGTTTATGCTGTTTGCTGGTGGATTTCTTGTGCAGGATTGCAAAATCTGTATTTCGCGAGTGCGAGATTGTTGCTGCCCGCCGCACCTACGTGTTCGCAATTGCGAACTCTCGCGATGCTTGCTGTGCAAGGTGGCAAGCCGCGATGACGTAATCGCGGTCGTCAAACTCCCGCGGGATCCCACAGCAAGATCCAAAATGGCGCAGCACTCGCAAAATATCGAGAAAAACAACTCAACGCTGAATGACGGTAAGTGAACGCCGCTCGCCGCAAAATTGTATCACCAAGAAAAAAAAATCCGCTGCGTGCGAATTTACGGATTTTCGACAAATTCGCGAGAGTTTTGCGGATTGCGAATTTGCCAAAAATCCGCAAATTCCGCGAGCGGAACGGATTTTACGCCCATGCTTAGTGTTGATTCAACAATAGATGATGTTAGAACTGCATTTGAGAGTGGAGATGAAGGTACTCTCTTCAATCAGGTGAAACCAACTCTAGGACCCAACAGTGGAACGGTGTCTTGATCCCACAATGGATGATATTGCCTGCTGCTTGCTTTTCTCAGAAGTTCGTGTGTTAAGGTACATCACACTCTGTGCTTCCATAGCTAACTGCAAAAAACACAGTTGATGGACAGAATGTAGAACAATGTCATACATTCACCCCAGTACAAGGATCTGGGCCTAAATCCATCGTTTGCCTGTGTTGTTTTTGCAATTTTCACCCCGAGTGGGCTGGGTATGCTCAAACGTGAGTCCCAGGCTCTCCACACCACTGGAGTCAAGCTATCCAGGCTGAATGAAGGCTGATAGCCAGAAACCGGTCCTTGGATGCTTGATTCCGGTCTGGGAAAGACATGGCTTGGTAGTTCGGACTGGACTGTTCCCATGAGGCACAGGGTCAGAGCTGATTTGCATATAGCCAGTGTCTAACCCAGGGTGGTGTGGAGTGCAAAAAAATGATGGATTTAGGCCCAGATCCTTGTACTGGGGTGAATGTATGACATTGTTCTACATTCTGTCCATCAACTGTGTTTTTTGCAATTTTCACCCCGAGTGGGCTGGGTCCATCAACTGTGTTTTTTCCATAGCTAACTGCTGCACATGATTATTGGGCTTGGTTGACACTAGTCGTTGGAGTATACTGTGGTACAGCAGGTGTGAACAGTGAAATGGGGCTTGATTCTATGATTGAGGATGTCATAAGTTAAAGTCTGTGATGATTTCTATGTACCCCCTCGGATCAGGTGCAACCAACTCCGTGCTTTCGAATCCAACGGCATGTGGCTGTGAGGTGTTAATGACCACTGCATCTGGTCTAGACTGCGGTTCACAGGGTTCACAATTTAGATTGAGAGGTGATTGTTTAATTACAGAATCCAGTAGTTAAGTAATTAGAAAGTCTATTGAAACATACACAATATTGTTTTATTAGAACATTGGAATGTTGGGAGGTCCATTGAAAACAATGGAGTAGCTCTGGTCTTATAATGGCTGGTATAAGGCTGGAGTTCCAACATTCCAATGTTTCTTTGTTCACTACTCTGGCTGTGAACAAAGGCTTCAGGGAGCCTGAGGGGATTCCAATCCCCTCGCACTCCCTTAAGGGTTTGATTTATTTGTTAGAACATTCTACCCTCTAGTGGCAGAATGTTCTAATAGCCTTATAGCCCTTCGTAGCTAGGCTATACTGGCTATTAAAGTCCCTGTCTCTTGTTAAAGGCCATCGCCTTCGGCTTGTGCCTTTAATGCTGGAGAGGGCCTTTAATAGTTGGTAAAGCCTGCTACGGCGGGGTATAAGGCTATCGCATACTTGCTTGAAGACGTTTTTTAGTTGAGTTATAGGTTTAGTAAAATGACCAAATTCATCTTGCACGTCCAAAGGATCGGTGAATAGTGTAGACTGTGGACAGATGAAATCCGAATTAGAATTGTTTTGATTTATTTATTGTAGAGTTCTCTGTAATTTATGATGTATTTTGTAAAGAGGGAGTGAGAAAAAGTATTGATGGTTGTGTGTGTGAGTACTGCCTTCAATTAACAATGCAGACAGTAGTGTTCACAATTCAGATCGAGTCGCTATTGTAGATGATGCAGTCCTGTAAGAGAAGAGATTGCTGTAGTGTGCTCTGTCTGCACCACTCATACTCATCATTGCAGGCTCCGCACACGTTTTCTTTGCTTCGCGTATTGCAAACTGTAGAGCTCAAGTCAATGCCACGTGGCTGTGGGCCCTTACTGAACGCTCTTTCTGCCCTATACTGCAGACTTTAGTTTTCACATTTGACATTGAGTCGGCATTGTAGATGATGCAGTCCTGTAGGAAAATACATTGCTCCAGTACGCTCTGTCTGCACCACTCATACGTATAATTGCAGGCTCTGTACACATTGTTTTGCTTTGCATATTGCAAACTGTAGGGCTCAAGTCAATGCCACGTGGCTGTGGGCTCTTGCTGACCGCTCTCTCTGGCCTACACTGCAGACAGCAGTGTTCACAATTGAGATCGAGTCGCTATTGTAGATGAGGTCGTCCTCTAGGAAAAGACATTGCTCCAGTGCGCTCTGTCTGCACCACTCATACGCATCATTGCAGGCTCTGCACACGTTTGTTTTGCTTTGCGTATTACAAACTGTAGAGCTCAAGTCAATGCCACGTGGCTGTGGGCTCTTGCTGACCGCTCTCTCTGTCCTACACTACAGACAGCAGTGTTCATATTTGACATTGAGCCAGTATTATAGATGATGCAGTCCTGTAGGAAAAGACATTGCTCTAGTGTGCTCTCTCTGCACCACTCATACGCATCATTGCAGGCTCTGCACGTGTTTGCTTGCTTCGCGTATTGCAAACTGTAGAGCTCAAGTCGATGCCATGTGGCTGTGGGCCCTTGCTGACCGCTCACTCTGGTCTACACTGCAGACAGCAGTGTTCACAATTGAGATTGAGTAGCTATTGTAGATGAGGTAGTCCTGTAGGAAAAGACATTGCTCCAGTGCGTACTGTCTGCACCAAGCATATGTATCATTGCAGGCTCCGCACACGCTTTTTTATTGCTTTGCTGACGACAAACTGGGCAGGTGAAGTCACCTTACGTGCCTTTGGGTCCTTGCTGACCGCTCTCTGTGGCCTACACTGCAGGCAGCACTGTTCACAATTCAGATTGAGTCGCTATTGCAGATGATGCAGTGTTGATGGCAACAGATATTGCTCCTAGTACGGCCTGTCTACAGCACGCATTATCGCTGGCTGTGCACATGCTGAATACTTTTGATGTGGCTATGTGAGTGCACTAGAACTGATGGAGCGTTTATGATATAATCTTTTTGTATATTATTTCAGATCTATTGATTGTGTGTCAGTATACCACAAGTTGTGGTTCTTTTACGATATAATTATTTCTGTATTATTTCACATCTACTGTCCCTACCTTGCTGCAGCATAAATTATTGATTCTTTTGATATTGAATCTCTGTGTGTGATCCAATGATTACTGTTGTAGTTAATGCTAGCAGCAACCATTCCCTGAAGGCTGGTTTACACTCACCCTACACGCATTCAGCACAGACGTCACTGGATATGTCACCCAGGTAATAAAAAGGAGTCGAGCGCACATCCCCGTACCCACTTTCACTATCTATCAGTGTCCATGTGTTCATTATCTATGCATGATACTGTCTCTTGGCCGTACTATCTTATGTTGTGCTGTGGACAGCATATGCAACCATATTACCTCTAGTATTGGAGAAAATTTCGGTAATGTAACTTTTAGGTGTATGGCTTTCACAGGTGGAAGGCTACTATAATATAAGTTTACTACAGTTAGAAATATATAACTGTTTAAAATATTTTTAATTATCGCTTGCTCCCATATGCACTTGTCTTTGAGATGTCATCATTGATGTCATTAGTGATGTCACTGACCATGTCATGAGTGATGTAATATGTGGCTTCATCAGCAGTGCTTTGAGGGCGTGCAAGTTATAGTAAGCTCAACTAACTATAACAGGCTAATTTCTCTGGTTTTATACGAGTCACATGTTCAAATAACTATAACGTCCCTGAAACCTATGTTTTTTTTAGAGAATTTCTAAGGTTTTTTAAATGCTAATTCCTAACTATAACGTGCCTGAAACCTGTGTTTTTTTCAGTGAATATATATGTGTGTGTATACATATATATATATATATATTCACAAAAAAATCCAAACGTTACAAGTAAGTTATAGTTAGGAAATCATCATTTAGGTTTGGTATGTAAACCCAAATTAAGCTTCACAAACATTAGAAACTCTACAGGTTTAGTTACCTCTTAATTGTCTGATTTATGCACACAGTAAGCACTTATTTCTCTCTCATTTGTACCAAACACACCTTAGACCACACAACCATAAGAAATTCATAACTGATATGTATCTGTTGAAATCATCATTCAAACAGCGCTTTCATATTACTGTAAGTCATACTTCTAACTTACATTTACTCATCACCGTCCAATTAACCCCATGCATGCTTATGATGAGCTCAGTTCATCATGAGGCACAGTGGAGCTGTATTCATGACGAGCTGAACTCGTCATAACTGCCGCGGACGGCCCACGTGGGGCTAATTTTAAAGGAGTGGGCGGAATCGTGATGAGCCCAGCTCTTCATGAGCGCAGCTCCACTGCGCATAATTTCTTTTGCATAATTTATGCATCAATCTATGCCAGAAAGGGTATTGTTTTGACTTATACTGGGTGCTCCCTTGTGTCTGGACAAAGCTATACCTCTCTGAAGAGCTCTAAGTAGAGCATCCCATTGTCCTACAAGGATAACGGGATGCATTTAAAAAAGAAAATTAAAATGTTTAGAAACTTTAAAAAACATTTTTCATCATTCATGTGAATGGGATACAACATTTTTTGAGTCAGTGGTAAAATGTTAATGGTAACCAACCAGATATCTGACACAAAACAATAATTCATACCATAAGGAATCTGTATTTGGAAAGAGCGCCTTTAAAATGCCCCTTATAAACTGCAATTCCTTAATGTTTTTTAAACCCATTTGCCAAATAATTCAAAGGGTCTGGTGAATTCTAGAAAAGTGTTTCACTGGATGCAAATCCTCAGATTTACAGAATCTGAGGGTTTGTAACCTTTAAATCACTTTTACATGAGGGCCTTAATTTTGAAATAATTAAATAATTTATTTAAATATAGTAGATTAAGATTTTTTCTTTTTTAGATATCATTGTTAAGATTTATTAAAAATCAATATCTCTCTAGAGTAAAATGTTACAAAACATTATGTATAGAATTAATTTAGCATAATAAGAAAAATTGTTATATCGATTTGCAAATTAAACGCTATTCTTTCATAAAATATATTTTTTAAAATTATGTGTATTTCTTAACTATGGGCCAGATGTAGGTCAAACCAAATTTGCGAATCCTTAATAGCGAATTTTACCGATTCGCTATTAAGGACTCGCAAAATTTATAACGACTTTATAACGAATCGTAAATTGAGATTCGCTAATAAGGAATATCTACCCATTCATTCCTATGAGGTAGGAGGCCCATAGGAATGAATGGGAAGATAGTCACGATTTGTGATGAGCTATTAGAGAATTGCAAATAGCGGGCGCTATTCAAGGGTGCCAAAAGGACACCCTGTTGCACCCCTGAAATGTGCATGTGTGCACATGTGGCACACATACATGACCTAAGGGCATGAATGTGTGCCACATGGCACTTTAAAAAAAGCAAAAAAGTGCTTTTTTAAAGGAAATCGCTAATAATCACCAACTTGAACTAGGGATTCCGTAAGGCTAAAGTGCCCTTTCTTTTGTGCTACTTACATTGCATTTAAGGAATCGCAATTTGAGATTCCTTAAATGCAAGAGCAAAATAAGGAATGGCAATTTTGCGATTCCTTAATTTGCTAGTAGGTTTAAACTCAACTACGTTGCTTGCAGCCAAATAGCATTAGCGCTCGCTATTTAGCCACCTACATCTGGCCCTGAATTATATATATGTACACAACATTTGGCAGTAGCAATTTATTTAGTTACTCTCATAAATTAGACTCCACCCCCCATTTCAGCGGGTGTAGGCAGGTACTTCTACACCTTTTAGTAACTTTACAGTCATTAATGGTGAATAGCCAAAAGAAGTAAAGTTACACAAAAGTAAAAGAGTGTAACTTACTCAGAAATGTAAGTTACCTTTGTGAATAGCCCCAATAATCATTCAATCTGCTTTTTTCACAGGTGGTCTCAACTTCAATCAATCATTAGATAGTCTTAACATTACAAAATATTTTTTTTAAACTAGCTCTAGTGTACATTTTTATATCACATTATCCTTGGAAACCTATTTCCACCTGCCCTGGATACAAATTGAACAATTGGTGTGAACCTATCACAGAACATATATCAGGATACCAAAAGGCACAATCTTGTTCATTTTCAGTGTTCTGAACATTTGAATGCGAAGACAGCACACACGTGCAAAAAAGCAATGTATTATCCTACCAATACCTTCTCTCCAACAGGTTAAGTGGAAATAACCACGCATTAAAATAGTTTACGAGAGCTTGAAACAATGTGCTCACATGATTTATGTGTCATTCCTTAATCTGTAATCCAGTTTCAGCCTTCTTTTCTAACAAGCAGTCACATCCTTTCCATTCACCTCAGTAACAAGAAGAAATGAGAAAATAAAAGTGTTCCTGGCAGCTTGCAATGTTGTGCGAATTCCCTCTCCTTAGCTGTCTTTTTTAAATTATATATATTTTTTTAATTGTGCTTAGATTAGGAAATTAACAAACTCATAATGACTGGTTGAAGAGTAGCATGGCACGTATCTATGTGCACGTTCTTCCTCCATGATTATTCATAAATCAATCTATCTCTTGATTTATTGTGACATGAAGATCGACTCCTTACACAAGTCTTTTTACGAGGCCAATGACAATTTTAGGATTTGCAACAACTTTTGATTTATTACTCATTTTCAAATAATAGATCAAAAGATGATGTGGAAACTGTGAGCTGAGATAGAGAAGGATGGGTAGGGGGAGGTTAGCAAGAAAAAAAGCGAGGAGGTCATGATAGAGAAAAAGAGGTAGAGATAGTGCGAGGTAATGACAAGTAGTCAGGCAGTGAGAGGGTTGAGGTAGAGAGAACAGAGGCAGAAACAACAATAGGGGAGTTGGAAAGGGAATAATGAATAGAGAGGTCATTTGCAAGGTTGGCTAGGGAGGGAAGTCTAGTGGGGTGTGTAGAGAGAGATGAGGTAGTGGGACTTAAGTGAGGTAGAGAGTGGAAGGAGGTAGCGCAGGAGCTGATGTAGCAAAAGATCAGATAGATACATGGATGTGCGAGAAGAAGAGAGAGGTGAGGTGTAGGCAGATGCAGAGAGGAATAGAAAGGGAAGGTGAAGAGAGAAATGAGTTTGAGAGAGATGAAGTATGTGGAGTAGGAATACACAGAGGTGAAATGGGTATCGGGAAGTTAGTGCAGAGAGGTGGATAATTTAATAATAGACTTGAGGTAGAGAGAAGTAGTGGTGGCTGAGCTGTAGAGGTATTTAGGGAATAGTAGAGAGAATGATAAGCTTGCAAGAAAGAGACAGAGAGCTGTGAAGAAGAGAAGGGTGTATGGAGATAGAGGAGACATATACATTAATAAGACAGAGAGAGTTGAGAGAAAGGAGGTAGGTACACCAAGATGCACAGATAGGTACAGCGAAAGAGGTAAAGAGAGAGTGGTAAAATAGAAAGGTGTAGTATGGAGAGAGACATGAGACCAAAAGATGGTTAAATTGCCACCAATTGGTTGAAAGCACGAGGGTGTAATAAAAAAATAGTGATTTTATGGACACCTTTAAATTGTAACTTCTGAATATCTCATTATGTAGCAAAGGGGCTCCATGGTGGCTGGGGGCCCTGGGCAATTTTCCCACTTTGCGCATGACTTAAACTGGCTCTGAATGAGGCTCAAATCGAGTTTGAATTGGATAGCCAATTTGAATATGAAATAAGCTAGAATTTGGAAGTGCAGAGTAATGGTACTGAATAGTTTTTAAAAACTACATTTGTTGTGAGATAATGTAAATCTGTGTTCAGGTATTTATATTTAGTTATTACATCTTCATCATTTAAATGATTGCAAAATATTACCCATGCTTCCATCTTCCTTGTCGCATTTATTGTCTATGTGAGGGAATAACGAAGCACACCACAAACACACCAGAACCTCGACATTATGGAGAAAAATATTTTATTACAGAATACAAAAAGAAATTGAAAACAACACTATCAAATCCTGAAACATCAGGATGAGAATGTGAAATCAAAAGTATGTGAATTAGCCCATGAAGCTGCTCTACATTTCTCAGCCTAAGAGACCCCACACCCTTCTACCCATGAAGCTGCCATTCCCCTGGTGCATGCTCCCTGAATTCCTCCAGGAACAGAATGAACCATAAATGTCTATGATTGAGAAGTGGCAACACATAACCATCTAGTGAAAGTGGCATTGGCTGAATTTACCCTCCCTGGCATTCCTAACTAAGGGGTCCATTAGGGTGGCGGACGGACTTTGTCCGTCCGCCATCCCGGTGGAAACGGGACCACGTGTGCGGCGGTCCCGCCATAGCAATTATGATGCGCCCGCCACAGTGGCGGGTCCATCCAGCATTTTTAACATTGTGGCGGGCGGTGCCCACAGCACCGCCCTCCGCAATGCTAAAAATGCACGTTGTACATTTCAATGCACAACATGACAGGCACCACGCGGTGCCTGTCATGTTGTACATTGAAATGCTGGGGGGTGCCGTAGGTACCCCCCATGTGCGCCCCCCAACCCCCCTTCACCCTGGGGGCCTGCAACAGGCCCTCAAAGCAAAGACCGTATGCCATGCCGCCACGGAAAGGCATACGCCGAATCCCATCCTAATATGGCTGGCGGTGTCTGATAGACACCGCCACCATATTAGACCTTTTCCGCCGCGGTCGCAAGGCGACCGCGGTGGAAAAGCGGCGGACGGTCTTTCCGTCTGCCGCGGTCCCCCCGCCATTGTAATATGGCGGGGGTAAATTGCTGGCGGACGGTGACAGATGGCGGATGGGGTGGCGAGCCGTCCGCCATCCTAATCGGCCCCTAAGTGATCCTCTAAAGAATGAAGAGACCCTGAATCTTTATCACTTTCAACATTAGAAACACGCTAAATGAATCCTTGAGAAATATGAAACTTTGAATGAACTTTCGAATGAAACCCACGCTAGTTTTAAATATCATACTATTAGGAAAGAATAGGAGATAGCGAAAAGTAATCATCAGGGATCCAAACTCTTACAGTAAGCGTGCAGCAGTTATGGTAAAAATGAAATGTTATGTTACCCAAGCACATGGTGTAGATGCCAAACGTTCAAAAGGAGAAATCTGTACACCCTTCAGAACTGTCGGTATATCCCATGGAGGAATAGAGTCAATAACTACAGGACATTTGTTTTAATTTTTTATAATTTCTTTATTCATTTTTGTAATATAAATATTGTCAATTTTTCGTTTACATCAATATTATGCATGCCCAGAGTGACTCAAACAATCTGTTACTGCAGTGCATTCTTTAAAAATGTATAACTAAATAAAACAACGGAGATCACAGCCCTTTGTGTCAAGGGTACTTTGGCTCAATTTTCAGTCAGTAGGCTACTACACCATTCTATTACCTAAATGTATCAGTTCCCTACCTGGGACAGAAGTTAACATCTTAGCATGTACCACTAACTATTAGTAATTTCAAAAGCTATTATTGTGTACTCCCAAAAGCTAACTCGTTCCAGCTTTTATGGGAGTGGGGATTGTTAAAGTTATGGCTTGATGATCTCTAGTGTGAACAACAAAATATGTTTACAAACATTACGTTGCTTGGGTCCCTGTCTGAGAGCTAGTGTAATTATTATTTTTAATCTATAGTTCTATTTTGCAGTATGTGCTCAATTTGGCCTGTAATAATTTTCATATTTGTGCTCTTCTAACGTGGCGTCACAATTTGTCACTGTTACTGGTTTGTTTTATTGTTTGAGTTGTTTGTCAATTACTTGGCTTTTTTCTTTAGGCCATTTAATGAGTTCCTGGTTCAGGGGTGGCTGCTCCATTAGGGTGGAGGAGCGCCGCCCCACTGCTTTTTCGCAGTGCGAGAAGCAGAAACATTTAATGGTATTTTAAATACCATTTTATGTTTCTGCATCTCGAGCTGTGAGAAAGCAGAAGGCAGGGGCATGCCTGATTGGGGTGAGTGGGAGGGTATGCCTGGTTGGGGGCGGGCGGGTCAGGGAGGAGTGGCTTGCACCACTCTGAGTTAACCAGACTGTTTGGTCGGCCCCCTGGGGCCTACCAAAGCAGTCATGCACACTATACATTATCTCTATGTAGGCTGCATGCAGCCTACATAGAGAAAAGGGCTTCTCTACAGGTGCCCGGCTGGGCGCTGTCCACACCAATCACAACGCTGCCATTGCAGCATTGTGATTGGAATACAGGAGGGGAAGGAGTATGCCTGTTCCTGTTCAGGAGCAGGAAAATGTGGGACCCGGTGTTGTGTAATATGTGGTATCCCCACGATAGCCTGTATCCCCTGCTCTTCGGCACTTTTCGGAAATGAAACTCAGCCCGGGCAGGTTCAGACAGAAGCAGTTGATCACTGCTCGGGCTGAGTGCAGGGATACACGATTCAACAGGAAGCCAAACTCGGCTCTGGCAATAAATAATCAGAAACTTTTACACGAAGAGAGACAGACAGAAATAAATAGAATGAACCGTAATGGAAATGGCAATTAAGTTAATAAATGTGAACGCAAAGAAACTATTGCTGAAGCACATCGAATTGTAACGAAATAACATGAGAGGAAGAGAATAAAAACTGGCAGAGGTTCAAATAAGGGGAAAAATAATATCAAAACGAGCGAAAGATTAAAGGGTAAAGGTAAAAAAAAGGCAATGAAAAAAGCAAAGTATTGAAATATGGAAAAGAAAACGGTTTAGCCTAACGGCTAAGGCGCTCGACCTCGGACCTGGGGATCTGGGTTCGAGTCTCAGTTAAGACGCCAAAACCTCCTGTGATTTTGGGCAAATCCCTTGATCTCCCCATGCCTAAAAATGAAAGTGTGTGTCCTCATGTAAAAAAAAAAAGGTAACTTGTGCTGTGTAAAGCGCTCTGAAAAAAGTGTTTTGATTTTCATATAATGAATATGTCAGAAGGTGTTCATGACAAACATAACGTGCACAATAAGTTAAATAACAGTGCATGTTTAGTTTGACTCATACAACATAGTTGGCATTTTACCAGCTGCTCTATCTTTTTGTGTCCATGCTAATTAAACAAGCATTGGCAACACAATCGGTCTCATACTTTTGTGAAAGTTAGAGCTAATGGCATTGTAAATGGCAATGTTTTTTACTTATTTTTTAGGATGAGCCTGAGCAGCAGCGCATGCGCTACTCTGTGGCATGATGTATTGGAGCATGGAATAGAAGCCGCGCCCACTCTCCTCTCGTATTTGCCATTAGCTTTTGTCATTGTCCTTCGTATTGGCTTGTGTCATTGTCCTTCGTAAATGGTGGCTTCTGATTCGTTATTAGGCTTGTAAGTCCCTCCTTAGCACCGCCTTGTCTTCATTTGTAAACTCCCATGAGGACTGGCCCTTTTACTTCAGTTGTTACACGCTACGTCTTTTTTAGTATTGAAGCTCTATTTTCTTTAATGAGTTTCCCCTACGTCAGGCACAACACGCTTTCCTGCTACATTCAGTGCGCCATGCATGTTTTCACTTTCCGAGCAGCCAGGGATAATGGGTGCCGCTTCTTTGAATAGGTCTTGCATTTACAAGAGTTTGAACTATTGGCATTGTAAATGACGATGCCTTTTATTTATGTGTTAATTAGCAAAACAGATAGATAAAAGTTATTTTCATTTACAATGCCTTCAGCTTAAACTCTGGCACATGCGACACCTACTGCATTGCAAATGCTTGTCATACATGGTTCCTGGTGCACACTGGTGGCACACATTCTGATGTTCGTTTCTCACCTTGCTGGTTTTCTAACCCAGATACTGGCGTACGCTCGTGTCTCAGGCTACACAGCACATATTCTGGGACTAGTTCCCCTACTGTCTTTGTTTGTACACGGATCCTGGTGCATGCTGGGGTCTCACAGCATCAATTCTGGTGCCAGCTACCTACGTGGCAGGTTTTTGTACAGGAATTCTGGTTCACGCTCATGTCACTCACTGCACAGCACATTCTAATGCTGGTTTTCCACATAGCACGGCAGGTTTTCCTACACAAATCCATGTGCGCGATTGTGTTGCATGCTGCACAGCACACTCTAATGCTACTTTTCCACATGTCTGGTTTTTATGCACAGATTCTGGTGCACGCTCATGTCTCATGCTGCACAGTACACACTAATGCTGGTTTTCCACAGGGGTATTTTTGCATGCACTTATCATGGTGCATGCTCGTGTCTCATGTAGCACTGCACATATTTTGATGCTGGCTTTCATACACGGATCCTGGTGCACGCTTGTGTCTCGCGCATCACAGCACATTCTAATGCAGGTTTCTCACATGGCTGGCTTTCGCGCACGGATCCTGGTGCACGCTCGTATCTCACGTTGCACAGCACACACTAATGCTGGTTTTTCACACGGCCAGTTTTAATGCAAGGGTCCTGGTGAACGCTCATGTCTCGTGCTGCACAGCAAACTCTAACAATAGTTTCCCACATGGCTGGGTTTTGCATACGGAGACTGGCGCATGCTCATGCCTCACGCTGCATAGCACACTCTAATGCTGGTTTCCCACACAGCTGGTTTTCGTGCACAGATCCTGGTGCACGCTCATGCCTCACGCTGCACAGCACACTCTAATGCTAGTTTTCCACATGGCTGGTTTTCGCACATGGATCCTTGTGCACTCTCATGCCTCACGCTACAAAGCACACACTAATGAAAGTTTTCATACATGGACCCTGGTGCACGCTCGTGTCTCATGCGGCACAGCACACTCTAATGTTGGTTTTCCATAATGCTGTTTTAAGGCACAGGTCCTTGTGCACACCTTAATGCTGGTTTCCCACATGACTTTTTTTCATGCACGGAACCTGGTGCACGCTTATGCCTCATGCTGCACAGCACAATCTAATGCTGATTTTCAAATGAGTTTCTCCTACCGCAGACAGAACAGGCTTTCCTGCAACATTCAGCGCGCCATGGGTGCTTTCACTTTCCAAGCAGCCCGGGACAATGGCGGCTGATTCTTTGCAAGGGAATAGGTCTCGTATTTACAAGAGTTTGAGCTATTAGCATTGTAAATGACAATATTTTTTATTTATGTGTTAATTACAAAACAGATAAAGAAAAGGCATTTTCATTTACAATGCCGATAGCTTAAACTCTCGCAAATGCGAGACCTATGGCATTGCAAATGCTTGTTTTTGTTTGCAGTGGAGTGATCACTTGGAAAAAGAGAGTTAGAGCTATTGGCATTGTAAATGTAAATATTTATGTGTTATAGAGTAAAGTCAGTGTATGTGGTTTGTAGTGGAATTATGTAGCTACCATCCAGGTAATGTGAGCATTTACAAAGCAGAGGTGCAGTTAGGATAGATGGGTTGGTGGAATGATGGCTATTTGTATAAATGCTTGGATGGATGGACAGCTGTATGAGTACATGCATGGATGTCTGGGTGATCAGTTGAATGAAAAGATGGTAGGTGATGCATGGGTAGGAAAGTTAAAGATGGTTGGTATGGAAAGAAAAAGATGGATACATATAGAAAATATTTATAAAAAGGAAAGTTTTGTACATTATTGGACCTTTGGTCAAGACTGTATGATATATCAGGCTACATTGTGGCCAAGATCTCATTAAACATAAAATCCCATTTACAATTCAGAAGTTGGTGGTGGTTTGGTGCCGTGACGCCGAAACTATGCTTCATTGTCAGCTTCTTGGATGCCTGCTTAATCTGCAGTCTTCCAACACAGTATTACATTTGGACGCTGGTTTAACCCATTCAAATCTTAAATACTGTGTTCCATCAAACCTTACAAGAGACAGTTACTAGTTATGACTGATGAAGTAAAAGTCTGATGACTGGTCCCATTGATAGAACTTGCATGTGGTGTTCTGCAAGTTGCAAGGACACATTGACAATGCCCTGTTGATGAACACAATTATGCCACTCTGTGGCATTGAGAATGCTAAATATAGGCCTATATGTAAACTCTCAGGTGCATGTCATACACACAAAAGGCATGCTACATGTTTCCGGAGCCTTGCAACTTGTACCCGTGTGAGGCCAAAGAAGGGATGGCATGACTGGCACAGCAGGGGCAGCATTACAGTCTTTTTGTTCTGAGGACTGCAACATTTCCGAGTGAGCCTTCACAGCAGCAGCTTCCCAGTATCTCTGTTGCTTACTCGATTGTAAGACCAAACAAAAAATATCATATTCCGGGGCCGCATTACAGATGACTGCGTCAGCACTAATTGTCACTGTGCGCCAGATTATGCTCCCAACGGCCTTACAGAGGATCAGTCTGTGGGGGGTGTGGCTGGACGCCGATGGAGCGGGGAGCCTGAACCTGAGCTCCTGCGAGTGATCCCCCATCACAGCCCTTCCTGCCCGATATAGAGGGGCCCTTCACCTAACAAAGTCATCCCCGGACAAGTGAAGATCGGGGGAGCAGGCAGGAATCGAAAATCGGGGCACAACAGCTCACCTTCACTGTGAAATGAGCTGAAAGGAGGTGACGCGGGATAGCCCAGTTGGCGCTCGCACTTCCAGCTACAACTCTGAGGGAGCAATGGGTGACCGTCTCCCGCACATGGAGATTCGAGGGGCGATCTGAGCTGGTGGAGCGCTGGATGAGCAGGACTTCGCGGTCTCCAGAATGAAGAGGCGGGAGCTGGGCTTAGGTGGAGAGGGAGAAGCGGCCAGAGAAAATGACACCGCGGACCTGGGGGTGACCTCTGTTGCGAAGCCAGGTACCGAACGGATAACCGGCGCCAGTTTGGAGCGGGGGCCGCTGGAACTAATGCACGTGCTGGGGGCTCCGGACAGTGAAGAAGCAAGGAGGGGAGGCAGAGGTGCCCTGAGCCATTGAGGGTCCGTGTGTGGAGTACTGCGGGGCAGCCGACTGAGAGCGGGGGCCCACCTACCAGGGTCTAGGTGCCCGGGATACTCAGTGGAGCTGGTGGAACTGGCTGCATATCTGGGAGCCGGCAGTGTCGCTAGTAGAGGGAGCACACCTCCTAAGCCTGGGACTGAGAGGTGGGTCGGACCGCCTCAGCTGAGATCACAACCCCCACCATTCAAGCGACTTGACAGATGGAGAGCAGGGGGCTGCTGCGCGTGGAGCTGTGAGGAGAGGTGGCAGCGGGAGGTCTAGAGGATATTGGAGTGGCGAGGAGGGCCGGGACACTGTGACTTTGAACTTCTGGTGGAGGTGCTCTACGACTGCAGCAGGTGACGAGCTAACACCCACACCGATGCGGGCTGAGTGAGGGGAGTAGGCCCAAGAGAGACAGGGACCGGGGTTGGGGGCTTTGCCCGTACCGACATACTGAGCAGCCACATGACCTCCGGCCACATTGATCGAATGCCATTTGTGTGGAGAGTGGGGAACAGGTGCCGGGTTAGATTGTTCCCTTTTTGGGAACTCCTTGCAGCATCGCTTCTGCGCTGCCCCCGTGCATCGCATTTGGGCTCCACACCCCACGTGCTTGGACTCGACTGCCCTTGCCGCAGGAGAGGACTATATAAACCCGAAGTGGGTACCCGCTGGTGCCTTTACTGATCGGCCTGCTCCACACTGTTCCAGGTATGGGGAGAGTCAACAAAATACGTACGTGAGGTGGAGCAGCGAGAATCAGTGGGCAAAGACAATTGGGAGTCGTGCATCGCCAGTCCACTGGATAAGGATTGGGAGAAATTACTCGAACATGCAGCCAAAGTCTCCAGAAATGCCCGCTATGACCTGATTAGCTTTTATACATTCCACCATGCTTATCTCCGTTAAATCGGGCTCCTTCACCGACCCTTGTCCTCCAGCTGTACTTTTACCAGACATTGAACAGGTTGCACCTGTTCTATCTAGCATCTGTAATGCTATGTTTATTTCAGGTATATACCCCGCAACCTAGAAGAAAATCATTATAAATCTGTTGCTAAAAAAAAAAAACCTAGATCCATCTGACACTAAGAATTACAGGCCAATAGCCAGCCTGCCTTTCCCAGCCAAAATCTTTGAAAAGGTGATGAATACTCAACTCTCTAAGTACATTGAAGATCATCATCTGCTAGACGACACTCAATTCGGTTTCCGTAGGGACCACGGAACCGAGACTGCACTTATCAAAGCGTCTGAAGATATCAGAATCACTCTTGATGAGGGAGGTGCGGCCGTTCTCATGCTACTGGACCTCTCAGCAGCATTGACACGGTCTATCACACCATCCTGATCGACCGTGTCACCAAAATGGGCATCCAACATAATGCAAGAGCCCGACTGACTTCTTTCCTCATCAACCGCACCCAGTCGGTAAACCTTGGCACTTTTTACTCTGCCCAATTGTCCCTCCCGTGTGGGGTGCCGCAAGGATCATCCCTAAGCCTGACATTTTTCAACATACATGTGTCTGACTTAGTCAGAGTCATCAAGGCACACGGGATGGGCCTAACATCGTATGCTGATGATGCGCAACTGGTACTGTCTATATACAATGATGGTGGTAAGGTAAGGTAGCAGCCAACTTTCAACAGGGCATGCTGGCCATTAGCAGTTGGATGTCCAGCAATTGCCTTAAGTTGAACTCTGATAAGACAGAGGGTATGACTTTCGGCAAGTTGTTCCCCATCTGGTCCTCTGCCTGGTGGCCGTCCTCACAGGATCCCCTCCTCTTCAAGTCACCAAGGTCAGGAATCTGGGCGTCATATTTGATGACAGGCTGACATTTGCTCCTCATGCTAATTCGGTGGTCTCAGCCTCATTCCATAAACTGTGAATGATCAAAAAGATTCTACAATTTTCACCCTTTACCGAGGGTTAAACTTTGGTCAGTACACTTGTTATGTCCACCATCAATTACTGTAATGGGCTACTTGTGACTGGCCAAAACAAGGTCATTCACAAACTACAATCAGTCCAGAACGCAGCGGCCAGAATGCTCTCAGGAACCCACAAATATAAGCCCATCTCCCAAGTCATTCAGAAGTATCATTGGCTCCCTGTGAAAAATCGCATAAAGTTCAAGGCCTTGTGCATTGCGTACAAGGCTATACGTAACATTGGACCTCAGTTTTTAATTGAGAAGCTAGCTACTTATATTCCTAATAGGGCCCTTCACTCCTCTAATGCATTTCTGCTTAGGGTGCCACGTACCAAAACTGCCTCATGGGGCGACAAACGCTTCATCGTCGCCACTGCAAAACTCTGGAACTTCCTTCCATTAAATATCAGATCATGACAGTCTTTACTAGCATTCAGGAAAATGACAAAAACCTGGCTGTTTAATCAATAATCCCCTCCGCTCTGGTAGATGCTGCTGTCCTCAGCACCGAGACACTCACGGGTATTTGCGCGCTTTATAAGTCTCATAAATAACTAAATAAATATCTAACCCCAGAACGTATTAACAGATATTTTGCAAGGGAGGACACCCGATGCCCGAGATGTACTACAGTGGGAGCGACCTACATCCACATGATGTGGAGCTGTACTTCTTTAACACATTATTGGCAGGAAGTGACACAGGATACGGCTAGGATCACGGAGAGGGTAATCCCATGCACACCTACACATGTACTGTTGAGTTTGTTTTCACACACAGCCAAAACTAGGACCACAGACGGGTTCCAAGGCCTCGCCTTTGTCCTGGTGCAGGGGGAAATCACTTGTAACTGGAATGACCCGAGAGGCCCCAGTGTGCAAGGTTGGAAACGGGATCTAGTAACGTGGGCATGATGCGAGAGCAGGGTCCTCTTGAGAAATGCGAGGCAAGGGATAGGCAAGGAGGAGAGAGCCAGGGCTTGGGAGACGATGATGGGCGACATGCAGTGAGACGGACGGGAGTCTGACGCTTCTACCCCTGAGAGACCACCACAATAGGAGCATCCCTAGTGACCAAGGCAGGATGAGAGGGCACAGGGGGATCCCAGACATTGAGGGATATATAAATTTCCATCACAGGGGAGGGTACATACAGAACAGGGGGCACCCGCGAAGGGCTTCCACAGACGGTCAGACACGAGAGAGGTAACCTTCAGAGCTCTAGGGATACAATGGGGAGACAGCAGTGCGGGGCATCTAGTTCACTGTGTTTGATTGGTTGGGTGTGGGGGGGACCACGGGGCCACCGCAACATTATTCCCACAGAAAATGAGAGTAGACAAGGACACATCCATTACAAACTGCAGTGGAATGCAGGATGGGGTGGGGGATATATTGCCAACAACTATGGCCATAATATTTTTGTATCAGGATATGTGGATAACCAGACTGATAATAAATGGCAATGAAGTGTGTTTAAAAAAACAAAAAAACAGAGGATCCGTGTATAATGCACCATGATGTTGTTGAAGACTTTGAACTCTGTGTTTATAAGTGTTTGCGTCTGTGCGCATATTGTATTAGCGCACAGACGCAAATGCACAGACATACTCTGGCGCACAGTGACCACTGGCGCACTCATCTGTAGTACAGTCCCAGAATGTTTAATGTACTGCTATTGTTGATGGGCTAGGTGAAAGTCCTTATTCTCTCATCAAAAGCCTGACCCATACATTCACTGAAGCACTACGAAGAAGAAATAAGGCTGCACTGCGCTCTGAAAAAACAATAGTCTAGCCTCTTAAATCAGAAGTATAACTATACCCAAAGCACGCTCCAGAAACATTTTGTGTGCCTTGCAAAGATGCAGATAACAGTTTCAGGTGTTCAGCATGTATTGTATTAAAAAACACTCCTACCAAACTTGTGATACTGTACCTGCCCGGATAGCCCACCACCCCTGCCCTACCTGAACAAATGCAGCTCCAAGGCCATGCACGTTGCCTGCTCCAGCTTCGCCAGGCCCAGTTTCACCTGCTGCTGCTGCAGCAGCGTGGACCCCATGGGCTCTTTGCTGCCTTCAGGGGCCTTCAGCAGCTCAGCAAGCACCGGAGACAGAAGGAAGGCAAAAACTGGCTTATTTTGACCAGAGCAGCACCCGAACATTGTCCCCCTAAGGGCGCCATATTAGTTAAGATACTATCAAAGCTGAAGATAATCAGGTTAGGATGCAGCATCTTTATTAAGGGATCGCAAACTGCGTAATCATGGTTGAGGGGTTGCAAATCTAATGCAGCGGCAGCAACACAAAACAAGTACTAGCGAAAGAAGCGAGACAGCTCTTAGCAGAGGAACTTTCACACAGAGGGCAGACTTCATGCACTTAAGTTCAAAGCATCCAGGTGAGCCTCCACTATTTTATTCTCACCACTGACTGTTGAGAGAAATGGGGGGTTGTGGGCTGGGAATGAGAGAAATGCAGGGGTGGGCGTCTGTACATACGAGCTGGGCTTTACATTTGTTGCACAGTGATAAAGCATGGCGTGCTGCGCTGCAAGAATAAGAAAGAATAGTTCTCCCCAACAACAGATGGAGAATGCAAGCAGAAAGAAACTGTATTTAGGAGGTATATTTCTACTGTTCTACTTTCATAGACCATGCACACTGCCTTGTGGGCTATACGGCCTATACAGGAGTGACTTTTTGATATTTAAACAAAATGATTTTACCTAACAAAAAACGTTTTGTTGAATGAATGCACAGTAGATTTTTACAGTGAAGCAGTCAGGAATACACAGGGTAGGCCTGAAGCCATATTTGCCCTGCCGCTGTAGTTGATGGCACCATAGGCACTGCAGTCCTCTAATGCCATTACATTTCTGGATCCTGTGTTCACTTTCTACATCATATAGTAGGGACAGCCAATGAGGAATAAGCCAAATTAACCATATCTAAGAGGGGACACAGGCACTCTACTAGAAGGGGTAAATTCCACAGAGTTGTAAAGCCAGCAAAGCAGATATAGGGAAAATCTGGAGGGACGCCACACAAAATATGGTCATTTTCTACAATGATTATTAAAAGGAAGCGTAATTGTTACAAATAAATATAGGGCATTTTACACAAATACCTATTAATGTGTAAACACTGTTTCGGAATAGTAAACATAACCAAATGATATTTGTTTCAGGTGCAGCCCCAGTGTCAAGTCTCTCTTTATTATGAGAGATGTCAATTTTCTCTTTTTAATCTACATAGACATTCTGGGACTTTTAGTTTCTCTTTTAAGATTGACAGTATGGCTGAAAAATTTCAGCATACAAAGTGCTTTTGTAGTTTAAAAGAGAAGACTGACTGGCTTGGGAACACTAAAAGTGCTTTGTGGCAATGAATAGTGTTATGGTCAACAACCCAAAGAGAATCCAGACGTTCAAATACCTGCAGTGCAAGCTTCAGTTTAACACATAAAAGTTACAGTCAGAGTTTATAAGTGTGTTGCTTCAGGTGCAAAGGGAAGGGGAAATATTGCAAATTAAAAAAAAAACTGAAAGCTATAAAATATCCTTAGCCTTAATATGTTATTTGGTTTTAGGTGGTGGATACTCCCTATACTTAGTCTGGTTAGTGACTAGCAGCCAATCTTGGGTGCTACTGGTTACAGCACACTCTCCCTTTGCTCTATAGCATTTTGTATTTCACATTTAGAAAACATTTGAAATGGGTAAGTAACTAGACAGTTCCATATTGGTTAAGTGAACACAATATTTTTTTCTAACAATGCGTACCAATCTTTGTGTTTTCCAATATCGTTTTGTATGGGGGTAGCAAACAAAATTGCTCATGCATTAGTATATCTTTGTCCCCACTTTTCAAAGGTTTCTTTTTAGACACTGACCAGTGACCTTTTATTTGTTAGATGCCTACAGTCTTGATATAATTTCACAGCTTTCACATCTGGTTCATTTTGATTATACCAAATATAATGGCCTGTACAGCCTAAAATATTTGGTAGCCCCTATTTTTATGAAGATTGAACTTGCCAGGATACAATTTGACATAGCCTTATGTAGGCTCCACGAACACATTACTTTTTCTACCAGATAGAATCTTTGCTTGAGTTTTCCAATATCTTTTCCGGAAGTGATACCACATATTACAGCTCATGCATTTCTGTAAAATTTATTTCCCCTACTTTTCAACTCAAGTTGCCTTTTATTTGATAGCAGACTGAAGTACCTTTTCATAATTTGTCTTTTCATACCGTAAGCTTTCACATCAGGGTTCTTCTGGGGATATTAAATATAATGCTTTACAAGGGCTGTAATATTTGGTGTTCCCTCTGTTTCTCGGGTTAGAGCTTACCAGGACTCAATTTGACATGGCATATTTTGGGCTAGAAGAACACAGTATATTGCTGCCAAATAGCACCCTTTACTGTGTTTTCCAACATCTTTTACTCTGTGGATATCACATATTACTGCTCCTGCATTGCTGTAATTTCTGATATTCCCTACTTTTCAACAGGTTAGCTTTTAGCCACTGACCAATTCAAATTACCTTTTATATGATAGTAGATTACGCTAATTCTTTGCATTTTTCATTTGATTCCACAAGCTTTCACATCTGGTTCCTTTCGGGAATACCAAATATAATGCCTTGTTTGGGCTATAATATTTGGTATCCCTTATATTTCTTGGGGTAGAGCTTACCAGGATTGCATTTGACATGGCATTCTGTGGACAAAGTATTTTCCTGCCAAATAGCACCATTCCCTGTGTTTTCCATAATATTTTACCGTGGGGATACCGCATATTACATCTTCTGCAGTGCTGTAATATCTAGAATCCCCAACTTTTCAACCATTACCTGTTAGCCACATATTAACTTAAGTTGCTCTTTATTTGCTATCAGACTGCTACATCTTTTCACATTTTTGATTTCATTGTGCAAGCTTTCACATCTGGTTCCTTTGGAGGATACCAAATATAATGTCTCATAAGGGTTATATAATATTTGGTATCCCCTATGTTTCTCGGGATAGACCTTACCAGAATTCAATTGGACATGACATTCTGTTGTCTGGGTGAACAAAGTTTTCTCCTGCCAAATGCCATCCTTCCCTCTGTTTTCCATATAATTGTACTATGGGGATGCCACATATTACAGCTTCGGCATTGCTGTAATATCTGGTACCATATATAATGGACTCTACCGCCTATAACATTTGGTATTCCTTGTGTTTCTCGGGTAAGAACTTACAAAGATTCAATTTGATGTGGTCTAATGTTGAATGGCTTAGCACAGTATTCGTTTGCCAATAAGCACCCTTCCTTTTTCTTCAAAACATCATTTACTAAGGGGGTACCAAATATTTGGGCTCAAGCCATGCTGTAATGTCTCGCATCCCCTACGTTCCATGGGGTACCCTTTAGCCATTTACCACTTGAAGTTGCCTTTTATTCGATAGCAGATTACAGTATCTTTTCCCATTTTGTACATCATTCCGTAGGAATTGACATCCAGTATGCTTAGGGTATACCAAATATAATAGCCTATGCAGCCTATAATATATGGTATCCCCAGTGTTTCTCGTGTTAGAATTTATCAGGATTCCGTTTGACATTGCCTTATGTTGGCTGGGAGAGCACAGCATTTCTATACCAAATAACATCCTTCCTTTTGCTTTCCAACATCATTTACTAAGGGGATACTAAATATTATGGGTCACACATTGCCATAATATCTTGTATCCCCTATGTGTCAAGGGTTACCCTTAAGCCATTGACCAATTGAATTTGCCTTCTATTGGATAGCAGACTACAGTATCTTTTCAAATTTTGTACATGATTCCACAAGATTTTGCATCCGTGCCCTTAGGGGATACCACTTATAATAGCCTATACAGCCTAATGCTGTGGCGCTAGGGGCCCCTGTACCAAAGTCGTGGCAAGGGGCTGTTATAATTCCTGTGCACAAGAAAGGCGACAAAACATTGCCTGGGAACTATAGGCCTATTAGCCTAATAGACACGGTACAAAAGATGATAGGGAAAATGACCCTAGACAAAATAATGATCTGGGTCGAAGAAGAAAAGATCCTGCCTCCTTTTCAAGCAGGCTTTCGTAAGCTAACTAGCACCACAGATCAGATATTTCGCTTCACTTTACTTCATTGGAAGACGGTCCTGCTAGGGAAAGGTAGCCTCTATGCTGCTTTTATCGATTTACGAGCAGCATTTGACTTAGTTCCTCGGTCCCAGCTGTGGGAAGTCTTAAGCCAGATGGGTATGCCGGTGGAAATTTTATCATTAGTGATGAGGTTGCATGAGTCAAACCACGCAAAAATCCAGTGGGGGGGGGCATGGGCAGGTCACTACCGAATTCCCAGTTGTGCGCGGAGTCCGGCAGGGATGCGCCATGGCCCCCACGCTCTTCTCTCTGTATATCAACGGGGTTGTGGAGCGTATGCTGTTAGGATCTGTAGATGCCCCCACCCTGGCTGGAGTGAAGATCCCGATCCTATTATTTGCAGACGATATGCTTATAGTTTCCAAAACCCCTAGTGACCTACAGAGTGCTCTGAAGATTTTCAAGGGTTTTTGTAATGACCGCGGGCTTGAAGTTAATGTAACAAAGACAACGCTCATGGTCTTTAATCCCCATCCCAGCTTTAAAGGGAACTTTTTTATGGATGGCCAAAAGGTGGAAATGGTGTCGGACTTTGTCTACTTGGGCATGCATATAGCAAAGGTGGTTAATTAGGGGAAGCACATAGAAATGGCAGCTCTTAAATTCCGCCAAAATGCAGGTGCTATAACTGTTGAGCATAGGAAATCTTTGACAAAGCCAATACAGCCAGCACTCCAAGTGTACGAGGCAAAAGCCCTCAGCTCAGCTGTTTACAGAGCTGAAATCTGGGGCTATGACAACTTAGTCTCATTAACACTTGTTGAAAATAAATTTCTGCGAAATCTTGTCGGTCTCCCCAAAAGTACACCCATGAAGCCTTTGCACTATGAATTAGGTAGGAAAGCACTTTCGGACATGGCCAGATTACGACCTATATTATACTGGCGTCGTATCTGGGTCACCCCCGAACTTGAGCACTATGCCCAGGGTTTCGTGGATGTAATTAAAACTGACACATTTCATAAGATCAGCTGGTTGAAGGAATTGTCCAAAACACTGGTTATAATGGGCATGAAGGGGCTGTGGGAGAACCCCGAGACATCCCAGTTCCCATCCAAAGAGGTTCTAAAAGCCAAGTACTGGGAAATGGTAGCCTATCAGAAATGGAATGATGCTGACCCTTCCTCTATGGAAGGTCGTTACCTGGAAGTGAAAGTCTCTCCCAGTTTGGAGTCCTACTGGGATGACATTACAAAGCCTGGGGATCAGAAACTTTATTTCCAGCTCAGAGTGGGGTCACTCCCAATTAGATCATTAACAGGCAGATGGGCTGAAGCCAATTCCAATGTTTGTCCGACGTGTAAAAATGGTCCAGAGACCATTGCCCATCTTCTTTTTGTCTGTAGGGCCTACTCAATGCCACAAAGAGTTTGGTTAAGAGCAATGTGCAAACTGCTAGGCACTAGGGACAGCAAGGTGGCCCAAAGATTAATTTGCACTAGCACTTTGCCGGTCATTTCAGTGGCAGCTGCCAAATTCTTGGGGTGGGCATGGGCAATTAGAAGGAAATTTGTATCCTGAGCTGTGACCAATTTTATTTCTGTTCTTATGAGAGTCATTTTGCGATTTTATGTGTCTTGCTTGTTTTATTGCTGTTTTTTAATAGTCTTTCAAAATGCTTTGTACCTCTATTTTTAGAAAAATTGCTCTTTTTTTTACTTTTAAATTGAGCCATATCTATTGTAGCTTGCAAATGTATTGTACATAGAACAAATCTGTTGTGCTTTTATGAGTTTTTATCTCGAATAAAGCAAATTTGACTGACTGGCCTATACAGCCTATAATATTAGGGATCCCCAGCGTTTCTTGGGTTAGAAGTTACCAGGATTCAATTTCACATCCCCTTATGTTGGGTGGAGGAGCACAGTATTTCTATACCAAATGGCACCCTTCCTTTTGCTTTCCAACATCGTTTACTATGAGGATACCAAATATTATGGCTTACTCATTGCTTTAATATCTCGTATCCCCTGTTTCATGTGTTACCTTTTGAGCCATTGAATATTTGAAATTACCTTTTGTTTGATAGCAGACTACAGTATGTTTTCATATTTTGTACATCATTCCACAAGGTTTTGCATCCGTACCCTTAGGGGATACCTGCTATAATAGCCTATACGACCTATAATATTTGGTATCCCCAGCGTTTCTCTGGTTAGAACTTACCAGGATTCAATTTGACTTTGCCGTATGTTGGATGGGGAAGCACAGTATTCCTATACCAAATAGCACCCTTCCTTTTGCTTTCCAACATCATTTACTAAGGGGATACCAAATATTATGGGTCACATATTGCCATAATATCTTGTATTCCCTATGTGTCATGGGTTACCCTTAAGCCATTGACCAATTGAATTTTCCTTTTATTTGATAGCAGACTACAGTATCTTTTAAAATTTTGTACATCATTCCACAAGATTTTGCATCCATACCCTTAGGGGATACCAACTATAATAGCCTGTAAGACCTGTAATATTTGGTAACCCCAGCGTTTCTCGGGTTAGAAGTTACCAGGATTCAATTTGATCTCGCCTTGTGTTTGATGGAGGAGCACAGTGTTTTCATACCAAATAGCACCCTTCCTTTTGCTTTCCAAAATCATTTTCTATGGGGATACCAAATATTATGGCTCACCCATTGTGTAATATATTGTATCCCAAATGTTTCATGGGTTATCCTTTAGCCATTGACCAATTGAATTAGCCTTTTATTTGATAGCAGACTATAGGATCTTTTCATATTTGTACATCCCGTACCTTTAGGTGATACCAAATTTAATAGCATATACAGCCTATAATATTTGGTATCCCCAATGTTTCTCGGCTTGGAAGTTACCAGGATTCAATTTGACTTCGCCTTTTGTTGGATGGGGGAGCACAGTGTACTGATACCAAGGAGCACCCTTTCTTTTGCTTTCCAACACCATTTACTATGGGGATACCAAATATTACGGCTCACGCATTGCTGTAATATCTAGTAACCCATTTGTTTCATGGGTTACCCTTGCGCCATTGAATAGTTGAAAGTGCCTTTTGTTTGATAGCAGACTACAGTATGTTTTCACAATTTGTACATCATTCCACAAGATTTTGCATCCGTACCCTTGGGGAAAACCAACTATAATAGCCTATACGGCCTATAATATTTGGTATCCCCAGTGTTTCTCGGGTTAGAAATTACCAGGATTCAATTTGACTTCGGCGTATTTCGGATGGAAAGTACAGTATTCCTATACCAAATAGCACCCTTCCTTTTGCTTTCCAACATCATTTACTAAGGGGATACCAAATATTATGGGTCACATATTGCCATAATATTTTGGACCCCCTATGTGCCATGGGTTACCCTTAAGCCATTGAACAATTGAATTAGCCTTTTATTTGATAGCAGACTATAGTATCTTTTCACAATTTGTACATCATTCCACAATATTTTGCATCTGATACCCTTAAGGGACACCAAATATAATATACTGTGGGGCCTATAATATTTGGTATCCCCAGAATTTCTCTGGTTAGAAGTTACCATGATTCAATTTGCCATTGACTTATGTTGGCTGGAGGAGCACAATATTTCTAGACCTAATAGCACCCTTTTTTATGCTTTCCAACATCATTTACTATAGGGATACCAAATATTATGGCTCATCCTTTGTTGTAATCTGTCGTATCCTCGATGTTTCATGTGTTACGTTTTGAGCCATTGAATATTTGAAATTACCTTTTGTTTGATAGCAGACAACAGTATGTTTTCACATTTTGCACATCATTTCACAAGATTGTGCATCCGTACCCTTAGGAGATACCAACTATAATAGCTTATACGACCTATAATATTTGGTATCCCCATCGTTTCTCGGGTTAGTAGTTACCAGGATTCAATTTGACCTCGCCTTATGTTGGATGGAGGAGCACAGTATTTTCATACCAAATAACACCCTTCCTTTTGCTTTCCAAAATCATTTTCTAAGGGGATACCAAATATTATGGCTCACCCACTGTGTAATATATTGTATCCCATATGTTTCATGGGTTACCCTTTAGCCATTGACCAATTGAATTAGCATTTTATTTGATAGCAGACTACAGTATCTTTTAATATTTTTACATCATTCCACAAGATTTTGCATCCGTACCTTTAGGTGATACCAAATGTAATAGCAAATACAGCCTATAATATTTGGTATCCCCAGTGTTTCTCGAGTTGGAAGTTACCAGGATTCAATTTGACTTCGCCTTTTGTTGGATGGTGGATAACAGTGTACTGATACCAAGGAGCACCCTTCCTTTTGCTTTCCAACACCATTTACTATAGGGATACCAAATATTATGGCTCACGCATTGCTGTAATATCTAGTATCCCATTTGTTTCATGGGTTACCCTTGAGCCATTGAATAGTTGAAAGTGCCTTTTGTTTGATAGCAGACTACAGTAGGTTTTCACATTTTGTACATCATTCCACAAGATTTTGCATCCATACCCATAGGGGAAACCAACTATAATAGCCTATACGGCCTATAATATTTGGTATCCCCAGTGTTTCTCGGGTTAGAACTTACCAGGATTGAATTTGACTTTGCCGTATGTAGGATGGGGAAGCACAGTATTCCTATACCAAGGAGCACCCTTCCTTTTGCTTTCCAACACCATTTACTATAGGGATACCAAATATTATGGCTCACGCATTGCTGTAATATCTAGTATCCCATTTGTTTCATGGGTTACCCTTGAGCCATTGAATAGTTGAAAGTGCCTTTTGTTTGATAGCAGACTACAGTAGGTTTTCCCATTTTGTACATCATTCCACAAGATTTTGCATCCATACCCATAGGGGAAACCAACTATAATAGCCTATACGGCCTATAATATTTGGTATCCCCAGTGTCTCTCGGGTTAGAAGTTACCAGGATTCAATTTGACTTTGCCTTATGTTGGATGCAGGAGCACAGTATTTCCAAAGCAAATAGCACCCTTCCTTTTGCTTTCCAACATCATTTAAGGGGATACCAAATGTTATGGCTCTCACATTGCCGTAATATCTCGTATCCCCTATATTTCATGGGTTACCCTTTAGCCATTGACTAGTTGAAATGGCCTTTTGTTTGATAGCAGCCTACAGTATCTTATCACATTTTGTACATCAGTCCACAAGATTTTGCATCCGTACCCTTAGAGGATACCAACTATAATAGTTTATATGGCCTATAATAGTTGGTATCCCCAGTGTTTTTCAGGTTAGAAGTTACCAGGACTCAATTTGACTTCACCTTATGTTGGATGCGGGAGCAAGGTATTTCTATGCCAAACGGCACCCTTCCTTTTGCTTTCCAACATCATTTACTAGGGGATACCAAATATTACAGCTCACGCATTGCTGTAATATCTCGTATCCCCTATATTTCATGGGTTACCCTTTAGCCATTGACTAGTTTAATTTTCCTTTTGTTTGATAGCAGACTACAGTATCTTTTCACATTTTGTACATAATTCCACAAGGTTTTGCATCCGTACCCTTAAGGGATACTAACTATAATAGTTTGTATGGCCTATAATAGTTGGTATCCCCAGTGTTTCCCAGGTTAGAAGTTACCAGGATTCACTTTTACTTCACCTTATGTTGGATGCGAGAGCAAGGTATTTGTATACCAAACGGCAGCCTTCCTTTTGCTTTCCAAGATCATTTACTAGGGGATACCAAATATTACGGCTCACGCATTGCTCTAATATCTCGTATCCCCTATATTTCATGGGTTACCCTTTAGCCATTGACTAGTTGAATTTGCCTTTTGTTTGATAGCAGACTACAGTATCTTTTCATATTTTGTACATAATTCCACAAGATTTTGCATCTGTACCCTTAGGGGATACTAACTATAATAGTTTGTATGGCCTATAATAGTTGGTATCCCCAGTGTTTACCAGGTTAGAAGTTACCAGGATTCACTTTTACTTCACCTTATGTTGGATGCGAGAGCAAGGTATTTCTATACCAAAGGGCACCCTTCCTTTTGCTTTCCAACATCATTTACTAGGGGATACCAAATATTACGGCTCACGCATTGCTGTAATATCTCGTATCCCCTATATTTCATGGGTTACCCTTTAGCCATTGACTAGTTGAATTTGCCTTTTGTTTGATAGTAGACTACAGTATCTTTTCACATTTTGTACATAATTCCACAAGATTTTGCATCTGTACCCTTAGGGGATACTAACTATAATAGTTTGTGTGGCCTATAATAGTTGGTATCCCCAGTGTTTCCCAGGTTAGAAGTTACCAGGATTCAATTTTACTTCGCCTTATGTTGGATGCAGGAGCACAGTATTTATATACCAAATAGCACTCTTCCTTTTGATTTCCAACATCATTTACTAAGGGGATACCAAATATTATGTCTCACGCATTGCCGTAATATCTTGTATCCCCTATGTTTCATAGGTTACCCTTTAGCAATTGACCAATTGACTTTGCCTTTTATTTGATAGCGGACTATAGTATCTTTTCACATTTTGTACATCATTCTTCAAGATTTTGCCTCTGGTACCCTTAGGGGATACCAATTATAATAGCTATTATGGCCTATAATATTTGGTATCCCCAGCGTTTCTTGGGTTAGAAGTTACCAGGATTCAATTTGACATCGCATTATGTTGGATGGAGGAGCACAGTATTTGTATACCAAATAGCACCCTTAATTTTGCTTTCCAACATCGTTTCCCATGGGGATACAAAATATTATAGCTCACGCATTGCTGTAATATCTTGTATCCCCTATGTTTCATGGGTTACCCTTTAGTTATTGACTAACTGAAATTGCCTTTAGTTTGATAGCAGACTACAGTATCTTTTCCCAATATGTACATCATTCCACAAGATTTTGCCTACGGTACCCTGAGGTGATACCACTTATAATAGCCTATACAGCCAATAATACTTGGTATTCCAGGCGTTTCTCGGGTTAGAAGTTACCATGATTCAATTTCACATCGCCTTATGTTGGATGGCAGAGCACAGTATTTCTATACCAAATGGCACCCTTCTTTTTGGTTTCCAACATCATTTACTGCCGTAATATCTCGCATCCCCTATATTTCATGGGTTGCCCATGAGCCATTGAATAGTTGAAATTGCCTTTTCTTTGATAGCAGACTACAGTATCTTTTCACATTTGGTACATCATTCCATAAGGTTTTGCATCCGTATCTTTAGGGGATACCAACTATAATACCCTATACGGCCTATAATAATTGGTATCCCCAATGTTTCTCGGCTTAGAAGTTACAAAGATTCATTTTGACTTTGCCTTATGTTAGATGCGGTACCACAGTATTTCTATACAAAATAGAACCCTTTCTTTTACTTTCCAACATCATTTACTATGGGGATACCAAATATTATGGCTCTTGCATTGCTGTAATATCTCGTATCCCCTATGTTTCATTTGTTACCCTTTACCCTCTACCCATTGACCAGTTGAAATGCCTTTTGTTTGATTGCAGACTACACTATCTTTTCACATTTTGTAGATCATTCCACAAGATTTTGCATCTTGTACTCTTAGGGGATACCAAATGTAATAGCCTATATGGCCTATAATATTTGGTATCCCCTAGGTTTCTAGGGTTATAACTTACCAGGATTCAATTGGGCATGGGATTTATTTTCGCTTGGTGAGTACAGTATTTTTCTGCCAACTATCACCCTTCTTATTGCTTTCCAACATAGTTTATTATGGGGGTACCAAATATTATGGTTCATGCACTGCTGTAATATCTTTCATCCCCTATGTTTCATGGGTTAGCCTATAGCCACGGACCCCTTTGAAGGTGCCTTTTATTTGATAGCAGACTACAGTATGTTTTCACATTTTAAATCATTGCACAAGATTTTACATCCGGTAGCCTTGGGAGGTACCAAATATAATGTCCTCTACCACCTATAATATTTTGTATTCCCTGTGTTTCTGGAGTTAGAAATTACCAGGATTCAATTTGACATAATCTGATGTTGGATGTGTGAGCACAGTATTGTTCTTCCAACTGGCACCCTTCCTTGAGTTTTCCAACACCTTTTACTTCTGGGATACACAGATTACGGCATATGCGTTGCTGTATTATCTTGTATCCCCAACAAGGGTTACCTTTTAGCCATTGACCAACTGGAGTTGCCTTTTATTTGATACCAGATTGCAGTCACTTTTTGCAATCATGATTTCATTTCACAATCTTTCAAATGTGTTTCCTTTACGGATACCAAATATGATGGCCTATACAGACTATAGTACTTGGTATTCCCTATGTTTCTCTGGTTAGAACATATCAAGATTCATTTTGACATGGTCTTATATTGGCCGTGTGAGCACAGCATTTTTCTGCTAACTGACATCTTTCTTTGAGTTTTCCAACATCTCTTACTATGAGGATACTGAATATCATGGCTTATGCAAGGCTGTAATATTTGTATGCCCTACTTTTTATGGGTTACCCTTTATCTATTGAATAACTGAGATTTTTCAAGCCAACTGGCACCCTTCCTTGAGTTTTCTAACTACCTGTTGCTATGGGGATACAACATATTAAAGCTCCTACATTGCTGTAATATCTTGTATCCCCTAATATTCAAGGCTTACCTTTTAGCCATTGACCAACTGGAGTTGCCTTTTGGGTGATACAGATTGAAATCTCTTTTCACATTTTTAATTTCATTCCACAAACTTTCACATCCGGTTCCTTTGGGGATAGTAGATATAATGGCCCATACGGACTATAATATTTGTTATCCCCTAGGTTTTTAGGGTTATAAATTACAAGGATTCAATTGGGCATGGGTTTTATGTTGGCCTGTTGAGTACAGGATTTTTCTGCCAACTAGCACCCTTTCTTGAATTTTGTAACATCTGTTAGTATGGGGATTTCAAATATTGCAGCTTTTGCATGGGCAATCATATATTGTATCCCATTACTCTTTAGCCATTGAATAACTAAAGTTGTGAGAAGCCGGGTCAATACATGGTGCTCACTAATGTAAGTGTAGCACCCTGCACTAACCTGGGCGACCCTTATGTTGATTTTAGGGGTTTAGATAACCATATAAAGCTCTCTAAGTGGTAGCTGTGGAGAGCAGCCTTCAGGCTTAATCTAGGAGGAGTGCAACACAGCTTGGCTCACCAGTATCTAATAGTTTAGTATAGGCTAAATGAAAAAGAACCACACTGTGTACTTATAAAAATAGATATTTATTAAATCACTCACTAACAGGTTACACTATCTCCCACCCAAAGAATTTAATGCACACAATACTTTGGACATAGAATAGCAGTTAGCACCAACACACAGTGGACCCCAGAAGGGTGACAGACCATATATCAAATTAATGGGAAGTGAACCACGACCTAAGGTGAGACTGGACCCAAGAGACGTAGAAGAGTCAGGGACCCAAGGAACCACCCCAGGTGAGAGTTGAGGAACCCCCCCAACGGTCAGGTAAGAAGGAATACTTGACCATACACTCTATACTGATCAGCGTACGTCGCGGTTGCAGTCTTACCACAAAAGGACGAAAGAGTCTGTTGGAACTCAGAAGTTAGTTCGAAACAAAGAGTACCTGAAAGCATAGGGGACAGAGTCTAGGCCACACCGGGACATCCAAAAGGCACGGAAGAAGGCCACTCGAGTTCAAGAAAGCAAAAGGTGAATGAAGAGGCTTCAAGCTTGTGTACACTGAAGCGATAGCTCTGACTGAGCCACAGCGTCCAACCAACTGCGTCAGCATGGGTTACTTATAGCGGGGACAGATCGTCAACAGGACCTCTCAATGTGTACGACTCTGTTTGGCACAAGTCAGTTAGGGTACCCGGTGATTGAAGCGATGTAGAAACACTGTGCACAGGGGTTTGGTTCCGGGAAGTTCTACGAAGGATACTGGTGTCAACTCGACGGATCGTACAGCTCAGGCCTCGAGGGAATGCAGAATCACCGCCTGTGTTGTAGAGCCTCTTGGAGTCCATGGGAGCCCACGTTCTTGATGCAGTGCCTCGGAAATTCCTTTGGATCTCTTTAGATGTCCACAGGCCCAGGACAGCACCTGTATGGAGCACGGACACTGATGGTGTAGCGATTAAGCAGGATGATGAGGCCAGAAGTTGACAGAGTCTTCTCCGTTGCAATCTTTGTCCGGAAGCAGAAGGACAATGCGATCAGTTCGGAACAGTCAGCACGACTCGGCCAAGATGTCCAGACGGTCAAAGAAGAAGTGGATTTGAATCTGAATCGAATCCCACAACGAATCTAGGTGCCCTCACACAGGTAAGCCCTTAAGTACCCTAAGGTGAGGGTTAGGATGATTTCAGAGTCCCTCCCCAAGAAGGGGTCAGGCAGTGGGGAGGATACTCCCATGTCCTTTGTCCAGTTTTGCGCCAGAGCGAGTAGCCAACTGTTGCTTGATCTTGTTTGAACTGGAGTATGCAAGGAGGGCCCCAAATGTTGCCTTCTAGCAGACTATGTGACGCTGGCAAGAGCTTCCGCTCCGGCCCAATACACAAAGTCCTGTCTGGGAGGTGGTCACACCTCCCTGCAACAGGAAACCTATTGTCCTACCTTCCCGTGTCCCCTCAGCAGGAGGGCAGAATCATGTCTGTGGTCGGCAGCAGCCCTAGGTTGCTGTCGGGCTCTGTTAGATCAGTCCTGGGAGAATAGAGGGCCTACCGGAGGGGCCCTACTGTGGATGTAATCATACCTCCAACACTACCGTGTTGGGCTATGATTCCAACCTGTTTGATACCAAACATGGCAGGTTCGTTCCAGCCAGTTTAGAGAAGGTCATTGCGCAATGACGCAATGCCCCTCTATATGTTATATGCAATTACAACCTGGGAGAATGGACTCCATATGGCGCCGGGGTGTCCTGCTCATGCGGGGCACCCTCACACTTAGAACCAAGCACCCTGCCCTTAGGACTGAAATGCCTGCTAGAGGGGTGACTTATGGGTCTCAAGTGCAATGAGCTAGAGATATAACGAAACTTACATCTCTCGTGAGTGGGGCATGCACCAGCTCACACAGACTGCAATGGCCGGCCTGTAGTGGTGGTTTGGAGGGTCCCCTCTGGGTGGCATAATAGATGCTGCAGCCCATAGGGGACCTTTGGGGTACCCATGCCCAAGACACCTTAGTACCATATACTAGGAACTTACAAGGGTGGCCCAATAGCCAAATAGGGATGTACCGAGGTACTTACCATAACCATTTTGGGGAGATAGCACAGTGATTGGGGTCCTGATTACCTGGATCACAGTCAGACTAGTCAGGAAACAGTTGAACACCAGCAAAAAGGGGAGTGGCCATGAAAGCAGATCCTACTTTCCTACAGCAGTTTATAGAATTAAATAAAATATTGATAACATTACACAAGCTTTCACATTCATTTCCTTTGAGGGGGCCCGGCGACACCACATGCAACTCCAGCACTGCACTGCACACACCAGCAGCCCGAACCTTGTAGAGAGTCTGGGGTGACGGTTCACTTGGGGTTGATACCAATGCTACCATGATTGTGAAGCCCAAAACTGCTAATATCCCCAGCCCAGGCATTGAGGATGCAGCGGACCTTTCCGCCGCCCCCTGATGATGGAGGTGGCACTCTGAGCCATTCTCCACAGTCACTCTGTCCAATTTGAATAGATATTGCACGCAATTCTGAACACATAAGCTGCTCTGAAAACCAAGGTCGATGCAGTCTCCTTGGATGTGAACCTGCTCTGTATGGATCACAGGAAACTGGTGGACTATGTGGATATGTCAACATTAAACATGATGCAAACCCAACTAAAGGACATGAGGGCTGAGGTGGCCTTTCTACATCGGAGGATACAGAGGGCTGCTCGAGGCATACTAATGTCCACTTCTTGGGATTTCTGGAGTGCTTGGAGAGCCTGAGTATGGAACTCATCCTTGAAAAGTGGTGGATGACCAAAGTGCTGACAGGCAATATACCCACGTTCTTGTCTGTGTAGAAAGCACATTGTCAACCTGGGAGGTCGCCGCCACCAGGGACCCAGCCAAGTCTTGTAATTGCGAAACTACTTAAGTAGAGGGACAGAGACTTGATGCTGCCTATGTTTTGGATGAAAGGTAACTGACACTTTAAGGGCAGCCTCATCACTGCTTACCCAGATTTTACTGTGGAGTTGCAGCATCTTTGCAACTCACATATGATGGTCATGCAACACTTCTGGGAGCTAGGCCTGAAGTATGCTCTTCTTTATCCTGATAAACTTAAGGTGATCGATGATGAGTGAGCCCATTCTTTCTTGACTCCTGGATATGCATATACCTGGTTGCATGCTAAGGGAATTGTGAAACCTACAACCGATGACCGGAACTCTGGTAAATAGCTGACGTTGCAGCTGATGCATAGGAGGAGCGGGGAACCCAGAGCTGCCCCTTCATGGCATAGGCAGCCAGGGAGAGAGCACAGGCAGGGGAAGTGGTGCTGCAATATGGCTAATCAATCAATCAATCAATCAGGCAATTTATAAAGCGCGCTACATACCCGCGAGGGTCTGGGGGGGCTGCAGCTAGTTGTCAAAGAGCCAGGTCTTGAGTAGTCTTCTGAAGGTCTGAGGATCTTCTGTCTGCCGTAGGAGGAGACCGAGGGAATTCCATGTCTTGGCGGCACGGTAGGAGAAGGACCTGCCTCCGGAGGTGGTTCTGTGGATGCGGGGGACGGTGGCTAGAGAGAGATTGGCGGAACGGAGTGTCCTGGTTGGTGCGTAGAATGACAGTCGGTTGTTGAGGTATACTGGGCCTGTGTTGTGAAGTGCCTTGTGTGTGTGGGTCAGGAGCTTGAAGGTGATTCTTCTGTCGATGGGGAGCCAATGCAGGTTTCTCAGGTAGGGGGTGATGTGGCCTCGGCGGGGGACGTCGAGGATCAGGCGTGCAGAGGCATTCTGGATTCTTTGGAGTCTGCTGAGGAGTTTAGATGGGGCTCCGGCGTAGAGGGCGTTGCCGTAGTCGAGCCTGCTGCTGATGAGGGCGTGGGTGATGGTTTTTTATGTGTCGGTGGGGATCCATCTGTAGATCTTGCGGAGCATGCGGAGGGTGTGGAAGCAGGTTGAGGAGACTGCGTTGATCTGGTTCGTCATGGTGAGCTTCGAGTCGAGGATGACTCCCAGGTTGCGTGCGTGGTTGGTTGGTGTAGGGGCGGTGCCCAGGGAAGTGGGCCACCAGGAGTTGTCCCAGGCTGAGGGGTTGGGTCCTAGGATGTGGATCTTTGTCTTGTCCGTGTTGAGTTTGAGCTGGCTTTCTTCCATCCAGTCGGCGACTGCCTTCATACCGTGGTGGAGGTTAGCTTTGGCAGTGAGGGGGTCGTTGGTGAGAGAGAGGATCAGCTGGGTGTCGTCGGTGTAGTAGATGATGTTGAGGTCATGGAGTCTGGCGATGCGTGCAAGTGGAGCCATGTAGATGTTGAAGAGCGTCGGGCTGAGGGATGATCCTTGTGGGACACCGCAGATCGTCCTGGTGACTTTGGATTGGAACGGAGTGAGGCAGACTCTTTGGGTTCTGTCGGAGAGGAAGGAGGTGATACAGTCCAGGGCCTTGTCGCGGGTCCCTGCGTCGTAGAGGCATGTGTGTAGTGTGTGATGGCAGACGGTGTTGAAGGCGGCGGAGAGGTCCAGGAGGATGAGGGCTGCTGTCTCATCTTTGTCAAGTAGGAGTCTAATGTCATCTGTGGCGGCGATGAGGGCGGTCTCGGTGCTGCGGTGTTTGCGGAAGCCTGACTGGGAGGGGTCGAGGATGTTGTTGTCTTCTAGGTATCGGGTGAGCTGGGTGTTGGCGATCTTTTCGATGACCTTCGCAGGAAGATGGGCCGGAAGTTCTTTAGGTCGCTCGGGTCCGCCTTGGGTTTCTTCAGTAGGGAGTTAATCTCGGCGTGTTTCCAGCTCTCAGGGAAGGTCACGGTCTTGAATGAGAGGTTGATGATGTTGCACAAGTGGGATGCGATGGAGCTGTCGGCCTTGTTGATGATGTGGTGGGGAAGAGGGTTGGTCGGGGCGCCTGAGTGGATGGTACTCATTGTTTTGATCGTGTCCTCAGTAGTGACGCTGGTCCAAGCGGTGAGGCGGTGGTGGTCAGTGGGTATCGATGGGGCCGTGGTGGGGTTGGCGGGGTTTGTCTGAGGGTTGAAGCTGTCGTGAATGTCGGTAATCTTGCGGTGGAAGAAGGCAGCGATGGCGACGCACAGTGCTTGTGATGGGGGGATGTCGTTGGTGCAGGAGCTGGGGTTGGAGAGGTCCTTCACGATGTTGAAGAGCTCCTTGCTGTTGTGTGCGTTGTTGTCGAGGCGGTTCATGAAGGCGGCCTTCTTGGTGGTCCTGATGAGATGGTGGTGGTTGCGGATGGCGGTTTTGAGAACTGCGTGGTTGTCGGGAGTTTTCTTGTTTTGCCAGGTTTTTTCCAGTCTCCGACAGGTGCGTTTGGAGTCTAGGAGCTCCGGGGTGAACCAGCTGGCTCTCTGTCTGTTATCTCTGTGGGCGTGTTGTCTTGTAGGGGCTAAGGTGTTGGCGCAGTCTTCCATCCAGAGTCTGAGGGTGCGGGCTCCCTCCTCGAGGTCGGTGGGGTTGGTCGGGGGTTGAGTGCGAGGTGTGTTTGCAGTAGTTCCTTGGTGATTTTGCCCCAGCGGTGCCCACCGATCTGTAGGGTGCGGTGATGTGCGACGGGTTTCTGGAAGGTGAAGTGGACACAGCGGTGGTTGGTCCAGGTGAGTTCGGAGGCGTGGCTGAAGACAATGTGGGGACTGGAGGAGAAGATAGCATCGAGCGTGTGGCCGGCGGTGTGGGTAGGTGTCGTGACGATCTGTGTCAGTCCGAGGGTGGTGAGGTTGTCAATCAGGGTGGAGGAGTTCCTGTCGCTGTTGTTTTCCAGGTGGTAGTTCAGGTCGCCGAGAAGGATGTAGTCGGTGGAGGTCAGGGCGTGCGTGCTGATGAAGTCACCGATGGAGTTGCAGAATTAGGGGCGGGGTCCTGGTGGTCTATAGATGAGGGTGCCTCTCAGGGTGGTCTTGGGGTCCGTGTGGATCTGGAAGTGCATGTGTTCGGCGGCATTGAGGGTTTCGGCGGTGTTGGTGGAGACCCTGATGGCGTTCTTGTGGAGGATGGCGATTCCTCCGCCAACTCCGTTGGTACAGTCTCTGCGGGTGATCTTGTATCCATCGGGGATGGCCACTGCGATGTCTGGGGCAGAGGCTTCGTTCATCCAGGTCTCGGTCAGGAAGGCGATGTCAGGTTATGTGGAGTCGAGCAGGTCCTAGAACTCGACGGCGTGTTTGCGAGTGGAGTGTGTTTTAAGCAGGATGCAGCGGAGCTGGTTGGGTTCCGTTGTGGCGGTCGTCTCGGCGTCTACGATGCAGGAGAAGCTGCAGTTCTGACAGGTGAAGGGGCCATGGGTGCGCTTGGGAGTGGCCTTGTGGCAGCTGGAGGGTGATCCAGGGGTCGTGGCGCTGGGCGCGGTCCAGGCGCGGACGGCACAGACGGGCTTGCCTTAGGCGCGCTTTCGGCACGTCAGCGGCGCGCCAGCTGCGCGCAGCCGCCATATATGGCGCAGTGGGGAGGGAGGCTCAGCTGGGAGGCAGGGGAGGAGGTAAGGGGCGACGAATGAGGAGCAGGGGGGCGGGGCCGCAGGGGAGCAGCGGCGGGAAGCCTGGAGGCCGGGGAGGGAGGGGGACAGCGGGGAAAGGAGAGGTGGAGCACCGGGGAAGCGGAGCTGGCAGAACGGCAGGGGAAAAGGCCGCAGGCGGTCAGGCAGTCACACAGCAGTCAGGGATATAGAAGAGAAGAGGGGCTGGTCACGAGTAGGCAGGCAGGCAATTAGGCAATCCCGCGGAGAAGCGCAGGCAAGAGCAGAGGTCACAGGAGACAACGGCGGAGCTGCAGTGGGAGGGGAGCTACCTACCAGAGGATCAAGGGTCGCAGAACTCTTTTGAGGGGTTGCAGTCAAACCGTGTCTCTGACAGTCGGATACTAGTGGCTCCAGGGCCTCTGCTGGGGCGGGCTCCCAGGAGCCTGAGTTGACGCCATGGCTGGTGGATGATCTGCTATGAGGGGTAGGGTCTTGTTCTTCTCTGTGGGGTGGAGGTTTGTTCTTTGCAGTGTGATAAGTGGTGTGGACTGCTCACTGGTGACTAAGATTGGTCCCCAGAGCAGTAACACAATATATATATATCTCTGGATCGTAAGTCCATGAGAAATTTAAAAATTGATGACATCAAGTGTTGCAGTCTTTATTCTCGTATTCTGTTATGCTCAAGAAGACTTGTTTACACACAAATTCCGTTCTCTGACAATTTGTGTGTTAACAAGTCTTCTTGAGAACAACAGTATACAAGAATAATGACTGCGGAATACCACTTGATATCATCAATGTTTCAATATTTCAATTTCTCATGGACTTACGATCAGGAATTTGACTGTATAATACAGATATATATATATTGTGTTACCGCTCAGGGAACCAATCTTTGTCTTTCTTTAGCAATTGCCTGCAATTGTGAATTAACAGCATGGGGTGGTGGCTGTTTTGAGTTCCCTTTTGATGCAACTTTTGTGAATCTGGTCTTAGATATTGAAACCATCAGACTGTGTGCATCAGAGACCTCACTGCTTACTGGTGACTATTGGAAACACCTTGGGCCTCATGAGAGAGGGTTGGGCAGCCAGCTCATTGGAGACGGCCCATGTGTCCAGGAGCCCTGAACTCTCCAAAGAGGACATGTATTTTATTACACATTTCTCTGTGGTTGTTGTTAATTCGTTCAATGTTTATGGCTGGTCACTCAGAGGAGTCCTGGTCAGGGAGGTGGGGTTACAAATCTTGTGTTTTCTTTTGACACAGAGATGAAGTTTCCTATATATAATTCAGTGGTATGGCCCTGTACTGTACTGGTCTCCTGATTGTTGATGGGGCATTTGTCGGGACCCGCACACTGGAGTTGTGGGAAATGGGAATCATGCAATACGATGCAGAACTACTTACCACCATACCCGATGGGCACACCTACAGGCCATATGACCGCACACTATATCTTGCTGAACTGGAATCTGAAGGGCATGGCCACTACCACAGAGATGTACTGGGTGCATACATATTTTAAGCGGTGTTGCACACATATAGCTTTTTGCCGGAGATGCATTCGACACAGGCAGACTTATAAAAAGTCCATGCAAAATGGATGGGGCAGGTGTATAGCACTACGGCATCCCATACGCAAAGGGGTTCATGAGATAGATTGCCCCGGGGGTACCAATTGTGAAAGACATGCACAGAGTTGACACTGAGGATAGGTAGTAGGTGGTGGAAGGACAAATGGATGGTGCTCCCCTCATGCTGGTGGTTGTTTATGCCCCAACACTATTCACTCTACTTTTTTAGGGCTCTTCACCCCAGCTATTTTCCAGGACCCACACAATCCAAACACATCAGGCAGCAACTTTAATTGTGTTCCAGATGTTGCCCAGGGCTGCTCCACCCCTTCGCTGAGCGGCACTATGTGTGTCAGAGTGCCACAATACTTTGAGGACTCGATGGTTAACTAGAGCGTGTTCGATATGTGGCGCTTGCACCATCTGGACACCAGTGGCTTGTTTTATTGCCTGGTCCATGACCTCCAAACTAAAGTTGATCTTTTTCTCTGCAACGAACCATTGGGCACGAAGATAACTGTGATGGAGTCCTTGGTGCGCACCCTCTCAGATCACTGCCCACTGCTGATGACATTACAGCTCTGGGTATTCCAGACCAAGGTACTTCAGAAGCCCTCTTCAGGGAGGCCCTTTCAATACTAATTACACAATATTTCGAACTTAACACAGGCACCACCCCCTCCAGGGTGCTGAAGTGGGATTTCCACAAGGTGGTCATCAGAAGGCAATGCATTGCCACTACGTCAGGGGGTACGTAAGGCCCTGCACACGAAGCTTCTGGACATGGAGCGGGAGTTGACACTACTTGAGACCAAGGTGTCATGGTGGGCCGATAGAACGGAAAGACACAAGCAGCTGAGAAAGAGTCACAGGGATCTAGATGCGCAGTAGGGGAAACATGACTATTGCCCTTCTCCATGCGAAAGGGAGCGTTCGGACAGGCTATTGGCATGGCTTGTTAAGAGTGCCAGGCATACCCATCAGTAGGAGCAATCAAGTTGGGGGGGGGGTGGCATGGTGGTTAATACACAAGTGGCCATTATTGCCGCTTTTGCAAAGTACTATCACTCCCTGTATGCAGCTGTAGACAGCCCTCGTTAACCGAATGAAAGGGTTTCTTCATGGGCTACTGTTACCCTGATTGATTCCATTCTAATGAGCTGAACTGGATGAACCCCTTCAGATTTATATGATACGGGTGGCTATAACCCAAATTGCATGAAATAAAACTCTATGTACGGATGGAGTTAAGCTAGAATATTATGCCACCTTCAGTGCACACCTATCCCAGATTCTCTTTGAAGTTTTTGAATAAGCTAGAAAGAAGGGTCAGCTCCCAGACTCGCTCCGTAAGGTGGTGATAGAAGTGTCAAAACCAGTCCAGGATCCCCCCCCGAAGTCCCCTGATATTGGCCGTTCTCCCTATTAAATGTAGACTATAAGATATTAGGGAAGGGCCTTGCTAATTGGCTGTTTCTAACACCCTAGCGTAAGTAGATCAATGTGGGTTTATTCCAGAATGCAATTCTTTTCTCAACATACGATGACCACTTCATCTGATGAAATCTGCCTTAAGTGAGACGGGGGAATAGTTGGTGGTGTCGCTTGACTTAGATAAGGAGTATGACATACTGGGGTGGGATTACCTTCTGGCAACTCTGGAGGAAATCGGCTTCAGGTCGGTGTACCTTAATTAGATATGCACCCTCTATAAGAACCCGATAGTACAGTTGATATCTGACAGCTTTGACATACATAGCTGCACCAGTGAGGGTTGCCACCTATCCCTGTTGATTGATTTGTATCCTGACCATGGAGCCCCAGGCCTGCTGCTAGAGCTTGCAAGTGCAGCTTTGGGGTCTCCAAGTACGTGACAAGCACCATCTCATCTCTTTATAAGCACATGATGACCCTATCTATCTGTATGATGCCACTGTCACACTTACAGCCCTCATGGAGACCCTGGAGGAATTTGGAATAGTATCAGGCTTAAGATTGCATTGGTCTAAGTCTTGCCTGTTCCGCCTCTCTCCAGTTCATGAGTATAACAGGAAGGCCCTGCTACGGTTTGGGCTGGAATAGCACCTTGACATGCTGAAGTACTTAGGTGTACAGATCTACCATTTGGATAATGACTTGTGGAGGGTAACGTTAACATGGGTAGGGTCCCAAACTACATCTGTAAATCCCTCCCTTATGGTTGCCCTTGCAGCTGTCCCCGCTGGGCTGGCGGGTAATCGTCAAAATACTTATCTTATCATGACTCCTGTATTCTTTGCAGCGTTACCACTTTCCCTCACCAAGCGCTTCATTCAGGACCTCCATGGTCTCCTGCTGGAGCTGATATGGAGCTCAGGCAGGAGACAGGTGGTGCTCTTCATACTCTAGTGCCTGCTTCATGAGGGTGGTTTAAATTATGAGTTGTACTATGCAGCAGGTCAGCTGCAGTGGCCGATGTGCTGGCTGGGCACAGCCCCTTGACCGGAGAGAGCAACTATTTACAGGCTCCTTAGTTGGACACATATATATGTGGCTGTTGGACCCCAGTGCTCGCCCACCACATGAGACGCATCAAATAAAGATAGGCCATGTGTGCTGGCATGCATACGAGCAAGGCAACGGGTCCCATCCTCCATACTCCCCACTGATCCCACTTTGACAGTTGTTGGCACTCCAGGAGGTGACCCAACAACACCACAACATGTCGCCTTGGAGAGAGGCAGAGATTGACCAAATGGGTGACTTTTTCATTGTGACTGCACTAATCCCCTTTTAGAGATTATGGACACGTATGGCATTGTGGCAGGCCATTTCCTGATATATCATGGCAGACAGCATGCGATCACTACACTACACCAACACTGCACCGAATCCTGTCCCAAAGAAAAATATTATGGCCCTTAATGTTGCATTGCACTCGTCCCATTGTGAGTCGTATGACAGGGCTAAAGACCGATGAATGGCGGACCTCGAGATGCAATTCACAGACAGTCTCTGGACCCAGGTGTTACAACATGTAAAGGGGGTTTCACGTAATCCACACTTCTATTACACACAATTTAACTATTTGCATCAGGGACACCTCACACCGAAACGCATCAAGCACCTGTTTCCTGTAGCATCCTCTGCATGCCCTAGATGTAGAGCAGATGAGGAAGGTTTTTGACCACATGGTCTGGGAGCACCGGGTGATGGAGCGTCCCTGGAGAGAAGTCACAGAATTACTTCCACTTTGCTAGAGCACTTGGTCCTGCTGATCCTGGAATCATGCCTACTAGATCTTAGACCCAAGACTAAGAGAGATAAGTACTTTCATTGATTCCTTGACCTAGCCATAATACTCTTCAAACGGCAAATCATCATGTCCTGGAAGGCTCATACAGCCACCGATACACCCTGTTGGCTCTCCACATTGCTCAAATGGGCAAAAGCTGACCTGGATGTCCTTACATTGGCACGTAGACATGGAGGGGGGATTCTAGAGATGGGTGCTGGGATACCTATATCAGAAACTTAGAGGCAAAAAAGTACGCACGTCCACCCTGAACCCTGACCACTACCCTAGGTCCTTCTGTCCCATCCTACAACTCATACGATGAGCCATGCCAGCACATGAGATAGCGGGACCATGCCCCTATAAGGACTCCGCATAGGTAATACAGCCACACCAACACTGCCCCTTACAACCGTGGGTGTGGTTCTCAGGCCCCCCAGAATTGTTGTCCTGGCTCGGAGTGACCACTGGCACTGGCCTGCAGGATATTATATCTCCATGTGTGGATTATCCTGTACTGGCGCGTACACGTTCCTGGGTGTCCTTCCAAATCATGTTGTACCCCCAGGGACTATTGCCACGATACACCATACTGCCACCCATGTCAATACAGGGGCCTTCTTCATTATGACATGCTACCACACCTGAGATTGGAGGTGTGACATGTCTAGGCTATTATGACAAACACAAGGAAATGACTAATGAGCATGGAACATTTTCAGACACTCACTCCCAGTCACAGATCTGGGTTGAATTCATCATCGTTCTTTAGCTCATTTTCCCACCTCAGTTCAGACCCAGGCATGTGCAAATCAGTCTTGACCCTGTTCCTCCTGGGAACAGTCCAGCCCAAACTGCCAAGAACAGGACCGGAAGCAAGCATCCTGGGACTGGTTTTGTGGTAGGAACTGGGGTGGCGAAGTTAGCTAAAGAACGATGATAGATTCAACCCAGATCTGTGACTGGGAGTGAGTGTCTGAAAAGGTTCAGCGCTCAGTCTATCATCTCCTTATGTTTGCTTTAGGCTATTGTGACTCCACAGTTTACATTTGTTAATTTTGTTTGATGTGATATCGTTTGTGAGTGGCACTTTGGAATTGTCACCATTATGGTTTTTTGTTTCTTTTTCTACTTGTGCTAAGACCAATAAAGAAATTTGTAAAAACAAAAAAAGGTTATGTTCTCAGTGAGTCCTTGAAGTCCCACAATCTTGCCACTGGGTGGATCAGTCCTTAAAGAGGACCATCAAATCACTTCAATAACTTAAGTCTTGTTTCCATTTTTTAGGTGTAGGTGTAGGTGTTGGACCTTTCATCCATCACACTGCAGTTTCACACTTTGCCAGCACTCAACTGGGTGTTCTACCTTTCTCCAGTCTATTGCCCTGAGTTTTGGGAGTGTGCTGTATCCTAAAACCTTACACTACAAAAACACTCCCACTGATTGTGTGGATTGGGAATGCTTTTCAAATGCAGCTAATCTCATTTATATGCCTAACGTCATTGCAGTGAAGGCTCTCTTTAATAGAACAATACATAGTAATAGGCAAAATACATAAAAGAACAAGTTCCAAATATGCAGGAAAATCAGTAAGAACTCAGACAGCATCACTAGTAGCATAGGAAAGACTTCTGACTCACCCCCAAAATCGGGCATTTATGTATGAAATCGCCTCATGGAACAGTATGAAAACTGCTGAATCATGGTGCGAGGAAGACAATACACGTTCAACAAATCAGAATACAGGCTTTAAAAACATCGTACAGCCTGACTACCTAAGCACTAACCTACTATGTGAATAATGAATACTCCCTAACCCTGCCTATTGTCATCCGGAGGTGTCAGAACAAACTAGGTACTGGAACAACAGTAACCATTGTGAATAAATGCAAGCTAGTATTGAAAATCAATTGAGGCCTAGTTAGCCCGGATGCCACACTCTAACAGGTCATATCAAATCGTTTCAAATGCAATAGCATCAGGTCAGTGTAAATGTGTAAATTTGAGTGCTGATTAAGATTATCCAGATTGTTAATATTGCACAATTATTTATTAATACACGATTCCTCAGCTTGCTTGCTAAGAATCTCCTTTCGTGCTCTGCAACCTCCATGTAATTGCTTAATGGTTCATTCAATCAGTTAAGTGTGGCATAATTATGATCCTGTGTTTAATCTTTTCCAGCTACCTATGATAATTTTTAAGTCATGTTAATCATTATCACAGCAATTTCAATGTCTTCGCTTCTTTTGCTAAGCACTTACCTACAACATACACTTTAAAGGCCTACCAAAATGTAGTTATCTGCAGTACAGAGACCAGGTTGAGGTCCGAGTGTTCAGTGATTGCTTTATGCTGTTCATTTCTGAAAGAGACATCTAATTAGAATTCTGGTTTAGATCTCCATGTTCCAGTATGTCAGGTACCTTGCTTACAGTCCTGTAATTAGGGAGTTTTCTGATAAGGATCTGCGTGGAATGCAAGGGTGCCCAATCTAGGACATCAGGCCCATGAACACCAGCCGATAGTCTATTCTTCAGTTTGCATCGTGCACTGTAGGTTAATAATTATATTGTACTGTGGTTGGATGCTGTGGTAACTAGAGATCCAAAAATTCACTGTGTTAGACCTTGCATCTTTTGGCGTGTTTCCCCAGGGTTTTTGCTTTCTGACCTCCCGGTTTTGACTCTGTTTTTGCTGGTTTTATGTCTCTGGGCACTTTCTCCATTCTGTTCAGTGTTAAAGTGCAATTGCTCCTGTTGTAAAATGTGTTATATATTGGTGTTTCCATGATTGGCATATTTTGTTCACTAGTATGTCCGTAGTAAAGTGTACTAAGAGTACCAAGGCCTGTAAATCAAATGCTGCTAGTGGGCCTGCAGCACTGATTGTGCCACCCACCGAAGCAGCCCTGAAAGGGGGTCTCAGACCTGCCACTCAGTTGTCTGCACGCTGTTTTTAACTGATATGTTGACATGGCAAGTGCACCAACTTGCCAGGACCTAATCTTCCCTTTTCATACATGTATGTCACCCCTAAGGTAGGCCCAAGGTACCCCTGTGAGCAGGGTGCTGTGTATGTTAAAGGTAGGACATGTACTGGTGTGTGTGACATGTCCTGGTGGTGGATTACAGTGTGTTTCGTTTTTCCCCGCTGCAAGGCTATCTGTCCCATAGGAAAGAATGGGAGTTTTACTTATAACATCCTATAAGCATAACTTGCCATTAAGAAAAGATAGGGAAATGGAGTTTAGTATGCCTGGACTCAGAGTGTAAAAACACATCTTTTAGTAAAGATTTGTATGTTCTGTGTTTGAAACTACCACTTTTAGAAAGTAAGTATTTTCTTGCTTAGCCATCATATGTGCCTCTGCTGGGTTAGTGGATTGACTGTCTGGCTTTGGAGTGACAGGGGCTGGGGATGTGCATTCTCTTCAGACAGCTACTGGGGAGTCAAGGGGTGTCCTGCCTTTCCTGGATGAGTTTGGGCTGGGCTGAATAGACCTGGGCTGCTTTTAAAGTAGTGGGAAGAGATTCCCTTGCACCTCAGTGGGCCTGGTCTGCTTTAGACAATGCTGTCTACGCCTCCTGATGGGAAGCTGGGCCAGAGAGGACCAAACTGGTTTGGACTAGGCCCAGATACTCTCTGCCTGAGAGAGCAAAGGAATTTTGAGTACAAATACTGGGGCCCAGACTTTAGAACTCACTGGAATCAAGGAGCCTGCCAGGAAGAAGAGCTGGAAGAGCTGCCATGAGGAGTACTGCCTCTTTGCAGTGTTGTTGCTTTGTTGGGTTGGCCTGCAGTTGCTGCCTCTGCCTTGGGCAGTGAAAGGACTGGACAGAACTTTCTTTACTTGTGCTCAGTATCTCCAAGGGCTTGAAGTAGAGCTTGCCTTCTGTTCTGAAGTCTCAGGGACTGCAAAGACTTCACCGACCTTGGGGTACCGCTTCTGTACCAGTTGACACAGAGAAGGGAAAAGCAACTCACTCCATCGCTGGCTCCGTGTCCTTAAAGCACTACAGAAGGCACTGCCGCATCTCGCACCGCAACACTGGTCTTACTGAGGATTACACCACCAAGCTGCTCCTTTCACCATGAATTGTGGGCACCGCCCTCCACACCGCCTCACTTTACTTCGCCGCCCTTGCTGCCTCCTGACTTCTAAACCATGAATGTATCGTGGCTGGGGGCACCGCTCGTAAAAAGTAGACTCATTATTGTTTTTTCAGTGTCACGATGTCAGAACTGAAGCATTTGCAATGTTATCTACAACGAAGGTGTAGTTGGTGCTTATTTATCATATGCAAATAAGAACCATTGACAAAGTCAAACGTCCTGGCTTGTTGTAGGTGTAATGTTACTTGTTGTATTAGAGGGATCTGAATTTTCTCTAGTGGAAGTTTGAAGGTGGCGCAAAGGGTAATATGCCTGCTGCATAGAATGTGTACCATGCAGATCACAAAGTGCATAGAATGAAAATTGGTTAGCGGGTTACTACTTTTGTCAGAGAGGTAATTTTGTTACTTGCAGTTTATACATTAAAATCCTTATATAGAACAGTAAACTATTAACTGTCATCAAAGAACTTCATGCACACTGCAAGGTATAGATTATAGCGCTATGATTTTTTTTCTCCAGCCATTCATTATCCTAATGTTGGAAATAGGGTTAATTTGGGTATAAAGCAATTCTTATTAAAGAGAAATCCTAACCATGATGTTACATTTTAAATTCTGGGCTTGTGCTTCTCCAGACAAAGCACTCTTAAACTATGCTGCCTATGAGTATGAATGACATGTTACTCCTATACCTGGCAGTCCTCAGTCATATGTAACATTTATTATACACTGATTTGGAGACCTATGATTCATTGTCTCTGTTCAATATGTGTGCAATGTAAAGTACACCCTACACTGGTATGAGAGGCGCTATAAATCAAATTAAATACATCTCAGAGAGAGTGGTAATGAAGACCTTGAGGGACACTGTTAAGGAGTAATTGTGAGGGAATCACTGGCAGGGTTGCCATTCGGGGCGCCAACAAACATTGTCACACGGGGCACCAGCAGCGCTAAGGCTGGGTTACTGGTGCACATAGCCTTTTCTGCAGCACACAGAGACCTTACAGTGCCACACACAGAGGAAAAAAGTTAGAGGGAACATTGATTGCAAGATGTAGTTTCTGTGGCCGTTACATATCAAAGTGGTCCCTTGAATTACCTGGTTCATTTACTGATGGGATGGCTGGCAATCTGAAAGAGCTTTTACTCAAGGTTGTCGAGTTCCTTCTTAATTCAAGGTTGACAACATTACTTAGGTAGATCCTGTCAATCAGTTTTTCACTTATATTTTTAGATTAAGTGTCATACTCCAAGGAACTTAAATTACTCCTATTCCACAGAAATTGGCCCACTGGTAGATTTTTGCAAGTGCCCAAGGATGGAAAGAGAGACAGTAAAGTAAGACATTCCTGAATTTTTGAAATGTAAAGTGGTTTGCAAGACTCAATCTTCTGGTTTGATTACTAGGTCAATAAGTGTCGCATATGTGTTACTGTGCGACAATGTAAAGTTTAAGTCTCTTGAGGACAGGTATTTATCTGGTCTGGTTTCATGCAAGAACTCCTCTGATTTTTTATGACACCTTTGGGGGAGTTTAGAAGTTTTTCAAACCGTTTTCTCTGAGCAGGCAGACTGAACAAGTGGAATACTTATGTTCACAAATTGGCTACATTTTTGCTCACCCCCAGTCATGGTACCAGTAGCCATATCCACCCAACTGGATATTTCCAGGGAGCAGGGACTACCCTAGCAAGTAAGGCTAAGAGCAGCAGATGCACTTTATAAACTGTCTCTATGTGTAGCTCCTGCTTTGTTCTTTGATGGGATGCCACACAAACAAAAAGCATTTTACTTCAGCATAGTGGATTGTTGATTAGTGGGTTAAACCCGAATCAAAGATCCCAGGTCTACGTTTTTCATAATAGCATGCACCATTAAACATAGTATGTGCTATGTGCATCAGCAAGCTCTTCCCTGACTTTGTGTGACTTAGCATATTTCAGCCTCTTTCTCACCACCGAGGCCCACGTTGCCACATGAGGACCTTGTTTTACATCAACAGCATCACTGATAGACCCACTCTATCACTGTGTCAGGAGGTGCCGGCAAGCACAACTTGGTTGTCTCAACCTCAGTCCTTTGTACCACATCCTTGCTTGCTGTTCCACCTACTGGAATCTAGAATTTCTTTTCCACACACAATTTGTTTGAAAGTCAATAGAAAACTTCACAAAGTTGCACAATTGGATGCTTTCTAGAGGTTTGCATGCAAAATCTGTTATGGTATGTGGATTTGTATGGTGCAACTAATCACTCATGAGGGTCTCCAGGTGCTTGAGCAGGCATGTAGGCATTAGACTAATGGTGTTGGGTGTTCGGCCCACAGAATTTGTTGATGAGTCAGGCTTCATGTGTAATTCAAGGAGCTCCTAATGTTTTAAGGGAGATCCTGAATGCGATATAGTAAAATGCTCGGCCTCCTGTTCTGCTTTTGTTGATGTGGGGTATGTGTGTGAGTTAGAGTGATGCTAAGCATATGTGTCTGGTGTTTTGGTGGAAATAAATGTGGTTGTTCAGGTATGTTAGTCTAGTGTTGTGCAGTGCCTTGTATGCGTGCATGAGAAGTTTGAAATTACTGCATATGCGGCTGGAGAGCCAGTGGAGCCCTCCAAGATGTGGTGAAATGTGGATGTGTCGTGGGAGGTCAATAATGAGTCTTGTTGCAGTGTTCTAGATAGTCTAGAGTCAGTGGAGGAGATTGTTAGAGAGCCTGGTGTAGAGTGCATTGCTGTAGTCTAATCTGCTTGTCATGAGGGCTTGCGTGACGGTGTGTTTGGTATGCAGGGCCATTTGGAGATCTTGTGGAGCATGTGGAGAATAAGGAAGAAGGAGCTGACTGTGTTGGCATGTGCTGTCATGTTGAGCTTGTTGTACAGATACATTCCCAAGTTTCTGGTGTGGTAGGTTGGTGCAGGTCTGAGCTATGATGGGTACCAGGTGGAGTCTCAAGGAGAGTTTTTGTTTCAGTAGTTCAGCACTTCCGTCTTGTCGCAGTTGAGTTTCAGGCAGTTGGATGCCACCTAGTGTGCTACGTTGATCACGCAGTAGGAGATGTTGGCTCTGATGGACTTTTCTGTCAGAGAAAGGATGAGTTGGGTGTCATCAGTGTAGGATATGAGGGAGATGCCTTGTGATCTGATGATGTTGGAGAGTGGTGTCATGTAGATTTTCAACAGGGTTGGGCTAAGGGATGAGCCCTGATGGTGCAGATCAGGTTCTTGGATTCTGATGTGTAGAGTGGTAGTCTGACCCACTATATTTTTCTTGTGAGGAAAGAGCTTATCCAGTTGGGGGCCGGTCATTTTTGCCTCCATTGTGCGGTTTTCTGATGAAGGTATGGTGGGACACTGTATCAAAGGCAGCAGATGGGTTGAGTAAGATGAGGGCTGTGGTCACTCCATTGTCCAGTGTGATGCAAATCTGGCCTGTAGCCATGATGAGTGGCATTCCTGTGCTGTGGTTGCTACAGAATGCTGATTGGGTGTGGTCCAGTAGGTCGTGGAGTTCAAGATAGTTGGCCAATGGTTTTTTGAGGAGGGCTTGGCTGCCCAATGTTTCCAGTCTTCTGGGAAGGTGGCAATTTGATGGAGGTGTTGATGATGTGGGTGAGGGTGTTGATGATTGGGGTTCCTCCCACGCTGTAGATGTGATGGGAGTATGGGTCCGTTGGGGCACCTAAGTGTACTTTTTTTATGATCGCTGTGGTATCTTCTTCAGTGATTGTTTTCCATTCATTCAGGTGTTTGTCTCAGTTGGTGGTGTTCCGGTTGACAATGAGATCTTTGAGGTCTGATTGTTGTTCAAAGTTGCTGTAGATCTTTTCTATTTTGCTGAAGAAGAAGTTCAAATGGTTGTTGCAGTATTTCTTTGATGTTGTGATGGTGTGGGCTATGACCACGGCGGTGGTGAATTCTTTGACAATCGAGAAGATCTCCTTTCAGCTGTTGGAGCTAGCCTCTATGCAAATCAAATCAAATCAGTCTTTATTTCGATTTTTTCATTCATTAAAGACACAACAAATCAGTACAGTGCAAACCTACACAAATGCATATAATATATTTGCAAAGTGCTAAAAAGTACTTTTTTAAAGTTCATAAATTGCTAAAATATTAAAACCAGTAACAAAGGATAGATTAAACATGTTTTAATTATGGTTGTGTGTCACAGACTTTTCCACAGGGATATATTGTGAGTGACCTGGGTGATACACATTTCCAAATGCTCATTTCCATGATTGAGTGAACTAGAAGACGGCATCTTTTCCAACAATGCCGGTTTGGATATGCTGGAAGTGCTACCCCTCTCATGGTCTGATCATGCGGCCATTCTTTTCTCTCTCCGCCTAGGATCCGGGAATCCTGCTGCAGTTTTACCAAGGGAAAAGATTGCTGTCAGGGTCTGGAAAAATATAAATGGGGAGGAGATGGGGAAGTTCTTGACATCAAATGTGCCCAAATTTTCAGCAAATGTTGATAAGGCAGAGGAATTATACACAAGGTGGATTGAGAACGCCTGTGATAAATTTGCGCCGATAAAATATTTTACTCCCAGGAGAGCGTAGCCATTGGCACCTTGGTATTCCGACCTTCTGCAAAAACATAAAACAGAGTGTAAGAGGCTTGAGAGGATCTGGAGAAGGGGTTATTGTCCAACCAACAAAGAAAAATACAAAGGAAGTCTTATTCTCTATAAGCAACAGATTCTGGAGGCAAAAAGGCCTATTTTGTTGAGCAAATGAGAGGGCGAATTCCTCTTCTAGAGAACTCTTCAGGACCATTACCAGACTGACAATTCCAACTAAGGCCTGCACGCATAGCAGTGCAGCTCTGTGTGAGTCTCTGGCCTCGTCCTTCAGGAATAAGGTTGAAGGGATTTTCTCCTCCTTTTCCAAAACCCACGGAGAGGCGGTGGTAGCAGCAACCAGTATTGGACAAAAAACTAGGGAGCTCCAGGATAGTCTAGATCGGTTTACTCCTTTACAATGCTCAGAGGTTTTAAACCTACTGTGTACAGTTCGGTCTGGCTCTCCCAATGATCCTTGTCCACCTGCAGTTCTTAAAATCTGCCCCGAGGTTATCACCTCCACTCTTACACCCATGCTCAACATGATCATGGACTTGAGTGAGTACCCCAGGAAGTGGAAATCCGCTTCGATACTCCCCCTTTTAAAAAAACCAGCCTGGATGCTAAGGCTCCCAATAGTTATAGACCAATATCCCGTCTTCCATTTACGGTTAAGATACTAGAGAAGGCCATCAATCAACAACTTAGCTTGTTCTTTCAGAAGACCAATGCCCTAGACCCTACGCAATTTGGGTTTCGTGCAGGTCACAGCACGGAACTAGCCCTTATCAAGGCCACGGAAAAGGTCAGAGCAGCACTGGACCAGGGAGGGGCTGCTGTGCTGATTCTGTTGGATTTGTCGGCAGCCTTCGACACGGTCCATCATGGAGTGTTGATGGACCGGTTGGCGGGGCAGGGCTTGGAGTCTCCTTAAGTCCTTTTTGACCGACAGAACTCAGACAGTAGACCTGGGGGTGGATAAATCAAAGCCTTTTGCCCTTCCCTGTGGTGTGCTGCAGGGGTCCTCCCTGAGCCCCACGCTCTTTAATATTTATGTCAGCCCTCTGGCGGCCTTGATAAGATCTTTCGGTCTGCAACTTACATCGTATGCAGACGATACTCAAATTGTGTTATCACTACAACGAGGGTCTCGAGTGGATATGACAGCGAGATGCCATGACAGTCTAAAGTGCGTGGCGGAATGGATGGCTTCCAACTGTCTTAATTTAAATGCCGGGAAGACTGAGGTTATTTTGTTCAGAAACAATCCCAACATTTGGACCCCTGATATGTGACCGGAGGCACTGGGAAGTCCACCTATCCCTACTGGGAAGGCCAGAAATCTGGGTGTGATTATTGACTAAAATTTGGACTATGGAGACCAGGTTAGTGGAGTAGTGCCATCCTGTTTTCATATCCTTAGGATATTAAAGAAAAGAAAATGCTTCTTTCCAGTGGAGGAATTCAGGACGGCTGTCACTGCCCTTACACTGTCGCGTTTGGACTACTGTAATAGTCTGTATCTTAATTTGAGAAAGAAGCATGAATACAGATTGCAGTTGGTTCAAAATGCGGCAGCAAGACTTCTGCTCTGGATCCCCAGATATGTTTCAGTACGTGAGGGGCTTAGGCAACTACACTGGCTGCCGGTACCAAGGCGTGCTCAGTTCAAGGCTCTGTGCACAGTCTTTAAAGTGTTGCAGGGCACAGGCCTAGAGTTTTTGAGCAGTGGTATAAAATGGTATGTGCCGGGCAGAGCGCTTCAATCAGCCGACGGCAGATTGGTTGCGGTGCCACGTGTAAAAAAGGCCAGATGGGGAGGAAACAGTTTCCTCCTCAGTGCTGCAAAAGCCTGGAACAACTTGCTGGGACATCTCAGAAATGCCTCAGAGCAACTTTCATTCCGAAAGGGGCTTAAGACCTGGTTATTTATGGAATAGTCCCCCCCGTTATAGCTCCGGAGTCAGTAGGCAGCACCAGGACGCCTTTGGGCATAAGTGCGCTTTATAAGCTCATAAATAAATATATAAATAAATAGAACACATCCCTATTACACATCAACAGATAACCATAAAATGGTATAAGTTGTATGCATAAAACATTTCTGTTATGTGTGATTGCACCTTGTTTCTTCAAATTGTTTGATTGTGTCCCCCACGACCAGCTCAGGAACATGCCTGTAGCTATTACTATGTGTTCATGCGTGTTGGTCTTGAGAATACGAAAAGCATGTATGCTGGATCTACTGCCCAGGTTTTGGCAGATCGGCTTAAGCCATTTGTCTCTAGGGCATTTGTATGCTGGACATGTGAACAGGATATGAGGGATTGACTCAACAGTCATTTGACATGAAGGACATATAATATCCGTTGTGTTTTGACATTTTGTAGTAAATGGTTTTATTGCAAGCAAGCCAACCCTAAAGTTCCAGTAGGCCTTGAACTGAGTGCTATGCTTATGCTTCAAGAATGTTTGCGAGAGGGAAGTATTCTGTACGGGTAACATACACTTTAATTTAGCCACATTCCTATAGATCTCCTTAAAGGTTTTTTTTATGGAAATGTGCTGCCTCCTGGATCCTCCCACAAGTGGCTGAACCCCATGTCCACCAATGTACCCTTGATTTTGTGTAGCCATGTAATTTTACAAGATGTGGTGGCTTCTCTTACATGGTTTAATTCATTTGCATAGGGTAACAGCTCCGGAGTAGTCCAGAGCCTTCTCCAGTATGCTATGGGCCGGCAGGGACTGTGGTTCAGTGTTGCCCCTGAGGTAATCAGTTTCAGGGACAGTTCTGTTTACATTTCACGTTTAACTAAATATTGTATTACCTTGAATGCGGACAGCAGCTTTCACGTGGCCTGGGCTTCAGTCTGGCACTTAAATCAACATTATCTTTACACAAAAGGAGTATTCCCGCCCATTGCCCAAAGCTCTAATAAATGACACTAAATATAGAAAAGAGTAATGACAAACTCAGACAAGCATCAGTCGAAGAGAGGTGAGGCGCGAGAGTGTAAATATGGGAACAAGGCTAGTGATCCTTACATCCTACAGTGTTTATTATTTTATTTACCCCAACAAACACCACTGAAGGAACTATGAATGATGTCACTATTACACGTAAGGTTGGCATTTAAACTACGGGAACGTTCTTGTTTAGGTTATCGAGGGCTGTATTGTGATAACTTACACCAGTGCAAAAACAACACAGTGTAGGAGAGTAGGATATGCTCACTATGGTTACCCCCACTTTTTGCTGGTGTTTCACAGTTTTTTTTAATTTAGTCTGGCTGAGGCCCTGCTAACCAGGACCCCAGCCTAGCAGCTTCCTCTCTAAAGTGATTGCATGTACATTAGGTACACTGCAGATTGGTTACTGGGTTACCCTTG